>NW_020664413.1:24606755-24667462 GCF_002925995.2 Terrapene triunguis | reverse complement strand
TTTCTTGGTCAAGGTATAGTCCAGGTCCATACTCCAGAAAAAAATAACAATGATAAATAAATAAAATTTTGCAGCCTGCTCAAAAGCGTCTGGCGGTCCAGATTTGGCCTGCAGTCTGGCTATTAGCTACCCCTGTCCTACAGAATGTTGTTGATGTTAAGCAATCATAAATACAACTTCAGTAACATTATAACACATGCATAAGTGAGCTACAAAGCTTTATAAAATCTAATTTGTCAGCTACATTAGTGCCTTGAAGACAGCAATTACTATACACACTGCTCTTATAAGTATTACTATTATTATTAGGATTAACTAAGACCTACTATTCAAGGGAAGAAACTCTGCTCCCTGAGGAGATAACTATAAGTGCAGAAAAAGGAAACAATAAGTAGTGGGTTTTTAAAGATGTTAGGATTGAACAAAAATTACAATATGAGGGAAATGAAGAAAAGTATAGTCAGGGACTAATAGACCCAAAATGATAGTTATAAATCTATCTTTGAATCATTCAGGAAAATAATGTAAATGTACGATGCTGCTGTTGGATGAAAAATGGGGGTGGTTTTCACCAAAAAAAAAGAAGTTCCCAACAAAAATTAAGTTCAGGTTTTCTACGAATCTCTAGTTCTCATTGTCCAAATCTCTGGTTGAATATTCAAGTGTTTCCCATACAAAATAAAACTACTCACCTTAATTACTTATCTGCATATATACCTCCTTGTTGCTGAATCAGTTTAGGTTATCTCACCGGGTGGGTATCTTACACAGTCTCCCCTAGTCTTTGAGGCTTCCCACTGGTTCTCCTCACCACCCCACTACACCCCCTTACACATAATGTATTAGACACTGAGGCCAGGGGGAGGGGGGAGAGGTTCGACCTAAGATACGCAACTTCAGCTACATGAATAGCGTAGCTGAAGTTGCGTATTTTAGGTCGACTTACCTGGCTGTGAGGACGGCGGCGAGTCGACCGCTGCCGCGCCACCGTTGACTCCGCTTCCGCCTCTTGCCGCGGTGGATTTCCGGAGTCGACGGCAGAGCCATCGGGGATCGATTTTATCGCGTCTTCACTAGATGCGATAAGTCGATCCCCAATAGATCGATTGCTACCCGCCGATCCGGCAGGTAGTGAAGACGTGCCCTCAGATCCATTTAAGACTGGGAGGCGATAACTCCTAAATGAAAAGCCAATTTAAAACCAAAAGAACCCTTCAAGTGTCTCAGGGAGATGCTTGTATGAATTGTGATCCGCTGTGGCTGATCTACACCTAAAACTTAGGTCAACCTAGCTACATTACTCAGGGCTGTGAAAAATGTTGTGCTCTCAACATCATAATTAAGTTGACCTAACTCATAGTGTAGATGGAGCTCGGTCAATGGAAGGATTCTCCGTCAATCTAGTTTCCCCCTCTTGGATAGGGGCGGCTCTATTTTGCCGCCCCAAGCACGGCAGTCAGGCGGCTTTCGGCGGCACGCCTGCGGGAAGTCCGCTGATCCTGCAGCTTCAGCGTACCCGCCGCCGAATTGCCGCCAAAGCCGCGGGACCGGCGAACCTCCCGCAGGCACGCCGCCAAAGGCTGCCTGACTGCTGCCCCCACAGTGACCGGCAGGCCACCCCCCGCGGCTTGCCGCCCCAGGCACACACTTGGTGCGCTGGTGCCTGGAGCCGCCCCTGCTCTTGGAGAGATGGATTAACTATATCAATGGAAAAACCCCTTCAATCAATGTAGGAAACAGCTATGCTGTGTCATTGCAGCTGTGCCGCTGTAGTGTAGACATACCCGAGACACACTATGATCTGATCTATACTAGAAAATTAGGTCAGTTTAACTATGTTGGTCGTGGGTGTGAAAAATCCACACTCCTGAGCAGTGTAGTTAAGCTGACCTATGTCCCAGTGTAGTCAATACTAAGTCAATGGAAGAATTCTTCTATTGACCTAGGTACCAGTTCTCAGGGAGGTGGATTTCCTATACCAACGGAAGAATCCCTTCTGTCGGCATAGGTAATGTCTACACTCAAGCACAACAGCAGTGCCACTGCAGCAGCACAGTTGCAGCATTTTAAGTGTAGACATGCCCTATATTTTTAGAACAAAATTATTACCAAACTAGAACCAAAGATACATTTTTCCAGTTCTGGGACTCAAGATGATGGGATGTTCTTAAAATAATATGTAACCAGATACTTTCAACAAGTAGAAACAATAAAGACAAGAAAAGCTAACATACCTTAGTGGGAAAAAACAAAGCTAATACAGTTTACGGAGGTCTAAATTACCTCATAAACAAAGTTTAAAAAGAGGACCAAGATACCCCTGATACATGACATAAGTGGCCAACTCAAAGTGACATCCCAATCAAAATAAATCACTAGGGATGGAAAATCTGGTCATCCAGAGTTAGGAAACAAGGATTTTTTTGTTTGTTTTTATACTCATACATTGAACCTGGATTCTCATCTAGCTACTCTGTAAACCTCCTGGGGAGACAAATTTCAGGCTGGATGTTGAAGGTGCTGTGATCTAAAGGAATGAGCCTTGACGTGACTTCAAGTTACAGCCCTGCCTTAGTGTAGCAGTGAGTGATGCAATCAGAGAGCCACTGCAGCTCTGATGCTAGTGCTTCAGTGTAGACACTACCTATACCAACGAAGGGTTTTCCCATTGGCATGGGTAAGCCACCGTCCTGACATGGGGTAGGTAGATTGACAGAAGAAGTCTTCCTTTGACCTACGACTACCTACACTGGGGGTTAGGTCAACTTAACTACATCTCTCAGGGATGTGGATTTGTTACGCCCCTCAGATGTAGCTATGCCAATGTAACACTTCAGTGTAGAGCAGACCTTAGTCATGTTTCTCTTGGTAAAAGCAGAATCTTTTGTACTGGTGTCAATTGAAATAAAATCTGGATGGACTCTGTATAGCCTTTAATCCACTCAAACCCTTTTCTACAACAAGCTTGTGGAGGTGGGATTCACTGAGGGTATGTCTACACTATGTTGACATAGCTTTGCTGGCATAACCCCATAATGTATATGCAGCCTACACCAACAGTAGAGGGCCTGTCAGTGTAGGAACAACACCTTCCCGAACGACATTCACTATGTCAGCAGAAGCATTCTTCCATCCATGTAGCATTCTTCTATACTGGGGTTTAGGTCAGCATAGCTATGTCTGACAGGAGTGTGGTTTTTTCACAACCCTGACTGACATGGCTATATCACCCTAACTCTTAAGTGTAGACGAATCCTGATATGGGCATACAGGTATAGAAAAATACACAGGATAAGGCTTTTCTTGGTTTCTCTGTTCTGTGCTCATCCTACAATGTAGGACAAGAATAACTTCAAGCCACACTTCTGTTCCCTTGGTCTTGGGACCAGCTAAAAGCCCTGCATAAATTAGACCAGTCTGAAGGCTACTCCAAATTCTGTCAAGCTGCCCAAAGCCCCAAAAAGCTGTTTGAGCAGCTGGGAAACACCATCCCACAGGGCAGTTCCAACATGTCCTCTTCTCCTGGGAATGCCCACTCTATTGAGGATGTCACAAGAGGGAAGCATGGAGCTGGTACATTGGAGTAGAGCTGAGTGAAAAACAAGGTGATTTTTGTTTTGATTTTTTTTCGGGGGGTGGAGGGTGTTCAGTGGCCATTTTGAGATTTTCACAACTTTTGTTTTTCAGGGTGTTTTATTTTGTTTTGTTTGGCCTAAACTATTTGCCGGATTTGACATCAATTCACAAATAGTTTTGGCACCCCAAACAGGCATTTTCCAGCAAACTTACTATTCACCCAATTTTTTTCTCAGATCTACATTAAAGAGTTTGGATTTGGCTTAAGATTGGGTTTCAGATATAGTAGCATTTGAATAAGTTGAGAATTTAGTTAAAAGCACTTATCTTTTGTAAAGCTACACCTCTTTTAGTAGATCTTCCATCACACACATGAAGGATATGTGAACTTGCTAATACGAAGACACACATCACTCAATCAATGTAACCCATATAATCAATACATATGTCCTATGTAGGTCCAGTGAAGCCAATCCGTTATACTTTCCAGCAAGTACATTGAAAGTATGTGCTAGGCAAATGAATGGCCATTTCCTTAGTCCTTCCTCATATTACACACAGGCACATCTGTAGTAGAGCAGGTCTCTGGGAAGATGAGCTGGTCCCCCAACATGTCCTTTATTGTCAGATGACTTCACATTTCTTTGAGAGAGAAAAATACTGGAAGGCTGGTGCTTGTTCCTCCAGGTCAACTATTCCCTCCACTGGTGCTCTGCAAAATAGGCCATGTTCCACAGCCTTGCCAGATCACCTGCACTCACCCTCACTAATCTACATCATCTTCCCACAGCATTCACTTGGGAACAACCAGGCTCCAGAGCATGTAATGTCCCAACATCTTTTCCCATCTGGGTTCACTACTGACTCCATTCTGAATCCCACTACCCAATGGCCAGCATCCAGATGACAACACCTCTGTTGGAAAACTAAATGCTAGGAGACTCATCTCCTGGAATGCTACATGGTGGCTTATGAGAGAGAGGAACAACCAGGGTAAAAAGCCAGCTAACACTGGCCACTTATCATTTGAAAAATGTAGGTTTTTATTAATTTCTCTCAGCATGTCTGCCTCTCCCTACAGCTTCTAAGCCAAACTCTGTCCATTCTGGTTGCACCAGTCAGTCTTAAAATTTTGTTTGAAAATCTCTACTATTTGATATGTGTGCCTTTTGATAGTGGAGATTTCAGAAGCATGTACTAATTACTGCTTATGTTCACTTAGTGGGCTATATTACACCATCCTCTCAGGAGGATGGAAAATGTAACGCAGGAATTTTTGAAAGTTCCAGATTTTGCTGAAGACTCAAAGCTACCACAGAAGCTTCCTTTTCCTCCTGACATACCATCCCTGACACTGGAAAAGAGACCAGCCAAGGCAGAGCCTAGCAACTTGCCATGTGCAAAATGTGACAATGCTTTGATATTTTGGCCCAGTCTCTACGATGTTCAGTGAAAAACACCGCTCCAAAACTAGATAAAAGGGTATATTACCAAAGCCTAGTGATGCAGTACTAAGTAGTTCTTATGTTCTTTCCCTTCTGTATCTTTAACTGAATTTGGGGTTGTTGTTCTTTTTATGACAGGATATTTTTTAAAAGCTTCATTCCATGACAATCCATTGAAGTTGCTTGGGCATATTAAACACATAAGATCTGTGTAAATGACAGCTCTATGTGTCACAACAACTATTTTATGCTCAAATTTTGTTTATGGAGAAAATGTTCCTACATTTCCATTTGTAAACTGTAGGAGAATTTTTACCAACAATCAATCCTTTAAAAGATCAGAGCTGTAGAAAACACCATCACAAAACAGAATTAGCAACACTCGCTTACCTCCCGACAAGGTCCCAATGAATGTCCTTTCTGAAGCAGATGTTGACATTTTGAAATAGATAAAACTTGATTATGAAAATAGATTTAACAGGGTGAAGAAAGTCTGGGCCTTTTTTACATGGCTTATACTTGTTTTCTTGAACATAGGTATGTTGAAATGCTTCAAAACTGCTTTACATTAATTTAATCACTTAAATAGTCTTTCTAATCTCCATGCTCTGGGCTGGTAAACAAGTATTTGTCACTTAGCTTATCTTTATTTCCAGCCACTAAGCAGTACTATGATACTAATATGATCCAGTATGGCAATTCTGATCCCATTATTTATGGAAAGTATTTACAAGACTGATGCAGTGTTTCTTTTTGCTGGGTCTATGTCTATCATTTTCTTAGATCTATCAATTCATTATTTTCACACCTTAGAAAGCAGAAATTAATAGAATGAGCTAGGCAAATAATGCAAAAGATATATTCACAAATATTAATTGAACACAGCATTTTCAAAGAGGACTATGGTTGCATAGTAGGGAAATAAGGCACTCCGTTTCCATGGGCAGATTTTTTTAAAGCTCAGTGTTGGGGCAGATATGGTTCTGAAAATATAAGATAATACTGGCCCATCAATGCTACATGAGGCTAGCACAAAGTTGCAGACAGCTTCAGCCCAGTCTGGCTAAGGATCACAAAAGAAGGCCCTGTAGAACTCTCACAACACATGATGACTATATAAATGCTCACAGACAGTTATGACCACAGATGCCTGCTATTTGGTCAATCACTAGTAGTCTGTCTGAGCACAGAGAGTGACAAGGCAGCTGGCATTAAAGCATTGCCTTTCTTAGGAACAGCAGGAGTACTGGATTGCATAATCTATTTACTGTCACATAGGGGACAGGTCACAATGGTAACTAGCAAGACTGGAAGGATATGATGCTAGCCAAGTACATGAGAGAGCACTCCAGTGCTCAGGGAATCATTTGGAACAAGTATGACACTTTCTGATGGGCATTCAGAATCCTAAACCGCATTCACACATCAGACTCTGGAGGTACTGGGTAGCACCTTAGGCCAGGAGAAGAATCTAGATATTGCTTGGCAAGAGGGGTGAGAAATGACAAAAAAGGGACAACATAGGTGTTGGACCAACAAATGATACACTGTGTTGAGAGAGGACTAGCCGAATTTCTGCTATTCACATACCAATATGGTGGTCCAGAATACTCAATGAGGCCAGTGTTATTGGTGCATCTATCAGGCACCCCAAGGACACTAAAACCAAGTGGCACCATCTGCAACACAGATCTTAATGTAACTTGGAGGCACACAAAGATACCTAGTTCTAGAGAGGGAATCTGGTAGCCGGTCGGGCTTGCTATGGGGTTTGCTATCCTAGGACTACCAATTAGAATGCACCATGCTCATGCTTATCTTCCTGTTATTCTGCTTTCTCCATATCATGCCACAACATTCTTTCTCTACATACTCAACACTCTTTCTCTATGGCTTAGCCATCTTTCCCACTCTACCCTGATCTGCTCCTTGGTTCAGTTGCATATAGCAATGATCTTTAGAGTATGTTAGCCGCTGTTTGCATATTTGGTTTCTCCCTCTTTGCCTGTCTCGAATGGTTCTGTTCTGCAGGTGAAACTGTACATGTGGCAACAGAGACAATAGCTACTCCCTGTCCCTTCCTGCTATGTCCTTACACACAAGAATGTCATGGCAGAGAGCATGGACTGTCTCCCTGATTCACTGCCTGATGTCTTTGGCTGTTGCTTCCAGAGACTGGTTTAACGGACACAACCATCTTTGGGTGGCACTTCTCAGGCTAGTTGACCCTCGTTGCCTGATCTATGGCTTCTGGACAGAAACCACAACCCCACTGGTTCCAAAGGGGACAAAATTCACCTGTGATGTTGCACTCCATATGTTTATGGAAATATGCTTATGAGTGTAAATATAATGTAACTGGAATATGCTTTATGCAAAAGGTCTCTTGTAAGGTATCATTACAAAGCTTATAATCTACTGAGTGTGTTCATCCTAGTTGTATGAATGTATCATTCTTGTATCTGAAGATAGAAATATGAAGTATTACTCTAAAGTTCTATTGTAATTATAAAAGTGTGGGCCATTAATGGTGGTTTAGAATCTTGATGGCTCCCATTGACCAGGACAATTGGTTGTAAATGGCTCTGTTTACTTGTAAGCCTTCCTGTACTCCTGTGAGTCAAGTGGAAAGAATGGAGGTGTGGGGTCTCAGAGGACATGTGACCATGTTACCTGGTACTGGAATTCATCTTAAACCTGGTGCTTTTTCATTTAGGAGGAGGGGTGGGGCTCTATAGAGACAAAAGATTCCCACCTTGTGCTAAAGCTATAAAAGAGGGTGGAACAGAACAAAGGGGGCTGCCAATCATGAGAAATTCCCGAGTTACCACCTGAGCTGGAAGTAACAAGATCTGTACAAGGGGAAAGGATTGGGCCCAGAGTAGGAAGGAGTCTAGTCTGTGAAAGAAGCTTTTTGGAACATCTCAGAGCATGAGATTTACCTGTTTTCAGTTTCTTAATGTATTAGGCTTAGACTTCCATGTTTTCTTTTATTTTGCTTGGTAACTTACTTTGTTCTATTATTACTTAAAACCATTTAAATCCTACTTTTTATACTTAATAAAATCACTTTTGTTTATTAATTAACCCAGAGTAAGTGATTAATACCTGGGGGAGCAAACAGTTGTGCATATCTCTCTATCAGTGTTATAGATGGTGGACCATTTATGAGTTTACCCTGTATAAGCTTTATACAGAGTAAAATGGATTTATTTGGGGTTTGGATCCCATTAGGAGCTGGGTGTCTGGGTGCTGGAGAGAGATGACCTGCTGAGCAGTTTTTGGTTAAAGCCTGCAGCTTTGGGGGCGTGGTTCAGACCTGGGTCTGTATTGCAGCAGACTAGCGTGTCTGGCTCAACAAGGCAGGGTTCTGGAGTCCCAAGCCATCAGGGAAAACAGGCTCAGAGGTAATTTCAGCACATCAAGTGACAGTCCCAAGGGGATCTCTGTGACCAAACCCATCACATCACCCTTCAATAGAATGTTCTGGGGAAAACTCAGCAAGGAAAACCTCACAGGTTCTTCTCCTGTTTCTTTCATGTGGGGTTAAAAAATGGCAAAACCCTGGCCTCACCCAACTGTTATCACCTGAGTATTGATAGTGTTGATTTGACTATCAGTGGTGAGGTGTTGTATGCTTCTGTTTTCTATGTAGTGCACCTTTAAAGATCCCTATCTGCCTAACAGACAGTGCTGTGAGGTTGTTTTAAGATGGAGGATCTTACATAGGGACAGAAATGTTTTGGTTCTTTTCTCATGGAGATTTTGTTTATTGGGTTCTGTTGCTTTGTTTCCCTTAAAAGCCAGATAGCCTGAAAAGACATAGTTTTAAGTATGGAAAACGTAATGAATGATGCCTTTACTGGAAATGCCAAGGTCTTTCACACTTGTTTGTTTCAAAATACATTGTTCCCTTATTCCTGTGGGTCTCTCCATTACTCACACTAGTCACTTACCATAAGCAAAATGTTATATAAACAGCAGAGGCTAAAATAAAGTTAAAATCATATAAAATGTAACACTTTATAGAACACCATAGCAAATAATTAGCACTTCTGTGTAATGCTGATCAGCTTTAAACAGAATTACAAAATAACTCTTCATGCAATTACAGTCTTAATTAAAAAGGGAAGTGCAATTATCAATATTTTGCTGTTCTAGTGGGTATCTAGTGGGGTCCTGCAAGGTTCTGTCCTGGGTTTAGAACTAGTGAATATTTTCATTTATGGCTTGGATAATGGAGTGCAGTGTGCCTTTAAAATTGGTGGATGACACCAAACAAGGAAGGATTGCAAGTACTTTGGAGGACAAGATTAGAATTCAAAACAATCTTGACCAATTGGAGAATTGGTCTGTAATCGACAAGATGAAATCAGTAAAGAGAGGTGCAAGTACTACACTTAGGGGGAAAAAAATCAAATGCACAAGTACAAAATGGAAAATAACTGGCTAGGTGGTATAACTACAGAAGAAGGATCTGGGGTTATAATGGATCACAAATTGAATATGAGCCAACAATGTGATATCATTTTGGGATGTATTAATAAGAGTGTTGTATGTAAGAAACAGGATGTAACTGTCTCACTCTACTCAGCATTGGAGAGGCATCAGCTGGAGGACATAATGTCCAGTTCTGGGTGCCATGCTTTAAGAAAGATGTGAACAAATTGCAGAGAGTCCAGAGGAAAGCAACAAAAATGCTTAGACAGCATAACCAAGGAGGAAAGTTTTGGGGAAAATACTGCGCACATTTAGACTTGATAAATAGACTGAGGGGGGACTTGATAAGAATCTTTAAATATGCTAAGGGGTGCTTATAAAGAGGACAGTGATTGATTGTTCTCAATGTCCACTGTAGATGAGGTGTCTAGTAGTTGGCTTAATCTGCAGAACGGGAAACTTAGGTTAGATATTAGGAAAAACTTTCTAACTCTAAGATTAGTTAAGAACTGAAACAAGCTTCCAAGGGAGGCTGTGGAATCCCCATCATTGTAGATTTTTAAGAACAGGATATAATAAGGACCTGTCAGGTATATTTGATCCTGCCTCAGCACAGGAGACTGGACTAGATGAACTCTCAAGGTCCCTTCCAGCCCTACAATCAATGTTTCTATGATTTTGCTGGATAGCTTGGCAACAGCATGTTAATAACAAGCTAGCCTGAAATTTGAAAGAGATTCACTTTCAAATATACTAAATGTTGTAGCCACTTCCATTTTACTCTAATTTTATTACTACCATATTCAGATTAGGAGGAAAACAGCCATATCTAAGGGAACAGATCCAGGTTTGGGAAGTTGAATAAACTGCTTCTTGTTCTTGCAAAAATGGGCTATTGGCAATTGATTGCCTTCATTGCCGAGCTTCTACAACCTATTTTATACTGTGACAGGGTCTCAGTCTGGGCTTTTCCAGATGCACAGACATAATATCTTCTGTTGCCTAGCCCCTCACACTGACCATTGCAAACAAAAGGGCTAACTTTATACCCCGATAGGTTTTCTATGAGGGTGATATACTTAATGGGCTCTCTGAGGTTAGACTGTACACTTACTACTTAAAAACATTAAGTGAGTCTAGAAAATAAAGTCATGTAAACACTAGGGCTGTTGATTAATCACAGTTAACTCACACAATTAACTCAAAAAAATTAATCGTGATTAAAAAAATTAATCGTGATTAATCGCAGTTTTAATCGCACTGTTAAACAATAAAATACAAATTGAAATTTATTAAATATTTTGGATGTTTTTCTACATTTTCATATTTTGTATTCTCTGTAATTGAAATAAGTATATATTTTTATTATAAATATTTGCACTGTAAAAATGATAAAAGAAATAGTATTTTTCAATTCACCTCATACAAGTACTGTAGTGAAATCTCTTTGTCATCAAAGTGCAACTTACAAACATAGAGGGGTTTTTTTGTTACATAACCGCACTCAAAAACAAAACAATGTAAAACTTCAGAGCCTACAAATCCACTCAGTCCTACTTCTTGTTCAGCCAATCACTAAGACAAACAAGTTTGTTTACATTTACAGGAGATAATGCTGCCTGCTTCTTATTTACAATGTCTTCAGAAAGTGAGAACAGGAATTTGCATGGCACTTTTGTACATGGCACTGCAAGGTATTTACATGCCAGATATGCTAAACATTTGTATGCTCCTTCATGCTTTGGCCACCATTCCAGAAGACATGCTTCCATGTTGATGACGCTCGTTAAAAAATAATGTGACTGAACTCCTTGGGGGAGAATTGTATGTCCCCTGCTCTGTTTTACCTGCATTCTGCCATATATTTCATGTTATAGCAGTTTCAAGTGATGCCCCAGCACATGTTGTTCAATTTAAGAACACTTTCCCTACAGGTTTGACAAAACACAAAGAAGGTACCAATGTGAGATTTCTAAAGTTAGCTACAGCACTCTACCCAAGGTTTAAGAATCTGAAGTGGATAAGGTGTGGAGCACGCTTTCAGAAGTCTTAAAAGAGCAACACTATGATGCAGAAATTACAGAACCCTAACCACCAAAAAAGAAAATCAACCTTCTGCTGGTGGCATCTGACTCAGATAAAGAAAATGAACATGCGTCAGTCTGCACTGCTTTGGATTGTTATCGAGTAGAACCTGTCAGCAGCACGGACGCGTGTCCCCTGGAATGGTGGTGGAAGCATGAAGGGACATATGAATGTTTAGCACATCTGGCACGTAAATATCTTGTGACACTGGCTACAACAGTGCCATGAGAACATCTGTTCTCACTTTCAGGTAACACTGTAAACAAGAAGCAGACAGTATTATCTCCTGCAAATGTAAACAAACTTGTTTGTCTGAGCAATTGGCTGAACAAAAAGTAGGACTAAGTGGACTTGTACTTAATTCTACATTTGTAAGTTCAACTTTCATGATGAAGAGATTGCACTACAGTACTTGTATTAGGTGAATTGAAAAATACTATTTTTGGTTTTTTACAGTGCAAATACTTGTAATCAAAAAATAAATATAAGCTGAGCACTGTACACTTTGTATTCTGTGTTGTAATTGAAATCAATATATTGGAAAACAATGGCATTCTATTATTAACAGTGCGATTAATCGCGATTAATTTTTTTTAATCACTTGACAGCCCTAGTAAAAACATGCCTTAGTTAAAGCAGTTAAATAGCTATCATCTGTCTCAGGCTTTTCTTTAATGCCTACTATCACAATGATATTTAAGCACTAAAAGCCCTGTTATAATACTATAGTAACACTTTAATTCTCATTAACAGCTAATATAATCCTCTTGTAAGAGTAGTTGATAGTAGATCTCTAGTTTAAAAATAGCTATCAGTTTCCTTAATCAATACTAAACCTTGAGGGTCAAGATATTTTGGGAGTGATTAAATAACAAGGCTGATTTAATTTGCTTCTTAGGAAAGGAATTAGCCAAGAGTTGTGTCAAATAATGTCCTGAAGGAAAATGTTTAGCATAGTTTAGGTAGTGTGAATAAATATTTCTGGCATTCAAGCCACTGTAGCCCTATTAGACAATCTCAGACTTGCTGGTTATACATTTTTATTATCTTATGTCTTCAGTTTAGCCTTGAATAGCAATGTTTTAAGTTTTAAAAAAAAATGCATTGCCCTAAGGAAAGTTTTCTTATTCAGGCACATCAGTTCTGTTCAAACATCTGCTGCCTCCCCTACAGTATCTAACTTCAGTGCTGAAAATAGCTTTCTTCCATTAGGAATTTATTCTGCCATGCTGCAAATTCTTCTGCCCTTAGAAAAGCTTTTTCACTGCCTGTCTCTAACTACTCGGCTCTAGTCATTTCCCATTAGCTTTCCACCAGGCCTAATTCTCCACTGCCTGGTACTTTGTATTGTCATTTACATTTGTGCAAAGTGGATGTCGAACGCTACCAAATCAGAGCCCCATCTTTGGGTCTGACCATACTGTGCTCCCTGCAATCCATGGAGTTTATGTAATCTGTACTAGCAGTAATGTCTGGAGAATCAGAGTACAGCAGCACTCTGGCTAGACTGCAGCCATACCTCCAGCACACTCCCTGCTCCAAAGGAGCTGGAAAGGTGTAGTACAGAGCCAGCTATGTTAACTTTAGACCATCCAGGGATTCCCCAGTGTTGGGGAACACTCAGGTACCTAACTACGACAGCTTTATGGTCTTTGTACAGAACCAGAATGCAGGGGGGTTTCTGACTTTGCCGACTGAGAGGGCATGGGGGGCCCAAAGCAGCTGTGTTTTTCCCCAGTAAATCTGTGTCCTGTATCACTGACTGTAGAGGAAAAGGGAAAAAAATGTGGAGGGATGGCCCATTTTGTTTTCAGAGTAAACAAGATAGGAGGGAAAAAAGGAATAACTTTAATTTCCTTCCAGAATAGTGAAATGAAAGCTGGCAGTCAGACCAAAGCTATCCACAAATGCACTTAGCTGGGCAGGAAAGATTTCTAGTAGTAAAGCTTCAGGCATTGACCTCTTCCTTTCTCTGTCCCCCATCATATGCACACACTGAAGCAAATGGCCTCAAACAAGAATCCTATTCTTACACTCACCCTTTGATCTCAAATTAGCGAATGATAAGAAACATGGGCACTGTACACAGTGCCTCCTGCCATTAGTAGGGGAAGATAGTCTCCAACCATAGTTTTTGAAAGATACATTGCAGGAACTTTGTTTAAACTGAATGCAGGGCCAGTCCTACACCAAATGGTGCCCCAGGCGAGGAGTGTCTTTGCCCCCCTCCCCTCCCACCCCACTCCATTTTGTTAAACTTTTGAATACTTTATTTTTATTGCCTTTGTAGCCCATTTCATGACTTGCATGATTTGCATGCATGATTTAACCCTGTCATAAAAGACGATAAACTTGCACACTAGGATCTGTAAATCTGTATCTATTCATGCCATATATAAGCAAATAAAAAATTGTTTCCTCTAAGCTTATAGAAACTTTTTAATTTTAAGAATAACTGAAAAGTACTAACATCGGGAAATTGAACTGTGCACCTACCATGGGTGGACCAGTAGTAAATAGTGTTACAGTAGGTGACATCCTTGGAATGTTAACCTAGTCCTTTAGTTCAAAAGGTCACTTTTCTTGCCTTTGCCCTCAAAAACTGAAACACAGCATCAGAGAGATCCAAAGACTGGCCAATGGCATTTTCAAGCAATGTCAGTCTCTCATCGGCCATTGACGATCAAAGATATGTTTTAATGAGCCTGAGCTTCGAAAAGCTGCACTCCCCATTTGCAACTGCAATTGGCAGCATGAGCAGAATCCTCAAAGCTATCCATACATTAAGAAAAAATCTCATCTCTTCAGCAGCCTACACCACTGGGGCTCCCATGTAGTTCCCAGTGGGAATTCAAGCTGCTCTCCTACAGGCCTATGGGACAGTAGTGCTGGCAAAATTGCCTGCACTTTAATGAGGGGAAAATCCTCCTCTTTAGCCTAAGCAGCCAGACTGGCATGGTTTGAAACTGCCTGTAAAAGTAAGTGTGAGGTTTGTGCATTAACATGAGCTAATTACTTCTAGATTTAAGGCAGGTCAGAATAGCATTTTTTCCCTCATGGTTTTTGGTAGCTCTCCTTCCAGCAATGGCTGAAAGCAGGAGTTGGGGGAAGGATACACACATCTTTTGAACCTCAGAAGTTTCAGTTCAGATTCACTTTGATTTGAGCTCTTGTTCTTGTTTACACAAACTGGCTCACCCATTCCTAATAATTACAGCAAGAGGATAGTCTGTTCATGCTCAGAGTTACAAAAGGCTAAATTTTGTCTCTTATGCCTAGCCCTGGAAACTGGACTTAGTACTTAGAGGAGTCGTAGTGGGGTGGAATCCTGCCCCCAGTCCTTAGGGTGGTAACACAGTCACTCCATCACTGCCATTGTAGTACTGTGGTTGTAATAGTCTCTGCTATTCCTGCTGTGTGGATCCATTATGTTCCTCCTTTCTTCTCCTGTCCCCTCCCTCAAATCTCATTGTACAGGAATGCGTACAATGGGCATGAGGAGCTGGGATGCATGGTAAATACAAGTAGCAGATCCCCTTTATCTAATATCCAAATCCTAATCCTACATACACACAATAGAACCACACCAGATTTGCTGCACCTGAGGCCCCTCCATGCCAATGAAGGAAGAGATAGAATTTGTCCCAAAGTACTGACTTTTCTTTACAAACAATAGTAAGTACATTGATTTCGTTGGTGTTGGTTCTGATTTAGTTGGCGTTGGTCCTGCTTTGAGCAGGGGGGTGGACTAGATGACCTCCTGAGGTCTCTTCCAACCCTAATCTTCTATGATTCTATGTACAGTAACTCGTGAACATTAATTGTCATATCTGTACTATTAAATGTCAGAATTGTAATGTAGAAATGGTACAGGCAAACCCTAAACTATGGGCCCAGATCTTCAACCTTGCTCCACCAGCACTAAACAGCAATAAAGCTACTGGACCAAGACCATGAAGATTACCCCTCCTCAGGCAGATGTTTGTAAAGCAGCTTAAAGGTTGTTCTAACTTAGGGCTGGTCCACACTAAGCCCTCAGTTCGAACTAAGATACGCAACTTCAGCTACGTGAATAACGTAGCTGAAGTCGAAGTATCTTAGTTCAAACTTAAAGGTACTTACCGCAGGTCCACACGCGGCAGGCAGGCTCCCCCGTCGACTCCGCCTACTCCTCTCGTGGAGCAGGAATACCAGCGTCGACGGCGAGCACTTCCGGGATCGATTTATCGCATCTAGACAAGACGCAATAAATCGATCCCAGAAGATCGATTGCTTGCCGCCGAACCAGCGGGTAAGTATAGACGTACCCTTACACAAGGGACTGGATCAGTCCCCAATAGTGCCAGGATCAGGAGAGCAGAAAGGATGATTAAAAGCCACTTTTGTCTCACCTTACCCCAGTGTTGCACCAAGCACGGCAGGGCCAGATCCGATGATTTTTGAGCCATGGAATTCAAGAACCATAAAATGAGGACACTGCAATAAAAAAACCTCTCTAGTTAACATTATTGGTCAGAGAATGGGTTAATGTTGTACTTTTTTTTAAATCAATGATTTAATCATAGGAATAAAGTATGTATTAATTAAGCTTGACTGATTTACCATGTTGCACTGTACTTTGACATTTTCAGTATTCTGCCTTTTGATTGGCTCACTGTTCCATTTCATTCCCCACAACCTCATTCTCCAGTCGGGGAGAGGTAAAAGGTGGTGCTTTAAACATAAAGCAGTGAAAGGTCATTTCACAAAATAAATTAGACTGAAATTAAAACTGTTCCTGAAAATGTCAACATAAAAATCAAAGCAACAAAGACATTATCAACAAGGGAACATATGAAAAATTATCACATTTTTATCTACAGATAAAAGTAAAAATTCAAAGCAAACTGATACCTTAAATTGATTTAGAAACAAAACCAAGTGTTCAGTAAATGTATCTTCCACAATAGCATAGAAAGTAAAGCGTGACTACTTACTATCCTATTTCTTAAGCCTTATAGCAACGCAAGGATACTGATGGATTTTAAGCAGCTGTCACTTTGACAAATGAGAAAAAACAACAAATTCTGTTTACAATATCCCGTGAAGCATAATTAGGGCTTTTGGAAAATGGTGGCAACAAGAAAAATTGGATCACATTATTTTAATGCTAAACAGCAAAAAGACTGTAGAGGAGCCAAGTATTCATAGCACAACAAGCAATAAGAATGTTTTGGAAAATAAAACTACCTGGCAGCTGCAGAATATTTCATGCATTCTTATGTTTTCTTTATATGTCATAGGACTAAACCATAAATCACAGTAGGGGAAAATGTTACCTAATTTTCTTGTGTCCTGATCATAATATATTTTCCATAAATAGTATGTATTATTAACATCTCATGAACTATAAATGCAACACACACTGTATTTTAGCTTAGTTTAGTGCCTTAGAAGGATATAATATCAGCATAGTTTGCTATCACTGTTGTATTTAAATGAATAAATCATTTGCAACATAACGTGACTACAGAATGCTGGGAATCCCTGGTACGTACAATACCACAGCCATATGGACTCTGAAAGCTTTAGGATATTGTATCAACAAATCAGTTGAAAATGCCATAAGAATTACACTATAGGTTTTTACTGCCTAGATTAAAATAGCATTTAAAAACAATTTTGTCCAAGACTGTGTTACACAGGTCATTGGTTGCTTGAAGTTTAGTCTACTATTTTAAGACCCTTAATATGCATTATGAATAATCTGAGTTAATATGAAGGAAGTACACTTGAGCATCTGCCTCGTACCGAATTCATCTATACAAGCTTTTCAGTACCACATCCCTGAGTACAATCCTTACTTTTGGGGGCTCCCCAGATTATCAGAAAAGGTTCTTCTACCACCACACCATCATGCAGGGAGGCTCCTAAGCAATCTTTGTCTTCAAGATGTAGATGAAAGCTAAGTTTTACCATCAGACAACCTTATATGGCATTTCATCTCCTTCGTCTCAATAGCCAATATCTCATAACACTGCTCTACAGCCAAAATGCTTCTGAAATAAATGTAGTCAAACTTTACTAATTCTGGGTCACTGAGAATGAAAATGATGCTTAAAATTGTTGATTGGCTCTAGTTTTCAAGATATGCTATTGGGTCAGTATATACGACCCTTGACTTGGGAATGGCGGAAGATAAGTGAGTTATAAAGGGAAGGGATCTCAATTTAAACCAGAAATGACTAAAATACATCTTTGACTGGATCTATGAATAAATCTATGACTGGGTTTGGACAGTACTTGCTTTTTAGGCAAAACAATGAATGATGCAATCTGAAGCTGGTATTGCGTCATACATGATATGAATTGCATCATGTTATTCCTAGAAGTCATGGATGATGCAATCATAACAAAGCTTACATCACTCTGCTGAACAAATTGCCCTATATCAGCTCTAGAAATCATACAGTGTTGTGCTCTCTTATTTGTCAGTGTTTGATTTTGCAAAGGGACACATTTCTGTTTAGCCAAAGTGAGCAGAGATGCCTCATACTTGTGTGAACAGTGCAGATAACTTCTGCTTTGTTTGTGGTGAAGTGACTTTTGCATCACAAAAGCGCAGTATAACCACTATGGTTAAGAGAGCCTATCACCTTTATTTTGGCTGCAAAATTGGAGATCAGGACAAGAGGTGGGCCCCATACATATGCTGCAACACTTGTGCAACAAATCTTCGCCAGTGGTTGAACAGGAAAAGGAAATCTATGCCTTTTGCAGTGCCAATGATTTGGAGAGAGCCAACAGATCATACCAGCAATTGTTACTTCTGCATGGTGCCTCCAGTTGGGAAAGGTGTGTCAAAGAAGAAAAAGTGGACTATGCATTATCCAAACATTCCATCAGCTATACGCCCAGTACCCCACGGAGAAGGACTGCCGGTTCCTGATGCACCAGAATCATTCTCACTTGAGTCAGACGAGGAAGAGGAAGAGGATGAAACTTCTGGTCCTAAACCATCAATGTCACAGGACCCACATTTTCTCCCATCCTCCTCCTCTGAACCACACCTCATAAACACAAGGTGAACTGAATGACCGTGTCAGGGATTTGGAACTATCCAAGAGTAAGGCAGAGCGGTTGGGCTCCAGACTACAACAGTGGAATCTCCTGGCAGGTGATGTTAGGGTTTCCACGTTCCGTGACCGTCAAAAGGATCTTGTCCCATTCTTCTTCATGGAAGGTGATCTTGTAGCCTGCAACAACATCGATGGTGTGATGGCAGCCCTCAACATCGTTCACGATCCAGATGAGTGGAGACTGTTCATTGATTCATCGAAGACGAGTCTTAAAGCTGTTTTACTGCATAATGGCAATGTTTTGCCATCAATTCCAGTTGGTCATGCTGTCCATATGAAGGAAACCTATGACAACATGAAACAACTTTTGAGGTGCATAAACTATGACCAACATCAGTGGCAGCTTTGTGGCGATTTGAAGGTTGTTGCTCTCTTGCTTGGTCTGCAGACTGGATACACAAAGTACTGCTGTTTTCTCTGCGAATGGGATAGTCGTGCAAGAGATTCCCACTACATCAAGAAAGACTGGCCACTCCGACAGTCATTGGAGCCTGGGAGGAAAAGTGTTCAGCATCCACCACTTGTTGAATCAAGGAAGATTTTGTTACCACCCTTACACATCAAGCTGGGTCTGATGAAGAACTTTGTCAAGGCCATTGACAAAACACAAGCAGCTTTCAGGTACCTCCATGGAAAATTTCCAAGGTTAAGTGAAGCTAAGATAAAGGAAGGTGTCTTTGTTGGTCCTCACATTCGTGAACTTCTTTGAGATGATGCATTTGACCATGCACTGCGTGGCAAGGAAAAGACGGCATGGAAAGCCTTCCAGTTAGTGGCAATAAATTTTCTCGGAAACAACAAGGCAGACAACTACAGGTTGTTGGTGGAAAACCTCCTCAAGGCATACAAAAGCCTTGGTTGCAACATGTCACTAAAGATACATTTTTTGCACTCTCATCTAGATTTTTTTCCACCAAACTGCGGAGCAGTGAGCGACGAGCACGGTGAGCAATTTCACCAGGACATTGCAACAATGGAGAAACGCTATCAGGGCAAATGGAGCCCATCAATGCTTGGAGACTATTGCTGGACAGTGACAAGAGACGCTCCATTTAATGAATACAAGAGACAAGCCAAGAAGGGCCGAGTAGACACTGAATAGGACTAAACTATGTACATAATAGTTTTTTGCCTTTTGTTTCATAATAAATTTTATTTATATAACCCTTTTGCTGATTTTTAAAGTGTTACATAAACAGGACAGGTGAAATATTATCATGTAAAGCAACCATAAACACATGAAAAGACCTAGGTTTACAATTTATGATTAAAACTCTACTATCTACACAATATACATAGACATAAAATGTAAAAACTTAAATATCTTAGAAACAGTAGCCAATCAGTTGTTTTAATTGTCATATTTGAATTCAGCACATCAAAATACATAATAAATAGCACATTTTATCTCTGAAGAAGACGACTTCTCAAAAATTGTAGACCAGTGAACTGTGTGACATTTATCAGCTTTGCTTTGCAGCAACCCATGAGAACATTTTCTTTGGTTTTGCACCCTCAGGTTTTGCTTTAATGATTTTAATGAAATAACCACATTTCAGAGGTAACAGTGTAAATCACCAACTTTTCCCTAGATCCTGGTCAAAGCCATGAATTTTGGCTGATTTCAATGCAAAATTAGGACTTTCAAAATGAGCTTCGGTTATTCAAAATATATACAAACATTTTGATGACCAAGGTGTGAGTGGTGAGTTTGTAACAAACCCTAAAACCAGACACATTTTGTGTGATTTGGTGTCACTAACATTTCATGCCGCTCTACTCAGCATAACTGTCTTCTAGCCAGAAGTGAAGGAAAAGTGCACGTTGTCACATCACAAGGACACCCTATTATAGAAAAAACAAATGGCCTGTAATATAAATGTTCACACTTTCTTGAAAAATATGTACAGTCCTAGAACATTTAAGGGTAATCATTTATCACATTGAGCTTAATGGTTTCTCATGAAGGGGCTCCCCAGGTTTACATTTCATATTTCCAGTTTTTTAATACAGAAAGATATAACAGCACAGTTTATGGATACATAAGATATGACTCAATATAATTAGACTAAAAATTCTGTGTTATCCACTGATCGTCTGAAAATTGTGCAGTGTTGTCTGAAATCTGATTCATCAAAACTTTTCTAATGTTATTAGATAGTTTCAATGAGTGTTCCCATCCAATTTTAGATTTCCTGATCGAGATTATGCTGTTTGTTCAGAGTTTAAAAATGGGAGTCAGCAAGAGAGACAGATTGTGACTAGACTGGTGTGGATGTGGAAAGAAGGGGATGGGATGCAAGACAACTTAAGAGCCTTTGTGCCATGAACAGTATCAATACTTGTGCTTCCTAAATGCAAAGAGTCCAGGAGGACAGAGGATGGAGACAGACCCAATATTGCCAAACCCAAGCATCCAATCATGATTGGTTTAAAAATCGTAAATTTTAAAAATGTCAGGATCTTCTTATTTGACTTCTGGTTTTTTAGCCTTTAAGGGGTAATGGCTCAAGCTTTTCTCCACAAACATGAGGGCAAGAGATACTTAATAATTTTATTTATTTATTTGGTAATAAAAGCTGAGATTCTCATAGTCACATGACTCCAGGAGCTAGATTTAAAAAACCCACCAAATATCTTGAGACTTGCAATAAAATTGCAAGTGCTGACAACACGGATAATTTCTCCCTTCTTCCACATAGCAGAGCAAGGCCACCATTGAAGGGAGTGCATCCTGCATAAGGTGACCAGATGTCCCGTTTTAATAGGGACAGTCCTGTTTTTTGGGACTTTTTTTTTTATATAGGTGCCTATTTCCGCCCCCCACCCCCACCCCCACTCCCTGTCCTGTTTTTTCACAGTTGCTATCTGGTCACCCTAATCCTGCAGCATGTAGGAGGGTCACTCTTGCTCACTGTGCTTTAAGCAAAATGCTGATGTTTGGAGTAATGTGCACCTCTGTAACTCTCTACCACAGGCATGTGGCTTTACAGCCACTACGTAGCCCAAAGAGAGGCAACAAAGATGCTTCATTTGAGCAAATTGTGCACTTCAAATTTAGTGGATATGAAAAATAGAGATGGAACCAAACTAAAATTCAAAAAGCAACCATATATAGTCTGAACATAACACACAGCCCTCTCTGTTATGGGCCAAACCAAAATCCCAGATTTGATCAATCCTAACTGTGGTTGAGTAGATAACACCTTCACTGACCAGTCAAGAAAAGGTTAAAGAACTCCTGTGGTCACAATCAGTCCCAACCTGCCACACCTGTGTGTCTTGTCAGCCCTGGGTGTGGGACTCAGCTCAGGTAAGGCAAATAGAGCTAGAGCTCCCAGACTATGGTACTTGTTTACTTGCTGACGAATAGCCTGAGCATACTGCCAGCCTGGGCCCTCTGAGGAAAGAAGATGGGCTGGTTTGTTTCTTTTGTCAAAATCCCCAGGACTCTCTTGGCCTTTAGCCACACAGAGGGTAGGAGCTGAGACTCTCGGGGTAACCTGAAAGATTGCTTCCCCTCCTTCGCATGAGGGAGAGGTCCTGGTCCCTTGTGGGACTTGAAATGATTTTTGGTTTTGGTTTTGATTGGACTGTTTTGTACCCTCACTGGAAGGGGATGGACTTGTTAAGAGGTACAGCCAGAGGGCTGTAGCTCAGGACCAGACTACAGTACTGCTGTTGCCCAGGAAATGATGTCTGAGGTAAGTAATGCACCTACCTTCACCACAAGGGGATGAGCATGAGACCTTTGACACTTCCCCCCTTGAACTTTGAGGATTTCAGACCAAGTTCCAAATGTTATCTCACACCCATCTCTAATGTAATCTGTTAGATCACCACAAAAAAATTACATTACTGAAATGAACAGGAGTACTTGTGGCACCTTAGAGACTAACAAATTTATTAGAGCATAAGCTTTCGTGGGCTACAACCCACTTCTTCGGATGCATTCAGATTACTGAAATGGTATCTTAAGATACGAAGAGTCAGGGGGCAGTGCAGCGTAGCACTATGCTGGAGAAGATTCAGGAAGCATTGTGAAAAGGGTAGGAGAGGGTACAGGCCAATCTGAAAGGACTGAAGGCCTGATTCTCATGTACACTAAGGCTCAAATCCTCCAAGGTATTTAGTTGCCTGTCTCCTATTGATTTTTATACCTCTTTGGCAGTGTAAGAGCACCTTAGTGTTTGAATTCTATTAGATATGCATCCAGGATGCATTCAGCTGATCCAGACCTCCTGAGTCTGCAAAATGGGCCTGGAAATTTTATGAAAACAGAACCTTGTGACATGTCTGGACAGAAATACAGAAACTTGAGAAGGCTCAATCTCATGGAATTTTAGTACTTCCAGTTCCCCAGCAATGTATACACACAAAGTTGCACAATCACACAGGCAACTAACAGTCCATTCAATTTCTTGCAATTGCTTGCATAAATATCCTTTTAGGGCATATAACTTAGGTGCACATTTTTAAAAATTAACCAGTGATGTCTAGATGTGTTCTTAATTTTAGGGTCAGATTTCGTTACTCTGTAATTCATTCTTGACTTGTGAGGGGCAAAAACATGGGAAAATAATGAATAGTGCACAGTGAGGACACTATTTTAACAACAGTTGCAGCAATTAAATATATCGATTATGGATAATAGTTTAAAGATATCAGTCACGTCAGACAAAAAGAAGCTATTTTTAACACAGATCCTTGACTGTTTTGTAGCAACCTTCTATAAATAATGATTCAGTTTAGACCATAGCAATTGTTTATCATAGCGAGTGTCTCCTAACGATGAGCCATTATGCATGATAAAAAGGAAATCCTTATTTGAATGCCACAAAATTTGTCACCAGTGACAGGAAGGAAATGGGAAGTCAGTGCCAAAATCTGTCTGAGACTTACAATGTGGAAAATATAAGAACTATGTTTTGAGTGTCCAGATTCCCACAGGATACATTGTTTGGCTTCCTGTCACATATAAGTCTCTAGAATGCCCAAATACCCTGTCAGCCATAATTATCTCTTAGGCCCTTGATTTTGTTACCCCAGGCCCTATCCTCTCAAATGGTGAAGTCCAGAAATCAGCGCCAGACGAAGAAGATTGAGGGTAGCCTCACACATTAGACTTGAAAATGTCACTCGGTATCTCTTTAGAATGGTGTCTGAATCAGCTTCCTGAGACAGATTGTCAGTTTGATTTCTGGGATGCTAAAGCAGCTATACATGAAGGTCTTTTAAAAGACAGAGCAAGAGACTTAGATCTAGTTCAACCATGACAAAAATACATACCTTTTGCACAACCAAAGATGAAGGATGGGATTGATTAACTCACTTTCTGAATAAGAATATCTGTAATAATTTATCCAGAGTTCTGCAAACAAACAAGTAGACACCCAAAACTCAGATAAATACTGTAAGTGATATGTGCAGGAATGAATTTCAGATTAACTCAGATCTGTTAATGTTTTGAAAAAAAAAAATCAAGCTGTTTACTTATGCCAGATAAAGCACTCATTCGGTCTGACATTATTGATGAAAGAAACGAAATTGCACAAGCATCCATTCCAAGCCACAAAAGGGGAGCATGTTTTGTATATTTATTTTATTTTTTAGGGTTAGGGTTCATTTTGACACCGAAACTTTGACCAGAAACTTGGCGGAACTATGATAGTCAATGGGGCACGGTAATACCAGGGTACAAAATATATAGGAATGATAGAGTCGGTCGTGCTGATGGAGGAGTAGCACTATATATGAAAGAAAGCATAGTCAAATATAATAAAAATCTTAAATGAATCAGACTGTGCCATAGAATCTCTATGGATAGAAGTATGCTTGAATAACAAGAATATAGTAAACACCTGACCAGGATGGTGTTTGTGAAATGCTCAGGGAGATTAGAGAGGCTATAAAAATAGAAAACTCAATAATGATGGGGGATTTGAACTATTACCATATTGACCGGGTGCATGTCACCTCTGTACTAGATGCAGAGAGAAACTTTCTAAACACAATTAATGACTGCTTCTTCTAGCACCTAGTCCTGAAATCCACAAGGGGGAAAGCAATTCTTGATTTAGTCCTAAGTGGAGCACAGGATCTAGTCAAAGACATGAATATAGATGAACCACCTGGTAATAACAACCATAATATAATTAAATTTAACATCCTTGCGGGGTGGAGGAATACCAAAGAACCCAACCACAGTAGAATTTAACTTCACAAAGGAGAACTACACAAAAATGAGGAAACTAGTTAAATAGAAAATTAAAAAGAATAGTCACAAGAGTGAAATGCCTTCAAGTTGCATGAAAACTTTTTAAAAACATCATAAATAGAGGCTCAGATTAAATGTATACCCCCCAAATTAAAAAGAGTAGTAAAAGGACCAAAAAATACTACCATGGCTAAACAACAGAGTAGAAGAGGCGGTTAGAGTCAAAAAGTCATCCTTTAAAAATTGGAAGTCAAATCCTACTGAGAAAATTAAACAGATGTATAAACTCTGCCAAGTCAAGTGTAAAAGTATAATTAGGAAGGCCAAAAAAAGAATTTGAAGAACAGCTAGTAAAAGACTACAAAACTAACAGCAAAAAAAAAATTGTTTAGTACATCAGAAGCAGGAAGCCTGCCAAACAATCAGTGGGGCCACTGGACAATTGAGGTGCTAAAGGAGCACTCCAGGAAGACAAGGCCATTTCAGAGAAGCTAAATGAATTCTTTGCATTGGTCATCACTGAAGAATATGTGAGGGATATGCCCACACCCTGAGCCATTCTTTTTAGGTGACAAAGCTGAGGAACTGTCCCATTTTGTGTCTTGGAATGGATGTTTGGGTCAATAGAGGAGGTTTTGGAACAAATTGAAAAATTAAATAGTAATAAAGCACCAGGACCAGATTGTATTCACCCAAAGGTTCGGAAGGAACTCAGTATTTCTGCAATTTCATATTTAACTGCAGTATGTAACCTATCATTTAAATCATCTTTTGTTCCTTATGACTGGAGGCTAGCTAATGTGATGCCAGTTTTTTGTTTTTAAAAAAAGCTCTAGAGGTAATCCTGGCTATTACAGGCTGGAAAGCCTAACTTCAGTATCAGGCAATTTGGTTGAAACTATCGTAAAGAAGAGAATTATCAGACAAATAGATGAACACGATTTGAAGAGTGGGAAGAGTCAACACAGCTTTTGTAAATGGAAATTCTGCTTCACCAATCTAGTAGAGTTCTTTGCGGTGGTAAACAAAAATGCAGACAAGGGTGATGCAGTGGAACTAGTGTACTGGGACTTTCTGGAAGCTGTTACCACTTTGAGAGCGGGCCCTGGAGGATGGAGTTTGGAAGGACAGATGTGAGAGGGCAATGCCAAAGAGAAATAAGAGAGAGCCTTGAACTGCAGAAAGTAGCACAATCTAAATTTTAAAACACAGAAGGCATGATAAAACCAGCCCCCATAGATGAGGGCCAGCAAAGGTAAGAAGATAGCATGACCATGAATCGAGCAAAGGCCATGGGGGTGAAAACACTAAATCCTGACCACTGGACAATAAGGGAGATGCCTGGGTGTAGGGACGCATAGCTCCCAAATCGCCAGCCCACAGATGCGGCACACTGTGTCTGTGGCAACGAGGCAGGAGTGACCTTCACCCCAGCGTCTGTGATTAGGAAACTTACTGGCTGACTTGATCATCACCCTCGCAGCTTGCTTTCACGTGCACAAGATATGGGTTTGTTATCTCATGTTGTTGTACACTGTACACTCCTCCTATGCGCAAGAATGTAACCACTTAGAAGTGTTGTAAGTAGAGAGGTAGAAAGAATAAAACCCCCAGGAAAGTTTTCCTGGGAGGCTTTTGAGGCTTTTAGGCTTTTCGGCTACCATAACCTGGCTTTCTGTCTCCTTCCTTTTTCGTCGCCACACCTGGGCAGTTGCTTGGCAAGCTGCTAATATGTGTATGCCCCTGGGATGCCAAGTAGAGTAGGGGAAACACTATATTCCAGCAACCATGAGTGCGGGACAGCACTATAGGATAATGCCCATAGCAAAAGACACAGTCTGCTTTCTCTATGGATCAAATTCAGGTCCTTCAGATCATGAGACCGATACACTACCAACTGCGCTAAGAAGCTCAGCCACAGTACTTAGCAACTGCCAGCTGGAGTGTTCCTGGTGTCTGAGAGCACAGAACAGTCAAGTTCAGCTGCAGGACAAAACACAGGAGCAGGTGGAGCCATCAGTCTCCTGTAGGCAGATAAAGCTCACCTGACTACCCCTGCAGGTGGCCACACCTCCTGCTCTTGCTAGAAGTACAGACCCTACCCCATCCCTCAGGAGGGGCAGCCAAAAGAAACCTTCTCTTTGTGGCAAAGAAACTCTGTCCCCATCGCTGAGTGCCTACAATCCTGACCTCTCGAGAAGCAGGGAGGAGCAGAAACATGCCCTCTTTGCACAATGCACAGAAGAGCTTCAGGAAGAAACGTGTGGCATGGTAGGGCATGGGTGAGGCAGAAGAGAGGTGAAAGGCCCCTCAAGAGCGGGCCCTGGAGGTTGGAGTTTGAAAGGGCCGATGTGGCAGGGGAACGCGGAAGAGAAACAAGAGAAAGGGAGGTAGAAGAAAGTGGGTTTAAAATGCTGTAGCATGGCAAAGCCAACCTTCATAGATGACAGCTGGCAAAGGTAAGCTGCTTCCCTGATTGAAAATTGAACCCAGGCCACACCAGTGAAAACACCAAATCCTCACCCCTAGGCTATCAGGGAGAAGCTCACACAATGGTTTGTCGACCTGCATGTATGTGTATTTCCCCCAGATGCCAACTAGAACAGGAGAATCCTGGACTCCAGAAACCACAGGGGAGGAAGAGCTAGAAGTGATAACGGCCACATCAGGAGGCAAAAGCTGCCTTCCCTGAGGACTGAGCACAGGACCCTCAAATTATGAGACTGACACACTACCGACGGCGCTCAGAAGGCTCAGCTGTAAGCCCTGGCTACTGCTGTGTGGAGTGTGAGTGGCACCTGAGAGCACAGCACAGTTGAATTCATCTGCAGGACAGACCATATGAGCAGGTGGTGACATCAGCCTCCTGTAGGCAGATGCAGCTCACCTGACTACCCCTGCAGCTGGACACTCCCCCCATTCTTCCTGGAAGTACAAATCCCACTCCATCTCTCAGCAGGGCTGGCCAAAAGAAAGTCTTCCTTGAGTGGTGATGGAGATTGGGCTGCAGTCCTGAGCACCTACCATCCTGAGTATCTAACTGTGACCACTTAAAAATGGCTCAGAACCTAGTTCTGACATGAAAGACCACCAGTCTCCCCATGACATACTACCACATTTGAAATCAGCAGAGACCTTTGAACTAGATACCTCTCAGCAAAGGAGAGGAGGAGCTGTCAGCCAGGTGGTCTCTGTGAAAGACTCCATCCCTTTAGAATGTTCTCCTCCTTTAACTGTTCTGAACTAGACCGAATCTGTTTATGTTTCAGACATGCTACGAGGCACATCTGTTAAGGAGTGATCCTGAGGAAGCAAACATTGGTAGGGGAGATGACTGGGGAAGTGAGGTTGCTGTTACTTGTTGTTTATATTGTACTTGTAAATATTTGTCAGAAGGGTCTAGAGTGCTCGGACAGGCATCTCTTACACATTTCATAAATAAATAAAAATGGTGGAAAACAGCTTTCCCATACATAATGTTTTAAGGCCTGATATCTCTAGGATTCCCAGGGTTATGAATAAGTGTTATATCCCTGCATCCCCTTCCAAAACTTAGAATCACTCTGTGACAAAGACCCAAAGGGAGGGACACACACACAAAATCTTAGTCACACAAAAAACTTAAAAATGCTGTAGGATTTTCCCTTTATTGTAAATGACTTGTCCTATAGCCTCAATTTCTTGATTCTTTGATCCTGATTAAATAGTTTTTCAACAATAAAAACTGGGGTACACTAAATCTGCGTTGGATGTAAGTAATTGAGGCTAATATGAGCTCCTCTGCAATTGGAGCTGTTTCTCCCTATATGCTGAAAGTTGCTTGCTATTTTTGCAGCAGCATCTAAATCTAGATATTTGCCATGTAAAGTGCTGAATGCTCATATTCTGCTTTAAGTCCTCTGTAACACTACTGTGTACAACTGAAGTCTTTCAAGCAAGATAAAGATTTATCTGACCTTTCTTACGTCAATTAATCAATATAGTTACTCACCAGCTTTACCTTTTCACCACAGCATTTCCTCACTGTGCTAATAAAGTCTGATTTGTGGAGATATTTTTGTTCTTCTCCTCCTCCTCTGTGTGCCTGCACTCATAGAGTGTCATGGGATGAAACAGCATATAGGAAAGGTATTTATTTTCTTAGTTCTAAATTGATTTGAGATGTTCATTGTTACATAGGCAAATGGACAATCTGTACTCAGTAAGTTTCTCAATGACTTTTTACAAACATAGGGCCCAACCCTGAGAGGTATGTAAAGCAGTGAGAAACAGCAAGAACCTCCTGGAATCAGTAACATTTGGGGGTGCCTGCAGGACTGAGCCCAGAAGTTTTTAGATGAAAAGAGAACTTTACTTTTGAAAAGAACATGTGGCTTAATGTACACCAATTAGCTCAATCAGAAATGGGAATCCCCTAGTCAGTGTTTTAATATCAGAGTTCCTTATCTGTATTCTGCAAACCAATGTCCCACTAACCAGGGCTAGGTGGATTTCATAATAATGTAATCATTTACAGTATCTGCTGAGTCACTTTAGTAGCACTGAGCACAGCCCTCAAAAGCATTATAATCCATGCAATTTTCCTCTGCCACATTTGTGGCAGAATCTCAATCACTTCATAGAAGATTAGGGTTGGAAGAGACCTCAGGAGGTCATCTAGTCCAACCCCCTGCTCAAAGCAGGACCAACACCAACTAAATCATCCCACCCAGGGCTTTGTCAAACTGGGACTTAAAAACCTTTAAGGATGGAGATTCCACCACCTCCCTAGGTAACCCATTCCAGTGCTTTACCACCCTCCTAGTGAAATAGTTTTTGCTAATATCCAACCTAGACCTTCCCCACTGCAACTTGAGACCATTGCTCCTTGTTCTGTCATCTGCCACCACTGAGAACAGTGTTTTAAACAGGTTTAAACCAGGGTTAAAGAAGTTATGGTCTGTTTTAATTTATATCTCTCACATCATGCTGTTAGTTGCTTTTCTTGCTGCAATCGTCTCCTCTGGCCCCTCAGTGTGAGTTACACTAAATTATACATTCTTTTAAGCCCCCTTATGCTCAGCTAGACTCAGTGGGCCAAATTCATATGTGGACCCAGATCCTCAGCTTTGACCTACTCAGAGAGAAACTTCTGTGGCTGGTTAACCTGGCTATGGACAGCTTTGTGTCAGCAAAGCTGCCCTAATACACCAGATGATGGGGCCATGATGTGTAAAGGGTGTATGTAAATAAAATTATAAGTGGATGGAAGTCTAGAGGAAATGAAAAATGAGATCATGTATATATGGACATGGAAGTTAATGAATTAAACTATCATAAGTCACCAGGACTGGATAGTTGAAGGATCTCACCCATGAAATTGCAGAACTACTAACTGTGGTATGTAACCTATTGCTTAAATCACCCTCTGTACTAGATGACTGGAGGGTAGATAATGTAATACCTATTTTTTTTAAAAAAAGACTCCAGAGGTAATCCTGGCAATTACAGGCCAGTAAGCCTAACCAGTACCAGGAAAATTGGTTGAAACCATAGTAAAAAACAAAATTGTCAGACACATAGATGAACACAAGTATGTTGGGGTAGAGACAACACAGCTTTTGTCAAGGAAAATCATGCCTCAGCAATCTATTGGAATTCTTTGCAGGAGTCAACAGGTATGTGGACAAGGGTGATCCAGCTGATATAATGTACTTGGACTTTCAGAAGGACATTGACAAGGTCCTTCACCACAGGCTTTTAAGCTAACTAAGTAGTCATGGGATAAGAGTGAAGGTTCTCTCATGGATCAGTTACTGGTTAAAAGATAGGAAACAAACAGTAGGAATAAATGGTCAGCTCTCACAATGGAGAGAGGCAAATAGTGCTATCCCCCAAGCAACTGTACTGGAACCTGTGATGTTCAACATATTCATAAATGATCTGGAAAGGGGATGAACAGTGAGATGGCAAAATTTGCAGATGATACAAAATTGCTTAAGATAGTTAAGTCCAAAGCTGACTATGAAGAGTTACAAAGGGATCTCACTAAACTGGGTGACTGGGCAACAAAATGGTAGGTGGAATTCAATGCTGATAAGTACAAAGTAATGGATATTGGAAAACATAATCCCAACTCTACATACAAAATGATGGGGTCTTGGGTTACCACTCAAGAAAGAGATCTTGGGAGTCATCGTGAATAGTTCCCTGAAAACATCCACTCAATGTACAGTTCTGGTCACGTTATCTCAAAAAAAGGTGCAGGGAAGGGCAATGAAAATGATTAGGCGTATGGGAACAGCTTCCATATGAAGAGAGATTAAAAAGTCTGGAACTGTTCATCTTAGAAAAGAGATGACTAAGGAGGGATATGATAGAGGTCTATAAAATCATGAATTGTATGGAGAAAGTGAATAGCAAAGTATTATTTACCCCTTCACATAACACTGGGACTAGGGGTTACTAGGGGTTACTGGGACTAAGGGTCACCTAGGGGTACTTCTTCACAAAACACAGTCAGCCTCGCGGACTCATTGCCATGGGGTATTGTGAAGGGCAAATATATAACTGGGTTAAAGAAATAATTAGATAAGTTTGTGGGGGATAGGTTCATCAATGGCTATTAGCCAAGATGGTCAGGGATGTAACCCCATACTTTGGGTGTCCTTAAACCTTCAACTTCCAGAATCTGGGACTCAATGATAGGGGATGGATCACTTGAAATTGCCCTGTTCTGTTTATTTCCTCAGAAACATCTGGCACTGGCCATTGTCAGGGACAGGATACTGAGCTAGATGGATCATAGGTCTGATCCAGTATGGCCATTCTTAAGTTCTTATGAAGTTAGAAGTTAGACTACAGGAAGCTAGACTCCCTCTGGATTTACTTAAACTCACCTCTGAACTTGGCCCCATAAAGTGATTTGAAATTAGGTCAACAGAGTAAGGTGCTGATGCTATTTGTAGTAAGAATAGTAGGATGGAGCTACAAGGCTTATCAGCTGAAAGTCTACACCACTATCTTGCATTTCTTTAGCACTTTTTGTCCCCAAACACTTCACATACTATGGGCCAAATTCTGTCTGGTACTGTGTAGGGGGAAGAGTCACAGGGCAAAAGTTGTCTACCCCCAACCTGGCTTATCCCCAAACCCATGGAATACGGCTCTACAAGAATTCTGCAGCAGTGGCTATTGAGGGATATTATGGCATATGACCAATAGTTAAGAGGTGTGGGCCATATGTTTTATGTGCATACGCTTCATAGCCAGACAGAGCCTGTTATGCATAGCCCCCATCCATTATCGTTATTTCTGCTCCTTGCTTGAATAATAAGCTTCTGCAGCTTACGTTTGTCCCATTTGAGAAGCAGATCATGTCATTTTCCCTGCGCTGGTGAGAATTTAGCCTTAAATGCACAAGAATCGCTTTATTTACCGCTGAAGTGAAGCCATATACACTCTCCCTGGAAAAAAAAGAAGTAAAAAGAAAAATAAAGGCGCATCCTTTAAAGTTGACCCTGGAACCCAAGCATACTATATCACCACAACTACAATCCCATGATCCAGATGTATACAATCAAAGTGTTTAAGTTATCCACAGTACGAAATGGCAATGTTACTATTTGCTTTCATGAAAATGCAAGATTTGAAACCCACCTGAGTACCATTACAGAAGTAACATGAGACTATGTTTACTATAAGCCCAGTCCATCAATTCTGGTTACCAAAATCTCTAGACAGAACAGCAGGCAGGAGGGCTGTGAAATTTCCTAGAACATACATCTTCAAAGTAAATCCAACAAAGCGAGCTGTCTATATGACTTAAGGCTCAGTATAAATTGAAAATCATTAATGGAACATTGTGCAGTTTGTTCATATTAGGAGCAGTCAGAAATCATACATAATGTAACAATGTATATGCAACAGCAGTCTCTCACAAGATAATTTAACCACCATGAGGAAATGGTCTTTGAAGTGGTCCCTGATGAGATTTTGCTTGTTCCTAAGAGAATCCAGATGTGTTCCAGAATAGCTTTTGAAAGCCACTTTCTAAATTACACCCCTTCTCCATTCATTATAGAACATTATAGTGACACTCTGCAGTTGGAATTTTATAGGAAAAATTACTTCCGAGTTGCATTTTTATGCTAAATGCTCCCCTATAATATTTGAACTCCCACTTCGACAATTGCAGCCATTACATTACATAATATATACATTCCCCAATTTTGATATTTTGTTACATATATATTGTAGGCCAAATTCTGCCTTCAGTTGTCCCTGTGCAGCTCATTAAAGACCATTAATCTTGACTTCATTGGAATTGTGCTGGGGTAATGAATGGTAAACACTGACCCATACAGTTATCATTTTACAAGAAATGGGAACTCTCCCAGTTTTCCCAGTCGTGGACAATAGCCAAGGAAAACAAAGTACCCTTCCTATCACAGCTGTTATACTACAAATGAATTTAATTGTATTGCTAAAAACGTTCCCAAGTCACACAGCACTGTAGCTGAAAACCCAGTTCTGAGGATATGTCCACACTAGAAATGCTATAGCAGCACAGCTGCAGCTGGAGCATACACACTTACTGTAGCAATGGAAGGAGTTCTTCCATTGCTCTAGTAAATCGACTTCTTCTAGGGGCAGTAGCTAGGTTGACGGAATCATTCTTCTGTCAACCTAGTAGCATCTAGGCCGGGGGCCATGGAATTTTTCACAACCCTGAGCGATTTAGTTAAGCTGAGCTAACTTTGTAGAGTAGACCACTGAGGGACCAGGAGCAGTGTAAATGGCCATAGTAATTTAGATGTTGTCCACACTATGCCTGAAGCCATGTTAGCAGCAACCAGGAAACACATACGGTCAAAATCTCTGCTGACTTAAATCCCATGCAACTCCATTGAAGCCAGTGGGATGCAGATGAATGCAGAATTTAGCCTGAGGTGTTTAACGCGTACAATGCCTTAAAACAAACTTCAAGAAGTAACAGTTATTTATTTGTTATACATTATGTTTTAAATATACCATAAAGTCATCTGGAGTGCTAAAGGGATGGAGGGCAGAACTAGATTAAGAAATTTTCATGGAGCGTTGGGGTTTGGATTGTAAAATAAGGTGAAAAAGGAAGGCACTAAACTTGTACTGCTGGGATGGGGGTACTGAACTTATGGGAAACGAGGGCATGTATATGCATATTGCTGCTCTGTGCTGAAAGGAATGTCAGACCTCTTCACAGACAATATGTATGATCATGTTGCCTTTTATTTACTGGCCTACAAAGAGACTCCTAGTAACTTTGATTGGGGTTGGATCAGAACCTAATTCTGTTGTCAGCTAAATGAAGCTATCTAGCTCAGGATGTGGAAGCTTGTTTAGGACACTGGTTCTAGGTCTTTTGTTGCACACATTCATTACACAGGGAAGAGGAAAAGCTTATAGTTAACACTTTTTAAAAGTTGAAAGAATTTTAATATGAGAATCTGGAAGGACGAGGAGCTCTTCTCTCTCCTTTCTCCAGCAGAGCACTATTTTAGTGAACACAGTCATTCTGTGATTTGGCTGGCTGAGGCAAGGACTGGAATATAGCTCATGTAAAGGGAACTATATATATATATATATAGGGAACTGTAAAAATGAAACAAAGGGGGTTATAACTTCAAGGAAGGAATGTATTATTTGTGGTTGGTGACATTCAGAAGAGCCCAAACACAGCTGAACTAGCATGGTTGGTCATGTTAGGGGAGCCAGGAAGAGGAGAAGCTATTCAGATAGACTCCACAATCCCTGAGCACCACAGAGCAGGTTTCCATGGGAACACATGTGGATGAGACAGAGATGTGATCAGAAAACTGCTCAGATCCACTAGCCACAAATTTCATGTGGAGGTTGTAGCCTGTCAAATTGTGTAGTAACAGTTGTGGATTTGCTGAGCAGGCTGCACTGGGGATTGTATTCACTCATCCCCCCACTTTGATGCCCCATAAGAACCCTTACTCTGGGTTTGGATGGGGGACACACAAGGGAAAAATTCAGCCTATACATTAGTAAAAGAAAAAAGAAAATGCTTCGAGGGAATAGGTTGCCATGGGAGTAGAGAGCCTTCAATATTGGGTGCCTAAATTAGGTACCTACCTCTGTATTTAGACATTTAAGTGACCAGGCCCTGGCTTTCATAGGTGCTGAGCCCCTATAGCTCTCAATGAGATCATTGGCATGAAGCTGAAAACATTGTTCAAACTGAAAACAAATGGCACAGAGGATTTTCTCAGGTTGTGTGTGCACTGAGCGATCCATCTTTTACCATGGTACAGTAAGGCTTTAGGAGCTGTAGGTGCGCAGCACCTCTGAAAATCAGACCAGAGTTATTTAGGTGCCTAACGTCAGGCCCCCAGGTTCAGTACTTCCTGTAACTGAAGCCTGGTCACTGAAGGTATTAATGATGCCAAGTAGCGTACAATTAATGCACTCAGTGTTTTAAGTTGTAGGTATAAAATAGAATTTCTATGCATGAATATTTAGTGAATGGTAAAAGGTAAGTCACTCAGAACACACAATCTCAGAAAATTCTCTGTGCCTTTTTTTTCCATCTTGAACAATGTTTATTTTGAAACCTCACTGCTCCCTGGAGCTGCTCCAATGAAAACGATCCAATGATTCATGAGTTTGCCTTTTGGGATCATTTTTGAGCAGCGATGGCAGACAGACAATCCCAGTAATCTATAGTTTAAAGGGTTGCAATTCTAGCTTGCTCCCATCCCCATCCCCTCCCAAGAAGACTGAAATAAATAGAATCCCATAAGATTGGGAACTGTTAAAATGCTTGATTCCAGCAGTGACCCCCCAAGATTTCTAAAGAACACTTTGTCATCTGGGGAAAAATAAAAGCCAATTTGCTTTTTACAACTGAGGAGAAATGTCTTAGTTTGAAAATGTGTTTACATGCATGATTCAGCTGTGTGCTTGTATTTATTTATTTATTTTAAAACAAAAATGAAATAAAACTTGTGCTCATGACAGTAGAAGACTGAGTCAGACATAGTGAAGGTAGGCACTGCACAAGCCCCCCTGTACTTTTCTGCTAATGCACTTTTGTCCTGACCTGTGTCACCTTGCTGTCCTGAGCTCCTCACACAGCTCTGTGTGTTTGTACAACATCCAGCTGTATCTTGACACTGACCTACCCCCAACTATTTCATTGCTGGGGTCCCCATACAGCATTGCTAATACACCTCAGTCCTGATCTGTGTCACTCTCTGCTTTAGCTGTCTTGGGTTCCCCAAATAGCTCTGCTAATGCAGTTGAATCTTGACCTGCAGCACCCCCTTTTATTCCACTTCTGATTCCCTATATACTCTACTAATGTATATCAGTGTTACCTTACTGAATAAATTCTCTCTGGTCTATGTACCATTTTAAAAGATCGTTGTGTACAGGGTCAGAACTAGTCAAGGACTGCATGCATCTTTCAAACACAACAATGAAGATTTCCCATTTTCTGTACATGTAAGGTTAGGTGACAATATAAATCCAGCTGTGCACTCTTCTGTTTTGTAACAAAGGAAGCCTCCAGCAACATATGTGCAAAGAATTCAGAGGCTTGGAGTAGTGAGTAGGAAGAGTGTTGTGACACGGTTTGCTTTTGTTCTTGATAAAGGCACTCCTACTGCCTACTATGGTCACATCTTCTATCACTGCAGAGCCTCACGCTCAGGTACAGGGACCAAGGCAGAGCATGAATCATGCACTTCAGCAAACAAACCTTCCCCCTTTATCCACCCCCAATTAAAGCAAGAAGATAAAAAAGAAACTAGAATCCATGTAACTGACAAAGCCATGCCAATTCTTCACTATACTCAGTCGCTTGCATGTTATATCCACATCCCTTTGGTCAGTAAGCTCTTCTAAGCAGGGATTGTCTTCTTTTTTGTGTTTGTACAACATCCAGCACAATAGAGCCCGAATCCCAGTTGGGGCCTTTGCGTGCTAACAAAATATTAAACATTAAGAATCACGATAACAATGTTAATATGTCTGAGACATGTTGATGAAGCAGTGTCGGGGGGCTGAGGGGGGAAGGAATTGCACTGGCTGTATCTGTTCTGTGGCTAATTAGAAAGCTTCATTCTCCAGGGGAGTCAAATACACCCTTTTAACAAACACTAAATGCATGTAAAGGGGCCAATTGATCTTTGCCTATCTATGCCAACTCTGGTTCTGGCCCAATGTGATTAGAAAAGAAAAACGTCATACTAGTTCCACAGAAATGAGAGAGAAACTATTCCTCGTTTCCACTTAAATGCCACAGATCACGGACAGGTTGTAATTCTAGCCACAAGAGAGCCTGTATTATAGAGCAGACTTCCCAGCAGATTTAGAACTTGAGAAAGATATCATTTTAATATTTATCTGTTATTTTGCTTTGTCTCAAAAGCAATAGAAACAATATGCTTGGCGATACTGTATGGCTTGAGTTTCAATGGGTCAAAGCGATCATGGCTAAAAGAAAAAGATGCCCAAATGTTCATTGTCTAAATAGACTCTAATTTACTCTGGCCCTGGTTATAATTAGGCTTCTTCTTAGTATTTTAAGAGAGATGTGAACACAAACTCCTCATACATATAATTAAGACCTTCAAGTCTTAGCCTACCATAACAGGGTTTAAGAGAGAGTCTTGCTGTCACTCTAAATACAGCTTCCTGTTGTGAGTGTAATTACAGTTTTTATTGGCACTTCAGACTGTTTACCTCCTAGAGAGATAACACTGTTTATTATCAAGGTTTTCTTGTGCTCACCTCTACAACATATTATCTCATAGCCACACTTTTTTATTCACACTATGTCTAATCTTTTCTGCATGATAAACAAAAGCCCAATGAATTAAACAGCAATGGTAATTTTTAAATATTTATTTCTGTGTTATCTTAAGGATTCAGGTGTCCTTCCATTTTGCTTTGACATGCTGATCCTCAGAACATAAGATTGTCTCTTTTCTTCATTAAAAATAATAATACATAAAAGCCTAAAACAAACTAGAATGAAACCCTTCCACCATCCGAGCTAGCAGGCTGCAAATAGCAGTTCAAATTAGATATCACAGTTTGGATCTATTAAATCTTTAGAGCACATCCATATTTAACATCAGGGAAGTAACAGATCTTTTCTACAGGCTGACTAAGCAGAGGAGTGGGAAAGTAATTATATAGTAAAGTAGCAACATGCATTCAACCTTCAGTCATATGACCTCTTAATTTTTTAAAAGACTTGTCCTTCAGAAAGAAATTCATGGGAGACACTAACAATAACTTATTTCCATCCACCTATGTTAAGTGGTAGTAGAAAGATAGTGTGCACAGGAAATTGATTTCCTTTCAGTGATACAAACAGAACCTGAGAGGGATTTTATTTCCGTATATCATTATTATATTCAATATTAATAGCATTATTTAAACTGCTTTGAACCTATCTCCACTCTCCAATATTTCATTATTGTTCAAAGTCATTTTTGAGGATTATGCTGTACCTAGAAAAAAATATTATTTTATGGGGCATTTTTACAGACATTAGAGATGTAATCTGTCTAGTAGTGATGTGCATCTATCACAGTTGCTTCATGGAGCTAAAAATGAAAATGAGAAAGTTGGAATATAAAAATTGTTAGTCATTATCTGCAAAATGCCCAAAGCTGTAACTATCCAGTTAAAAGAAGTGGAAGTTGGTAATTTTTGTTTTTGTTTTTATTTGAAATCTTAAAAGATTTGCAACACATTAAATTAGATGCTGTTTTTAGTCTATTTTTATCAGTCCTGTTTCTTTCCCATATGGTATCTGTCAATAGCATAATATTTTTTTAAATGTAAAAAATTTGGTGATTTACTTTCAAATTTTGTTTACCAAGTACAGTAATAATATTTAGCACTTAGGCATATGTATTTGCAGCATCAGGGTCTTATATGGCACTTTGTATTTGTAGAGCTAAAAGTGCTTCACAAGAGGGCAAATATTAATATCCCCTGTTTATAGGTTACACAGCAATGAAAGGCCAGATTTGGACACACTTTCTCATTTTTAGTAGTAGAGCTGGTCCCAAAAAACAAAATTTCTGCAGAAATTTTTGATAAAAATGAAAAAAATGTTCATTTTTCTCACAATTTCTCATGGAAACATTAACGTTTTCAGTAAAACCTCAAAAACTGAATGCTTTCAGCCAAGATATTTAGATGAAAAAACAAAATTTTTGATGGAAAGATGACATCTCTTCACTCTGTCAAAAACCCAATTTTCTGTCAAAAAACAGTTTAGATGGAAAATTTTCAACGAGCCCTACTAATGGTAGTACATTACTCCACAAGTAGCCACATTGAACTCAGTGAGGCTAACAGTGGAGTAAAGTCCTACCCACCTGAGTGAGGGTGGCAGAATCTGGCCCTTAGAGATCAACATCACACAGCTTTTCAGTGGCAGAGCCAGGAATAGAAGAAAATATAAAATCATCAGTGATCAAGTTGGCAGATGACACAAAGATTGGCAGGACAGATCACTGATTCAGAGAGATTGGTTAAAGATGGACGTAAGCAAACAATATTCATTTCAATATGGCCAAATATAAATTCATGCATCTAGCAACCAAGGATGGAAGATTCTATCCTGGGAAGCAGTGACTCTGAAAAAGTCCTTGGGGTTGTGGTGGGTAATCTGCTGAACATAAACTCCCAGTGTGATGCTGTGGTCAAAAAGACTAATACAATCCTTGGATGTATAAACAGGGGATTATCAAGCAGGATTAGGGAGGTTATATTACCTCTATATTTGGCACTTGGTACAACAGCTACTGGAATACTGTGTCCAGTTCTGGTGCCCACAGTTCAAGGATGTTGAAAAACTGAAGGAGGTTCAGAGAAGAGCCACAGAAATGATTGAGAGATTGGAAAATCTGCCTTATTGTGATAGACTTAAGGAGCCCAAACTATTTAGCTTATCAAAGAGAAGGCTAAGGAGTGACTTGATCACAGTCTGTAAGCATGCCTATATGGGCAACAGAAATCTGATAGTAGAGGGCTCTTCAGTCAGGCAGGCATAAAAATATCCAGTGGCTGGAAGATGAAGCTAGAGAAATTTAGAATAGAAATAAGATATACATTTTTAACAGTGAGGGTAATTAACCTTTGGAACAATATACCAAGAGCTGTGGTGAATTCTCCCTCACTGGAATTTTTGTAATTAAGATTAGATGTTTTTCTAAAAGATATGCTCTAGTTCAAACAGGAAGTAATTCAAGGAAGTCCTTTGGCCTATGTTAGGAGGTCAGACTAGATGATCACAGTAGTCCCTTAAGGCCTTGTAATGTATGAATCCAGGGGTGAGATTTTGTGCTGCGCCTCTAGAACTCACAGAACTAACAGCCTGAGGGCAGGAGTGACTATGGAATCTTTTAGCCACCTTTGCTCGCTCCTGATCCTGGTCTGCTTCAGGGCCCTAATGTGATAAAACAGCCCTGGGGACCTGTTTAAGTCTAAGTTATGGTAGCCTCCTAGGGCTGCCATATGGGATGCAGTGCTTTCCAGAATCTCTGCAGCACTGTGTGCTGTGACCCTGCCCCGACATACTCCTCCTTCCTCTAGACCCACCCCCAGCATATTCCATACACCACAGCCAGAGTTTGTAAGGGGGTTCTCAGAGGCCATCCCTGGTCTCCAGACTCCCAGAATTTTCCCCCTATCAGTTCAATACCTTTGACTGTAAACCCTCCTATATTCATGATGAACATGGAAAGCATTTTTATGTTCATTGTTTCTCAAAGAAAATCCAGCCCTGTATTTTCAAACCTGAACATGATTGACCATAATTCAAATGTATATCCTGGAAAAATGATTTACACACTTGAAAGGAAATGAATATAGAGCTTTGTGGATTCGCACACACGTTCATTCACATATCTACACATTCTCACATGTAGTTGTGTTTCTCTATCCCAACCACCTCCCCATTTCAACTTGTTTGTGCATTCCCTCCCTTGATCTTTCTCATCCCTTCATTCTCATTGTTTCATTTACTCTGCTTTTCATTTTAATAGCAGCCCCATTGAAAGTGAATGTAAAAATATCTTGAATTCTGTAGCATTCTTGCAAGCCAATCAGGATTTTTAACTCTGTTTCCCTGCACTGTTATGAGTGTGGGTTGAAGAGGGGAGGAAATGGAAGAGGAAAACATCAGGGGGAGGTCTTCAAACTTGTCCCTTCTGAAAGATTGGTTGGTAGGAGAGAGTAGTAGAACACTAATGTTCTTCTGAAGTGCTGCCTTTTCTGCCAACACCCTGCATTTGCCTTTGAGATTGGTGGTGCTGCCACTTATACTGAAGAGGATCCAGTGGGACAAAGTAAAATGTAATTCAAAACCTGTGTTTTAATCTTTAAAGCTTGGTTTGAGAGTCAGAATGCTAAACCACACAAGGTTTTGAATTGTTGTCTAGTTTGTCCCACTCAATTGTCCTCAACTGAGTCAGCAGCAGCATATCTTCAAACGGAGACACCATAGCCAGTCAAATATGGAGAGAGAAGGTAATCTACGTTAAAGATAAAACCCTGTAGGAAAAATTCCCTCAGGAGATTCCCATCAGATGTAGGTACTTTTATTGAATTCCCAGGATTTCCAGTATTGGGGGATGGGGGGCGCAGTTGTAAGTTTAACTGTAATTCTGAATAGCCTGATTTGTTTTTTCAGTTGTTTTATTTAATATAATTATTTAGCTATTTGAGGCAGGTGGAGGGGATACAGAGGAGCTCGTGGGTGGGAGTGGGTGTTTTTCTAGACATTCTTGTCAGGATTTTGACCCTTACATTACTGCTGTATGCTCTGAACCTTTACTTCAATTTAACAGCTTTTTTCCTGGGAATGTCCATAGTTTTTACAATAGTACTAACATGGGACTAGTGTGAAAAGGAGAGAGCGCATTGCCCGTGCTTCTTGCTGACTTCTTGAGATGGGCAGGAATATGGTAATGCCTAGGTAGATGCTTCAACACCCTGGCAATGCTTATGAGGCTCATCATGGGGCCCAGCCCACGTGAGATTTGTCCAGGGCCTCCCAACACCTCTGTTAGCCATAAGAGCCTTGTTCACCCACCTTAGAAGACTGGTAGACACCATCCCCCCATGACTCTGAGGAAGCTCTTTAGGCGCTGCACAGGCCTTAGGAGAGTCATGGGACAACCAGTCCCCCTCTCTCTGCAAGCCATTGGAGGCTTCTTTGTACCAGATGAGCCAAATTTATTTGGGATCATCTGGATCTGCAGAGTTTACTAAGGCTCCTGCCAAGGGGGAGGTCATTTTGAGCATGCCCAGCACAACTACTAAGGATCTTAAAGGGTTGGATTCCTAAGGTTTAGAGTGTGTGTGCGCGCACAGCATGTGCGTGCATTTGTGTGTACATAAATCCCCAAGGATTCTTAATATCTAAGGCAGCAGTTCTCAACTGGGGGTCCACAGCCCCTTGGGGGTCCGTAAGCAGCCCCGGGCGGCAGGGCTCGAGCTTCAGCTGTGGGCAACAGGGCTTGGGCTTCAGCCCCAGGTGGTGGGACTCAGGCTTGGGCTTCAGCCTCGCATGGAGGTGCTTGGGGATGGCGTGCCACCTCCTCCCCCACCCCCGACTCACCTCAGCGGCCACCCAGCCTGTGGATCAGCACCAGCAACAAGTTTCACACTGAGTAAGTAGAACAAAAATAACATTCAGGTTTTTTTTATTTTTGTACCTATATTATCCTTTTCTTTTTTATATTACCTATGTGAGTGTGTGTTTAACTGTATAACTCTCAATTTACTACAGCTTTTAATCTACTGAATATGCAGAAAGACAGTTGTTGTGGCACAGGTGGGCTATGGAGTTTTTAGAGCATGTTGGGGGGTGCCTCAGAGACAAAAAGGTTGAGAACCCCTGATCTAAGGGATGGGTGGAATCCTCCCCGACCCTGCTGCGCTTCAGGTTCCCCTTTTTCATATCCCCTTCTCTGCTACTGCCATAGTCCCATTTCTACTGTCTTTTCATGCTCTCCTCAGCCCACAGTAGCCCCCCCACACACACACACACCCCTACCTACCTACCTCTGCCCTAAAAAAAGGAAGACTTGAGGAAATTTACAAGAGAAGGAAATAGTGGAGCTAGTAGTGTGCTTGTGAGTGGCAGCACAGCATGGAGGCATTTCCTGATTATCTTGATGACTCCAATAACCTTACTTTTAATTGTCACATACTTTCTGTTCCTACACTAGGAACAGCCAAAACAAAGTGTCAGAAGAGTTTCCTAACAACTTCCACTTTTTTAAAATGTGTGTTAATTTAAAAATGGCTTGTTTGACCAACTCTCCCTAGTGACTGATTTACAACTAGCAGCCCATTTCCACAAGGAAAAGTGTTACTGACTTAGGCCTTGACTACACTGGAGTAGCTGCAATGATATAGCCGCACAAATGGAAACTCATAATGCAGATACGCTGCACTGGTGTAAAAAGAACCAAGGCACTCCTCTGTTGCAAGTCACAGTTCACACTGGTACAGTGAATCTATACTAGAGGTTGGCTCCAGTGCAGCTACACCCATTGAGGAAAACCCTAGTGTAGAAAAGGCCCTTTCTTTCAATGAACACGTAGCTCTCCAGCAGTCATTCCTCAGACTATTTCTAACCCACTGTAGCCAACTTGCAATTCTCACGTTACTATTTAAAATCTTAATAACATCTACAGAGTTACACTGTAAGTCTTTCAGCATTTAGAAGCTGAAATAGACATATGGTCATTCCTTATACTTCATAGGTGAAGGCAAAGTAAGATGGAGCACATATTGTAAGTAGATGTTAACTCAATGTTCATTATTTTATGATTCATCTGAAAACACTACAGAATCCATTTAATTCTCTGCTTCAATGATCCACAGGTTGTGAGGGGCAAAGAATTCAAAGCTTACACAATAATGCCCAAACATTAACAGCTCTATGAGCTACGATTAAGTAGCCATCTGTCTACTAATTCCTGCAAAGGAGTTAACTGGAGCATAGTCAGAGCTGCCAATATTTAAAACCTTCCAGCATTGCATAGGGAAGAACATTGCCAGATAGAGGAAAATCAGAACCGCTGAAAAGTAAGAGTAATTAGACCCACTTTTTTATATATTTTCTTTCTCGATTTTTAAGTTTCTCGAGTTTTACAGCAACTAGAGAAAGACAAGTAGAAAAAAGAAGAAAAGAAACAAAAACTCATTTATCTCTACATAAAAGTAATAAGATGTCAGAATGCCTGAACAGAATGACGAAAGGGAGATAAACACTCATATATTTTTCAGTAGTATCTTTCATGCAAAGTTATTGCAACAGAGATTGCAGTCTATAAAAGCAGACACGCATGGCATGAGTGGCTATGGTGTTTCATCCTGTAGGGCTGGTGTGACTCCACTGAAGTGAATGGAGTTATGCCTGTTTATATCAGCTGAGAGTCTGGCCCATCATAGGTAGTACATGTAGTTGTGAGTGAGCTGTTATGGAAAAGACCTCAACAGTTCGGGATGATTTTCCCTTCCTTTCATATGTTGGCCCATAGAGACCAAGGAGAGCTTTTCCCTTCCCCACACACATCATGACTAGACTATCCCTCTTGAAATCCATTATTTCCTTGTGGCTGCTCAGAGGCCACAGTGATGGGCAATCTTGTTAAAACTTAAATAGATCACTACTACTTAGATTTATTCAGCATAAAATCTCCAGATGATCTGCCTCTATTCTAATCCCCAGGCTAGATGTCATATCCATTCTTTATTTCCCTATTTTCTGACTCATCTCTCTAACCCTGATGTCAGGAAGTCACAATAGTCTGGTTAGCAACAATCCTAAATGATCAGTTTTATTCCACCCTGCATTTCAGGCAGGTGCTGTGAGAGTTTATCTTGAAGCAATTGCTGCCTTTCATGACAAGAGAGTCATACAGAATGTGAGTTTCATCAGCTAGGTTAGATATGTTTGAATAAAAATAAGGACACTGAGACCACCATGGAACTTGTCATCCTTCTGTGGTGCTTAATGACAGCACTTAAGGCTAAAGTCCACTGAATTAAAATCACTGTCATGGAAATCGGCTTTCCCTTGGACAATCAGTTCTGCTGGGATTTCTGGAGACGGTTAGGCCCGTATAATAGAGGAGCCTGTGTAGAGGATAATGATATTCCTATGTTAAGACCAGATTTATTATTTGGATCTGAAAGCTTTGTCGCTGTGTTTGAAATAAATATAAAGAATTGTATATGACAGTTTACTTCCTGGACTCTGGGAGTGAGGAAGTGACCAAGAGAAAGTGACACTTCAGAATGTATTAAACTTTGAAAATAATTATCCATATCCTCCAGTGTGACATGGGGAAAGGGCCTTCTCTCTCCTTTTTGTCCCCCTCACCAATCCGAGCGATGGCTGGGGGACAAATCAGCACCCAGCACAACTTAGAGTGGCCGTGGGGATGCTCTAAATTGTACTAGTATATAATAAATCCTAAGGAGCTGCTCCACTAGCCAAGATCCAAGAGCATCCTTCTCTCCAGCCTCTCCCCTGATACTTCCCTTCTTACCTCCAGCTCACACTAGAATGCCCTTTGCACAGGTAGGACTAAAATAGCAACTCCTACACCGTTCAGGATACTTGACAAAGCAGCTTTCTTTCATACCTCCAGCAACTATAAGACAAATCCCTAAATTCCTAATCCATTTTTATGCAAAACTCCTTGAAATTTCATCCCCTCAATGAGCATTTTAATTGAGGAATGACATCAGGATTTGGCCTGTAAGGTTTTGATTGGTGAAGCATGTTCTTATTAAAATATTTTTAACAGAGCTGAGCTGTGATACAATGCACTGGGTTTTATCTCAAGTGTCACTCCTTTCACACCAATCAAGGCATCTTTAGGAAGAGAAAAAGACAGGAATAACAATTCACATTCAGTAGCTGTTTCCATAGAAACATACAAATTAAAAGATGGAAAAGACCTTTGACATAGCCAATCCACCTGCCAGGGCAGCAGTTTGTATCATATAACAACGATCCTGGAGTTTCATATAGTGCCTCTTTCCCATTTGAGGTGTTGTCAGACTGCATTTCAAAGCCCACAAGACTACAACTCTGTCTTCCTCTCACATCTAGAGCAGTCATTTATTTCATTCAGTTAAATCATGGCTCCTGACATTGTAAAAGCCACACTTGCATACAAGGAGGCAAAATTAAATGTTTTATACAGCTTGTATATCAGAGAACTATCTACTAGGACTCCAAGATCTCTTTCTTGAGTGGTAACAGCTAATTCAGACCCCATCATTTTATATGTTTAGTTGGGAATATGTTTTCCAATGTGCATTATTTTGCATTTATCAACATTGAATTTCATCTGTCATTTTGTTGCCAGTCACCCAGTTTTGAGAGATCCTTTTGTAGCTCTTCACAGTCTGCCTGGGACTTAACTATCTTGAGTAGTTTTGTGTCATCTGCAAATTTTGCCACCTCACTGTTTTACCCCTTTTTCCAAATCATTTATGAATATGTTGAATAGGACCAGTCCCAGTACAGACCCCTGGGGGACACCACTATTTACCTCTCTCCATTCTGAAAACTGGCCATTTATTCCTACCCTTTGTTTCCTATCTTTTAACTAGTTACCAATCCATGAGAGGACCTTCCCTCTTATCCCATGACAGCTTACTTTGCCTAAGAGTCTTGGTGAGGGACTTTGTCAAAGGCTTTATGAACATCTAAGTACACAATATCCACTGGATCCCCGTTGTCCACATGCTTGTTGACCCCCTCAAAGAATTCTAGTAGATTGGCGAGGCATGATTTCCCTTTACAAAAACCATGTTGACTCTTCCCAAACAAATTATGTTTATCTATGTGTCTGACAATTTTGTTCTTTACTACAGTTTCAACCAGTTTGCTCGGTACTGAAGTCAGGCTTACTGGCCTGTAATTGCCGGGATCACCTCTGGAGCCCTTTTTAAAAATTGGCGTCACATTAGCTATCCTCCAGTCATTTGGCACAGAAGCTGATTTAAATGATAGGTTACAGATTACAGTTAATAGTTCTGCAATTTCACATTTGAGTTTCTTCAGAACTCTTGGGTGAATCCCACTGGTCCTGGTGACTTATTACTTATTACTGTTTAGTTTATCAATTTGTTCCAAAACCTCCTCTAATGACACCTCTTTGTAACCTAATCATTGTGTAAACACCATGTGTAATAATAGGAATCAGACATCATTTACTAGGCATGTTTTTCAGGCCACAATTACACAATGACTTGCATGAGACACCCACACACTCAACTCCTTGGCTAGGGGATCATGTGCATGTTGACACTGGTAGGAGTTATTGAGCAAGTATTAACATGTTCACAATATCCAGATGGAACATACAACTCCTCGAGGAATAAGAATATCATTACTTAGAACAGATGAATCCAGGCAGTGAGCCAAATTGCAACAATCGGTTTAAATCACTATTTGGCCATTTTGGCCTAACATACCCAGCTTACTATCTCCTATTCCTGTTAGTTTTAAGATGATGGCAAAGTAAAAAGGCACCAAATCTCTAATAGACACTAATCTTGCTATTTCATGTTGGGGTCTAGGCATTCCAAGTGATCATGGCAAGAAATGTGTGTTACACTGATGGTTAGAATCTGGGAAATCTCCTTCTTTGATATTCTGTAATGAGGTGAAGTGGCCTCCCTCCGAACTGGAGTGTGACAGACCGCTACACTCCCCTGGGTGTGTGGAGCCAAACCCACTCCCCTCACCGGAAATACCAGGGCGGGACAGGAAGTAGAAAAGGAGAGCCCTGGAGCTCAGTTGCTGCTGAGCCACAGGAGAGATAGGATGCTTCCGCAAGAACCCAGCCAAGCCCCGGCATGGACCGATACCTTGCCGTCAGGGGATGCAGAGGAGGACCCTGAGGAGCTACCAGAGCTACCAGCAGCTGAATACCCCAAGGAGACAGAGGATCTTTGGACAACTGGACCTTACACCCAGACTGTGGTAGGAAGTAGCCTGGGGGGACCAGACTCTAGTCTGGTTCTGCTGGCAGAGTGAGAGTCAGCATTTTGCAGCTGGATTCCCTGATGACTCAGTGGCAGAACATTCTGCCACTATTAGGGCTCTGGGCTGGGACCCAGTGGAGTCAGATGGGCCTGGGTCCTCCTACCCTTTGCTGCCAACCCCAACCCCTGGGGTGGCGGCCCCGTGTGTTATTTGTAGCACCTGCCCCAGCCAGGTGGCTGTGGGCTAAAGATTGTTGTGCTTTGCCCTGCCCAGGGGGCTGGAGCTTTCCCCTAAAAGACTGTTACTTGTGGCCTGCCAGTAGTGAGGCAGAGTGGTCCCTCTCCCTACTCAAGCATGAGGGACCACTACACATTCTCTCCATAAAATGATCTTATGTGGACATTTCAAAATGAGACATGCATGCCAATAAATGCTGCTAAGAAGAAATGAAAATTGAATGCTACTTCTTGTTCCATTATAGCTTTGTTCTATAACATGAACATGTAATAAATTATAAAGGGGTAAACAGTGAGATAGCAAAATTTGCAGATGATACAAAACTACACAGGATAGTTAAGTCAAAAGCAGACTCTGAGGAGTTACAAAGAGATCTCACAAAACTGAATGAGTAGGCACCAAAATTGCAGATGAAATCCAGTCTTGGTTAATTCAAAGTAATGCACATTGGAAAACATAATTCCACCTGTACATACAAAATGATGAGGTCTAAATTAGCTGTTACCACTCGAGAAAGAGATCTTGGAGTCCTAGTAGATAGTTCTCTGAAATCATCCACTTAATGTGCAGTGGCAGTCAAAAAAGTTAAGTATTAGGAACCATTAGGAAAGGGATAGATAATAAGAATGAAAATATCACAATGCCACTATATAAATGCATGGTACACCAATACTTTGAATACTAAGTGCAGTTCTGATCTCCCCACCTCAAAAAGGACACATTTCAATTGGAAAAGACACAGAGAAGGACAACACAAATGCTTAAGAGTTTGGATGAGCTTCCATATGACAAGAGATTCAAAAGTCTTGGACTGTTCAGCTTGGCAAAGAGACAACTAAGGTGGGCTGTGATAGAGGTCTATAAAATAATGAATGGTGTAGAGAAAGTGGATAAGGAAATGTATTATGTGAAGGATTAAATAACAAGAACCAGGGATCTCCCAATGAAAATAATAGGCAGCTGGTTTAAAACAAACAAAAGGAAGTACTTCTTCACACAGTGCAGAGTCAGTCTGTGGAACCTGTTGCCAGGGGATGTTGTGAAGGATAAAATTATAACTGGATTTAAAAAAGAATTAGATAAATTCATGGAAGATAGGTCCATCAAAAGCTATTAGCCAAGATGGTCAGGGATGTGACCCCATGCCTTGGGTGTCCCTAATCGCTGACTGCTAGAAGCTGAGAGTGGATGACAGGGATGGTCAATAATTGCCCTGTTCTGTTCACTCCCTCTGAAGCACCTGGCATTGGCCACTGCTGAAAGACTGGGCTAATTGAACCACTGGTCTGACCCAGTATGGCCATACTTATGTTCTAATAAAGAAAGTTACAAAAAATCTACTATAAATCCAAAATGTGAGTATCTTTAAGCATTATTAAACCTTAGCTTTATCGGGCTGTATAATTATGAACTTTTCTTTGTTATAACTGGTTCACATGTAATAAGGTCCATAAAAGAAAAGTAACAGCGTTAATGCTTAATAGACTCTGAAAGTGATGATGTCACACTCCAAATGGGTAACCGTGAGAAAGGGGATTACTTTCTAAATAACCGGTGTCGGGTTATAATGTCGAAAAAGATCATGTGTAATGCTATAATTAACTGTTTTAATAGGTAAGTGAGTGTATGTTGCTAATCATTTAACCTTTAAGCAGTGAAAAGATGTGTTGGGATGGCTGCAATGTGGTTTAAATCACCAACCATGTGATGGGTGTGTCAGCCATCCTTAACGCTATAATGCTTGCAGTCTGGAGCACAGTACATAACAATATTCAAATGCTCCATGGCAGAAAGAGGAAAAAGAAAACCCTCAGGAGCTGAGCATTGTAAACACAAGGCTGAGAAGGAAAAGGACCAAGCAAAACAGCAGGGATCCTTCTCTTTAATTCAAATAAAGATGCAAGCAGTTCACAGCACCCAGATGAAGGAATTTAACTTGGAGAGGAGGTTAGCTCACATCTGCATGGAAGCAGTTTGAAACTCAAGATGGTGGAAACTTACTTCTAGATGAAGGCAGCTCACAGCATCAGACTAATATGGAAGTGGAGAAAATTTATTCATCTTCAGAGACACATGCAGAAATTGAAGTAAATGAAGTAGAAGGAAGAAAGGATGAGGAAGTTACAAACAAGTTACAGTATGGGGACCCAGCTTCATGGCCCAAATATGATGACAGTGTGCGGCAAATTACTGTGGAAAAAGGACTCAAACAAGTTCATGAATTTCCCATCCCTAAGGATGGAAATAAAAGAAAATTCTCTGCTCAGCATTACAGGAGGAAACTCATTAATGGGGAAGAAATTCATTGAAACTGGTTACAATATTCAGTGTAGAAGGACTCTGTTTTGTTTTTGCTGCAAGTTGTTTAGAAATCAAGCAATTGGTACATCACTTACTGAAAATGGTTTGAAGGACTGGAAAAACATAGCTTCAATTATCTCTTCACATGAAAGAAGTACAGAACATTTGGAATGTTTTCAAAATTGGAAAGAACTTGAATTACAATTGAAAAAAGGAAAAACTATCAATGAAGAAAATTTACGTGTTATCAAGGAAAAAGAAGAATATTGGCAACAAATATTAGAGTGTCTGATTGCTTTAGTGAGAGTTCTCGGTGGGCAAAATTTAGCATTCCGCGGCTGCGGTAGAAATGAAAAATTATACACTCCAAGTAATGGAAACTTTTTAAAATTTGTTGAATAACTACCTTTGTTTGATCCAGTCATGAAGGAGCATCTACATATAATAACTGATCATGAAACACTGGTTCATTACTTAGGAAAAAATATGCAGAATGAACTGATTCAAATCCTAGCAAATGCCATTAAAAAGAAAATTGTAGAAGCTGCCCATTCTGAATAATACTTTTCAATAATACTGAACTGTACACCAGATGTGAGTCATGTTGAACAAATGACAATGATCATTCATTTTGTGGATATGGAAAAGTCTGCAGATGAAGATAATGTTGAAGTGCTCATAAAGGAACATTTTTGGGGTTTTGTACCACTGAAAGAGACGAGTGGAGCATTTATGACTGAAACTATTCTACAAGAGCTTGAAACAATGTCATTATCTGTTGAAAGCTTACATGGCCAAGGCTATGATAATGGGAGTAATATGAAGGATAAAGACAGTGGTGTGCAAAGGAGAATGATGGAAATCAATCCTAGGGCCTTTTTCATTCCTTGCAGTGCGCATTCTCTGAATTTGGTTGTCAATGATGCTGCTAGATGCTGTTTGGAGGCAAGCAGTTTCTTTGACCTGATACAACGTGTTTATGTGTTTTTTTTCAGGCTCAACATGCCATTGGGAGATTCTGACTTGCCATGTGAATTCTCTACCTGTGAAACCACTTAGTCACACAAGATGGGAGAGTTGCATTGATGCTTTGAAGCCTCTTCGCTATGAACTTGGAAACATTTATGATGCCCTAATTAAAATTTCTGATACTACCTTTACTGGATCATCTGGCAATACGGCACATTCAGATGCAGAAGCTCTTGTAAAAGGCCTTTCCAAGTTCAAATTTGTGACTTCACTCATTTTGTGGTATAATATCCTTTTCAAGATTAACATCACTAGTAAACAGCTTCAGGAAAAGAACTTGAACATACATTCTGCTATTCAAAAACTGCAGCAAACTAAAAATATTCTGGAGGAATTCAGAAGTGATTAAGGGTTCGAAAGAACACTGGTAGATTCTCATGAGCTTGCTGAAGAAATAGACTTTCCAACAGAATTTGAACCAGAGCCAGTTCGTATTCGGCAAAAGAAACAGCAGTTTTCGTATGAAGGATGAGACACAGCCATTCAGAACCGCAAAAAAAGGTTCAAAGTGAATTTCTACTTCGCATCCTTGATACTGTTATTCACTCGGTTGACGAAAGATTTTAACAGATGCATTAGTATTTGACTTTCTATATGGTATCCACAGCTTGCAAAAGAAAACAGCAAAACAGATAAGAGAATTTTGTATAAAACTGGAGTCGGCATTGACTCATGAAAATTCAGAAGATATTGATGCTACAGATTTGTGTAGTGCACTTCAGGCTTTTTCAAGATGACTTAAGAAACATTCCACTCCTGAAGAAGTACTGAGGTTTGTGAAAATAAACTCACCGTTTTACAAACATTTTTATAGTTCTACGCATTCTTTTAACTTTGCCAGTTTCCGTAGCTAGTGGAGAACGTAGCTTCTCAAAGTGAAAATTGATAAAACCATATCTGCGTTCAACAATGGTGCAAGAGAGACTTGTTGGACTTGCCACAATGTCAATAGAGCATGAAATAGCTGGAAAACTGGATCTAAAAGAACTAGTGACTGAATTTTCAAAACATAAAGCAAGAAAAGTTATGTTTTAAGAGCACAGTGTGTTTTTTATTCAGAGTGTTTTGTAAATACAGGTTAAAGTTCATTGAAGAGTTTTCTTATTTCTTTCTATATTGGATGTGGCAGTAATGGCAGTTAAAGCAGAATAGCGTAACGGATGATTTTGGATTTGTAATAATAAAAATTATAATTAACATTTTTTATGCATTTTTATTTGAAATTGGACTGAAATATCATCTAGCTGCCATGTACAAATCTATTCTGAAAATTTCATGTCTCTATTGTATCTGATCTCAGAAACATTGGTTGGACAGAAGGACAAACTGAATAAGCAAGCCTCTGTTTAAAAAAAAACGCTTAAAAAACATGAAAAGGAAAAAAGGGGCAAAATGTTTCCCAGTTTACCAAAAACCTGAGCCTAGATCTGCCCTCGGGGCTTGGTGGTGGGAGCGCCGATTGCATGGCTTGCCTAGGGCACCAGTTGCTGGCAGCTAGTCTAGGGCCGCCCCTGCTTGAGCTTTAATATTTGTTGGAAATACTTGGGAAAGAAAACATTTTAAATGTTATCGCCTAACTTCTTTAAGAAGAGTGTCTTAACCTTTCATTCTCATCCCCTTGCCCATAGGCCCTGCATTTGAAACACCAAAGACAAAGACAAAACAGTCTGAGGACTTGATCTAATCCATATTGCTTTCTGTAGCTGTGTGATCATTAGTCTGTTCACAAAGTATCTAGGAGTTAATACTCAGTCTTCACCTTTGAATTAGAAGACTTATTTTAAATATCATGGTCCCGATCCTGCATTTCTTTACATCAGTGTAGCTCCATGTGGAATGTGAAATGTTGGATTAAAGAAATTTACCTCAAGTGAATCGACCTACATCCCTAGGATAATGCATCCCATGCCTTGTGGCCGATGGGGTCTCCTTCTGATCCCTTCCCTCAGAGGGCTCTTCCAAATCCTTCTCCACAGCAGTACCTGTGCAGAGAACCTGGAAATAGTTTTGCACCTCTATCTGCATTGGGGGCACATAGGTTCTCCTCTGTCTTCTTCGGGGAAGTCACATACTGCCACTAATCTTCCCCGTTCTGCACAGCACTGTCTGATTCTTCAGCATGTTGTGCTTCCAGCACCAAACACTGACTTCTATCCAGACACTCTTCATGTTCTCTGATGCAACGCAGGGTTGATGCTTGGTGCTCTAGCCCTTAAACCTTCTTTTCCAATATGCAGACCGGTGTGCACTTTGTATGGATGACGTTGCCTCAGTCCTCTGGGGGAAGGATGAACATGGCACAGTCTGAGCAGGCAACAGCAGCTGATTGCTCACTGGCCATGTCTTCCTTCTACGATGCTCCTCAGATGTTGTGCGGACAGCTCACAGGAGCCTGCACGGCGGGAACAGTGTGTGTGCCCTCCCCTCAGGCAAACTCCCAGGTAAACTCCCTCTGTTTGCCTGTCCTCTGTTCGCACCTGCCAGCCGTTTTATAAGGCTGTTGGCTCGAGGCAGGTGGCCCAGCTCAAAGCCTTCCCTCCAATCAACCACTCAAGGCTCACCTGGAACCATTCACTCCCAATTGACACTATGCAAATGAACAAGCACACAGTCAAACAGATGGTCACAGAAGACAGACACTCGAATGTTCGCCCCACCAGCTCACAACACAGCCCCCCTAATGCAGCACTCACGTTAGCTCCTCTTGTACAGTTCCCATGTAAATTCCCTCTGTTTGCCTGTGCTTTCGTACCAATCTCTGACCTTTTATGCCTACCACTTATAATCAGTAAAAATCTATCATTCTGTAGTTAATAAATCTGTTTTATATTTTATCTTAAACAGGGTGTCTTGATTGAAGTGCTTAGGAAATCTCAGCTCAGGATACAAAGACTACCATATGTCCTCTCCACATATCGAGGGAGGTGCAGACTACATAATAAACTTGCACTGGTCAAGTTTCTGACCAGGGTAAGACAATAGAATTCTAGAGTGCAAGGCTGGGGAGTTGGGACATTTGATGGTGCCTTTCTCTGGGTTATTCCTAAGTGGCTCAAGGAGCATTCATGCAATCTACCTGGCTGTGGAGATCCACAGGCTGCTATACTGAGTCATAACAGCATCTGCAGGGGTTTGCTGCTTTTCACTATCAAAGCATTGTCTGGAGAGTTAAGAGTGTGCAGTACTACCCCACTTCCAGTTTGTACCCTAGAAATGCTGTCACATCCTCAGTGGCCAAACTCCTTCTATGCCTCAGTTTCATACTCTGAAGGTCCTGAGTTCGATCCTCAGAGAAGGCAGCTTTTTGCCTCTTGCTATAGCCCTGACCACTTCTGGCTCTCCCTCCCCCATGGTTGCTGGAGGCCAGGATTCCCCCGTGCTAGTTGGCAGCTGGGGAAAATACACGTGTACACCGGTCGAGCGAGCAGCCCCAGAGCCTCTCCCTGATGGTCTAGTGGTCAGGATTTGGCGTTCTCACCGCCACGGCCTGGGTTCAATTCCCAGTCAGGGAAGGAGTGGACGTGGTGAGCTCTCGTCTGCGCTGGCTGCTTTTCTCTCACCCCCAGCATTTCAAACCCCTTTGCTAATACCTGTCTTTCAAGAAGCTCTTGTATCTCTTCTGCCCCAGCCGCCCTTTCACACTCCAACTTCCAGGGCCTTTCACCTCTCTCCCACGCCTTCCTTCCTGCAGCTCCTCTCTTCATTTGTGAGCGAGGGCGTTTTTCCGCTTCCTCTTCTTGAGTGGTAAAGATGGTAGGCACTCGGCGCCGTGGCACAACTTCCGTCGCCACTCGAGGTAGGCTTTTTCTTGGCTGCCCTGCTGAGGGATGGGGTGGGGTCTGTACTTCCAGGAAGAACTGGGGGAGTGTCCAGCTGCAGGGGTAGTCTGGGGAGCTGCGTCCGCCTACGGGAGGCTGTCGTCACCACCTGCCCCACCGTCTCGCCTGCCGAGGAACTCAACTTTGCTGGGCTCTCAAAGGCCACTCCCCCCTGGTGGGGCACTAGGCAAGCCTTCTGAGCGCCGTCGGTAGCGCATCAGTCTCATAATCTGAAGGTCCTGAGTTTGATCCTCAGAGAAGGCAGCTTTTTGCCTCTTGCTATAGCCCTGACCACTTCTGGCTCTCCCTTCCCCGTGGTTGTTGGAGGCCAGGATTCCCCTGTGCTAGTTGGCAGCTGGGGAAAATACACATGTATGCAGATTGAGTAACTGCCCTGATGTTCTAGTTGTCAGGATTTGCCCCTTTCAAAAGAACGTTTGTTCCTATTTTCCTCTTATTGTTTTACGCATTTATATTTCCAAGGGAAGTTAACTTATCTGTCGTCCCTTTTGCAACATGATATACAACGTCTCCCCCCTTCTTTTTCATTACCATTTCCGTAACAGTTGGAAATAGTTCCTCATTTCAAATGCAAGGACTACAGGTTTAGCCAATTGTGTGAAGGAGACAGCAGGAAATTGGCTAATTAAAAAAAATTGAAAATAAAATAAATAACATCAAGAATAAGGAAAAGCATAAAGCTTAAACATTTCTGACCTGGGGAAATGAACAAGTTGCACGCAGGAAATGCAGGTACTGTGTGGAAAAATCTTCAAAAATCTATAAATGCAAAAAACCACTGGATGGGAGTATAGGACAGATTAACAACCCACATTTTATTCCTATCTCCAATACCCTGCCTCCATATCTAAGTGAACCTAAAGTAGACTGGAAGATACTTATGTTTACAGTGTTATTTTAATTCAAGAACCATTGTTTATGAAAAAAATAATAATTAGGTGGATTTCTTTTTTTTTTCACTCTATAAATGAATCTAATTCATTTCCTAGTTACAGTTCTATAGTGAGGGCCTGAGCCTTCTACTACTGAAGGGAAGGCAAGCATAGGAAAAGAAGTATGTGTTTTACATTAAGGAGGCATATTAGATAAAAATAATAAATATACAGGATGAAATTGTATGTGCTGAACCAATCAATTTCTTAGGTCTTGATCCTGCAAGTAAAATGCTCCATGCAGACAGACTCTTGTACCTGCTTAGAGCTCTTTTGACTTCTGAGCACCTAAACCTCCAGCTGAAATCAAAGGGAGTGGTGCGTACCCTAAATTTCTGAAAATCAGGCCCTTAATTATTCCTAAATGATGCAAGGAGACCCCCACTCTACCTCAGGCCCTATTTCCATCCTGCCTTTTCCCACCCCTGCTCCACACCCGCCCCACCTCTTAGAGACCACAAATCAATTAATTTCAGTTTAACTAAGTCTTAATGAAATTTCATTGAGGCTGTTGCATAAGTGGCCAGCACCAGCACTATTCACTATTGCAGACAGATTGATACAGTGACAGTCATTTGTACTAATCATTTTAAAAATATATTTTTAAAATATTTCTTACTCATTATTTATTTAGCTATTTAACTAATCACTGCCATACTAAATTAGGCATCTGTGATGGGGTAGAATGGCCCCGCACTGGAGCAGAAGGGGTTAAAGCAGTGCTCTTAGCAGCCGGAGCCATGCCCCCTCGACCCTGTGGGGCATGCTCCAACTGCTGCTGCAGTATAAAAGGGAGCAGCATAGCTCAGTCTGGGTGGTCTGCCAAGGAGGAAGGATGCTTGGTAGAGGCTCCAGCAGCTATTATAGCCCTTACCTACAGGAGCAAAAGAGCCCGGGACCTGGACCAGAGGCCTGCCGCTATTGGAAGCCCATGGAGCGTCCAGTGCCGAGAAGCCTGGAGGCCCTGATACCCTATGGACTGCTGCTACAGGAAAGCCAGTAGGAAGTGACCCAGGGAAGGTGAGGGAGTGGTACCTCCTACCCTCATGAGGTCAGTGTCTTTGGTGGGATTTCCTGCTGACCCAATGGCAGACTGCTCCGCTGCTGTTAGGGCCCTGGGTTGGGGCCCGGTGGAGTTGGGTGGGCCTGGGGTCCCCTACCTGGGCTGTGACCCCCCCTGGTGATGACCCCCAGGCACTGGCCACTAGGCCACCCCACCCTGCCTCTGAGGGGCAGGAAGAGGCGGGGCGGGTGTGGAGCAGGGGTGGAAAGAAGCGTGATGGGAGTAGGGCCTGGGGTAGAGTGGGGGTCCAGCACTCCTGGGGAAATCAGAAAGTTAGCACCTCTGCAACACCTCCCTGACTCCCTATGGCCAGAGGTGCGCTCCCCCCTCCCCCCACCCACTATGCCCAGTGCCTTCCCAGATCCCCCATACAAATGCACAGTGCCCTGCACAACACCACCCCTGCCCGCAGCCCCAGTACAACAACCTAGCACCTCACATAACCCCCACTCCCTAGTGTCCCAACATACAGAGATCTTCCTTGCCCCCTTACAGCCCAGCACCCCCTTCCAGGCCCCCCCAAAGACCCACTTGCCCATGCCCTGCCTCCTGGCTGCACTCACCAACCCTGCTGGGAGGTAACTGTGTCTGCCAGGCTGAGCTGGCAGCACAGCCAGCACTGGTCCTGGGGCGGGGAATCGCTTTGCCCCTCGGGAGTGGCACAATCAGCCAGGCCAGGGCCTGCCCTGGCCGGGCTCCCTCAGGACCCACTTGCCTGGAGGGGCCCAGCCAAGCCCCCTGCACTGCCTCCCCCACCCCCCCAACTGGCTGAGACTGGCCAGGCTTCTGCACCATTCCCAAGCGGCGCCACTCCGGGGAGACAGGAGAGGCCCCACAGGTGGTGGGAAGCAGAGACTGCCCAGAGCCAGAGGTGCACTGGGGTCCAGCCAGGGGGTGGAGAGGAGCAAGTGGGGGGTGGGGGAGCCAGTGGGCTGCCAGGGTCTCGGGCCTAGTGCAAGTGGAGCAGGCCGGGGCCCCTTCTGAGCATGGGCCCAGCTCCATGGTGCCACTGTAAACCTGATACTGCTTTTTGGTCCTACCTGTAAGGAAAAATAGAATGGGATTACAGTCCAGCAGCCTCTTTTCTGCTTACCTCATGCTCCCAGCTCCACTCAGCACTAAAACTTCCTGCTGAGAGGGCAGAGGGTACTTGCTGGGAGGAACCAGGAAGTCCTCGCTCCATACAGCAGTTTGTAGTCCACAGTTTCTAGTTCTTACCACTGCTGCTGAAGCACACTGGACCTTGGGCTACATAATCTCAGAAAACTTTTTTCAGTAGGAGGTCACAAACTTTAGTGCTTTAATCCAACTAAAGTCTTTGCTCTTACTTACTATAGGGGTATCTGGGTTAAAATGAATGGCATGTGATATACAGGAGATCAGACTAGATTAGGGGTTCTCAACTTTTTTCTTTCTGAGTCCCCCACCCCCCCACGTGCTATAAAAACTCCACGGCCCAGGTGTGCCACAACTGTTTTTCTGCAGATAAAAGCCAGGGCCAGCATTAAGGGGTAGCAAGCAGGGTAATTGCTCAGGGCCCCATGCCACAGGGGGCACCACAAAGCTAAATTGCTCAGACTTTGGCTTCAGCCCCAGATAGTGGGGCTCGGAGCCCCAGGCTGCAGTCCTGCACAGTGGGGCTTTGGCTTTCTGCCATGGGCACTAGCGAGTCTAATACCAGCCATGCTTGATGGACCCCCGTAAACCTGTCTGCAGTGCCCCAGAGGGCCCTGGGCCCCTGGTTGAGAAACACTGGACTAGATGAACTAATGGTCTTTCTGGCTTAAAACTATGAATTTCTGCACACTGCATACAGATCCTGGTCCCTTGTCCATAAACCAAATAAATAAGATTTGAACATAGGAATCACAGAGGTAGGGGAGGGGCAAAAATATTCCCAGCCTTACCTCTTTAAGTACAAATAGAGCTGCTGCCTGGCACTCCCCTAGAAAGGGGAGATTGTCCAGTCATGGACCTGCCAACCACAATACTGTTCCCTTCTATGGTTTATTTCCATCTCCAGCTTTCCTGCCTACACAATGCTGTAGAGACAGCTTTCCATGGTGCATCTCACAGTGGTACCACTGTATTGTATTTAGAACCTCTGGTGCGTGCAGGTGGCAAAGGAGTTGGGTCCGTGGGATGGGCTTGTGTTCTTTTTAAACAGATACAATACTGAATATTATTTGCAACAATGTATCAACTTGTATCCCTCTTCCCAGGCACTTGTATCACAAACCTCACCGCTTTTGACTCCAAGAGCAAGGTGTAGTTCTTTGATGCTTCTCTAACACAAACACATAGCAACATGTATCATTAACAACAAAACCAATCCTACCAAAACAAGACACTCCATTCCACATGCTTCTCGCTCTGGGAAGGAAATGAGAAAACAAACATGTGACAGATGTGGAGTCACGTTGCTTAATGCAGCTATATTAAATAGAGTAGAACTTGTAGTCTGTAGGAACACAGTACTCTAGGTTAGCCCATGTTTTTACGGTGTGAGATGATTAACATTTTAATTGCTGGATTACAGTATTGTGTAAAGCCCATATATTTCAGAACAGTCCCTGGTGTGGATTCTGTGTGCCTCTGCCCAATGTTATGAAGTTTCCTCAATTGCAAATTAATAAATATTCAGCCAACTCAATTTATAGATATGCCTCAAAACATTTTAAAGTGAAGAATCAGTTAAAAATCTTCTGTTTGTGTGCATTTCTCTTCCAATTGAAAAATGTCATCTCCAAGGTAAGAATTTAATCAAAACCAGCTACTAATTACTTTCCTGACACCCTGGGAGAGGAATGTTGGCACTATAAAGGACTGGAAGATTTTCATGATTAATATTTGATAAATATGTAATTGGATCATTTGATTTTGCTGTCTCCTTTGAATTATGGCAGCAACTTCTTTGCAATTGATGTTTATGAAGTCATGCCATACATTTCAGGGGGAGTAGGACAAACCATTGACTGATTTGCAGGGCCGGCTCTAGGCACCAGCCAAACAAGCTGGTGCTTGGGGCGGCACATTTTTAGGGGCGGCATGGCCGGCGCCAGAATGCCGCCCCTAAAAATGTGCCGCGGGCCGCCCTAGCTCACCTCCGCTGCTGCTGTCTGGGAGGGAGGGGGAGATCCCGAGCGGCTGCGGCGCGTGAAACAGCCGTTTCGCGCGCCGCTGCTCCCCCTCCCTCCCAGGCTTGAGAGCGCCGCGGCCGCTCGGAGTCTCCCCCTCCCTCCCAGGCTCTCAAATCTGGGAGGGCGGGGGAGATCCCGAGCAGCCGTTTCGCGCGCCGCTGCTCCCCCTCCCTCTCAGACTTGAGAGCCTGGGAGGGAGGAGGAGGCCACTTGGATTCTCCCCCTCCCTCACAGGCTTTTAAACCTG
>NW_020664413.1:24581405-24606655 GCF_002925995.2 Terrapene triunguis | reverse complement strand
GCCAAAATTGTTTTTGCCTTGGGTGGCAAAAATTCTAGAGCCGGCCCTGCTGATTTGAGAAACTTGAAGTGTTAACCTTATGGTATTGTTAAAACTGGGATTGCCTGATTCCAAGGCAATATAGACTAAACAAAATCTAGAAAAGTTTTGTGAGAAGAAAACAAATGAAATTTCTATAGTTAAAATTGCATTTCTTCAAGCCTTCTATACCTAAGTTCAGAGTTCCACCACAATTATTAATTTGTAAGCAAATGAGATTTGATTGTGATAACATAGAAATAATCCAATTGCCAAGTGCACCAAGCAATTGTGTGCAATTGTTTTGTGGAAAAATGAATGCATGAAAATGCTGAAATTAGAAATAGTCATTGTTTAAAATTTAATAAAATCTACTCCTGCTTCGACTGAAATTAGCAGCAAAGCTGTCACTGAATTCAGTGGGAGCAGGAGCCCTCTGTAACTGGATGGATGTGACTTCTATGAATAATGAAGCTACTATACTTTTTTCTGATTTTTAGATTTTTGAGCTAGGCACTGAAGCCTATAGATTTATTTTATGCTAATAATGCAACAGCAGAACAAAGCAATCATCTGAGGAGCTGTTTTATAACTGAAACAAACTGAAGGCCATGTCAAGTGTTCATTCACTAAGGGATATGGACATCTAATCTTTTTATTTTGAAGACAGGAGTTTAAATTCACCTATACTTAACCATCATCACTGCCTTGAACAGACAGCAATGAAACAGCAAAAATAATAGAAAAGTTTCTTAATCTTGTTACTTCTAACATGTTTTATGTGTGGTTCCCCTCTACTGTAGAGGGAAGCAGCATACAGCTCTTACACATTTAGAAATAACACATCCCTGACAGACATAATCATCCCAACATAACCCCCAGCGTGGATTCAGCTATGTTGATGGAAGAGGGCTTCTGTCAAGATAACTAATATTGTTTGAGGTAGTGGTGTTCCTACACTAATAGAAAAATCCCTTCTGTTGGTGTATGATGCATCTACATTACAGTGCGAGTGACATACCCTCAAGCCTCAAAGTACAGAGGTTTTGTGGCATTAAGCCTCTTTCCCTTTGTATTATTATTTCAGTGTTTAAATAGTGCCATTAGTTTGCATGGTGCTTTTCAGATATACCAGGGATATCCCTGCCCCAAAGATTGCACAATCTAAATTTAGACAAAATACTGATAAAGGCTGGGGAAAAGAATGCTACATAAAAGTAAAGCATTGGGTCTTTATCTTTTGGCACATGTTGCTAGTTCCAAGGGTTTCCCCATCCCCGGCCATCAAATTCTAGCATATTTCTATTGTAAAGCAAGCTAAACTATAGGATTCTGAGGGGAGGCAGGAAAGCTAGGGTGAATGGTTCTCTGTTACATGGCACAAAGAGGGAAGGCTTTGGGAGGAACTTGAACACATAAAGAGGCTGAGTGACACACTGGAAGAGGGAGGCTATTTCAGACTTGGGGACAGAATGAAAGAGTTCAGAACTGTGAGTTTGGTGGAGCTGGTTTTATGGTGAAAGCACTTGGAAGAACATAGCACATGAGAGAGTCTGTAGTAGACACTTAGCAAGAGCCAAGATGCTGGCAGAGATGGGCACTATGCAGAGGTTTGAGGCTGAGGATGGAGTGTTTAAACTTGAAGTGGAAAGAGACAAGAAGATGCCCAGTGGAGGGATTTGAGATGTGGGCGGATATCTGAGCAGCAAGAAAGAGCAAACCTAAATGATTAGGTGCAGAGAAGAGACATTCATCATAGTCCAAGTGAAAAATAACAAGGGAATGGACCAGAGATTCAAAAATGGGTACAGAGATGAAGGAACAAATTTTGGAGATCTAGAAGGAAAAGCAACAGGATTTGAGAGAAGGAAAGGGAGGAATCATAGGGCTTCTACACTACCTCTTAAGTCGATGTAACTTACATCGCTCAGGAGTGTGAGAGTGCTCTCCCATCGGCACAGAAGTGTCTTCACCAGACGTGTTAGTCGCATCGGTGCACCTGTGCCGATGTAACGCGGTAGTGGAGACTATCCCTAAATGATCCTAAATTTATTAACTTGAGTGACCAAGGGCTCATCTACATAGTGGAGTAATGGAGTTGTGATTTCTAAAGTGCACTAACGTGTTGAGCATTAGCATGCAGACCCTGCTGGTGCGCCCTAAAGTTTTTTAGCATGCTTTAACTAAGTGTTGTCTGAAACAGAGAATAATGTAATTGTCATTGAATACAGAGACAGGCGTGAACCTGCCGGAACCTTTTGGAAGCTAGAGGTGTAAAGATTCTAATCCTCTGTTCTAGCCAAGCTATGTTCAGTGCAGGGTTGCGGGGGGTGGAGAGAGAAAAGTGGCTGTAAGCCATCTTTGCATTTCCCCTTTTCTTGGGCCAGCTGGGCCCTCTGTGTACAAGTTTGAGCACCCTCACCCACTACATCAGTGGGTTATGTAGAGAGCAATATAAAGCCATTACACCCTCTACACCATCTGGGGATTCCTCCTATGATGGCAGAATTTCCTGGGGGCCAGATGATCTGCTGTACTTCCAGCTCCCTTGACATGCTAGAGCAGCATAATGGGCCCAGAACACAATAGAGATTCATGTTCAGACAGTGAGTGTGTTAATGTATGTGCATGTACACAGTAGCCTCAGCAGTCTGCACTGACTAGGAAACACTGTGATGAATGTTATGAATTAGCAAGTAAATGAATAAACCTAATTTTAAAACTGAGCCAATGGAATGATATCATTTAGCCCAATGTGGTTGTTTATGAAAAGGCTCATGCCTCCCAAGCAGATCTGACACCAGTTCCCCAAACAAGGAGGATTGGTAGGTTTTGTTAACACAAGACAAAAGTCTTTTTATTATTATTTTGCAGAGTGTGCTTTGGGAAAACACATAGCACTTCCAATGGAGATTTTCAAAGACAAAAATGGCAGTTAGGCTTCCAATTCCCATTGGCTTTCAATGGAACGTAGGTATCTAACTGCCCTTTGTGCCTTTGAACATATCCCCCTTTGTTTTGTTCAATAATAATAATACACACTTTTATTCATTTTTCTTCATTCTATTTGCAAATCCTAAAATAACCATAGCTTTAGTTTTCTTCTGCACTGCACACAGACTTTCTGTTAACAGCTACTGCTACCTGGTGGACATGCACAATACTGCACCACGCTACAATAAAAGATACATGTATCTCTGTACTCTTGTACCCAAATCCTGAGCCTAGCCCTAAAAATATCATGTTGAGAATCTTAGATGTGCCAGTGCCAATAAAATAATAACCATAAACAACTGTCTTTTTTTGAATAGACAGCAGGGACTGCACTTAACTAGTTTCCAGGCTCTTTCAGCAGGTCAATATCACCCTACAGAGGAAAGTCTGTTTGCAGTGTTGTAAGCACATCAGTACCAGAGAGACAAGGTGGGTGAGGTAATATCTTTTATTGGACCAACTTCTGTTTATGAGACACAAGCTTTTGAGAGCTACACAGAGCTCTTCTTCAGGTCTGGGAAAGGTACTCAGTGTCACAGCTAAATACAAGGTCAAACAGATAATTTAGCATAAGTAGTTACCACATTCTATGGGACCATTCAAGGTGAAGTCGCCCATCAACACCCCTGTAGTTATAGAACAAAAAGGGGGGGGGTTAGTTTTTGTAATCAGCTGTACACATTGTTGTAATAAGCTGTAAATCCAGTGCCTTTATTAAGAACATGATTTTTAGTGTCTAACAAAGTTATGAATTTAAGATCCCAGGCTCATCTTTTAAAGTGTTGTGCAGGTTTCCTTTGAAGATGAGGACTGATGGGTCAGATTTAGAGTGTTCACTTTGTGAAAAGTGTTCACCCACATGTGATATGGTGTTTTTGTCTTTTATCACTTTCCTGTGTGCGTTCATTCAAGAATGTAGTGATTGTCTGGTTTCAACTACATCATTTAGTGTAAAGTCTGGTCATTCAGAACAAATGCATTTTGGAGGTGGAGGCACTAGCATAACTAGCGGGGTGCAGTGGAAGCAGCCGCTTCCCCCACCTTTCCAAAAGCGGCCAGAGGAGCAAGGGTGGGCCCAGGCTGGCGGGCCGCAGTGCAGCCCGGCAGCCGCGGCCGGGCTGGAGAGGAGCGGGGGGCGGGGCCCAGGCTGGCGGCCCGGCAGCTGTGGCCGGGCCAGAGAGGAGCGGGGGACGGGGCACAGCATGGCGGCCGGAGGAGCGGGGGGGGGGGGTCATGGGGGTGGCACAGCAGGGCCGGAGGAGCCATGGAGGGGAAGGGTCGGTGCGGCCGGAGGAGGAGCCAAGGGGGCATGGCCAGAGGAGCCAAGGGGGGGCGCCTTTTTTATCTTTGCTCCCCCTCCTCTTAAAAGCTGGCTACGCCACTGGGTGGAGGACTGCACTGTGAGCATCTTGATACCCAGGTATATACAGCATGGAAGAGGAGGGCAAAAATTTCACTCTTTGACACCAAGGGTGCCTCTGCATACATATACAAAGACACTATCAAACTGTGGATAGGTATCTCAGTGAACACCTGCAGAGGTGAGACAGTCCTGTGGATATTGATTGGGCTGCAGGAGAACTTCCTCTGACCTCTATCTCTCTCCCCATTGTCTATTCAGATATCACTTTGTTTTTGCTATTCTTTCCCCTCTTAGGCCCTGATCCAGTAAAGCCCTTAAAGTGCTTAATTTTAAGTTTAAATGCTGTGCTGGATAGGGCCACATTGCATATCCCTAATGCAAGCAGGTAAGATTTCACACACATCTCCTTGATATACTAGGACTTGGAAGACAGCAGGTGTTTTTTCTCCATTCCATTGATGTTAGTGTATTCAAATACTCACTGTTTTCTTCTTGCTATTTTTTATTTAAGTGCTGACATATTTGGCACTGTGCAAGAAAAAGATCATATCTGCCCCAAAGTGTTCTCAATCTGAGACAAAGATAGACAAGATATACTGGAAGATCATAGTTAAATGTTACCTTAGAAAATGTTGTTTTGATTGGTTTTGCTTGATTAGTTGGAGAGCATTTACCTTTTGTCTGCATTGGAATTTTAGGATGAAATCCAGACCTCACTGAAGTCAATGACCGTTTTGCTACTGACTCCAATGGATCAAGGATTTCACTCTGGTTTTGTTATGGAAGCAGCTGGTTTATTAAAAGCTATTTAAAATTGTATGTGTGCATTTACTAAGTAACCACATAACTTCATTACTCTGACTGTGTGGAGCTGTCACGTTATTGACTTGAAGTGGGACCATATAGAACATGGTTGCAACCAAAGTCCTGTAGTGGCACCAAATCTTGTATAAAGGGGGTCAAATAAGGTGTCTAAGACAAGGTTATGGTTTGCTGGTTATGATTATGCTGTCTATATGTGTATCAATTTTTTAGTTGAAGTTATGAATATTGGCTCTATACTGTCTGTATTTTAAACTTATGCTATGCTTCTGGGAAACATCCCAGACAAGTTGGTGTTAGCTCTGCCTAACCTGCTTGATGGCCCATTAAGGACCATCAGCTATACAATTGACCCATTGAGAGAAGGCAGATACGCCTTGCACTCAGCAAAGTATGCAGGGACTGGCCCATGTGACTCCAGACTCCATTTTGCTGTAATTTTCCACAGTAAGAACAGAGGTGTTCTTACACCTGGAAAAGACTATAAAAGGCTGATGCCTCATCTCCATCTTGTCTTCAATCCTGCTTCAGACCTCTGGAGAGACTTTGCTACAAACTGAAGCTCTGAACAAAGGACTGAATGACCCATCCCAGCTCTGGATGTACTCCAGAGACTTAATTTGAACCTGCAGTTTATTCTATTACTGCTACAAGCCTGAACCAAGAACTTTGCCATTACTGTATGCAATTAATTCTATTTAACCAATTCTAGCTCTCATCTATATCTTTTTCCTTTTATGAATAAACCTTTAGATTTTAGATTCTAAAGAATTGGCAACAGCGTGATTTGTGGGTAAGATCTAATTTGTATATTGACCTGGGTCTGGGGCTTGATTCTTTGGGATCGAGAGAACCCTTTTTCTTTTACTGGGGTATTGGTTTTCATAACCATTTGTCCCCATAACGAGTGGCACTGGTGGTGATTCTGGAAAACTGGAGTGTCTAAGGGAATTGCTTGTGTGACTTGTGGTTAGCCAGTGGGGTGAGACTATAAAGTCCTCTTTGTCTGGCTGGTTTGGTTTGCCTTAGAGGTGGAAAAACCCCAGCCTTGGGCTGTAACTGCCCTGTTTTAAGCAATTGGTCCTGAATTGGCACTCTCAGTTGGGTCCCACCAGAACCAGCATTGTTACAGGAGCGTTTCTTGAAAAATTATCACAGATCTCAAAATTTTTACCACGGACATGTTGCTGACCCCTGGTTCTGCCCTGCACTAGGAACACAGCACCAGGCAGACTGCTGCGGAGGGGAGGAGAGAGAGAGACTGCAGTGTTGCTTTTTGACATTCCTCGGCATGGAGAGCTCAAAGAGCTGCTCAAGATGCTGCTCCCAGCAGCTGAAGAGGCTGTGGGAGGACTTAGAGGGAATCACAGAAGCGTTGGCACGCAGAGTGGTCTGCTTCGAGAGAGACTGCTGTGTGGAGCAGCGCCAGGGGCTGATGTGGGGTGAGAGTGTCCCCCTTCCCCAAGATAGGTTGGTCAGCCTGTTGTCTCCCCTGCCCCAGACACACCACTCTTCTCTCCCTCCCCCCACACCCTTAAATTGAAAAAGGGGCTGACAATCTACTAGGGTGCTCCCTGAAGGGATTGAGAAACCTGCATCATGTGATGCTGTATCTGCCCGATGAGGCGCAGCCAGTTGCATAGTGGGATAGCTACCACGGTGCACTGCTCTCTGTGTTGATGCAAGAGCTGCTAGTGTGGATGCATACTGCTGCCACAAGGAGCTAGTGTAGACATGCAACAGTGATTTTAATTAAAGCGGCATAACTTTTGCAGAGAAAACTTTGTAGTGTAGACAAGGCCCAAGTGAAGCTGTTTGCAGTGTTGTAGGAGCCATGTTGGTCTCAGGATGTTGGAGACAAGCTGGGTGAGGTAACAGGTTTTATGAGCCCTTGAAGGAAAGTGCTGTGTAGCTGGAAAGCTTGTCTCTCTTCTCGCTACAGAAGTTGGTCCAACAACAACGTGACCTGGCCTAGCTTGTCTCTAGTGACTCCTGACACCAGTGCAGCTCAAGGACTCCGTGCTCTGCCTTGAGCTGTGCCAGGGGCTCCCCAGCGGGGGGCTGCCAGCAGGGGTCGGGGTCATGCCCCCTGCGGGCGGAGATCCCGGCGGGACGGGAGAGCGGTGCTGGCCTGGAACGGCCGCTGACCTCACGGGCCGCTGTCCCGGGGCAGAGCTGAGAAACCGACGGCAGCTGGAGCTTGGGCCCCTCTGCTCGGGCGCGTCTCCCGGCGCCCGCTCTGGGCCCTGCAGCCTCTGCCCAGGACAGAACTCCAGAGGGCGGCGCGCGCACCGCTAGCCCCAGCGAGTCCCTTTCTGCCGCCGCCTCATCGATGGGCTCGGCGATCTCCCCACCCTCCTCGATGCAGCGTGCGTCGATTTGCTCCGCCTGCTGCGCGGAGACTGAATCGCCGCTCTCGCGAGCCCGAGCGCAGGCGGTGCCGCGAGCGCCCCGATTCGCGCAGCCCGCTCCGCGGCCTGGATGAACTCGGCGCTCTCCTCATCGATGCGCTCCCGGAGTCGATTCGTTGGCCGCGGCGCCATTTTGCAGGAAGAGCGGTGAGAGAGGTAGGAGTCCGGCCGCCGACCCCGACCCCTGCTCTTGTCTCTCCGCGGGGCTGCACGAGAGTGTGGCCGTGGGTCGGGCGGGCGCGGTTGCACCGCGAAGGGCCCTTCGCCGGGTAGCTGCCGGGGGTGAGCTGGACCCGAGGGGCTGTTGTGCCGAGGCAAGCCGCGTCTGCACTCGGGGGTCCGGGGGCTGCTGGTACAAGGCGGGCGAGGCCGCTGACTCATCGCTGCGCTGAGAGGCGGGGGCCGGCAGGTACTGGGTTGAGGCTGCAGTAAATCGCCTCCCCCTCTGGCGGCTCCCAGCGCAGGCCGCAGGAGTTTAAACGTCCAACACTTCCCTCTGAGCAGCCTCCGCTGGGGTTAAGGGGCGGCGTTGTAGGCAGGGACCTGCCACTTCCGCGGGTGCTGCTGTCTGTTAAGGCGGGGGGCTGTCCGCAGTCTGGCCCGTTTCATGTCGGTTTGAGGGCCTCGGGCTCCCTGCAAGCTGTCAGTGTGGCTGCCGGCAGAGTTCTGGAAATGGTGCGGTACAGTTTGGAGGCCATAGGGGAGAGCTGCAGTGCAGCAGCACGGAAGCAGTTGCATGTTCTAGATAGGTTTGTTACCATCCTCCTAACCATAGTATCTGACAGTATATAACCAGTCACTCGTGTGTGATATTTCTTTCTTCTGTTTCAGGAAGGATTTTATTTAAATAGAGAAACAACCCTCAGAAATGGCCAATGTGAGTAACTTAGTCATTGAGCTCTGCTACCAATAGCTTATAATGTTGGCTGTATCATTAAGCTAAACAGCATTAAGCAGGAAACTTAGTTTTCATTTGTAGTGTAACTTCAGTTGGGTGCCATGAAAGACTCCTCATGCCCCTCATATCTGAAGATTAGACCTGAAGTAGAGCTCTGTGTAAGCTCAAAATCTTGTCTCTCTCATCAGCAGAAGTTGGTCTAGTAAAAGATACTGTATTACCTCACCCACCTTGTGTCTCTAAGATAAGACAACATGCAAACTACAAAACATTTTGTTAATGTTTTATATGGCACCAGATTCTCTTTGATCTTTTCATGGCATCAGTGAAATTCTGTGCAATTCTCCTACATAAGGTTAGGTTGTTCATAAAAGGTTCTGTTGAACGCAACTTTTTTTTACATAAAAACAGCTTTGGATTGTTGACTGATGGAAAAATTTGACTGGCTGAATTTTTTGAGGCTGATTTATAAATTCATATATTTGTCACCAGTTCTACAAATACTTATGCACATGCTTCGGTCCCCCGTCCTGCGGTCATGTGGTAATTTTTGTTGTCAGAAGGGGGTCATGTCACAATGAAGTTTGAGAACCCCTGATATAGGGTATCCTTTTACACAAGATTTCTGGTGATAATGTAAACTGTAAGTGTAAAGATTAAGTGGTTATACTGTGTGTACAATAAACTAAAAATATAGGTCTGTTCTGTGTCTTGAATATATTTTAATATTTATTATAGAGTTTAAAAAATATTTTTTTTAAATTGTCCAACAATCTAAATAATTTATCTTGTATAAATCTTTCACATTAAATAACAAATTTTGATATTTCAGCGGATGCTCTGGCAGCACAAATTGTAATTTAAAAAATTGAGTTCTGATTGTGCTGATATTAACTGTAAAAATTATTTGATAGAATAGTGTGAAATACAAGGCAGTGAAAGCCATTACTTAAAGCTGATTTCAAGTAATTGTGTACTGATTATAAGCACTTTGGGTAGGTCTACACTTACCTCCGGGTCCGGCAGTAAGCAATCGATCTTCTGGGATCGATTTATCGCGTCTTGTCTAGACGCGATAAATCGATCCCAGATCGATCCCAGAAGTGCTCGCCGTCGACACCGGTACTCCAGCTCGGCGAGAGGAGTACGCGGCATCGACGGGGAAGCCTGCCTGCCGCGTCTGGACCCGCGGTAAGTTCGAACTAAGGTACTTCGAATTCAGCTACGTTATTAACGTAGCTGAATTTGCGTACCTTAGTTCGAAGTGCGGGGTTAGTGTGGACCAGGCCTTTGAGATCTAAGGATAACAAATGCTGTAAGGCCCTAATCCTGGAAGTATGAACATGGATAATCTCATTTACGTCAGTGACATTCTTTGTGGGTGTGTGTTTGTAGAATTGGGCCTTAAGTGCTAAGTTTTATTATTTTGATATTCCTGGATGGAATTTGCAACAGTGCCCCATTTCAAGTAAAGCATTGAGGTGGAATCAGATTGCGCTATGCTGTGATGTGGCTTTTGAATTTAATGGAATTTTGGGCCCAAAATTCCAATTTAAAGTCTAGATTCCTGCAAATGTTGGTGCATGTCAAGTTCTTAAATGTACATGTATAAGTGTCTGCAGGATTGTGGTGTTTGTCTTTAGAAAGACAAGGTGGTTGAGGTAGTATCTTTTATTGGATCAATTTCTGTTGGTGAGAGAGACAAGCTTTTAAGCTTCTGACCTGAAGAAGAGCTCTGTGTAAGCTCAAAAGCTTGTTTCTCTCACCAACAGAAGTTGGTCCAGGGGTGGCCAACCTGTGGCTCAGGAGCCACATGCGGCTCTTCAGAAGTTAACATGCAGCTCCTTGTATAGGGACCGACTCCGGGGCTGGAGCTACAGGCACCACTTCCCAATGTGCCGGGGGGTGCTCACTGCTCAACCCCTGGCTCTGCCACCGGCCCTGCCCCCACTCCACCCCTTCCTGCCCTCTCCCCTAAGCCTGCCATGCCCTCGCTCCCCCGCCTCCTGCGCGCCATGAAACAGCTGATCAGGAGGTGCGGGGAGGGAGGGGGAGGTGCTGATTGGCGGGGCTGCCAGTGGGTGGGAGGCACTGGGAGTGGGGGGATGGAGCTGATGGGGGGGCTGCTGCTGACGTGTTACTGTGGCTCTTTGGCAATATGCATTGGTAAATCTGGCTCCTTCTCAGGCTCAGGTTGGCCACCCCTGAGTTGGTCCAATAAAAGATATTAGACCACCACAGCTACAACAACACTGCATACAAGAAGTGTTTGTTTTTGGTCAGATATTGTCAGTTTAATATGTATTTTAGATAACAAAAAAGGATGGGTATGTATAAGGTACATTAGCCTTTACTATGTAAAGGCTTTGTGTTCAGGTTGACAGGCTTAGGTCCCAATCCTGCATGCATGCATGTGTCTGACTTTGAGCATGTGAGCAGTTCCATTAAAGTCAATAGGACTATTCACATGCTTAACTTTAAGTGTGTGCATACAAGTGTATAGCACTGGAGCCTTAAGATTTAGTCCTACCCTGAAAATCTTTTCAAAAATTTCCCCCCAGTTCTAGGAAAGTAGAACAAAGGCCCAAATACTGTCTCACAAGATGAACCTAAATTAAGCAGCAAGATTGAGTTTTTAGGGCACTGCAATTCAACATGTTGGAAATCTTGTGGTAGCTCTAAGTATGTTAAAAATGAAGGAGTTTATTTAATTAAATATAATGGTTTATTATTTTGGTATTAAAATTCAAATGTTTAGGGACAGTAAAATAAATTGAATTGGCTACAGATTTGTTTTTTGAGTGCATAATTGGATTGTTGAAGTCGAGATACTAGAAGTTGTTGGAAGCTTGAAGTTATAGCAGTTAGATACTTAGCAGTTGGAGTTCTTGAAACTTGGGGAGAAGATTACATTTCTGGGCTTAATCACATTAGCTGGATATTTTTGCTAAACCAATCAACAGTAAAATAGTGAACAATGTTGACATTTAAATTTATCATCATTAGGATTCAGAGTTAACAACATTGAGATGAATTGGAGTTGGTCACACTTCCGAGTGCTATTGTTTCAGGCTGTTTGCAGATTCGGGAAGACTACATTGCATCCATTTACGCTCGGTTTGTTTTTTAAGGTTTTTCTTTATCGTCATAGAAGTAGGTGTTGTCTTTTTGTTTTTGTATTTTTGTAATTGAATCCTTAGACTTGGAAACACAATTCTGTGGCAAATTCTGCCTCTGCAGAATACACAAGAGCTATGTGACCTGATAAGCCCATATTGCTGGTTTTTTGTAGCTGAAAATATGTTTTGTGTCTGCAGAGCAAAATAATGTTGTCAGTACTAATTTTAGGCTTACCTGGCTTGACTGTGTCCCTCAAGTTGAAATATTGCAGGTAGATGGTATAGTGACTGAATTGCTACTCCTGCCCATTCTGATAATTTGGTTTTAAAATAAATTTGTGTGTGCACTCTGTGTGCGCTTTAGCATTCTTTTACATTTTATTATTCTTCTGAGGATCCTGTAATACCTTTGCAAAAGGGGGTGGACTAAACACAGTGCTAGTCTGTAGGGCAAAGCACTAAGATTAGATATCAGTATTTACTTACCTAAAATATTTTGATGGATTCTAAGATCAACTTTCCTGATTGTTTTGTATTTTTAGTTTTTTTTTTTTTTTTTTGTTTTCTTCCCCCCCCCCCCCCGCCCCAAATGTAACAACAGGGGAAATGATACCTAGCGTATCATGACCCTATACATAAACATATTTACATTCATGTGTTGTCACAATGATACCCCTGACAATTAACCCCTTTCTAACTGTAACTCAAGTGTGGAGGTATTTCAGTGTGCATTTTTGTTTGCATTGTGCAGTTTCCTTTTATCAAAATTGAATAGAAAACTTACAGTACTAATAAAGTGTAAAATATTCTTACAGTTAAAAAATACAATTAATAACACTTCACTGCTATAAGTTTTTCTATGGAGTTACATGTAGTTTTGTATTCTAAAAAGTTAAATGTAAATTCATTGATCACTTTTACTTGCAACAGATGACACTCAGTTATTCTTTCATCCTCTTTAGGTGCTCTGTAACAGAGCAAGACTGGTGACCTATCTACCAGGATTTTACTCCTTGGTCAGAAGGCTTGTAAATCCCAAGGCTTTTTCCACAGCAGGATCTTCTGGCTCAGATGAGCCTCATGTTGCTGCTGCACCTCCTGATATATGTAAGGAAAAATAAACGAATTTTGTTACATTTACTGCCTACCAGAGTTCAACATCTTAAAAACTATCTGTCTCAAATAAATAAATAAATAGAGATAAAATTACTTTTTTTTTTTTTAATATGGTGAAACATTTAGTTTTTTCACTTAATCTTTGTGATTACTTTCTTTTTTTTTTCTGTTTTATGTGATTGCACTCAAATGTTTTTATTTAGGAGTTAAAAATAACTGTATTTTTTCAATGTGAAGAATAATGTAAGCCTCAATTTTTGACAGGTCCAAGAACTGTGTGGCCAGATGAAGTAATGGGACCGTTTGGTCCTCAGGACCAGAGATTCCAGCTCCCGGGTAATATAGGTTTCGATTGTCACCTAACTGGTACAGCTTCTCAGAAGAAAACACACGTTCATAAAAGTTTGCCTGATATATTAGTGGAGCCCTTATCAAGTGAGAGACATGAATTTGTGATGGCACAATACATAAATGAGTATCAGGTAAGAACAATAATTTAATACATGAAGCTGAAAATTGTAGTAGTGTTTTGATTTTCTTATATGCCAAACAGTAATCTCCCAAAAATAGAATATTGATAGTGCTCTGAAAGTGATACGAGATGAAAATGAACAAAGATGGGGGGAGGGATCATATAGAACATTTGTTTCCCAAGAAAATCATCAACTGTCTCCTTTAAAACTCCTGACACTATGAGTAATGTGAATATTTTTTGCAAAATGTCTAATGAAATAGCATTTTAAATAGCTGCTTATTCATATGAGCTATATGAAAACAAGATTAGGTTAATTTAACTTTAAAACAAATTGTTGACTTAGTCTTATTGATCTGTTTTTGCAAAAAACAGATCAGTGTTAATTGTTAACTTTTAATGATTTCCTTTGGATTGGATGGGTCTAATTCATTAGGACAAAGTCTCCCTTATTTGTGCTTCTGGTTCTTGTATGTTCATGAAAGCCAACATGAGAAGTGTACTAACTAAACTTGATTGTAGTTGAAGTTACTCCCTTCAGAGATGCCTTATTAACAGTAGGCAATTTGACTATTATATTTGCTGGCCTTGTATATAAAGAAATTTTTAGCTCATGTATAATGTCATCAGTGATACTGAGACCTCACTGCTTTTGGAGCCAAATTAGGGATCAGCATTATCCAAAAAAGCCACAGTAGTGTGATTATTATTTTATTTATTTTGTGTGTGTGTGTGTATGTATGTATGTATGTATGTATGTATGTATGTAATCTCACAGCAAAACGGCTGGCCAAGTATTATTATTTTATCAACTACAATTGGTTATAATAACATAGTAAAAGCAACCTGATTGGTTAATAGCTTAGGTCAGGGGTCGGCAACCTTTCAGAAGTGCTGTGCCGAGTCTTCATTTATTCATTCTGATTTAAGCTTTCGCGTGCCAGTAATACATTTTAACATTTTTAGAAGGTCTCTTTCTATAAGTCTATAATATATAACTAAACTATTGTTGTATGTAAAGTAAATAAGGTTTTTAAAATGTTTATGAAGCTTCATTTAAAATTAAATTAAAATGCAGAGCCCCCCGGACCGGTGGCCAGGACCCAGGCAGTGTGAGTGCCGCTGAAAATCAGCTCATGTGCCGCTTTCGGGACATGTGCCATAGGTTGCCTTACCCTGGCTTAGGTTAAATAATTAAATCACAGTGTTTTAATATCATTGCTGCAAACAGCTGCAGGAGAAGCGTTAAAGAGCCGCTTGCCTCTCCCAAGCCTCAGTCTGAGTATCACTGAGCAAGTATATAGGCTTTCCACGGCCCACATGAATTTTGTGGCATCCTCAAACATAGGAAATCAGTTTAAAAATTATGATAAACTATTTTTTATGTAAAAATGCTGTACAGTATTTCTTGTGTACGTAATCCACTTGCCCATAGTGAGCTTTCTGGCTCAGCACCTTGAACTTCTGTGGAATCAAAGCTTTAGTTTAAAAAAAAGTGAACCAAGAGTAATTGATGCAGGTTCTCTCTGGCTGCAAGTAAATCTGTAGACTGAAAGCTCCAGCGCCTCTACTGCTGCTTATAGCTTTGCCAAGCTGTTGTAGAGAGAAGACTGATAAGAGCACTGTCAGTTTGCACTGCTGCTATTCAGGAGGCTGTACACAAGAATCAGGTCAATTTCACGCTGCTGCTGTTTGGGAAAGTTCTGAGTATTAGTAAAGGCAAACACTGAAGCTTTTCTCTTGGGACCAGGAAACGGAGGCAAGGGGAGGGTAGAGTAGCAGAGATCCCTCCCCCCCCCCCCCCCCCCCATCCCATCCCATCCCATCCCATAGCAACTAGAAAGCAGCAGGAGAGAGATCCAGCTCCCCCATCAGAGCACCCAGGAGAGGTGTTTAAGTAGCCGAGGCCCAACTACCTTCCAGCAGCCAGAGTGTACTGGGTTGGATTTCAAATTTATCGGACTCCTATGTGCCAGAGGTTGATTCAAAAGATAGAGCCTCTGAATAGGGTAAATAGACAGCAACCTGGTAAGAATACCAGCTCGCTTCCTTCCCCAGCAATTATGGAGAGGGATTTGGTTTTTGGCAACTAGGTTTAGTCTCCTCTGGCTATTGGGTGTCCTGTAAATTTGTAAGCCTTGTAAGTGGAAGGGCTGGTTGGATGTGAGGCAAACTAGAGAGGAAGAGCCATGAGAGAAGCAGTCAGAAAATGGCAGTGTTATCTGAGTATGAAAACACGTGCACCCGAACCTCAGTTAGTGACTTTTTGTGAATTCTTTGGCAAGATCAGCAGATCCACTAGGTTATTTTCCACACAGAGAGGAATACACTAGAAACCTGCTTGATGATTAACATTTTATAGCAAAATGCTAACCTAATATGTTGAGTCTTTTTAAGAGGAATAGTTTTATAGACTGACCATGTGCCTCTGCATTCGCTGCAGCTCAAGATGCTCTACAAACATACTGTACATACAGTCCTCTTAGAGAAAAACTGTATTTACTAGTTCAACATTATTAGACTGTCAAAGGGAATTGCTACATTAGCTCGCTGGAATCCCATATTAATGGTAAAATAACTTTCACATTATATGTAGATTAAAGAGCCAAGAAATCCATGTTGAGGTGTAGAACAGATGTGGAAAGCCTGATGTAACATTTCATTCTCCCATAGCAGATGGCTGTTTTCACTGTCCTCTTAAGAACTGCAGTTTACTCCTGCAAGTTAGTTGTAGAACTTCCACATGAAAGGCAGCTACAGAACCCAAATTGTAGCAACTAGAGCCCTAGATTAGTAGCTTTAGTTATTAAAGATCTTATATGGCAGTAGTAGTGGATAGTTTTAGCTGTGAGGCTACAACAGTTGGGTACTTAAATTTGCTTGCAAAATATCAAGTCTAGGAGCATTGCATAATCTTATGTAATTTTTTGTTTTGACTCCTGTAGTGGTATATCTACATCTGTTTAGTTTTTTTAATTGCAGCACACATTATGAATGCATGAACATGCTAAAAGTGTCACTTTAAAGATTTATAAAGCCATTTTGTTTTAGCCATTTATTTGAATGCTGTAGGTGTAATGTAAGTACAATTAAATATAAAGTAGTGCATTTAGACCCATCTGATATATGAAAATGGTATATGTAAATGCGGTGGTAAAAGTTCAAAACTCATTTGTTACACATTTAGTACATATTTTTTTAATGATACACAAGCCTGATATTGCAGCTTCCCTTACACAAGTAATTACAATTGACTTCAGTGGTTATAGGATTAGCTTTTAGGAGAAGGCTGATCTTGATAAATCATAGGCTTGGGAGTCAGGAGACCTAGTTCTAACAGACTTACTCTGACGTTGTTCAAAAAAGCCTCAGTTTCTCCACCTATAAAATGGCGTGATAATGAGGGTTAGGGACTTGTTGCAAACTTTGTGAGCAGCCCTTTACTCAATGGAACTACTTCTATGAATAAACGTCTGCAGGATCTGGGGATTACACAACTCCAGTCGGAAATACTATTTTAATTGTTAATCATGTCACACATTCTATGAACCTGAAAGTTACCCATTTGTATTTCCTTGATTTTCCTCAGGGCACTGATGTCCCTCCTAAACAGCAAATAAATAATGCTGAAACATACTTTGAAAATGCTAAGATAGAATGTGCAATACAAACTTGTCCAGAACTGTTACGAAAAGGTACATCTTTCACATTTTTGAACAGTTTAATTTTTTAAGTTTTTATGAAGTAAAAATATATAGCTTTTCTCACCATCAGACCAAGGTGGCGGAGGATGTGAATTATTGTTCCTATAGCTTCACAGTATTAAAAAACGCAATAAAAATAATCCAGATTACTAGCTGATTACTAAAAGATTTACCTTTTACATAATGAAATCCTTAACTCTATATGAAAATGCATACAAAATTGTTGTACTATTAACAGCAATATTTGTAAAGTAATTTAAAAATTAGTGACTCAGTAGTAAAATTAAAAGGTCAGCTGAAGTCTTTTTTATTTTTTTAAGGCATGGTACACTTATAGTCTGACCAAAACTACCTCCATAGCTGCTGTGTGTGCACCCGTATAGGCTTGTGATCCAATGGATTGTGTAGGCATGCTTGCCATATCTGAACCACTCCTCTGCCCTGTTTTCACATGGGGAGAATTGCCGTGGAGCTACTGAATCCCATTATCTGGCTTCTCCTCTTTCTAGTTCTCCTCCCCATGCGACAGAAATAGTTTTGGATGGACTTGGGGTATTGTGTGACTGCAAGACTCTTGAGGCTAGGTTAACAAAGGGACTTAGGTGCCTATGTTTTTGCAGTAAAAGTTTCCTAGGTGCCTGTTTCTGCTACCTCGCTGTAGGCAGACAACGCCCCAGTGCAGTCCACAAACTGGAGGAAGTTAGACAGAGGAGCACCTGTCTCACCTGCAGAGCTCAATCCAGTAGGCATGCTCAGAGGCTGCCTAACTCCACACACATGGTGGGGAACACACCTCCCTCAACTTTTAGTTCAGTGCTTAGAGTGCTCCCCTGGAATGTGGGAGACCCTGGTTTTCTGATGAGAAGGGATTTGAAGAGGGATCTGCCACTCAGGTGAGTGCCCTAACCACTAGGCTATGGGATATTGTGATGTGGGTCTCCCTTAATCTCTCCTGTTGAAGCTGTTCCACTATGGATAAATAGAGGCACTGGAGGTGGGGAACTGGATCCTTGGTCTCCCACCTCCCAGGTGAGTGCCCTATCCATCAGGTTATAGATTTATTCCCACTGTTTCTGGCCCAATGACTTCTTCTCCTCCTCTATGCATTAGGCTCTAGGAAAAGGCTCCCAGCTATGAATCCCAACTAGAAAGAGGCACCTTCCTGTGGACTTAGGCATGTCATACCCAGGCCAAAAACTTCAAGACCACAAGCATGAAATGGTCTTAAAAAGCAGTCCAAAGGTTCCAAAAGTTGTGGGGGTGGGGCTTGTGGTGTCATGATGCTGAGTGTGGGGAGACAGGTCATGGTCCAAAAAAAAAAAAAAAGCCCAGAGAAAAAGCAGCTCTTGGAGTGAAGCAGAAAAACCCGCAGGCCACAACTGAGCAAAAAACCCCACCGATTTTGGAAAAGGTAAGCCCAAATGTGCTTAAAGTAAGCTGTTTTGCCGATGCCTAATTATGTGAGAGGGACAGGGTTTAGCATACACTCTTTTCCTCAGCATCTCCCCTTAACTAGCTTAGGCAGTTCTTCAGTCAGCGTGCTGCCTTTTGTGAATCCCATTCTTAGGTGCCTGTCTCTCCCCCATCATTACACAAGGAGTCTGAGCACCTAACCCAGGCTTTGTGAATCCCAGTAATTTTGTACGTCTCTAAAAGTTAGGTGTTATGACATTGTGTCACCACACCTGAGTCCATCTCTGAATCAAGCCCTTGGCCTACAGTGTAAACACACAATTAATGCAAGGATAATTAACACCTGTAGTTTAATTGTAATTACTTCATGTTGTACTATAGTATGTTTTAAAATAATAAAATCTCATTCGCATAATACCTGGGTACCAAACTCAGCTACTAAGTCTTTGCTGAGCAGTAAGATACTTATTTGCATGCAATTTTAAAATGTACAGATTGGTGAAGTTTTATTATTACAATAGTTTAAGTGAAATGTAGCACACTGAATGAAAAGCTCCTGACCATTTGAGGTACTCTGTCTGAAGTGGAAAAAGCATAAAATATACAAAACCAACCCATTACACTCCTAACATGCTGATTCCATTTCTCTAGACTTTGAATCAATATTTCCAGAGGTGACTGCCAATAATCTAACAGTACTAACCATAACCCAGAAAACTAAAAATGATATGACTATATGGAGTGAAGAAGTGGAAGATGAGAGAGAATTGTTGTTAGAAAACGTAAGTATTATTTGTATTTGGTGTCAGCATATTCTTATTTGTGGTCATATCTATTGTAGATGGGCCCTTTTTCGTTTATTTTAACCTATTAGTTCTGGAACTGGCTTACTCTCTAATTTTCTTAGACCGATCCCTTGACCTAGCCAAGTGTAATTTTTTTCTATTGGTAAAATGGGGAAAATGAACTTCACCAGTTTTACAAAACTCTTTTTGATATCTTTAGGTGAAAATGCTGAATATTAATCTTATTTGGTGGTGAGATGAGTTAAGGAGTCATCTTGTTATGTGGCAGTGCATTAAAGCCTTTTCATATATTACCCAAGATACTTGGTTTTATAATTGGTCAATATTCTACACGGAATAACAGCCATCTTTCCTTATCACTGTAGGGCAAGAGCAATTCATTTCATGCTGTTTTGTTGCTTTGCATGATTTCATTCACATCCTTTCACAGCGTTTGCTAAATTGGCCTGTTTTATAACCTACAAAGCAGTGATTGGGGTTTTTTAATATTCTGATAATGTATTCAGTTAATGCTTTTAACCTGAATGTCATTAACATTTACAAATTAATCTTCCACATTAGCTTAATACAAGTGAATCTAGTTGAATTGCCACTAGAGGTCTCTTTCTAGAAAAAGCAACGTTGTGAATTTGTTGTATATTCCAGCAGATGTCAGTGTTTACTGCTGACACTAATTTTCTTAACTGCATTATCTTAAAATATATCCCTTTAAAATTTTTGATTGTTTTTTAAATCTCTTTAACTGATAGGTTCCCTTCCTGTATGATGATTTTTGTCTACCAATCCATCTAATTATGGATGGGAGTCAGCATCAGTAGAAATTAAGATGAAAACAGTTCTACTCATGATCCTTGAAATTGATTTATAAATGCAGTTTATCAGTAGAGGCAATGTAAGGGTTACTGCAGGAAAAGGAATAAGCAGTCTAAAATATCAGCATGAAGACTGCATACAAAGTAAAATTCCCTTCATTTTAGTGTGTCCTTGTCTTTAAATTATTTATGGTCTGTTGGTCTTTAGCGTTGTAATCTGGTCTAATTATATGTTAATTGTCATCTTTCTTCCATGTGCACCTCCTTGTCAACTCTAATATAATCATTGTAAGGGTGTAGCTGTAACCTCCTGGCCTAAAGGTTACTAACAGCAAATTCACAATAAAATGGCCTATTTGTTTGCTTTGTAGATGGTTAGAAATAACTTCAAAAGAACTAATTTAATGTGAGAGGCTTTTGCTAAAGTAATGGGGGTTATTTACAGACATATCTGGGTGTTTACAGTAGCAAGACTCAAGTTTAAATTAACACATCACTTTAAGTGACTGCTCTGAGACAGTTACAACACTGGATCCAAATATCTGATTTACCAAAATTTATGCATTAAATGCTGTCCTTAGATTGCTTACTAGTATGTCTGTGACTTACTTTAAAGTTTAAATGAGTCTTCAGGTCCACTGAACCTTTAAATAGAGAAACGGGAGAATAGATCAACAGTAAGGTAGAGCTCTTGATATTTTGGACCACTGGAAGGGATGTTGACTGACTGACTAATCAGATTGTGAATTACTCTTTAAAAATTTTGAGACATAGGGCTGTGTCTGGAGCATAAACATTAGAAAAAAATTCAACTTTTACATTTATACGGGCATCTTTTGATTTTTAATAAAAAAATAGGGAAATAAGTACACAATCTAAATTTTAAGTAATATTAAGGAGTCTGGTCTTCCACTAGTCCAGTAATATGCCTATAGATTATACATGTGTATTAGGCTAGGACCTCATGATGTCATACTATCTTTTGTTGCAGTATCAAGACAAAACAGCGTAGTTTTACCAATTGGGTTAACATGGTATCTAATCTGGTGTGTGTGTCACAACTTTGATGGTGTTTGTTTTTTTTAAAATAAAATCTATTAGACAAATGAATACAAGATGACATCAGAGACATTAAACAAACCTTGGCCATATCCCATCACCCAGCTGTACTAAAAATTGTTCCTAAAATATAAATTCCTTTCTTTTTGTATGTTTTTGTGAGATGTTAATCTGACATGTTCTCATCCTTGTGTGGCTTGCTTGTTTCTGAAAAATATTGCTGTAAAACCTCAAAAGTTCTTAACCAGCTTCCTCCCATTTATTTGGGAAACACACAGTACAACTTTTCTTTGCATGACCAGAAATGTTCGGAGGAGTTGAATTCCCCAACTAATCTTTCCCAATGGTTAACGACAGCATTACAGTTGGTTTCAGTAGTCAAAGTATCAAATACTTATAAAACTATATTTTTAAATAGATTTTTAACTATTTGGTGTCCAGACTTATGTTTCAAAGGACTTGTAGTTAGACTTCTGTTATTCAGAGCAACCACACATTGCTGTCCTGTTCTCCATGATATCTTCTAACAAAACTTTTTGGAAATACTTAAAGTTGTATATTTAATGGCTTGTTGTAGCAAACTAGGAAATTCAGTTTTGATCTGTAAATGACTCATGAAGTAGAGAAATAATTGAAGCAATGTTTGACTTTTACAGAGGTTTAGCAGGTATGATTCTGCAAACTGCATGAGCAATCAAAGCAATTAGATGATCCTTGAACAAACTGTTAATCCTCTACTGAGTGGCACAAAGAATTTCTTTTAAATCTCATGTGATTGTAGTAGCCTAACATATGTTGTTAATTTTATTCCTTTTAGTACTGTTGTTGGCCTTTTTCTTTAACGTTAAATTTGGCATTTATTGGTGCAGGTTAGAGAGGCTCTGCACTAGGTTTAACTTAAAAATTCATTCAGTATTTACATATAAAAGGAGCACTCCTTTTTAATGTAATTATTTCTCCCTCCTACCCCCCCCCCTTTTTTTGTAGTTCATTAATGGTGCCAAAGAAATTTGCTATGCATTGTTGTCTGAAGGCTATTGGGCTGACTTTATTGATCCATCATCAGGATTGGCGGTAAGTTACTCTGCTGAAAAGAATGGGTGGAGAATGGAGACTGATATAATAGACTGGTAATAGTATGTGGATCCTTTTACCTGTTGGTTACTGGTTCAAATCCAGCTCTTTTAGGTGTTGACCAAAAACTTTTTACCATCTGATAGCTCCCTTGGTGTCTTAAATTGACATCCTGGTCTTGGCCCAGTTGCCAGTTACTTTTTATCCACACTACATGAAGCATCATTGCAATTGCTACTCTGAAGAATGGTTGTAGCAAAGAAGCTAAGTGTCGGAGTATAAAAAATGAACTAGCTTCTCCTTAGAAGTATACAGTCACTGCAGAATGGGGTGGGAGTACATCAGTGCATATTTCTTCTCTGGAATATTTGATAGCATTTGAGTTCTTGGACACCTTGGCACTACAGTATTGAAATCCCCTTTTGCAGTAGCAATACAGTAGAATGCTCTAGTTTAAGGTATACTGGCAGATGGTTAATAATTCAAATAGCCATTCTGACTAAGGCTGACAACTTTTTTCAAAAAGTTAAGACAAATTGAATATTGAACTGAATTGAAATTGACTGCACTGCATCTCTTCATCCTTATTTACAGCATACTTTAAAACAAAAAAGTACACATCTAACACACAGACCAGAATTTCACAGCTATTTACCAACTGGGTAACAACAACAAAATAGTCTCCTGGCACTAGTCAATTATGTCCCCATTATGTGGAATATATGCTAATATTATCCCTATTAAACAGCCATTGGCATTCATTATCAAGTTAAAGTGGCTACCTGGAATATGTGTCATTAAAATTGTCATGCCTATTAAGTGCAATCTAGTTAAGTGGAGTTTACTATGCTCTTCTTTCATTGAACCATAAGTAATCCTCTTCAAGCACATAATATACAAGTCCAGCTCTTTTTCTATGCCAGGAATGAGCAACTTCAAGGTTGTAGAGGATCACTAAAACCTTTTGCCTAGTCATACAGAATTTTTTTTTTTTTTTTTTTTTTAAAGATTGAGCCAGGTTGCTGAGTGGTGTAGTCTTTTAGCAAAGCTGCTGGCTCATACCACTCTACTCCATCAATGTAGGCACAAACTCTGCCCCACACCACCTAGCTTCAGTTACTGCTTCACCAGTAGCTGATTGGCTCTCAGCTCACAATCAGATTCTGGTGAGTTCTTCCCAATCAGTGCTTAGAGTGCTCCCCTGGAATGTGGGAGACCCTGGTTTTCTGATGAGAAGAGATTTGAAGAGGCATCTGCCAATCAAATTTGACCTGGCCAGCCCTCTGTCTTACCAGCAAGGAAGGGGTTCCAGCACCTAGCTTTGGTTACTGCCTCCACATTGGCAGAGGTGCACCCTGACATGCCCATAGTTTGGGGCCAGGTGCCCATCCCTGGTCTATGCCATTCTAGACTACAAAGAGAATTTTAACCAAAGCCTGGTGCAGGTATGCACTGCTGTACGAGAGAAACAATATTATAAACTCCACCACATTAGAACATTGTAGCTGCCGAGCTAAGCATTTTTAGTATATAAAGATGTTTGTTTTGGTTATTTTTAAACTGAATAAAGTCAGTGATCACTGTGGTGTGGAGGGAAAATAATAGGTTTAGCTGGGCTTTCTTTAAAGCTGGTCAAGGGGCTACTGATGATGCTGCTGGTCAAGGGGCTACCGCAAATGATGCTGAATGCCCTAGCTCCATCCACCTTTTTAATTTAGTTGAAGGCAAAATAAATAGCTTTCTCTGTTTTTGTTCAAACTTACAGGTTTCTCACACTTTCATGCATTTATTGAGAAATTTGCTGGCTTGCTACTATTCTGTACTAAAAGTTTGGTAGAGGTCTCTGCTTTTGGGCTCTATTCTGCAAATCTTAATCACAATGGGTAGCATTTACTCATGCATCTACTTACAGTGAAGATTTCAAAATCAGTTTCTGTGCTGGGGAACTTCATAATGTATCACAAATACCTCAATTTAAAATCTGATCATGTGAAAGTGCTATTTGCATATATGCAGTTTAAGTGAAAAGACTTGGGCATATTAAATCCTATTTAAATAGATGTCTGTATGCATGCCTCAGGTTATTTCCTTATTTTGGTTTTAAATACTATTTAGTATATGAAATATACTAGATGTATAATGTGTGTATATTATCATTACTGAAATAAGAATATATGAGTACAGGATTGGGGACAAGAACTCCTACATTCTAATCCCAGTCCCAACACCCGCTTCATCACTTTACACAAGTCATTTAATCTCTGTGCCCCAGTTTCCTCATATATAAAATGTGAATAGCCACCTGGAAGAAATGTTGTTGTATGGAATAATTAATATATGTAAAGCACCTTGAAGATGCAAATCACTCTTAAGAGTTATTTTTAATTGACTTTTACTATGAATAACATGTTTTCTGAAATTGGTATATAAAAATCTTTTTAAAGAGGAAATACTTTTAAAATGTAGAAATCTGTAGCAATTGTCATTCACTTTTATTTCCAAAATGCAAAGAAAAATCTAAAAACTATTGGCGTATACCTCAATCATTTTATGGATGATGATGATATCTTTTAGAATCATTGTAGTTAAGATGGATCAACTATTCCATTTAGAATCCCCCTTTTTCTTTTCCAGGATTTTGCAGTTTTACCATTTAAAAACTCTGGATATTTGCTGTACCATGTTTCAGTAGCTGCATTTACTTCTAACAAAGTGGCGGGGGGGGGAATAGTCCGAGTGCTTAATAATATGTTAAATTTGTAAAGTCTATAGGGATTTAAGAATTAAATTCTTGGTCCTGCAAGCTGTTCTGTGAGAGTGGGTGCCTGTGCCTTTTATTTTAGAAAGTAAAGCAAATTAGACAGTTAACTCGAAAAAGGTGTACTTGTTTGCATGTACTTTAACTACTCTTCAGAAATAACTCCTTTTAAAAGTTCTACTGTTCTGTTTTTCAATTTTACCATTTTAGGGATATTCTTTATCCTAAGGAATGCTTCAAGAAATAGTAAAATATTTCAAAACAGAACATATTATTAAGGGCAACCACTGTCCTTATGCCAAAACACAGCTTACAAAGTGTTTAATTATGTGTTTTTAACAACCTATGTCAAAATCCTTTGGGGCTAGGAATTAATTGTTTCTCTTTTAAAAAATCAACACCCTCCCTCTT
>NW_020664413.1:24566144-24581305 GCF_002925995.2 Terrapene triunguis | reverse complement strand
GTAGACCTGTAATATTTTAAATCTTAAAAACCTCTGTTTTGTAAGATTGTCACTATGCTGAACTTATTAATCCAAAATATTTTTAAAATATGAAAATTGCCTTTTTTCCCCAGTTTTTTGGACCATACACGAACAACACACTGTTTGAAACAGATGAACGCTACCGCCATTTAGGATTCTGTGTTGATGACCTTGGCTGCTGCAAAGTTATTCGTCATAATCTCTGGGGTACTCATGTGGTTGTAGGAAGTATTTTCACAAATGCTGAACCTGATAGCCCTATCATGAAGAAATTAAGTGGAAAATAGCAACTATCTTCCAAGTTAATATTTGACCTGTGTATTTTTACTTGATAATTTGTCTATAAACACTGTCAGAAAATGCCAAGTTTTAGAGTATCCTCGCTTATAAATAATAAAATAACTGTTATTTATTTTAGTCTGCGTGGAATACATATTCACCACATGATTTACAATATTAATTGACAACATTTTAGTTGATAGGTATGCAGATATGCCATATGATTTTTAAGCTGCAAATTACCCTTGTCCTGAGTTGATTGAAAGTATAACACCAAGCATAATTCAGCCCCATAATTCAGCCATATATACGTGCTTTGAGTTTTTGGGCCTTATCCCTGTGAATAAAATCCAGAAATGTTTGCAAGATTAGTAAGCACTGCTGTTTACAAAACCAACAGAATTATTGCACAGAAATTAAAAAAAATATCTTGGTAGGCACACATTTAATTTTCTAAAAGAATGCTTGGTCTCTCAGTAAGACTGTAAATTGTCTTCTTCAATGAGGATCTCTACAGCAATGTATCTTCACAAACATTTTATTGCAAAAATAAATTATTTTTTTCATTTGTGGAAGTAGACCACTGTCTCCTTGAAGAGTCTGACTAACCTAATCTGAATTTTAATAATTAACCACATCTTACTGTACTTTTCTTCGAATGCATTTTCTGATTGTAAAACACAGAAAAGTGATTGTCAGACTATTTACCAAAAACTCTCCAATCAGCTCTCCGGCTGGGGTGCAGGTTCTGGGTTGGGGCTGGGGATGAGAGGTTTGGGGGTGCAGGAGGGTGCTCCAGGCTGGGGTCGAGAGGTTTGGAGAGCAGGAGGGGGATGAGGGCGCGGGAGGGGCTCAGGGGTGCAGGATCCGGGCAGCGCTTACCTCAAGCAGCTCCTGAAAGCAATGGCATATCCCCCCCGGCTCCTTTGCGGAGGCGCAGCCAGGTGGCTCTGCGTGCAGCCCCATCCACAGGCACCGACCCTGCAGCTCCCATTGGCCGCAGTTCCCAGCCAATGGGAGCTGCAGGGGTGGTGCTTGGGGCAGGGGCAGCGTGCAGAGTCTGGCTGCCCCTAAGCGTAGGAGCCAGAGGGGGGACATGCCGCTGCTTCCGGGAGCCTCAGGGAGCAGCCCCTGACCCCACTGTCTGGCTGGAGTGCAGAAGCGGTGCAAGTCCCAGACCCTGCTTCCCAGCGGGAGCTCGAGGAGCAGATTAAATCAGCTGGTGGGCCGGATGTGGGCTGCGGGCCGTAGTTTGCCCACCCCTTGTCTAAAACTACAGCATAAGAATTGTTATAAATAAACACAAATGAAGTCATAGCTCACCTCTTAATTTACACAGCTAAACATTGTACGTTGCAAACCATCCATTCCTGTCAAAGGTGAGGAAAAGCAATTTGCAGCGGATTAACTAGAAAATTAATTAGCTAAATTACTTGACATCAGTTTTTGCTTTTTTTTTTGTTTTAATATCAAAATTGCTGTTAATGGGGTTCATACATTTTAAAATAAAAGAGCAAGGTTAATTCCTGGTACAATACATTTTAGCAATAAAATAACAAGTCTTTATTTCCTACTATTTTCTAAATAGCTAAAGACCAAGGTTGGCATGATCTATTAATCTTAGGGAACTTTAACTAACTGCCACTGTAGCCTTATATGGATGACGTGCATCAAATTGTGCTGGCTATAATAACACTGTGACAGGATTGTCATGATAAATTCTGAAAATGGGATTTATAACATATTAAACAATGAAATGTTGAATTGGGTGACTGCCCACAAGAAGATATTCAGGGGAATGGATATTGTCCCTCTTGCACATTGGTATATATTGACAGTGATCTCACAAAACTGGGTGACTGACAGATGAAATTTAATGTTGATAAATGTACATTGGAAAATATAATTCCAACTACACATACAAAATGATGGGGTCTAAATTAGCTGTTACCACTCAAGAAAGATCTTGGAGTTGTTGTAGATAGTTATGTGAAAATATCTGCCCCAATACATACATACATACATATATATATATATATATATATATATATAATGTGTGTGTGTATATATATATATATGTATGTATATATATATATATAAAAATTAGAATTGGAAAAGAGACGGACAAGCGCAACAAAAACGATTAAGGGTATGGAAAAGCTTCCATATGAGGTGAGATTAAAGACTGAGACTGTTCATCTTAGAAAAGAGATGACTTAGGTGGGATATGATAGAAGTCTATCAAAGCATGAATGGTGAGGAGAAAGTGAATAAAGAATTGTTAACCCTTCACATAACTAAACCAGGGGTCACCCAATGAAATTAATAGGCAATAGGTTTAAAACAAACATAAAGTACTTCTTAAAACAATGTGCAGTCAACATGTGAAAGTCATTGCCAGGGGATGATGTGAAGGTCAAAACTATAACTCGGTTCAAAAAAGAATTAGATAGCCAAGATGGACCTATCCTCCAGGAACCTATTACCCAAGATTGTCAGGAATGCAACTCCATACTCTGGATGTCCCTAAGCCTCTGACTGCCAAAAGCTGGGACTGGATGATGGGATGAATCCCTCAGTAAATTGCCTTACCTTCATTCCCTCTGAAGCATCTGGCACTGGCTAGTGTTGAAAGGCACGATATGGGCTAGATGGACTGTTGGTCTGACCCAGTATGGCCATTCTTAGTTTGACTATCACCTGCCTCATTGTAATTGAGAAGAGGTCTGGGGAAAACCTCTACCTGCCCAGTTAGGTCAAAGTGGAATAGAAAGTTGTTGATTAGCTGGTTGTCAGTTGTGTGTCTCTCTTTCTGTAGAGCCAAATACTTTATTTGTGTTTAAATTGTTTTGCAAATCTTGAACATTTATGCTATGATTCTCATAAAAGGGTCTGGCTGCAGGAGTCTGCAAGAACTGCCCCAGAGTTCAATGGTGACATCTCTATACTTCCAAGACTCATGTCTTAGCAACTAGAGTGTGTATAAGTATGACCGCTGACATGGTACCATAGTAGAAGTAATATCTTGCAAAGCAAAGAGGTTGCTGCTACTTCAAACAATAACTACCCAAAGAAAATCTGGATGAGGCAGGGGACAGAAAGATGCACCTATTCCCTCCTCTCATGAATCTTACCAATATTGTGGTAGTGTCTAAATGAGATCAGGGCCCTATTAGGCTGTACAGGTAGACCCAGGAGAACAAACCCCTATCAGAGGTGAGAGAAGTGGGAAGAGGGTCTGGTGGAAGCATTCCTGTGGAGCTGGGCGAGTGGGTTATTGCGAAGCGGATGTTGAACACCTCACTCCTCCAGCTGCTGCTTGAGGCATGGTGGATGCCTGGCAGCTGTCCCACTCTGTTGCCTTCAGATTTGGTGGCAGGAAATGGGAAAGAAGAAACAGTATCTTTCCCCTGCTCCTAGACCTCTCTTCTTCACGTTAGTGTGGACTGTGTGCACCCCACACTGAAGACTTGTCAGCACAGGGAAATGACATTGTTTTATAATGTCCTTTGTTTGCAGGGTTGTAGCTGTGTTGGTCCCAGGATATGAGAGAAAACAAGATGGGTGAGGTAATATCTTTTATTGGAGCTTCACAGAGAAGAAGAGCTCTGTGCAGTTCGAAAGCTTGTCTTTTCCACCAACAGAGGTTGGTCCAATAAAAGATATTACCTCACTGACCTTTCATTGTGTTATAACATGTTAATTAGCATATTAGATGGTATATTTTAAAAATCATGTCAATTGGCTAGACCATGGCCAGCTGACATTTTAAACACAAGTCCCTGGCTGCACAAGGTGCTAACACATGTTCAGCATCTTATTAGTTAATGTGTTACAACACGGTGTTGCTTCCCAGTAGAAATAAGCCCCGATAGAGGAGCATGACCTTAGAAGTGTCCCTCTTGTTGTTTGTAGTAAATCAGTGGTGAGGTGGTGTTTAAAATGTGTATGTGAATATATACTACTTTTGTTTTAGAAAAAACAGAAGAGGTCACTCTCCCTAGGCTACTGTATTAGAATACACAATCACAATTAAGAATAGTGAAAATAAAGATACATCCTTCAGAATATCAAGTCTGCTTAATATCCATTCAATACCTGGTGTGTACAATTACCAAACGAGAGGAAAAATATACATTGTTACATGACATGATAAACTATTTATCTTGATGGGAAAATAAATCTTTGTATTTAAAGCAAAGGATATGGTTTAGTATTTTCAAAATGTGTGGGAACTGTAAATACATTTTTAACACAGTATATCTACAGGACTGAATAAGGTACTTCAGTTCCTTTAGGAGTTACATTGTTTACTGGTTCAAATTATACATGAAATCTCTGGAATATAAGGATCTATAGATACAAAGTTGTTCTGATGCTTTTGGTGTTGGGCCAGATCCCACAGCACTATAGCCCTATTTTCTGGTTCACAATCAATGCAGCCAGAATCTCACAAGAACAGGCATCATGAGCTCAAAACTCTATGCAAACAGATGATCTCTTGTGACATTTTGGGACAAAAATAGCTCACAAGATTTTGGCACCATTGAATTGATTTCAACTTTAACATGGATGCACCTTGGTACTATCTTCTCATCTCACATCTAATTCAAATCAGATTCCCTGATATAGTAAGTAGAAGGTAATAATGTTGCCTTTTTTTAATCTTCCATTTCTGAGCACTGAACTGGAAACTTCAACTGTGCTCTGTGCTAGGTCTTGACAAGGGATTGTGGAAGGAATGTATACAATAGCTGCCTGATGTGGAAGGAAAACCAAAGGGGGTTATAAGTGACCAGAAGTACTGGAGCCCATCCTGCGTGGGGCCAGGAGTGAGTTATAACGTGGAAAATATCCGGTATTAATTATGACAGGATTCATAGTCCAACCTAAAGATGGCTTGGTCAATAATTATATATACTAAGAATAAGCTAGGTTTTAGCATTTGCTGTACTCACAGTACCATCTTCTGTTATTGCACACATTGGCACTGTCTGCTCCCATTGAGCTGGGAGTGGTGCTTGTGTATTTAAGGGTGGAATTTGGCTCCCAGCTATTACAACCTTCACTAATGCTGCAGTGTAGTGTAGTGGCTGCACAGGCACCGTAGAGAGAATATACCCTTTTGCTGATGTCTGATTCAAAATCATAAAGATGTCCCATATCCTAGTTAATCTTGTAGTCATGTATCCTTTTTAAAACCTGTGAATAGCATTTGGGATTTATATATCATTACTATGATTCATAGTTGTTGGTATTGGTTTCAGTTCCTGGTGTTGTGGACGTTTCAAAGTTGGTGCAGAAAGGGGCTATCTCAGCACTATAGGCTGTTCTCAGTTACATCAGTATCAATCCACAGTGTCTCCATTGAAACTGGAGCTGCCAGAGCTTGATGAACTACAGAGTACTGTGCAAGATTTACTTGTTCACTCAGTCCTCTGACTAGCAATGGACTTAGGTGAGCATCTACTGTAGGTTAGATAAATGGCCAGTATTTTAATAATTGATATGCCCAAAAGAGTTCAGGCCAGATCCTGCACTCCTTTGTACTAATTCTAGGGGCTTTGCTGGAGTTACCCTGTATTTACCCTGGTGTAACAGCCTCGTTTAACCAGACATAAAACTTGTAAGATAGCAAATAAATCTTTTCACTTAATTTAATCTTTCCGTAGTATAGCATAACTAACTCATTTCACTCACATGTCATGTAGAGTGAGTGAATAAAAATACCCATTAATATAGTAAAGCTTTGAAATGTAATAGCAGATTAATTGCACCAACAGCTTCACATGGGCTCAGTCTTTAAAGCCTTTTTTTATTAAGACCTACTTTCACACTCTGCTTTCACACAGGAGCCTGAAGGTTGTCAATCAAATTAGAGTTTCTATACATGTGCTTGAAGAAAGCAGGAAAAGTAACCCAAACAGTCAAACAGCCCTCATTCACAGGAGCGTAACTGCTAAAGAATTCTATTCTCTCTCCACACACAACACCTGAGTAAAAAAAGCCCTTAAAATATCTGAAAGGTCAAAGATACATCTACAAGGAGAGAGGCCCTTTCTGTGTCTGCCATCTTGATTTCAGGCCTGTTGCCCTTCACTGGTAATTGAGGTGTCACTCAACAGCAGATATTGTAGGTAATAAAACTGCAAGAAAGTAAGCTTGTAATTTTAGACTACTCCAAGTAGCTGACCCAAAGCAGGTAAGGCTTCAGAAGCAGCCTCTCTAAAATTAACTACTTTCGCCTTGTAACTTGTGTAAAACTAGGACTGTGAACATGTCTTATCTAAAGGTTTTTAGTCAGTCAATCTAAACTAATTGCTACAATTTATCTATAGTAAAAAGCTTATGTTTTAACTTAGATGAACAATATATTTTTAATTCATATTGTCATGCAAATAATATGGTATCTCATAAGATATGTTTCACATTCAAATGATATTGAAATAAGTCTGAAGTCAGGATGCTACTTTTGTACTCTAGTTTATGGGGAGTTTTTATTGGGAGAAATTTTCAACGTGGACAATTACAATATTTTAGTGCATATGTTTTCCCTACTCCCTTTTCCCAGCAGTACAGCATGATAGGGCTGCTGCACACATGGGTTTTGTCCACCAGATAAACATGAAAGTTTTGGTGATTCAAAATCTGTGAACACAGAGTAGGATGTTTGGTTTTTGAATTCATTCCAAGATTGTAAAATTAAACTAAGCAATATGGGGCAGGGACTGTCATTGATTATATGGTTGTACAGCCTGCAGCACAATGGAACCCTGACCTAACTGAGGCCTTTCATACTGTTAAACACCCGTGGCTGGCTCACATCAGCGACTCAGGTTTGTGGGGCTCAGGCTGCAGGGCTGTATAATTGCTGTGTAATGACATTTGGGTTCAGGCTGGAGCCTGGGCTCTGGGACCTTCCTCCTTTGCAGAAGGCCTTGGGCTCCATGCAGAAGGAGGCATTGTTATACTTGGACCCAGCAGAAAAGGAGATACAGACTCAGGGGGAGCTGATAAAAACACAGCTGTCCTCTGTGCTTGCTTTATTGTTCAGCTGGCAAAACTGAAAGCAACATGTAAGTAAGGCATTTCTCTGAGGAGGGGCAGGTACTCAAACATTTACTCAAACATTTAAAGGGCGAGGGCATCACATTCCTCCTCCCTACTTTAAAAAGCTTCATATATATATATATATATATATATATATATATATAGCTAACATAAAACACTATATAACCCAACAATAATTGTAGGTGGGCTACGATGGATGCTTAAATTGCAAGAGATTATTCTGCCCTGGAATAGCAATTCATGAACCAAACAATTTATAAATTCAGGTGCACCACTGGTTTTTGCACTCTCTTAGGATAACATGATGATGGCAGTGCAGCAACATCCTGAGCAACAGGATCACTGGCAAGGCATCAACTGGATCTAATATGGAATCAAATGGATCTGGTACCAAAGTTTCTCTCAACAAGTCTTTGAAACTAGGAGTTGTGATGTGAGGAAGTTTGATTAGAAGAACAGAAAGTCCTACTGGAACATCCTTGGACTCCAGTAATGGTCCATATTCAGTTTCCATAAAATACTGTCAGATAGGTGCAACACAAATGAAACAGGTCCCATGCATTTTACAACTTCTCCAGGTACCTACTTCACTCCACAACCATAGTTGTGAGTCCATACTAAGTCCTTGACTTGACAAGAACGATGATGCATCTCACATTGTCAATCAATTTGCATAGCTTGGGATTTGGCTACACTTGAGGCAATATCAGGATGTAGTAAGTCCCAAGAGATATGCAAAGATTGCTTCAAGAAAAGAATTGCAGGTGACTCCTGGGTAGTGGCATGTGGTATGTTCATGTTGCATGTGGTAGACAAGCAAGAAATTGTCCAATTTCTGTGGATGACTCAAAATAGACTTGTTAGCTTTTAAGGCATGAGACACAAATTGTGTAAATGGAGATTCTTATGATCCAACACTGTACTCTGTAGTACCATTCCCTTCACAAGGGAACGCACATATTCCTTAGAGGTTTCTTTATTGATGTCTGTGCTAGTGATGGGTAACCTAGCCATCAAAAGGAGATAGAACACTTAGTCCAAAGTTTCTTTGAGTTGACGAGAGCTGGGGCATGGCAGGCACAACAGCCCATCAGCATTGTCAATGCTAAGTCACTTTATGGAATTGAATAGTATAGGAATGAGCTTAACGTAGAAATGTCCATCGTTTTATATGAGCAGCAGCTAATGATGGAATTCCATGTTTCAGTTCAAAAATTGAAATGAATGGGTGATGAGCCATCAGCGTGGTAAAATGTCTACCATACAGCTAGGTATGGAACTTCCAAACTCCAAAGATAATACTGAGAGTTTCTCACTCTGTTTGTGCATAGTTCTTCTCAGGTGTAGTGAGTTTTCATGATACAAAGGCAATTGGTTTTTCCAAGCCATTAGGAAAAATGTAGGAAAGCACTGAAGCTTATGGAGAAGCAGCACAAGCCATTACAGTAATAGCAAAGCTGATAACAGTTTCTTTGCTTCCTTAAATGCACATTCACACTCTTTAGTCCACATCCATTTTTAATTTGCTTGTAACATGTCATCTAATGGCACCAATATTGTCACCAGCTGAGGCAGAAATTTACCATAGTAGTTAAACAGTCCTAAGAATAATCGTAACTGTGACACATTCTCTAGCGGTGGTGCTTCAAGAACCACTTTCTCTTTCTCTGGTGAGTTCCTTAAGCCCGTGGCATCAATTACATGTTCAAGGTATTCAGATGAAAATTAAAAAAAAATCACAGTTGTCTCAGAGCCCTGGCAACTAACTCAGGTGTGTGGGGCTCAGGGTTAAAAATAGCAGTGTAGATGTTCCCAGTTGGGCTGGAACCTGGGCTCTGAAACCCAGTGAGTTTGGACTCTTCCTAAGCACTCCCTTGTTTGTGATTTTACAATGCAATAAGCACTGTTTATGTCAATAAAAGGTTGATTCCTCTTCCCCTCGTCCTTAAAGAATCACAGATATTAGATGTGGAAAAGACCCTTTAGGTCATGTGACATTGTGCAGTTTATATGGTTTTATAAAAACATGATAATAAGTGACTATAATGTAACTGGGATAGGTTTATAAAGATTTGATAATAAGTGAATATAATGCAACTGGGATATGCTTCATGCAAAAGGTCTCTTGTAAGGTATCATTACAAAGCTCATAATCTACTGAGTGTGATCATCCTATTTGTAGAAATGTAACACTCTTGTATCTAAAACTAGAAATATAAAACATAACTCTGAGGGCCTATTGTAATTATGTAAAGTGTGGGCCATTAATGATGGTTTGGAATCTTGATGACTCCCATTAACCAGGACCATTGTCTGCAGATGGCTGTGTTTACCTGTTAGTCTTCCTGTATATGTGTGTGCTGGCAAGTGGGCAATGAAGTCTTGCAGTGACATGTGATCATGTCACCTGAACTGGAATCCATCTTTAACCTGGTGCTTTTCCAGTGAGGGGGGGTGGAAACCCAGATGGACAAAGGGTTCCCGCCTTATGCAAAAGATATATAAAGGGGTGGAAGAGAACAAAGGGGGAGAGGAGCCATCATGAAGAATCCCCTAGCTATCACCTGAGCTGGAACAAGAGCTGTACCAGGGGAAAGAATTGTGCCCAGGCCTGGAAGGTGTCCAGTCTGAGAAAAAACTTACTGAAGCATCTCTGAGGGTGAGATTATCTGTATTCAGTTTGATTAGGCATAGATTTGCATACTTTATTTTATTTTGCTTGGTGACTTACTTTGTTCTGTCTGTTACTACTTGGAACCATTTAAATCCTACTGTCCGTATTTAATAAAATCACTTTTTATTTAGTAATTTACTCAGAGTATGTATTAATACCTGGGGGAGCAAACAACTGTGCATATCTCTCTATCAGTGTTATAGAGGGCGAACAATTTATGAGTTTGCCCTGCATAAACTTTATGCAGGGTAAAACGGATTTATTTGGGTTTAGACCCCATTGGGAGTTGGGCATCTGAGTGCTAAAGACAAGCACACTTCTGTGAGCTGTTTTCAGGTAAACTTGCAGCTTTGGGACAAGTGATTCAGATCCTGGGTCTGTGTTGGAGCAGACGGGAGTGTCTAATTAAGCAAGACAGGGTGCTGGAGTCCTGAGCTGGCAGGGAAAACAGAAGCAGGGGTAGTCTTTGCACATCAGGTGGCAGCTCCCAAGGGGGTTTCTGTGATCCAACCCGTCACAGGTCACATCTAGTTCATTGGTCATGGCAATATATAATTGTTCCTATAGAACTTTAATAAGTGCCTTATCCGCTTTAGTTTTAAATGATTTTGCTGATGAAGGGAGCTTCCACCATTTCCCTTGGGAAAATATTCCACAGTTTAAGAACATTTTCCTGTGTTATGCCTACTTTTTCCTTTGTCGGTTTTATCCCAAGTTTAATTTTGGGTCTGTCACTTAGGAGCTGATTGGCAAGGCCAGGTATTGGAGTAGCTGGATTCTGGCTGAGCCTTATACTGCTGTACTTTAGTACTTCCTGCTATGGCTCATGCAGTTTGCCAAACTTTCACACTGATCTTTCGAGGAGAGCTTTCATTGACAATGCAGGCTTTATAGTCTTAGCTCTCAACCTTCTATATTGTCTTTTTCATAACACTATAATAACAGCAGAGTGAACTCAATATATTTATTCATAAAAAGCACCGGTGACTCACGTTTTGTATTGTTCAACTAGCTGTAAATAATAGTCTGCTGTTAAGAGATTTTTCACAAACCTTGAATCTATGAAGAAGTTAATGCCTACATTGTATGTCTATTCAGTCAATGAGCTTGCCTTTAAATGTCCAACCATCTGTCTTTGTATTCTGCAGAGGCTGTGATTTATTTCTTGAGTCAGAATGATAAAAATAGTAGGCTGTGAGGCTTGTCGAACCATGACTGAATGGTAATACACAGCACTGTTAGCTACATGCTGTAAAAGAGCAGTCAAAGTGTCACAGTTCAGGGCAACTGTATCTCTATTTCCACCCTATGGTCCCTCAAAGGTACCCACTCTAGGTTCCTGAACCATCACCTCTGTCTCTCTCTCTTTCCTTACTGGGATTTTTCCAAGCTGCACGTTTCCAAGCTGCGTACACTGTGATATTCCCAGCGAACCAGACTGCTTAAACAGGCCAGCATCTCTGCTTTTCATTTTCTTCAACGGCTATGAACAACGTAAGTGCTGGCAGTCAAGAAATTACCACATAGCAAATTTATTCTTAAAGTGAAAGCCTTACAGCAAAAACATATGAGTGGGAAAAAATCAAAATTTCTATATGTATGCAAAAAGCTTGCCAGAGGTCACCCATAAGCTTTATGGGGCCTCAGTAGACCAAAGTTCTTCCAACCCTTCCCAGGAAGGATGGGAGCCCCTTTGGACAGACGGTCCTGTCCATTTACTGGATAAGAAAGAAGGCTGTGAGTCAGTTTAAACTCAGGCTATTTATCCAAAAGTGTCACTATGTCTGTTTGTCGCTGGAGAATCCAGTTGGAACCAATATATGCAAAGCTCTCCATGAGGCGCTGCTTCACTGGAGGTGTTACAACCTGAGCGAATTGTCCTACTCACCCCCTACTATTCTTAATTCCTAGCAGAGCTGTGGTCCCTAGCCCCCACCATGAAATTACACACAGTCCTTGGCCCACACTAATGCATACACTTAATACAGTAAGACTATCAAAGGTAGTCCAGGAAATTGCCATATGTGTGGCAAACAGATCCCAGGAAGCCATCTTTTCTAGCATTACCCCTAGAACAGGAACTGAGGCTGCTTGAGCTCAATCTTTGCTGCACTGAAGAATCATAAATGTAAAGATGGAAAAATTATTAAGTACTGAGAAAAATCATTGCAAAATAAAGATAAACGGAAATTTTGCAGTGCGTGTCTATAGAGCAAGTGCCAGGCCTAGCAAAATGAATGCTAATCCTATATTACCAAATGATTAAAATTAGTGAATTAAATGAAGCAAGTATCTGTTGTATAAGCTGAGGGGTGGGGAAAGGCAGAGAGAATTCTCAGCACAATACAAAGATTTTTACCCCCAACTGAGCACCAACCGCCATTAAATACAACTCTGTCCTGGAATATGGTGTATACAGCACCACTGAAATGCAGCCACCTCTGGGGCAGAGGGCAACAGCCAGCCAGCCAGCCAGTTGCGGGGGGAGGGGGGCAAAGGTGTCGCAAAGGGGCTATTAGGGGAAAGCCATTATTCTTTTTATAAAAAAATGCTGTACAATTTTTAGGGCAATGTCTCTGCTGGGGTGAATTGACTCAGCTCTGTTGAGGTCAATAGAGCTATTCCAGTTTACATCAGGTGAGGATCCAGCTCTTCATGTTTAAAACATCAAATGAAATTGCAAATTTCCACATTGGAACCTTCTGCCTGCCAGCACAAGAAGGCTTGAAGGCCCTAGAGCTTCGCAGCTTTCCTGCAGGATGACATTCACATAGAGGGAGCCTTTCTTAAACCTGGAAATGGTCCAGGAGGTCTTTCCCCAGCTTCCCACTCACAAACACCACAGCCGCTTGCAGATTTCAAGCTAGGCGCAGCTGCAGCTGCACAATAACACCAAAATCTGGCGTAAACTAGCAGGCTAAATTACGCTTTGCCTTTTGCATGGGATTCTGTTCCACATACTTCAAGTCATTTATAACGGCATACTGATATCACATGACATCCCTTGTTACAAGGACCTCTCATTAAGGAGACACACATCCCAGTGTTTAACATCATGTAGGTTTTGTTTCAAGTGTAATAACACAAATGTTCACCTTCTGCATACTGGTTTTCCTGCTCCTATTTGTCTTCTGTACTTCTATGTAGGGTCAATTCTGGCTCACAGGATCCCCATTGGGGTCGGTAAGAACTGTGCCTAAATCAGGTGAGCAAGATTTAATCTTTAATGATGTAACTAAAAACCAGCCAATAAGAAACCAAATTCTATTGGCAGAAAGGGCAGGAAAGGAAAACTAGAGTTGTAGCAGGTGACCAAACATACAGCAGCAACTTCCTTTCTTGGGAGACTCATTTATTTTTACTATTTCTCTAGTGGTTCATTTTTATATTGGGAAAAGAACTGCAGGATAAAAATTACACCATGCAAGATCAGTTCTAACACCATCCATAAAGTGGTGTTTTCTATTTGCAGGGCCATAAAAAATAGAAATGTTCAATTTAGTGTTATATATAGAGAGAGAGAGAGAGAGAGAGAGAGAGAGAGATTGCTCATTACAGCAGGGGATTAGTAGTACTGTCAGGCAGATGGCCAGGTTCTGCCCACAGCACCACATGGATAGTTCATGTCTATACTATTTGTACTTCAACCACATTGAAACACAATCCACTTGTCCTTTGCCATTCTTTGAGGGGACAGAGCTGCCCATGGATGCTACTTGTGGGCTGTTGAATTCAAGCCATCTGAATAAGGTTTATTGAAGTGTTTGAGTACAGTAGAACCTCAGAGTTATGAACCCCTTGGGACTGAAGGTGGTTCATAACTCTGAAATGTTTGTAACACTGAACAACACGTTATGGTTGTTCTTTCAAAAACACTTACAAATGAACATTGACTTAATACAGCTTTGAAACTTTACTATGCAGAAGAAAAATGCTGCTTTTAGCCCTTTTAATTTAAATGAAACAAACACAGAAACAGTTTCCTTATCTTGTCAAATCCAGCCTGAGCCCAACCATCTACATAGTGATTTTTTAGCCCTGCAGCCCAAGACCCGCAAGCCCGAGTTAGCTGACCCAGGCCAGCCGTGGCCATGCTGCGGGTCTTTTATCCTTGTGTAGATGTATGGCATATAATCTACAGTAAACACTTTTCACAAAACCATCAGTCTGTATCAGAACTCTCAGACCTCATTCTCTAAGGCAATCTGCACAACGCCTTCAAAAGATAAGCCTGAGAGTTTAAATTCATAACTTTGCTAGATACTAAAAATCATGGACTGAATAGAGGCACTGGATCTATGGCCTATCACAACAATCTATAACCCCCACACACACACACCCAAAACTTCCTTTTGCCCCCCACTCTCTTCCTTTCCTCCCTGTGACTGGAGGGTGGTTAACAGGCCCCTTCATCTTGACTGGTCCCTTGAAATATGTGTTAACTACTCATGCTAAACAATTTGTTCCACTTTATATTTTAGCTGTGACACTCTGAGTATGTTTCCCAGACCAGAAAAAAGAGCTCTGTTTAAGCTTGAGCGCTTCACTCTCTCACCAACAGAAGTGAGTCCAATAAAAAATGTTACCTCACTCACTTTGTCTCTCTAACATCCTGGGACCAAACAGAGGTGTAGCCAAGGGTGGGCCTGAGTGGGCCGCAACCCACCCACTTACCATACAGGCCCACCCAACTCTGAGAAGGGGTGGAGTGCTGCCACAGCAGCCTGGAGCATCACTTGGGCACCTGAAATCCAGGACAAAGCGATGCGCCCACCCTTTAAAAAGCTACACGCCGGCAGCTCTGCCTTGTCATTTTCTGAGTTGCGCGTGCCCAGCTCGGCAGGTGAACAGGGCCGGCTCCAGGCACCAGACAAGAAAGCACATGCCTGGGGCGGCACATTGTAAGGGGCGGCATTCCGGCCAATCTTGGGGCGGCACATTCCAGCCGGCTGCCGTGGTTCTTTTTTTTGCTTTGGCAGCCCAGTCCGCAGCTCCGGAGCCCCCAGCCCAGCCCTGCAGGGGCACGAACTAGCGATCCCCACCACTCACCGTGCCGCCGGGCTCCCCGGGACGTGCCACTCCCCGCCGCCTGCACCGGCCTCTGCCTCCCGTGCCG
>NW_020664413.1:24454697-24566044 GCF_002925995.2 Terrapene triunguis | reverse complement strand
GGGGACCAACATGGCTACAGCAACTCTGCATATAAAGAGAGGAAGAAAATGTGCAACTTGAACTGAACAAAAAGAGCACTGGCTAGAAAAATGAGACAAGCAGAGAGCAATGGTGCCCTTTCAGATAGTTCTTTAGAGGAGGGGCAAATTCCAGTCCCCGCCCTGCCAGCAGGGACTCTATTTAAGTGCCCACTTGTCCCCCACTCTGCTTCCTCCTCCTGCAAGAACCCTGGGTCTACCTCTCTCCTGCTCACACAGCCCATGAGCTAGTGCCACCAGGAGTCAAGTTCTTAGCGAACTCCCTGAACTCCACCGTATGGGAACAGACTCACAACACCATCTGGCCCAGCCACCCAGCTGTACGGAGGAGCGGCCAGGTCACAGTTCAATGGCATTGTGACCAAACGCCCAGTGCAATGCTATGGACCACTCTAGCAGCAGCTGTACTGATTAGTAGGGGGCCTTTGTTTACAAGTGTCAGCCCGTGACCCCCCTGGCTCCACAGCTGTCATAACTATAAAGGGAAGGGTAACAGCTCTCTGTGTACAGAGACTCCAAATCCTTTTACCTGTAAAGGGTTAAGAAGCTCGGGTAACCTGGCTGACACCTGACCCAAGGACCAATAAGGAGACAAGATACTTTCAAATCTTGGGGGGGGAAAGGCTTTTGTGTGTGCTCTTTGTTTTAACGGGTGGTTCGCTCTTGGGACTGAGAGGGACCAGACATCAATCCAGGTTCTCCCCATCTTTCTAAACAAGTCTCTCCTATTTCAAACTAGTAAGTAAAGACAGGCAAGGCGTCTTAGATTTACTTTGTTTTCTCAACTTGTAAATGTACCTTTTTACCAGAGTGTGTATCTTTGTTTGCTGTACTTTGAACCTAAGACAGAGGGGGGTCCTCTGAGCTCTTTAAGTTTAATTACCCTGTAAAGTTATTCTCCATACTGATTTTACAGAGATGATTTTTACCTTTTTCTTTAATTAAAAGCCTTCTTTTTTAAGAACCAGATTGATTTCTCCTTGTTTTAAGATCCAAGGGGGTTTGGATCTGCATTCACCAGGAGTTGGTGAAAGGAGGGTGGGAGCAAGGAAGGGGGATGGTCAATTTCTCCTTGTTTTAAGATCCAAGGGGGTTTGGATCTGTGTTCACCAGGGAATTGGTGAAAGGTTTCTCAAGGCTTCCCAGGGAGGGAATTCTTGTGATGGTGGCAGCGGACCAAAGCTAAGCTGGTAGATAAGCTTAGAAGTTTTCATGCAGGCCCCTACATTTGAACCCTAAAGTTCAAAGTGGGGATCCAGCCTTGACAACAGCCTATGGAACTTTGAGCAAGTATAAAAACCTTGGCGGGGGTGGGGGCACACCCTCATTGGCACCACTGCAGAGAACTAAGAGGAAGCTGAACTGGGGAAAGCCATAGAAGAAGAAAGTGTGTGTGAGTGAGTAAGAGAGAGAGAGTATTAGAACATTTCAAAATGTTGACAGAAAAGAATATTGGGAATATTTAAATTGTTTTTAATATGTTTTGTGACGAGCTCCAATTAATGTAGATATTACATAGACTCACCCACACCCACTGTAGTTAGGGTTTTGTGGCTCTTTTTCAAATTGTAAAATTAGGTTTGTGAGGAAAGACAGGTTTGGTCTCCACTTGTCTATAGGGTGTGGTCAAAGTGAAACTTCCTGACACATTTCTCCGTACTGTGCAACAGATGAAGACATTCACCATCTTTGGAAACATTTTCATTCTATGTGAGTGCAAGTGAGAAAAGGAATTAGCGTTCTGTGACTCAGCTAGCTGTAGCCAAGAGTGCCAGGCTTCCAAATAAGGATGGTCCTTTGATTGTCAATTTAGAGAAGAATCCTTGCCGTAAGAATTAATATAAAGGGCAAAATTCAGAGGTGATGTGTAAGGCTGGGTAAACTAGACAGACCCTTTATGCTCCCTTAGGCTAGCTCGTGCCTCAGTTGACATGCATGTACAGAAGCATAAGGTGGTATAAGGTGTTCCTTACTCCTCTCTGCAGACTACCCATATTGCGGGTTACAATGTGAGGGGGCAAGCAGCCTTTATGGAGCCACTTTTCTCCCTCCAGCACAGGTCAGTGTGGAAAGCGGAGTTTTAGTTCTCCCTTTGCCCACCCTGATTTGGCCATCACAGCAGAGCCAGCATGGCTGCCAGTAATCTCCACGCTTGGTGCTTGCAATTTACTAGAACAAGTTTTCTCAAGAGATTTTTTTTCTGAACGTGGCACTTTGCAGAATTGGGCCCTGTGTCTGCATCCCACAAATGAAATCAGCCAAGACTGAAACTAGCATCTATTATGAGTTAGGGTATGTCTACACAGGGATGAAAGACTTGTGGCATGGATGCAGCTGGCCTGGATCAGCTGACTGGGGTTTGTGGGGCTAAAAATCACTGTGTAGATGTTTGTGCTCGGGCTGGACCCCAAGCTGTGGTATCCTCCACCCTCACAGGGTTCCAGAGCTCAAGCTCCAGCCCAAGCCTGAACATCTACACAGCTATTTTTCAGCCCCAGAGCCTGAGCACTGCGAGACTGAGTCAGCTGACCCAAGCCAACCGTAGGTTATTGCTCTTTGTGTAGACATACCCTTAATGGCAGTTCTTCTGCCAGGCTACTCAAAAGGAAGTCTCCTTTATTATTATTTATCAGTAGTGTGGCAGAGTTTATGAGCCCTGCTCATGGAACAGGGCCTCATTGTGCTAGGTGCTAGACAAACACAGAGCAAAAAGACAGTCCCTGCCCCAAAATGCTTCCATCCTCACTGACAAGCTAGCAGGGTCTCTTGTAAGATGGTTTCAGCCTCTCTGCCAATCTTACAGAAGGTGTAATAGAGAATTGCAACAGAACATTTACAGCCAGGGATCATTATAATTCAAACATGAGACCAACCTCGAATCCTGAGTCATTAACTCAACCTTGTTATTTATATCCATAATGGTTCCTCGGAGCAGCCCTGAGAAATTCACAACTTTTGTTTCAGGGAATTTTATACAAAGCTTTCACAAGCATACCCAATATCACTTTCCCTCACCTCACCCGACCCCTAAAAGGAAAAACATTTCACATTATTTCCAGTTGCAACAAATTTACTATTTTCTCATCAGAAACATATGAACATGGAATTTTTGCATTTTCGTTAGCCAGAAGCTACCAGCACTCAATAATGGACCCATTTTCATAAGAAAATGTGCCAGGTTATGCTAACAATTGTGTGGAAATGAGCTAATTTTTGAGATTTTTAATGCATTTTAATGACTTTTGAGTAGTGTTACACCAATGTCACAGAGTTTTTACTCCTCAACTCTCCAAGACCATCTGAAATTGTGAATAATATTTAAAAGAATCAAGTAGGAAAAACGACAGTGATTTCTCAGGTTAGTTCAGGGATTAGCCTGCTGACTCCTGCAGAACATTCTACAGCGGGTGTGGCTAGCAAATACACACCTGCTGCGTTACCAAAATAGTTATTGTGTATTGCATATGATTATGAATAATAAGGTAAGCTGAAAAATTAATCTATTTGTGGTTTTGAGATGCTTATCACCATAGTATTTAAATTGAAACCTACTGTACTGTAGCTATGTGGTGAGTCTAGTTTAAAATTGATACTCATTATATTCACTTTTCATTTGATCATTGCTCCCACTCATACCCTCTCGGCAATGATTCTGTGGTTACTTGAAATAGATATTCTTTTGAAACAGAAGGAATTTCAGGATCTACCTGTTGTGTCTGGCAGCAGAGGAGGTGTGCATTTGCTAGCCACACCTCCTATAGTATGTGCTGCAGCAGCTGGATGATTAATAGCTATTTTCTATTAATGATAGATTTTTAAGATGGACCAAAATACCTATAGCTTAATGAAGAAAAATGCTGATTAAATGGGCTTGATTCATTTCCAGTTTTATTTACCCCTTCACACAAAGCAAGCACCCTCTTTTTTGAAATGCTCATCTAGTGGCCCCCAACTCTTATTTCATGGGAACCTGATTAAGCATATTAGTTGGCTGCAGTCCTCTAAGGCCACTGCTGTTCCAGATGATCTTGTTAAAGTATGTACTATGCCTGTGGCGGGATAAGATTAGGAAGCCAAACTTTTTTATGTTCTTCAGCCACAAAGCTCATATTGCCTTTGCCATTTTGTAACAAAACCACAATTATCACAGGCTGATTTTGACAGAAATTCAAGACTGCTCAATAAAAACGATAAGTTGAAAGCTCATGTAGACTGGCTGCCAGACACAACAGGGCTGTGAATAGCACTGTCTGTGTTCAGCAGAAATAGTCATTTTCAGATTAGGCTTGCTTGCCTATCTAATCAGATTTTCTGCCCTTTTTTTTTATCCATATTATTAGGTTCTTTTTACATGTTCAGCTTAGGGTTTAATAGTAACCAGCAGCTAGCACTAAACAACCTCCTAGGTGGCTACTCAGCACAGGAAACTATTTGTTAGGCATCTTCTAAGTGATGATTCCCAGCTTTTCAGAAAACTATGTCACTTTTCCACCAGAAAAAGCCCACAGCTGAACCGGTCTGCTGTCGCCTTATCCTTCCCCATCCCTGCATCTAGAGACTTCCTCACACCCTTCCCCAGTAGCTAGTAACCAATTTGTCTCCCTTCTGTTTACCATTGACTCCTGCTGTCCCTTTCCATGTCGCTTTCCCCCCCCCCCCCCCCTTGATGAATTTGAAGTCCAGCTGCTTCTCTGGGCCCCAGAGATACATCTACCTGCCTTCCCATACAAAGCCTTTGCAGTTCTCCATGTGCACACACATTATGTAGCGTGGCTTGCTCCCCACCAGGAATCATCAAATGGCAGAATGTTCAGAGGAAGCAGTGCTGCCAGTGGAAAGGGTGGGGCTCAGAGCAGCCGTGAGGAGACGCAAGACTATTTATGTAAAGGTGTTTGACTTCACACTACTGTGAGTTCTCTTCTGTGTGGACATTCAGGACCTTTGAGGCTGGATGGCCTTTCTCCTTCCACTCTGTTACCAGCAAATACCAGCTTTGAGGCCAAGGGCTGGAAAACTCCATGAGGCAGGAATAACAAACAAATCGCTTACTGGAAAGTCAATAGCTAAGTTGAAAGAAGCAAATCTACTTCTGTATATTAAAAGGTGCAAAATATGGGTTGACTAAAGCTAGGCAGGAAACTGTTTTCCCATCCTGTGAGAATCTTTGAGATTTCAAAAATATTTTCCATCCCAAATCAGGACAAAAAGGCAAAAATCTCAAAAATTTGCATGAACCGAAAAAAAATCTGAAAATATTAAGAGTGGGTCAATCAAAACTTTGATTTTTGAGACTTTCAAAATATTTTGTATTGATTTTGATCTTTTATTTTTATTTACTTTTTTATACATTAACTTAAAGTTCTAAACAAAAAGTCATTTTGAACCAAAAAAAATGGAAGTTTTATTTAGAAAATGTTGAAGTGGGACATTTACACACTTCCAACCCACTTTCAAAAATATTGGAAATGTGAAAATCATTGAAATGCCCCTTTCCCACAAACAGTTTAAATTTTAACAAATGAGCATTTTCCAAGAAAAAAGTGTCACAGAAAAATTCTCAGCTAGCACTAGTGTTACCAAAGTTCTGTTATTAATGGGTCAGGTCCTTCCCCTACATCTTCATAACCACCGAGGGGGCAGGGACTGTCCTGATGGTGCCATTCACTCTACAAGGTTTTTCTTGCACAGTTTGTTCTGTAACCTTCCATTGAAGGAGAAGGTTTGGCCTCCCATAGAAGAAAGTAAGGGTCGGACCCACACATCTCTGACATGCTCATAGTTACTGCAAACTGCATGGAACATAAGGCCATGTACAAGAACAGTTGCAAGTTGGTGATGTCCATTAGCTTCAACAAACTACTGAGATTCCCTTAAAACAAAGGTGCTTCACTGCATCAATTGCAATTCTTTGTTCTTTTCTGTAAGACTTAAAATATCATTTCAGGAGGTGCATGACTGTGGAATCACTGTGGATTCTTACTATGAAAAACGAACAGGATTATGAGACTGAAATTTCATGCAACCGGATGTCACGCTTCATCGAGAAGGTAATCTCTAATTCTAAACCTGCAGAGCCCAACAGGCAGGAAAAGCTTTAGGAAAAGTAATATGTGCTACTGAGTTTAACTTTGGCGAAAGTATTTTAAAAAAATAATGCTCTATTGTTTCATTTTATAATAAGGAAATTTGTACAAAGCTACGGAGAGACAATTTATTATGTATGCCTATGCAAGAAGGGCAACATTACCTTTTAGAGAACAGGACTGATTTGGGGCATGCTTTCAGAAAGACATGAACTTTAATAAGGCCCCAGCTCAATGAGGTCCATATGCACTCCCTAACTTTAGTATGTGTGACTAGTCACGTTGAAGCCAATGAGTTTAAAGTTAGTCATGTGCTGAATTGGAGCCTAAGGCAGGAGCAAGGCCCTTTGCTATTCTATTGTTCACGTGAACGTTCTCCAAGTATTGTATATTTTATTATCCAGTTCTTTTTAATGTCACTCAGTGACATTCTGTTTGTTCTAAGTGTAGTAATGCTTGAAATGAAAGTCTATATTTAGGATGTGAATAACAGTGTGTGTGAACACTAAAGGCTGGTAGGTGCCCATGCTATAACAATGGATTAATAATGAACAGTATGTGGAAACTGGAGTTTCTGTGGAACATGATGCAAAGCAGAATCTTCATAGGAAACAGGAAATGCCACTGAAAGGAGATAATACTTTATCATTGTATTAGTTGACCTAGAATTTCTTAGCCATTTGGGGTGGGAATAATAAAAGACTCATCATGGGGCTACCTCCCTTAGTTTTAACTTTACCAGGCTATAACACTGTTTGATGCAGGTGTAAACATCACGCTAGAACTTAGGAAAGTGACCTGTTGCTCAGGAATTTGGCCTGATTCTATTAACAACATGTTACACCTCTGTAGTCCGTTCCACCCTTCTCAAATCACTTTGCAAACAGTCAGTTAAATCTCACAACAGACACTTTTTGCAAAAATATTCAGTTAGTCAAAACTCCAATTTTCTGTTAGAAAAAATTGATGGAATATTTTGCACCATCCCTGATCTCCGACCGATTGCTATAATTGACTTTAATGAATTAGATAAAGTAGCAAATACCAACCTCACGTGGTCTGTGCGTAGGATTTCTTTTCTAGACACAACAAATAGAGCTTTAACAGTTATGAAAGCTGAGATTTTTGGTAGAGAGGAGTGCACTGCACTATTTTCTGCTTTTCTGTCTGCTTGAATAATATGGGGCACGTTATGTGGTTTATAGCAGCATCCATTTTAAGCAGCTACAAGGATTCAACGACAGACGACACCCACCCTCACAAGTGCAAGGATATTTTTAAAGGCAAACCCCTAGAAATACATGATTTAGAGATAAAATTGCCCACTCAGAATGGGAAATTCAACCCAGTCCAGAGGACCTGAACAAAACCCAGAGGGCCAACTTCTCTGCTGATGTAAATCAGTATAGCTCCAAGTGTGCATGCTAAAAACTTTGCAGCCCTAGCTGAGACTGAACAGAAGCTTTTGGATGATGTTGTAATACACAAATCTCTTTTTAAAATTCATAGTCTTAATCTAACTCATTCACCAGTGAATTCTGTACTACCACTTAGGGGTTTAAGAAACGATTAATACAATGTGGGAAAGGACTCAGTCAAGACATTGATGGTGGAATTATTGTATCTCACTGTTCCAATTAATGATTTTTGTAATGCTAATAGCACCAGTGAATTGTGGGATGACAGGCTTCCCTCTGTTGTGCTGTATGAAGAAATGTGTTACAAACTAAGTCAGTCCCCTGTGCTGGGTGTGAGGGGGAGAGGGAAATGTCTGGTGGTAGGATGCTATAAGCCTCAAATCCCCCAGAAGCAGCAGGCTCACAACATATACAAGGTGTGCTACATCCTATGCATGGGTCAGAAACAAGGTGAGAGGTGTCATCCACAAAGAACTGTGATGTTGCAGAACACAGGAAAGGGGCATCTAAAGTTATGGCAGCCATAGCTTGTCAGGCAATGTGACTGGACTACTGAGCATTCTCTAGAGAGAGGAAAGAAACATCAGGGAACCACACGCAGAACAGACATGGCAAAGGCGCAGAGGGGGACATGCAATGATGATCCACATCTATCGCGTCCACGCTTGTACTCTCAGGGGCTGCACTAAAGGTAGGCATTTTTTTGTGGAATATTCACTGGTTCTTCTAGTTTACATGTCTTCTTGTAACCCCACTTTCTGCTCAGCTGTGGACGTGCAGCAACGTGATCGTCCTTTGTACATTTTGGCATCTCTAGCCACCTACTGCACTGTTTTGTGTGGAAGGGCACCAAGCAGCTCTGAATACAAAAAAAATCACACAAGAAAAATGACTTGGCTCAACATCGTTATGAGTTGTCCAAATCATAGTCCCCTGGGATAAGTTTTTGTTTTTAATACTCTGTTATTTACATATAGCAACAAAATAATTTCTAATAAGTTTTCACAGTTTGAATTTTAGCTCTATTTAAATAGAGCTTCATTTACATTCTGCACTATCCATCTTATAATGCAAATCGCTTTGTCCTAATTAAAATCTGATTCATTTCTACTTTCTGTGAGTTATGCAAAGCTTGCAAAAGAGCAGAGTTAAATAAGCCACTTTATTCAAGCTACCTTCACCAGTTTTATTTAGGCTGACTGTTGTATTTCTATGGAGTGGGGTTAAGATTTGGGGCATGGTAAATTTGATGTACCCCTAGAGATCTACACCAGCTGAAGGAGTGCTGTTGTCATACCAGTATTCAAAAAGGATGATTGAGGGAACTACAGGCTGACATCAATCCCAACAAAATAATGGAAAAACTGATATGGGATTAAGTTACTAAATAATTAAAGGCTAGTGATATAACTAATACCAGTCAACGTGATTTTGTGGACAATAGATCTTGTCAAACCAACTGGATTTCATTCTTTGATGAAATTACAAGTTTGGTTGCTAAGGGTACCTGTGTAGATATAATACCTGGTCTACACTACGGGGTTAGGTTGAATTTAGCTGAGTTAGGTCGATTTAAAAATGACCGTGTCCACACAGCCAACCCGTTCCGTCGACCTAAAGGGCTCTTAAAATCGACTTCTGTACTCCTCCCCGGCGAGGGGAGTAGCGCTAAAATCGACCGTGCTGGGTCAAATTTGGGGTAGTGCGGACACAAATCTACGGTATTGGCCTCCAGGAGCTATCCCAGACTGCTCCATTGTGACTGCTCTGGACAGCACTTTGAACTCAGATGCACTAGCCAGGTATACAGGAAAAGCCCTGGGAACTTTTGAATTTCATTTCCTGTTTGGTCAACATGGCAAGCTCAGCAGTACAGGTGACCATGCAGTCCCAGAATCACAAACGAGCTCCAGCATGGACCGAAAGGGAGACACTGGAGCTGATTGCTGTATGGGGAGAAGAAACTGTGCAGGCAGAACGCCGATCCAAAAGAAGAAATGCAAATATATTTGCCAAAATCTCACAGGGCATGTTGGACAGAGGCTATACCAGGGACACACAGCAGTGCCATGTGAAAGTTAAGGAGCTCAGGCAAGCCTACCAAAAGACAAAGGAGGCAAACGGTTGCTCTGGGTCATTGCCCCACACATGCCGCTTCTATGAACAGCTGCATGGCATTCTAGGTGGGGACCCTACCACTATCCCAGGACACCTGCAAGGGAGGAGTCTCATGGAACACGGAGGAGGATTTTGTGGATGAGGAAGAGGAGGAGGAGGAGAATGCGCAGCAGCCAAACGGTGAATCCGTTCTCCCCAGCAGCCAGGAACTTTTCATCATCCTGGAGCCAATACCCTCCCAAGGCGGGATTCCCCGACCCTGAAGCCAGAGAAGGCACCTCTGGTGAGTGCACATTTGTAACTACAGTACAGGGTTTAAAAGCAATAGTGTTCATGGTCACCTGGTTGAAATAGGGGAATTTTTATAAGGGAACAGTAAAAGGACCCTGTTCATGCTGGGCTGTTTGCGCTTGGCTAAAACGGATCATCCCAGAGAATAGCCACGCAGCGGGGAGAAGGGATCATCCCAGATAATAGCCACTTGGTGGGGTGGGGGTAGGTGTGTGCTGCATGTCTACCCGAATACTGCAGCCCCTCCTTTTAAATGTGAAACCCAACCCATTGCTTGCTCTGGGAAAGGGGGGGGGGCTGCAGTTTGAAAACATTCCCACATATTATGAAGGCGTAAGAAGCCAATCCAGTTTTACTCTCCCTTTTTATCTCCCCCCATGTGCAAATGTTTCTACGGTCCCTCATCATCCCCGTCTCTGCAGTTATCGCAGATTAGAAGGCGAAAAAAACGCACTCGCGATGACATGTTTTCTGAGCTGATGCAGTCCTCCCGCACTGATAGGGCATAGCTCAATGCATGGAGGCATTCAGTGCCAGAGGTCAGGAAAGAATTGAGTGAGCATGAAGAGTGGAGGCAGGACATGATGTTGAGGCTAATGGGGGAGCAAACAGACATGCTGAAGTGTCTGTTGGGGGAGCAAATGGACATGATGAAGCGTGAGTTGGAGCTGCAGGAAAGCTAACAAGAGCACAGACCCCTGCTGCATCCCCTGTATAACTGCCAACCCTCCTCCCCAAGTTCCATAGCCTCCTCACCCAGACGCCCAGAGGCTCCGGGCACCCAGCCACTCCACTCCAGAGGATGGCCCAAGCAACAGAAGGCTGTCATTCAAACAGTTTGATTTGTAGTGTGGCTACAATAAACAATGTGGCCTTGTCCTTCCCTCCTCCTCCACCCGACCTGGGCTACCTTATCCGTTATCTAATTTTTTAAAAAAATTATTAAAGAAAGAATGCATGGTTTCAAAACAATAGCTACTTTATTTTGAAGGGGGGAGGGTGGTTGGCTTACAGGGAATTAAAATCAACAAAGGGGGCAGGTTTGCATCAAGGAGAAACACACACAACTGTCACACCGAAGCCTGGCCAGTCATGAAACTGGTTTTCAAAGCCTCTCTGATGCACAGCGCGCCTAGATGTGCTCTTCTAATCGCCCTGGTGTCTGGCTGCTCATAATTGGATGCCAGGCGATTTGTCTCAACCTCCCACCCTGCCATAAACACCTCCCCCTTACTCTCACAGATATTATGGCGCACACAGCAAGCAGCAATAACAATGGGAATGTTGGTTGCGCTGAGGTCTGACCTAGTCAGCAAACAGCGCAAGCGAGCTTTTAAACATTCAAAGGCACATTCTACCATCATTCTGCACTTGCTCAGCCTATAGTTGAACTGCTCCTTACTACTGTCCAGGCTGCCTGTGTAAGGCTTCATGAGCCATGGGAGCAAGGGGTAGGCGGGGTCCCCAAGGATAACTATTGGCATTTCAACATCCCCAATGGTAATTTTCTGGTCTGGGAAGTAAGTCCCTTCTTGCAGCTGCTCAAACAGCCCACAGTTCCTAAATATGCGAGCGTCATGAACCTTTCCCGGCCATCCCACGTTGATGTCGGTGAAATGTCCCTTGTGATCCACCAGAGCTTGCAGCACCATTGAGAAATATCCCTTGTGGTTTATGTACTGGTTGGCAAGGTGGTCCGGTGCCAAGATGGGGATATGCGTTCCGTCTATCACCCCACCACAGTTAGGGAACCCCATTGCAGCAAAGCCATCCACTATGACCTGCACATTTCCCAGAGTCACTACCCTTGATAACAAAATGTCAATGATTGCATTGGCTACTTGGATCACAGCAGCCCCCATAGTAGACTTGCCCACTCCAAATTGATTCCTGACTGACCGGTAGCAGTCAGGCATTGCAAGCTTCCACAGGGCTATCGCCACTCGCTTCTCAACTGTCAGGGCAGTTCTCATCTTGGTATTCCTGCGCTTCAGGGTGGAGGAAAGCAACTCACAGAGTTCCAGGAAAGTGGCCTTACACATGCGAAAGTTTCGCAGCCACTGTGAATTATCCCATACCTGCAACACTGTGCGGTCCCACCAGTCTGTGCTTGTTTGCCTGGCCCAGAATCGGCATTCCACTGTATCAACCAGCCCCAGTGCTGCCATGATGTCCCAATTGCCATAGCCCGTGCTTTCAGGAATGTCTGTGTCCACGTCCTCATCAAAATCCTCCTCATGCTGGCATCTCTTAGCCCAGTTCTGCATATATTCAAGGATAATGCATGAGGTGTTTACAATGCTCACAACAGCAGCGGTGACAGTGAGCTGAGAGGGCTCCATGCTTGCCGTGGTCTGGCATCTGCAGGAGAGCAGAGTTGCAACGGAAGTGGTGGATGACGATGGTTAGCAGTCCTACTGCACCGTCTGCTGACAGCAGCATCCAGGACACAACAGCAGCGGTGACGGTGAGCTGAGCTGAGCAGGCTGCATACTTGCCATGGTATGGTGTCTGCACGGCAAAAAGGCACAAAACGAATGTCTGATGTTGCTTTCATGGAGGGAGGGGCGACTGACGACATGTACCCAAAACCACCCACGACAATGTTTTTGCCCCATCAGGCACTGGGAGCTTAACCCAGAATTCCAATGGGCAGCGGAGACTGCGGGAACTGTGGGATAGCTACCCACAATGCACCGCTCCGTAAGTCGATGGTAGCCACAGTAGTGAGGACACACTCCGCCGACTTAATGCGCTTAGTGTGGCCATACGCAATCGACTGTATAAAATTGATTTCTAAAAATTGATTTCTATAATATCGACCTAATTTCGTAATGTAGACATACCCTGTAAGGCATGTTACTTAATACCCCAAGATATTCTGATTAAAACATTAGCACTATACAATACCAATAAAGCACATGTTAAATGGATTCAGACCTGATCTCAACTGGATTAAGAACTGATCTCAGAAAGTAGTTGTCAATGGAGAATTGTCATTGAAAAGTTCCTAGTGGGTCTCTGCAGCGATTGGTACAAGGCCAGATGCTATTTAACATTTTCATCAGGAATCTGGAAGTAAATGTAAAATCACTGCTGATAAAATTTGTGGCTGATACAAAGATGGCCGGCAGAGTGGTAAATGATGATGACAGGGAAGGCATACAAAACAATCTGAATTGCTTGGTATACTGGGCCCAGTCAAACAAAGAATCAGCATCTGCCTCTGAAAAAGGTGGATGATAAGGCACGAGGTGTTGACAATGGCCATAACTGCAGCGATGGTCGCAGCGGGCTCCATGCTCGCAGTGCTGTGGCGTCCGCGCTGTCACTCACCAGAAAAGTGCGCGAACTGATTGCCCGCCGGCGCTTTCAGGGAGGGAGGGCGGGAGTGACGGTTGAATGACGACAGTTACCCAAAACCACCCTCGACACATTTTTTTTCCCAGCAGGTATTGGGGGCTCGACCCAGAATTCCAATGGGCAGTGGGGACTGCAGGAACTGTGGGATAGCTGCCCACAGTGCACCGCTTCCAATATCGACGCTTGCCCCGTTAGTGTGGACTCACAAAGTCGAATTACTGTTCTTATTGTGGATACACACATTCGACTTTGTAATATCGGTTCCACTAATTCGATTTAAGTAAAATCGAACTACTCTCGTAGTGTAGACATACCCTTAGTGATATATGGACACTTTAATGTATCTTATTAGCCAGTGGTTTTCAACCTGTGGTCTGTGCCCCCCTGGGGGTCTGCAGACTATGTCTAAGGGGTCCGCGAAAGGTTGTTGTTACCATAGACCAGTGGGTTTCAATTTATGATCTACAGACCCTGGGGGTTCACAGACTACGTCTAAGATTTCCAAAGGGGTCCACACCTCCATTGGAAATTTTTTAGGGGTCCACAAATGAAAAAGGTTGAAAACCACTGTTATTAGCATTGCTAGTGTGAATGCTGTGAATTTCTGTTAACAAAATCAACCGGGGTAAACTTTGGCTCTGAAGGAGGAGAGTAAGTGGGTTTACAGATTAATTCAAAGAGAATATATTATGTATGGAGGACAGCAGAGAGCAATTTGTGGGAAATCAAATGAACCATCAAGGCTGGCATCATTGCTGGTGTGAAAGAGGCGGGGGTGACATGATAAAAGACAAGAGTAGATCAGTGAGGCGGAGCAAACTGGTGAAGAGTCCTGGCTCTGAGGGTAAAAAGTTGAAAGTCATGTAGTAGAAGACAGGGAGGCAGCTTACTGGAGGTATTCAACATGGGCAGGAGTGATGTGCTCAGAGTAATATGACGCCGGGTGAGTTTCTGTGCTGTGGCTCTGAGGCACAACACTGAACTCACAGACCTGCACCTATCTGTGATATCTGTCAGTCAGAGCCTGTTCCACCTGCAGCTTTGGCCACAGACTAAGGGCTGGGCGACACTGAACTTTACATCAACATAGCTATGTTTCTCAGCGGTGTGTAAAGTTATGTGGCTATGTCAACCTACCGCCTGGTATAGCTAGTGCGATGGACAAATTCTTCCATCCACCTAGCTACCGCATAGCAATTAACTACAGCAACAAGACATATCCACCCCTCCAACCCCCCCACCCACCCCCGTTGCTGTAGTAAGTGTCTAACACACACAAACTGCTGCAACTGTAGCATTTTAAGTGTAGCTAGACCCTCAGTTCCTGGGGCTTCTTCTCTCCAGCTCCCTGCTGCCATGAGGCTCCCATTCCCTCACAGAGCCAGCTACTTCCTGGTTCAGGACCTCTCGCTAGTCTCTCCTCTTACCTGGCCAGAGGAAGGGGAGTGCAATGGGGAGGGGACTGATGGCAAACACAGTCACTGCTTAACCAGCAGGAAGGGAAGGTACAGTCAGGAGGGGGCTGAAGGCACCATTACAGTCCCTATTTTGCAGATCCATCACACTACAGCGTAAGATCAAAAGCAGGCCTTATGTATTTAGGTTCATTGATTCTGAGCTTTAATTTAAGGTTGGTTTGTTTCATCCTGTAGTTGCTAACCGAGCTCATATTGCCCCACAGGCTCATTTCCAGCCGACTTGGGCTTGGCACAAAGCCTGAGCGTGGGGAGGGTCAAAAGTGGTTTAAAGAGCTGGCGCACTAAAAATAGCACTGTGGACATAACATAGGGTGGCCACTCATGCCTTCCTGGAATACCAGACATTCTAGCACATCCAGGAATGGCGTGGGCCTGCCCCTGCTAGTATGATCCCCACCCATGCTGGTATGACCGCAGATGCATGCAGTGGACAGGGATGCTCAGGGGCAGCTCTATGTATTTTGCCGCCCCAAGCATGGCAGTCAGGCGGCTTTCGGCGGCGCGCCTGCGGCAGGTCCGCCGGTCCCGCATCTTTGGCGTACCTGCCGCCGAATTGCTGCCGAAGCCACAGGACCAGTGGACCTCCCGTAGGCATGTTGCCGATGGCTCCCTGACTGCCGCCCCTATAGCGCCTGGCAGGCCGCCCCCCGCAGCTTGCCACCCCAGGCACGCGCTTGGTGCACTGGTGCCTGGAGCCGCCCCTGGGGATGCTGGAACAATTTTTATAGTGGGGGTGCTGAGAGTCATTGAACCAAACTGTAAACCATGTATATAGTGGAAACCACTTCAAGCCAGGGGGTGCGGCAGCACCTCCAGCACGCCTAGTTCCAGCCCCTATGACAGTGGGCACCATCTTTAAGACAGCACTGAGCCTCCCCCTCACTCCCCTCCCCGGCATGATTTTTGTGTGTGCGGTCACGCTGGTAGGGGATGGGGGGGGGGCCGCCTGGTGCACTCTTCAAAAGGGCTCTCCCGTCCAATACCGTACAAAACCACGTCTGCTTTTGTCTGAGTACTAGACAGGGGAGAAACCCTAAAATGGGCAGCAGCTGGGACTCCCCAAGTCCAAGCCTGCCCAACCCGCTCCCCCAGCTCGCCTTTTAGGAAGCAAGCTCAGGCAGCTAGCCTGAGCCACCCAGCTACACTGCTACTTTTAGTGCACTACCTTGAGCAGAGCTAGCACGAGGGGAACTCTTACCTTGCAGCTGCACAGACATATCTCTAGTGAACCTTTACACAGGCAGGGATCAATGGAGCATCTGGCCCCAAAGTTAGCTGTAGATTATGAAGTCTTTGCCCAGAGTTACACCATTAGACCATGTGACAGGAAAGCAATCCACTGTGTCACATGTTTAAATGCAATAGATCATGTAGTCAGCTTGTACAAAATAGAAGTTCTTCAACTTTCTCTGCTGGTGATCTCACCTGTCAAGGCCAAATAGCCTGAATCAAACCAAGCCCTCCTCATCCCAAGAAATTTCCAATGAAAATTACCATTGACTCCATTTACTGATCAGATTTCTCTCCCCCGGCCCGCCAACAGCAAGTATGCAGGGAAACGTGTAGGGCAATAACAAAAACATGCTGAGGCAAAAGTTTGCAGGCTGTTTGGTCTCTTCTATCGCTGCACCTGAATTTCTGGCACCCGCAGACTATGCCCCCACCAATGTTTCAGATGAGTATAACATAATTCCCAGGTCGACATCCACGTGAGAGGTTTGTAGGCAACACATTATTGTCCGGTAGGTGGGATTCACGACACTGCTAGGAGCTTTCACTATTTTCCCCCCTTCTCCCTGGAGCAGAGACTTTGCAGCCGGCTGATTAGAGTTCTGTGAATTTTCTTATTTGGGACAAGGAGTTTTCTAAGGTTAGAAGATAAAACCGAGGCCCAGAAAAATCTGGAAAAGGTTGCAAAAGGACTCAGACCCAGAGCCACAAAGGGACTTAGGCACTTTGAAAATCATAGGAACAGCATTGCAATCTACAAAACCTGAGTTAGGCTCCCTGTACGATGAATGGGGAGAGATAGGTGCCTAAGCATGTGATCCACATCCTACTATGCTAGGAGGGGAGCTACTGAGACAATCCATTGTGGATTTGGTAGTCCTGGTACTGTAGTTAATAGGGTGCATGGTGTTAGGCGAGCCCTCATTTAAATAAGGTCTCATGGGCCACTTGATATCCTTAAGAAAGAAACCCTTGGCCTTTAGATTAAGGTTAAAGGTGGTGGTGGCGATTTTAAAGACAAAAAACATGAGCTAGATCATAAATTATATAGCTTGACTGGTCTGGCTGTCAGTGAATTTAAACATCTTGCAGATTCAGAAGTAAAACATTTGTGAATGTTAACATCTGCTCACAGACACTCTCCTGTAGTAGGGTATCACTGCTTTAAGAGGTGGGCTAAAATAAATTCTGTAAGCCTGGGATGGGCTGTAATTAATCTGTCCTTGAGTGTTGCTGGATGCACCTGTTGAACTATGAATGAGTCTTTGACCATGAGGCATGATTATAAACAGGAATGCGTACAGAAGCTCTGAGGGCTCAGAGCAGCACATATTTTATGATTAAGGTGGGAGTGAGGAAATGCAGGTTAATGTGCTAGAAGGCAGGGACTGATATACAGAGTAGGAATGTGTGGGATGCTTGGGGCAATAATTGGAGAGAGACTGGTGGGGGTTAGCTTCAGGGGCTGGAATGTGTTTTCCCTTGTGTTGGGACAGTGCCTAGCACATTGTAGACACTACTAGCATACAAATACATAATAATTAAAGAGCTGAGCATTGGTATAAATTGCATCATCTCTGCTGATCTTCTAACTGGTACATTTTGAAACTCTGCAGGGGATAAGCCCGTATGTAACTGCTGAGCACCGTATTCCTTGTAGGTAAATATTTCACTGTTGATAGTGAATCTTATTCTTTCTTGATATGCCCCATGACTTTGCAAACAGCCAAAGAACTGTTTTGTGTCCTCATTGTAAATTGCTGCTAAATCCTTGACCAATGCCATTATTCTTTCTCCCAAGCAAACAGCAACCTAATGAATGGTTCTGTAAAATTGCTTTATAAATTGTTAATGAACTCCAAAGTCAAGCTATTATCACATTTCTACTCCACAGAGAGAATACTATCAATGCGAACACTCTTCCTGATGCTTTAAGCGTTTAGCATTAATTACACTTTACAATGAGATCTATTTTCATTTTTGCTCTGAGCATTTGTTATATCCTTCCTCTGTAAAGTTTGTTTAGTCTTTTTTTCTTTTGCCCCAGCATCACCTTCTGCTGCCAGAAGACCCTCAGATCAGCCTTTCCCATTGCTAAAGTGGTCAGTGATCTGTAATGACCTTTATTATAACTTTCTACAACAGACTTATGCAAGCTTCTTTCCCATTTCTGACAAGTTCACTAACTGCCCTTCAGTCCAGTAGGGATAATGAATGCACGGAGAAGCACAGAGACACACATAGCATTTGGAAACCATGCCAACAGCAACCTTGAACTGCTAGAGTCCTATTATTGTTGTAAAATATACCAGAAAAGAAGGGGAACCTCCTCCTACCCCCCATTAAAACCCATTTATAGGAAACATATATAAAAAGCTTGGTATTTTTCATAAGATCACTCTCTGGAGGGGATTTCTGGAAACTCTCCATTATATAACAGTGATTCCCTGTTGACTCTCACCACTCTCTTTCTTCAGGGATTTCATGTTTAAGCAGACTCACTGTATTGCAAACAGGACGTTTATTTGTTTGGGGTTGATAGTGAGCTTTGGGTAGTCTTAGCATTTCTCTCTCCAGGCCCTAAATAGTTATTACAGACTGGAGACAACATGTTTAAATGGGTAAAAGAGACCTATAAAAAACTGTTTCATTAACAATCTTTATTTTTTTTCTATCTTGGATTGCTTTCAGCTACATAGACTAAGTAGTTTATTTTTTTAAGAAGCCTATACATCTCCATGGGACATCTAAGGAATACCATTGCTGATAAGAACCCTCATAAATGTCGGGGGGGGGTGTTTATATTTCATGTCCATATGAGAGTCGTCCTTTCTCAAAGCAATTTCAGGATGCTATCAAGATAATATACAGAGTTACTGGCTCCCTGGTCACAGCACAGCCTTAACAAAAGTCTATTGAAAAATCTTGTATTTCCAGTTTACAACAAAATGTTTCTTTTATAGTACAAAAATGAATCTAGGAAAACCAGCTAAAATTACTTCTGTAAATTGAAACCTTTCTGAGAAAGCACAGAACATACAATGTCTTCTGAGCAAAGCGATGTAAACTGTGTGCATCAGCTTCACATGAAGTTTAAGTCTGAATTAGTTCTTTAGTTGTCTGAAGTTTTTGCAATTGAATCAGAGCTCATAATGATATAAATCGGGAGTAACTACATGAAAGCAACAGAAAGGTATACTGGGGTTAAACTGGTGAGAGAGAAGAATTAGGCCCTTTGTTTAGAAAATTACAATTTATCAAGAAAGCAGGAAATAGCTACATAACAATTACAAATTAGACTAATTTTAGGCTTGGCAGAATTCAATTTTCTTTATAATTTCAATGGATAAGATCAATGTTTATTTTAAAGCATTTTTCCCCATTTTTACCAATTTAAATTTTCACAGTTGTAGGAAATTGAAGCGGGTTCAGGTATTGAAGGATCTGACAACAATTATTTGATGACAGTAGATGTTGAGATTCAAAAAGTTAAAACTTTATAAATACTAAAACACAACTTGTCACCATTGCATGTCAAAATATACCAAGTAAATATCCTTAAAAAAACCTCTAATAAGTTCTCAAGCAGCATTTTTCTTACTGTGGTATCTGTAAATTTCTGTTATCGATGGAAATATTTTTTTCATTGGTTTGTGTGTGTGCAGAGAAATTGATGTTTACTGACATTTACTATTAAAAATCTAATCCTTCCAAGCCTATTTTAAACCACCTCATATTCACTTTTTATTATATGCTGAATTTTAATGAACGTCAACAGCAGTAAGAACACAAGCTACTCACTGCTTAATATGGGATTGTTGGAAACCTGGCATGATTGCAGTTCCTCCTAAACCTACAAGTAACAAAATCACCTGGGAGGAATAACTGACAGTCTACATCCTTCTACTATTTTCATGAGAAGGAAGATTACTGAATTTAACGGAATATTAGCATATCCTGGAACACTTATGTCCCAATCCTGCTGGTACTCTGTGCATGGAACTACCATGGACTTCTCTTAGCGAGTGCCAGAGGATAAATATATAGGATCCAATCCAGAGCTCCCACTGAAATCAATGAAAAGATTCACATTAGGTTTAGTGGGAAATGGATCAGACCCATGGGCACTTCTTTCTGTGGGAGCAATGAATGTAGTTCTTGTCTTCAAAGGTTCTTCTTTTGCTAATGTGACCTAAAAGAAGCTAACGAAAGACAAAAGAAAGTTTGCAATTATTTTCTAAGAGGAGGAGGAGGGGTAGAAAACCTAGTGGAAGAGCTAGAATTATCAAAACAATTTAAAATACATACAGATTATCAGACAAATAGGTCAACTTTTATATTTAAAACCTCATTTATTTACACAATGTACAATATTTACAACATTTAAAAATCAGATATTTAAAAAGAAGATATATTGTTCAGAACCTAAAAATAAATATGTAGCATCTCAACATTTATATGCTATTAAAATATCATACTACATCCACAGACTGGCTGGTGCACTAAGAGTTTGGGGCAAAGAGGAGAATTATGCACAGATTCTCCGTAAACATTGTTTTCAGAGAATTTATTTTTTTTTAAAAAACTATTATAAATACAACTATCTCCCACACTGTACATTCCCAGTAACTTTGACTTATTTGTTGACCAAACCCCATGTATCTGTATATAACAGAACTGGTAGCAACTTCGTTCCAACTTCTCCTTTTACGGACAAGACTGGGTCCTTGCACACCAGCAATGCACTGATGGGGATGAGGTTAGAGGAGATGGAGCTGCAAAGTAGAAGAAGCCTGAATCATTCTATCTATGCAATGATGAAACCATCAGAATAGCTTGGGTTGCTGCTGGAGAACATGATTAGCAGTGGCTGTACATGTTGCTTTGGAAAGGTGAGTATGTGCCTTGACACAGCTTTGTACTTGCTATGGCTGGAGAGCATTACTGAGTTCACAAGCCATGTCTCAGTCTAGCACTCCCTTGATATGAGGTCTGCATAGTGGCTCCCAGGGCTTTCTTGACTATGAGTGCATCTGCACAGACACACCCAGAATTTAGCCATATGTCATTTAACTGTACAAACGGTAGGTACAAAACCTTTTTTTCAATGCTATTACTACTAATAAAATATAATCCCTTCCTAGTAAAAAGGATAGCCACTACTGCAGCATAGTCAAGATGGTTCTACTCATCTAGCTCATCAAAATGTTGGTTACGTTTGGTGAGGCTTCAGCAGTAACCTAAAAATATCACCCAGTTAACCAAGAATCGAAAATGTAAATTCTACAGGAAAAGTATTAAATACACCTCTACCCCGATATAACGCGACCTGATATAACACGAATTCGGATATAACGTAGTAAAGCAGCACTACGGGGGGCAGGGGGGCGGGGCTGCGCACTCCGGCGGATCAAAGCAAGTTCGATATAGCGTGGTTTCACCTATAACGCGGTAAGATTTTTTGGCTCCCGAGGACAGCGTTATATCGGGGTAGAGGTGTATAGAGATACGGCTTACATATAGAGAGACTACTCTTGCAATCTCAGTGGCTGACCTATGCAGCTCTAGTGCCAATGGGAGTTGAGGGTGCAGAGCAGCTCACAGGATTGGGCTTTAATAACCTAAGAAAGTCTACTCAAGAGGGGACCAAACTTTGTGCAATTGAGGGCCACACCATTAACTCGCCAGGAGCCCAAAGGGCAGGCCTCCCTTGCATAAAACTAGCAGATTGCAACCACCCTTGTAATTAATAACAGGGATGGTTGAGCTGGTCACTCAAATTAGAGATCCACATATTTTACTGCAATGCCATAAACATGGTGCAACTGGATGAAAACACCGAAATTCAATGGCTTTTGACCAAGAACATGACCATTTGTGAATGAAAATGGGCCAGCTTTCATTCAGTTTTATTTGGAAGTAAAATTCAACTTTAAAAAAAAAGGGTAAATCTCAATTTTCACACTGAAATGTGTAAAAATATCTGAATTTTCACACAAGTGAAAGTTCTCCAATCCCTCAAAAATGGGTGGGGCATGGGTGGGAGGGTTCAGATGAATTGTGTGGTTTTGCAATTTTCCCATAACAAAATCTTTAACACAATCCTAAATAGTACAGATGTGTAGCCCAAAAGAAGCCATTGGCCATTACAACTAAGACAAGAGCATTGCTTACCGGCATCAACAGTGTCTAGAGATTATTGATATTTTGAAGAAACTCTACCGGATTAGTGTTTGTGGATAATTTTTATGCCCTTCAGAAGGCAATTTCTTATCGAAGATTTTTTACAGAGCACTTGGATTCCAGCAATATTTCCTCCCTCTTTATAATACATTTCATCACATAAGCCTCAGAGCATAAACCTGTATTGTAATTTGATAAAGTGCAAGTTATCAGTTGATTCTTGCTAACCAAAAATAGCTCAAGAACACTTAAATGTATAGTTACACATTGTACAGTCTATCAAAGTTCCACCTACTTTTTTGTTTAGTTTTAAGTTAAACCAGTGAGGGAAACTTTAATTTACTACTGACCTTGTAAAGCAAGTTAATCTTTTTTCAACACTGGTGCAAAATATTATAAATTATCATAGTATATATTACAGTTTTACCCAATCTTAAACCAACTATCCTATTAGGGTAAATTGTTCTTAAGAATGTTTTTTTAAAAAAACAACAACAATACATTAGATTCTAATCATACCATACAAAAATAAATATTGTATAAATGATTTACAAGTGACATACACAACAGTTGGTGCCAAAAATATAGCCAAGACTAGTAAAAGTTTCACCCTATATGCCGGGAGTGAACATTAGAAATAAATGACGTTTTCTTAGTCTTTCTTTGTCAGAGTATAATCATGCACTACAGTGTGTTTCTTGCCATGTGGCTATTCAAATAGCAGTTTTATACATTTTGATATATACTTTTAAATGCAAAACCTCAGGCATAGTCCTGCGGTTGTTTGGTACGTATAATTCTCACTGAAGTCAACAGGAATTTGGAGAGTGGGAACATTGCTGGATCAGTTCTTAATTTAGTAGTAATTTAGTTCCAAGTTATAAAAGAAAAAACGGTCTACAATGGTAGTTAAAAATATTGTCATAAAAGTTGATTTTAGGCAAGCTATATCTTACTCTCACTCTTAATGTCCATACCCCAGTGACATCACTGGGACTTGCATGCATGGACTCAAGCCAGAATATGTCTATGTGGTTGTTCCAAAACACAGTGAGTTCAATAGGACTTCTTATGTGCTTAAAGGTAAGCATGTGCTTAAGTGCTTTGTTAAATTAGAGCCAGTGTTAAGCACCTTGAAGGACTGGGCACCTAGCTGTAAAAAGAAATAAAATTGTGAAGCACTATTTGCTGTGCTGCCTTGTCATGCACCATCATATTCCACAGGAGGCTTTCAAATAGCTTTTAATATACATTTTCCTCTCTTAGACTAAAACTGGCTGGTTGTATTTTAGCCCATGCTTCGATCAATAGAGCTTAAAAAACTAAGGTCTTTAAAATATCTCAGGCTTGACTTACAAAATGGAGGTGTGATGTCATTCTTTACAGAATGGATGAGTATTTACAACAGGTAACACCACCATGCTCAGCACCACATCCAAACAATTTAAAAGTCAGATGTGAAGGTTTCTTTTTCCTCTCTGGGTTCTCATGAAGAAAAAAAACATCTTCACTGTTGATGGATTACTTTAGAGAAGGCATCTGTGAACAGCTGAAGCTTGTTCACAATCTCCCATTGGACCCAGTTCTCCTCTAATGTTACTTTTATACTGGTGTAACTCCATTGACCTCAATGGAGTTACTCCTGATTTACATCACTGAGAGAGAAGCAGCAGATCTATTGAACTTTGTAGTGTGCAAAAAAAATGACAGGGCAGGCGTATAGAGTTGAGGTTAGCTACTGTGAGGTTTCCAAACAAATCAGGAAGGTGCCAAAGATTGATATGATAATCAAATTATTCTGTTGGAATCAGTAAATAAATACCCCTTCATGAGAGAGCTTCAAATAATCAAATTATATGATTCTATAGCTGCATAATATATTTTTAACAAATATTACCACTTCACAGAGAGAAGACAAATTTCAAGAATATTCTATGTACCCGTGTATATGGGTGACCCACTAGCTTTGAAAATATTTCAAATGTGTTTCTACTCAAAATATTAAGTGAAAACAATTGGATTATTCTCCCCTTCAGGAGAATACACTTCAGGAACATTTAGGTGCAATACTAACCAAAATTAACAAACAAACAAAAATCAAGAAGAAATCAAAAATTTTGGGAATGTTGTTGAAATACTAAGATTGTGAACATATATTAAGATAAGGTCATACATTGATACTAAGGTTTTCATCCAGTTAAGCTTTTCCAACTATACAAATGGCACCTTATGACATCGCTATGAAGTAAATACCAACAGGAGACATGACGTTATTATTGATATATGTTGGGAAAGTCTTTTTGTCTGATTTATAGGGGATGTCGTTGCAAATATTGCATCAGTTGCATTTCTGGGTAATGGCAAGTTGCAGATATTTCCTTCACAGCAGGAAGTGCAGATCTGAAAGAAATAAAACTGTTCAGTAACCAGAGTTATTCCACTTTTGAAGATACCTCAGTACCTCAGACTAATGAGTGGATTTATCATGATGTTTGCAAACTATCACATTGGTCATTCTGCTTATATGTTATATCCCTGCCCCCAACTCTTTGTCTGTCTGTCTATTTCCATTGTAAGCTCTTAGGTGTGGGGACTGTCTCTTATTCTATAATTGTACACTGCCTGGCACAATGGTGTCCCAATCTCTGTGGGGTTTCCTAGGGACTACTGCAATACAAATAACAACAGTATGGTTACAGTCACCCCTCCTTATTCTAGAGAGGCCTGGAGACACTGAATTTGTCTTGGATAGTATTAAGGTGTTCAGAATAGCAATTTGGGGCTCTGGCACAGGGTCAGGTGGTCATGAGAATTGTCTAGGACAGATGCGTGGCCTGGACAAGTGAGGTCTGCCATAGGGAGGGCTGTAGCATTCAGTTTAAAACAAATATACTTTTTTTCAGAGCAAGCCATTTAAAAAATAATTCCCGTTTTGGCTGTATGCTTACAGCAGAGTCCATGCGATATGTAGCATAACTTTCAGAAATTAATCACGTATTTATCTAGGCCTTTCTAGGTGCCCATCACCTGATATCTAGGCTAATATAATACTGGAGAATTAAATACACCAAGATACATGTTCTATGTATACAGTCTATTGTGAATAAATACTATTCAAAGGCCTGAATTCTCAGTTACATTAAGACCCCTTTACACCATTCTGGCAGCGTAAAGAAGACTTATAAGGTGTGTAAAGTAAATTCAGCTTCAATGGGACTGCTCCCAATCCCATTTATAAAGTTTATCTTGTGCTTTTGTCTTGGAGGATCAGAGCCATAGTCTGTCTTGGAGTTTAATTACCCAGGCAATTTACTTCAGTTATTAAGAGTTCAATGGCCGAGAGAATTAAGTTCAGTTCCACAACAGTTAGTGATAAAAGATTTTAAATGTTACCAACCGGTCACATTTAAGAACAACATTCAGAAATATTTACGAAGCACGTTGGACACCACGCATCTTAACTGGCCTGAATGCTGGAAGTGTAGATGGGAAAGGATACATTTTAAGGCATATCACTCAGTCATGTCCTAGAATTACTGAATGCTAGCATAGGATAATAGATAGAAATGAGTATATGGGATTTTTAACTATCCTGCAAGACCCACATGATGAGTGTGTCCTAGTGGAAACACCACAACATTTCAAGGGGTGTTGATTCCTGTCCAGTATCCCTTGTTAAAAAAATGGAGCATAAAGTTGGTGCCAGTGACTGACACATAGCCAAATATAGCAGACATCACTGCAAATGAACATTTCAGGCAAGATTGTGCTGTGGTCCCATATGACTATGCAGGGACATGTAGGACTTGTCAGGAACTTGGGTCTTGGCTCAGGGGACAGAGGAGTTGCATGCCACCAAGAGCAAGTGAGTCGGGTTTGGGGGAGGCGGACGGAGTGGCTTCACCTCACTTTCAGGCATTAACCACTGAGCTGGCCAGGCACCAGGTAAAAGTAAGTTGCACCCTTTTCAAGGCTACAGTAAGTTACTTCTCCTCGCAGAGGGAGCAGAGAATTCCTTCCTGGGGCTACTGCATGATGTATCAATATTTAATGTCATTTGGGAAAACTTTTCCAGTCAACATTAACATTTCCCCCCCTCTTTGGGGGCTGGAGGGGTGGTTTCTTGGTCACCAGCCCATGTCAGCATGGTCCCTGCAGAAATTGTAGTGACATGGGCTAAAAGAGAGGTGGGAGGCCAGGTCAGGAGGAACATGGCCTCCACACAGATGACACAGGCCTCTGCGAACAGTGGGGGAGCCACTGGTTTTCCCCTGCTTCTTTTGTCCCTCACCATCAAGTGATAATGTGTAGGAGAACTTCACAGAGTTTCATGTGGCCAGGAAGGAGGGAATGCTATGGCCCTAAATTGCTAGAATACCACAGGGAACAGAGCCTGGTTGGTTACTCATAGGAATATCCTACTGGACCCTACTTTTGAAATGTGTCCGGAGTTTGAAATCTTGACTTATTTTTCAATAAAACAGCTTTTTTAAAATAACCCATTCCTGATAAAATTAGAAGATCCAGCGCAGGTATGGAATGTCTACTTCGAGTATTTTATCCAGCGTAGGATAAATAAGTCACCGCATGACTATTGACTGGCGGGTGCCCTTACTTACTATGCCCTACATTGGTGGGGCTACAAAAACACTTTGCAGGACAATGTTCCCACTCATTAAAAAGAACTGGGCTGAGAAAAGCAGGAAGTATAATAGTATAAGCAAAATTGTTTTCAATTTCATTAGAATGGTTCTCTTTCCTACGGTACCAGTGGATCTTTAACATACTATCAAAAATGTCTAGCCATGTCCCTGTCTTTCGTCTTGTAGACCCATTATTTTAATTCCTCAAGGAGGGTGGGATGATGTTACTCTTTCCTGTGTTTATGTTTTTGCACCTTTCAATCTGTGTATATACATACTGGCCCAAATCCTTCCTCAGTTATTACCAATTTTTATTCAGGCAAAGTTTCCTTTGCCTGAGAAAAGGGAGCTTTGTCACTGGGAAAACTTGAGTAAGGACTTCAGGATTTGCTCCTGTATTTGTAAGAGCAATGTTTATAGATTTTACTTAAAGATGTGCAGAGTTCATGCAAATTATATGCTCCCATTATTTAACACTGACCAAATTCACTTAAATCACTAACACCAGTGGGAGCAGGAGTTAGCCCATAATCTTCTTTACCTCATGCTTAAAAGGCTCGCTTCCCTTTTTTCTATGAAACAAAGCAACATGAATGTAGCAAAGCACTGATCAAAAATAGAGACATTACAATTTTGGTGATATTGTTCCACCTGTTGTATGTGTCAGACTTCTGGCTAAGAGCAGAAGATTTCTGCAGTTTGTACCAAAGCAGATAGTTTTTGCCCCTAACCTTGTGGCCTTCATGTTTTGAATCTATGCATCCAGTAGACAAACAGTCCTCCAGTGGCACACAGCGCTTAGTGACAGATATACTTTCTCCACTGGCTTCCAATGTGTGTTGAGTGTAACAGTATCTTGTCCCTAGAAAGAGAAAGAAAAGCATTTTTGGTTCTGGACAAATTCTATTTATAATTCATACTTCACAGAGCTGCTGTGCTCACATTCTGGAAATATGGATGCAATCACTAAGTAAAGAAAGTCATGTCAAACACAAAAAAATGGAAGAAATATACCGAATTCCTATCCTAGATCAAACTGTAAATATGTACACACTAGTGCTGTAAGCTCTTATACAGCGCCTCAGATCTCAAACATCTCTGAAGATTAGCATTGGAAGAGACCTCAGGAGGTCATCTAGTCATATCTAGATATGGATCCAAATATCATGGGTGAACTAAAGTGACCTCCAAACTCTGAACATCCCAATATGGATCCAGGTCTAAAAATCAATACCTCAGGACCATTCCTAGTTTATAGCACTGCTAGCTTAAAAAAAAAAAAGTGTTAAATTCACACCAATTGCAGGAATTCGCCATACACATTTTGTCCCTAAAGCTGACCTTTCATGTCCCTTAACATCAATTTATGTGGGTTTAAAGATTCTCTTCCACTAACTTCATGTACATGCTTTTCTTCCTCATGATTGAGATCACTGCAAATGTGAGTCATCCTTCCCATAGTCCATAGTCTAGACAGAGGACTGAATAGGTGGTCAGGAATACCAGTCTTCTAATCCTGGCTCTGCCACTGGCTAGCTGTGTACTCTAGGGCAAGTCACTTAGCATCTCTATACTTCAGTTTCTGCACCTATAAAATGGTGATTAATGCACTTCCCTACCATGCAGGGCACTTATGAGGATTAACTAGCTCTATGTTTCCCAAACTGTAATGAAGCCAATGACACCCTCCACTATTCCCACCGGGAATGCGCTGAAAATGTAAACCATTGTGTGAGTGATTAAAACAAAAATCATAATTGTCTTCATCTACAAAGGGAACAGAAAGGCACTGGACTCTGATTTCCTATTTCTGTAAGATGATATAAACATAGGAAACATTTTTTCTCATTTTTATGTCCTGCTTGGTAGGTAGTGATGAACATCCTGCCTGCTTTCATGGGAAAAAAATGTGTAATTAAATTAAAGTGGATGTTCTTGTGCAGCTGTTATCTTTAACTGGAAGAGAGTCTCACAAACTCTTCACTTTTTAGGCATTCATCAACTACAAAGAGAAGGATTATTGAACTAATGTGTTATTAGTTAGCATGGGCAATAAAAATACCAGATGTTTGTCATAAGTTTGGCCAGCTCTGAACTTCAGTGGTGATACCCATGACAAACAGACTTGAGCATTTCAGATCTCTGAGGATGATCTAACAGACTGCCTTTGCTTAAATCTACAGTCACTACAAACACAAGACTTTTAATATATTTTAATATATATTCTACTAAGAGGTCAGAGCCTAATTTTATCAGATGCTGAGTGCTCTCTACTCCCACTGAAGGTGATGGGACTTGAAAACACTCAGGCCCAGATCCTCAAAGATATTTAGGCACCTAAATCTTATTGAAATCAATGGGAGTTAGGTGCCATTTAATACCTTTAAGGATCTGGGACTCAGCACCTCACAGGATTGGGCCTCTAGAGTAAAATCCATTCCCAGTAAAGCAACAGAACAAGGCCTATGCATGTACCACTTAAGTCTCACATAAACCTTATCTGTGGCATAGAGCCTGTGCTGCCCCTCTGCACAGGGGTGAAGTTCAGCCTTTATACATATCAGCTGAAACCCATTTACAATTCCATGTTTCTAGAAGACACCACAGTATAATGCACCCAACAGCTCTCTTTAATGGGGGTTTCGGTGTTATTAACAGACTTACTTTGGGCTGAAAAAGTTCAATAAGGGACAATATTTTACATCTTTTGTTGGAAAATATTCTAGGCAATAACCAGTGAGATATGTGCATTTTTGTGTCATGTGAGACCTACCCTTCCTCTCTTTCATAAATACTTCTTAGGTCATGAGCATCTCCTGCAAGGTGAGGATCACCCTGAAATCCTGTTGAAGTCCATTGGAATTCAGGGGCTCTGCAGCCTGCAGAATCGACTCCTTAGGGAGCAACAAACTGTGTTTAAGTATTACTGAGGGCCAGATCCTCTGAGATATATAGGCACCTAACACCTACTAAAATCAATGGCAGTTAGGTACCTACATACCTTTGAGGATCTGGACCAGAGTGCCTGGGTGACAACTGAGAACACTTGGCACTTCACAAGACATGCTCGGTACCTTGCAAGATTGAGCTCTTACAGAGAATCATTGCAATGCTTGCATTTACCAGCTGCCATCTACATGCATCAGTGAAGATGCTCTTAACATCCCAAATAAAAGTCTTTTTTCCCTGGATTCAAAATACATGCATATAAAAACACTCTCAAGGGACTGAAGTAAAGTAATGTTCTTTGAGCATTCTAGGCTTTTGTTATATATTGCCTGTTTTCCCAGTGCAGGGTAAGTGCAGTGATCACAGCTGATAAGATGAAGGCATATCTTGGGTTTATATAGAGGACAAGAGGCAGCCCAGAGCAAAGATGAATGTAAAAGTGAAATAGATAAATCTACATTACAGTTAATACCTTGGGGAGGTGAGAGCTTTGGTATGCTGAAGCTGATGGGGTCACAAGTAAGCAAATGGGCTGATGGGCCTGCCCACTACATAAAGTTAAACCAAAGAATTGAAGAATACGTAATGGAATCAATGTCCTTTATCAGTGCATCATCTCTTGGGCACTAAGGTGTCCAAGGCCATGCAGGAACTGTGACACAATCAAGGACAGAACACAGTTCTCCTGTTTCCCAGATACTTGTCTTAATTATAAGATCATCTCGTATCAGGTTAAATGTAACCCAAATTTTAAGTTGTGCAAAAAAATGAATTAATAAAAAAATGATATATGATTTATCATTTGAAAATGTCTTTTTAAATGCAGCTTCAGTTATTAAAGGTGGAGCTCGTAGTGCCACTTATAGTTAAGGTTGCCCAACACTTTCCATTATAAGACCCCGTTTTCAGTTACTTATAATTTTGGCTACTTAAACAGTTCAGGCTAAAATTTCCCAGGCTGGATGTCTGCCTCAGAAAGAATTTTTTATTTTTTTTTAAGTTTCAGCAAAAATGGTTCAGACATTTCAGATCATTAAGATTAGGGAAAAATCTGTTGTTTTGTCCATGTTAAGAGAAATTCTTTCAACCATTCTGTCGACAAGCTCTGGCACCTCCATGCTGTGCCGTTTGCCATCACCATGAAAATTCACCTAAATTTGATCAAGTTATAGCCTCTGCAAAATCTCAGTTTGCTCATGCTCAGTAGACACTTGTTAGAATTTGGTAGCAAGTTCTCCAAAGACTCCATCTCCACTGAGCATGCTCCAACCCTTCACAGCTCCTAGGAGCAACTGGACTGCACGTGTCTATCCCCACAGAGTGACTGAGCATCCTGGAGCCTCAAGTGCTGAGCAAGCATTTCCTTCCAATTGCTCCTCCCAGCTGCTGAGAGCAGCTGTGGTGTTGGACACAGGGAAGCTGGCTTGGGAGAGAGGGACAGGACCTAAGTGGGGATGGGCTAGGAGAAGAGGGGGCAGAGGCTGGAATGTGGTGGGGGAGGGGGACAAGAGCCAGAGTGCATGGGAGTTGAACAAGCATAGAAGTGAAGGGGGCAGGAGGTGGGGCACTGGAGGGGTGGTGTTGGATGGGAGCAGAAGAGGGAGCAGGAGCTGGGGCTTGGGTCTGTTAGATAGTAGCAGAAGGGAAGGGAAGCAGGAGCCTTAGGAGGTTGGATAGGAGCAGAGAGGGCTTGACTTTCAATGTTACCATGCTTTTAACATAGGCTTTTTAGATGTAATATGTATACAGAATCTGACAGTCATAACTTTGATGCTGCTTCAGATGGCACCTATCCACTTAACAGTTTGCCTCAGTTGTCAGACTCTGCTCAGTAGCCATTCAGGAACTGAATATCAGGAATACTCCAAGTGCAGGGTCATAACAGACCTGGATAACACACTGTGCTTGAGATGGGCCTACCCAGAAGAGAGGGCAGGTTAATGTACAATGACAAGGCATGAGCCTGCACTCTTCTGCATTCTAGCAAATGCTGTCAGTCATTCATGTTCACTCCAGGGGTTCATTCATGTTTTAATAATACACTGCACTAAATTTTAGTTATGCAGAAGTGTGCTTTCCATGGTAACTCTTGCATTTATGCTCCTGTGAAAGTGACTTAATTTTTTAAGTATCAGAGGAGTAGCCGTGTTAGTCTGTATCCACAAAAACAACAAGGAGTCCAGTGGCACCTTAAAGACTAACAAATTTATTTGGGCATCTGAAGAAGTGGCATTTTTACCCACCGGACTCCTTGTTGTTTTAATTTTTTAAAATATCTATTTAACTAAAACAAATTTTCTGCTATTTAAAAAAAAAATGCAATACCGAGAATTTTCTTATCTTTCAATATCACTTAACACAAGCAGTCCAGAAAAGGTTCAGATAACTGCAGCGCAGGAGGTGATACAACTTTACTCCTCTAGCCCCCCCACCCCCCCCGAGATAAAATCACCAACCTATGGAATGAGTAAATAACGTCAGGTCTTCACAATTACCCTGGGGGTCAATTTTCAGTTATAAGGTAAATTTTGAGGCCCGTTTACTAGAACTGTGACATGAAATTATTTTTTCTTCTTTCAGTTTGTTTAAAAAAAACCTGATAAATTAGTTTATTTTGAAATGTATTTGCTTGGAAAGTTGGAGATAAAAAACAAACAAACACAGACATTGATTTTGCAATCCAGAAGGAACAAATACAGATCACATCTGACTTTCCTTACAATCTGAACTGAAAGTTTTCAGCCTGATTCTGACTCATGTAAGCCAATAGCGCTGATTCCTTCAGTTACACCAGTGTAACTCGATTGACTCCAGTGGAATCATTCCTGAATTACAATAGTGTGAGAAGAGAATCAGGACCAACAGATTTTCACCAGTTTAAAATCAGTATTAAGTGATAGCAGAATTAATGCTTCTCTCTCAAAAAAACCAAAAAAACAAAAAACAAAACAAGACAAGCTACACTTGTTTTTTATTTGTCAGCTGTGAATTGTTCTGCTTTGTTCCATCTCTTAGACTTTCCTTTGCATCTGTTCCAAAATCCATGGTCATAGATAAAAAGTGCCAGTGCAAGTTATACTTGTCATTTCTGCAAGCAACAGCTCATGAATCCTACTCTTTCCTTCTTCCAAAGAAAGAGCAACTCTGGCCCTGGCCCTTTAAAATTCTACTTGTTCTGCAGAAAAGGAGAGCTGTTTTTTACAAGAATGCGTGGAAATCACCTGCAGGACAGGAACATTTTAAAGAGCCACAGCTGTAAGACGGAGTGTGTTGCATGCATTGCTGCCCAACACCAAAGTAACACTGTGCTGTCTAGGTTATTATTTTCCATTCATTCTACAGAATGCCACTATAGGGAGGTGGCACACAAGGACTTTGTCTCAGCCTCTGAAGATAAATAAAGTAGGGCATACAGTGAATCTGAGCTTGGTTCAGGCTAAAGTCCAGCTACAAAGTACACTGTTCCCAATGTACCTTGATAGTTTTAGGACTAAATGCTCCATGCTATGTGAGCAAAATGCTATCTGATAACTCCATTCTAAGGAGATTTGGGGTTCTTTGTTCTAAAGATAAAAAGATGGATTCGAATTTCCACCTGGTCGATTCCGGGCTCCAAAAGCCCATATTTTGTAAATATGTCGTGATCCTGCTGTGGTGAAATGTAAGAGAAACCAAGCATTTTTACAAGCAGATAAAACAAACAAGCTTTAATACAAGACAGAGTGGCAACAGTAGTTCACAGACATACCATCAAAAGCTGGTCTGCATAAGCCTGATTAACGAAATAAAGAGAGTCACTGGAAACATGATTTCCAAAAAGACAAAAAGAAAGCAATTGGCATTGCCTAGCTATTGGCTACCCTTTAATGTCTAAATCAGTGATTCTTTGAAGCTGGGAAACATTTTTATTAAAAGCAAGCCTTGCGGTCATTCTTTTGTGTGTTATAGACTAGTCTGCAGACTGTTTTCAGTCACTATCATCATCGTCAATTATTTAAAATAATGTGTATGCTTGCCAAAACAGGGGGGGAACTGCTACTATTGCCATGATTTGACACAAGCTGTTCTGATCTTTCATTGTTATTGAAGTTACATTAATTTAAACTCTTAAGAAAACCAATTAAATTCCAGAGGATTTCCTGCAGCTCGTTAGTTTAGTCTAGAGACACAGGATGGCTGGTCTTTGCTACTGGGACTATTGCCTTTTGGTTTCTGAGATGCATGAAAAGCACTGACTACGGAAGGCATTTGCAATGGGCCAGTCACCACCAAATCTAGGTGTACAATTCAGAGAATGGCTGGATGAGAAAGCTAAAGGACATTATTCAATATATATTAAGTTCCTATTGAAAAGAACTGGCTAGATGAAGGCTGCTTTCCCAAAACGTCAGCTGCTTACATCTTGAGTTCTGTAGATTCAGTTGCAGAGGGTCAATCAGCAATATTTCTCGACCATTGTAAACTTCTCTTTGCTGCTCCTTTATTTTGAACAAGTTCATGAGTAACTCTGATAGGGCCAAAGTTGGATCCCCTATGAATGGCTCAAGAAAATGGACTTAGTCAAGGGGACTTGTACAGGTTTTAGACGAAGGCGTACACCCGTGTGTGTATCCAGCAGCAAAGTGGAGGATACTCACACACCTGTTCTGCAGTGGCTGGACTATGATAGTTTATACCCTTGGGCTTCCCCTATCTATGGGAAGGATATGCTTGGCCAGTGGATCTATGTAGTGTTGATCAACTGGCCATGCCTGTCCGCCTCTCAATAGCACTGGGGAGAGAGACACCATGAATAAGGCTCCGTGTTTGTCACGGAGGTCACAGATTCCGTGACTTTCCATGACCTCAGTGACTTCTGCAGAGGCCTGTGCAGCTGGCCCGGGAGCCACCTGAGCAGCTCGGGCTGCCCCTGGGCCAGTTGCACCAGCTGCTGCTTGGGCAGTCTTGGGCCCTCCACCAGCAGCAGGAGTTGCGGTGGGGAGGGGGGGCCACTCAGGGCTGGGGATTGGGCTGTGGGGCGGTGCTTACTTGCACCGGGCTCTCCAGAAGGGCTACAGGAACTCCCCTCCCTCCGCTTCTAGCTTCACATGCTGCCTCCGCCTGCAGGCACTGCCCCTGCAGTTCCTGTTGGCCACAGTTCCCAGCCAATGGGAGCTGCAGAACCGGGGCTTGGGGCGGAGCGGAACGGAGGCAGCACGTGGAGCTAGGAGCTGGAGGTCGCCGCTTCCCAGGAGCTGGGCAGGGAACCTGCCCCAGCCCTGCCACCCGAGCACCCACCGCACCCCCCGGGCTGTGGAGCCCCTCCTCCCCCAGCACCTGCGGCGCCCCCAGGGCTGCCCCTCCAAGCCAACCCTCCTGTCCCCAAGTTTTAGTCAGGGGTATACAGTACAAGTCATGGACAGGTCACAGGCCGTGAATTTTTGTTTACTGCCTGTGCCCTGTCCATGACTTTTACTAAAAATACCTGTGACTAAAACGTAGCCTTAACCATGAAGCACTGCTTGTAGTACACAGGTAGTACACAGTCCCTTGTATCTCTTCACAGCCCACTCTCTGCTCCCCATTCTAGGCAGGCTAACTATGGGACTACATGGCCCCACCAAGGTTGGAGGATTTCTCCCAACACACAGAAACACAAGACAAAATGAGGAAGAGCAACAATGAGAGACAAATGGAGCGTGAAGGCGACACTATATAAAGGATGTCAGTGTGGGCAAGAAATGAAAGATGAAAGCAGGAAGCAATTAATTGAGAGAATTAGGAGAGACATTCAGAGCATGGAAGAGAAAATGAATGAAGAGAAGGTAAAAAGCAGAGAAGGGCATCCACAGAATTTGGATCCCTGTCAGGATTTCAAACACTTCAAAATTTCAGAGGTATTCAGATCTGGGATTCTGCGCTGTGCTCAATGCTAGGCCAATGGGAACAATTAGAAATGAGGCAAGATTTTAAAAAAATAAATAGTTTTCCAAAAGGCGGAATATACCTTTGATTCCCACCACTTGTTGGGTGTGGTTTAATTATGCCGGCAGGAGAAAACACTTCTGCCAGCATAGAGCGGCTACAGGAGACCTTACAGCGGCGCAGCTGCCGCGGTACAGCTGTGCCGCTGTAAGGTCCGTAGCGTAGACATAGCCTTGGTTTCCTCTTCCCCTCCCCCCAAGCCCGAAGAGTGACTGACAGCTTCCACACTGCAGCCCCTTTCTGCTAGGAACTTCCTGGTTTTATACCTTAGCCAGCTTCTCTCCCAACTGGGCTTTATCAGCCATTATTCATTTCCAGTCATGCCAGACTCTCCACCAGGTGTGGCCTATAAGGTTAATTGGCCCCAGCTGCACCACCATAACCCCTTCAGGGCTGGTGTGGGGTGAACATCTCATCACAGTTCCATTTCTAAAAGTGACTTACATACTTGGGAGCCTAAGTCCCACTGAAACTTAATTTCTGTTTCAGTTATGGGAGAATGTGGGGATAGATTAAAGCTCTAAACGTATCTACTGCAAAGGGAAGTGTGAGGGTTGGCTGGATCATTTGTATCATCCACCAATCTTACTCACAGTAATTGAGGCTTACGGGTGTGAATAACCATCATCTGAATTCAAATACTCTTGGAGAACAATGAAAAGCATAGGATCATTGAAATGTAGGGCTGGAAGGGACCTCAAGAGGTCAGCTAGTCCATCACCCTGTGCTGAGGCAGGATTAAGTATACCTAGATCATCCCTGACAGGTGTTTGTCCAACCTGTTCTTAAAAACCTCCAATAATGGCGGGTATTGGATACCTGTGCATGTTATCACTTAAATGGGAACATTGAGGCATTTCCTTAACATAGATTTAATCTAAACAGATAGCATGGAGCTAATTTACCTTTTGGACAATAGATATCTGGAGCCCATCGGTTGCATTCATAATTGTCTGCTGCCTTTTCACAGGTGAAACATTTAAATCCACCAGGATATGGTGTGGCTGAAAAATGTAAACAAAATTCATTTAAATTGATGATCATTTAGCCAGTCTGTACCATGCTTTTTAAAGGCACCATGGTAATACTCTTTTTAAAAAATGTATTTGCTGCTTGATATGTGCACCCGAACCCCATCATAAATTGTCCTGGATTTTAAAATTCTCTAATCCAGGAAGAGCATTTATATATAAGTACAAGGGCCCAGTAAAACAGACATTACTCAGGAAAACTGCCCATAGCTGACGTCAAGGGGAGTTTCATCTGAATAAGAGGTATGGGATTGAGTCCCATAACCGCACTTGCTCATTCTCTGTAGCATATATTATTATTTCACAGCAGTATTCAATACTGTTACTCCATCCCCGTTGTTAACAAAATGTCAGCTGGACTAAATACTTCTGAAATCTGCCTCACAGAGGAAATACACTCACACTTTTGGATGCTGACTGATCTCCCAAATGAAAAAAAAACATCAATTTGCTGAACCTCCAGCTATCAATAATCTGCTTGAGTACAAGTTATTTAGCCAAATGTGAAACAAAGATTTAAAGTGCTCTCTTGGCAAGATTTCTGCAATACATCCTAAATTAATCCAAGTAAATGGATTTTTCCAGATATTGCCATCTCTCAGTACAATACCCAGAAACTAACCAGCGAACAATAGGTGAAATTTACAATTGGCACAAAGCCAAGGCATTGTAGGGGGCAATAAAATGTGGATAGTAGAAATTAATTTCACTCCATCTCATTTCAAGCAACCAATGCAAGATTCAGTACAACACCTCTACAGCCACTGTTCCAGTCCAAAGACTAGAGTAGTAACCATTGCACACCCTATATAGAGGTATTTGGGGCCCTTGAATCAACAACCTGTGGCCAGTCCCTGGATCTCAAACGTCCTTTGAATACCAGCCTATATGGAGTTGGTATGCATCTCTGAATGGTTGGTCTGTCCCAAAGCCCAAAGAGCTTATATGGTTTAGAGAGCCTTGCACTAGACCCTTTGCAACATGGGTGAATTTCACCAGTTATGCCAACCTTGCAAAATTCTACTTGCCTGCTCCAGAGGGCAAGTAGCTCTTTTTAGTGGGTGAATAAAACATTATTCACTTCTTTAACTCCATAATCATAGGAAGAGCAGCTGAATAGATTTTGTGCATGGACTGAAAAATGTTCATGATAGTTCTGTAAGGCTGAGCTATGCATATGTTGAAAGTAGAGTGTTTAAGAAGCAGGTTTAAGACAATCTGTATCTCACTGATTTGCAAAGGTCTAGGTAAGTGCTGTGTTAAACTTTGTTTTTGTTGGACACAAAGCATTACATTGCACCTGGCCAGATGTAATCTTCTGAAATTAAAAGATAAGCCAATTTGTATTAGCAGAGACTGTCACAAAATATAGATTTTCTCCTCTATAGGCAAAATACAAATCTGCCTATCAAATGATTATTAATTCAATTTTGGCAAACAACCCAAAGGAGAGCACAGAAGTACTCCAAACTCTTCTTTATGGCTGTCTTCAGGCCAGCATCCCAAAACATATTCATCTCATAACAAGTGTCCAGGGATTGGAGGTTTTATTTTAAACAGTAAAAAGGAAACGGCTCCTCTGGATATCAAAAGGCAGGAAGGGGTCTCTGGAAATAGCTTCTAGACAACAGAGGCATGTGTGGCTAGATGCATGTGTGTGAACATTGCTTCTTGTAGTAGACCATTAACTAATACTATATCTGATAAAACAGAACAAAAAGGTGAACAAAAAGGAGAGGCTGTGGAAGTTCCTGAGATGCATGGTATTTTCTTTATCTTCAAAGCACTACTGGAGTAAAATAAAGTTTCAAACAGTTGTTGCCACAGCTGTGAGTGAATCTCATTTGGCTCTTGATCACAGAAGTGAATAAGCTCAGTAGACTGTGTTTCGGACATAAGGCCTCAGTCCCTCAGGAAAGGGTGATTCTAAAGAAAAAACCAACCTCACAGTGCCCCGTAACTGCCTGTAACATTATCCATCCATTAACTCCCTTGGTCAGCAATGGTTCACTTTGTACCAGCTTTCTTTGGAAGACTACTGCGGAGATTTAGTCTTTGTTCAGCATACACTAAAAAAAAAAAAAGGCTACATTTCTCCAACAAAGATGTTGGTTTTAGGGGTGTGCAAACACATTTTGCCTAATTTCAAACCCACTAGAACATATGTGGGTTCAAAAGTTTGACTCACAATGTTGAACATCATCAGATTCCATTTAGCAGAGGGGGGGGAGGGGAGAAGGTGCAGAGAAGGAGAAAGTCGGGTGAAAAAGGAACACAGAGCAGGCAGAATGAAAAAAAATACAATGAGACTGAGAAGCTAATGAAAAAAATACACGCAGCATCTTATATTAGTATCTAAATGAAATGCCTTAAGGACTTGGTTGTGCAGCCTTTGCTCATGTCGGTTAGCACTTAAATGAATAATCACAATGATTAAATAATTGCTCACCACAATAAGTAAGATCTGCACAACTGAGTCTTAAATTGGGTAGCCTCTAGTGCCAGTCTAGCTCCCTTCTCCCCCTAAACAGAGCTGGTTGAAATTTTTTTTTAAATTGTCAATAATAGTTTTTGTTCAAAATTCAACTTTTGATTAAAAGAAACCTGAAAATGTTTGGGATTTTCAGTCACCTCTAGCTCCTAACACATAGGCTTCCCTTTAGCTAGACAGATATTGGAACAGACCTTTAGCTGGTGTAAATTTGCATAGCTCCACTGACTTCACTGAGTCTATGCCCACTGACAGCACCCGAGGATCTGGCTTATTATTTTGAATGACTCATCCTTGGGGAAAATGGATTTAAGTGATGTGGGCAGAAGGACTGCAGTCCAGACTAGTGCCAGAACCCAGGAAAGAAGTTCACAAAATCTCAAGCTCTATGAGCTTCACCCCATTTCATCAATCAAAAAAAAACAGAGGCTCAGAAATTTAACAACTTAGTGGCTGAGGAGAGTGCAGGGATAACAGCCTTTCAGCTCTAGCTGAGTGCTTCCAGTGGGGCTTGGGCACTGGTAACAGTCACTGCCACCTGACAGCTGTTCCCTGGCCTCTGTGAAATAAATTAGTGATCTAAAACCATTTCCTAGTGGACAGGTGTCCATGCCACCAAAAATGAATAAAATCCATCACAGCCAGCACTATTGTTGGCAGAGAGCTCTTAGTAGAGAACTCAAGGACTGGGGGCCTAATCCAAAGCCACTGACTCTTTCCATTGACATAATAGGTTTCAGCCCAGGCCTTGATGAAGGACGGAGCCTTCACAAGGTTGAGGTCTATAGGCAGGGCAACATTAACAGGCATCTACTGCTGCTGCCTGGGTTGTACCTGTTCTGTGATCAACAGTCGACTTCAATCCCCAGGGCTGTCAATGTGGCACCTTTCCTGAGCGCTGTAAGTTGTGTTTTTATTTCCGCGAGTCTATCACAAAGGACAAAAGTTGCCTATAAAAGTGAATTGCGCTTACCTCAGCTGTCTGCCGTTTACACACATTAGTAAAAGGAAATAATTGTCCTAACAATCTGTAGAATTGAAACATAGGTGCAATGCTAGAGTGGGGAATGAGATACTTGGTAAGCATTGACGACCGCTTCACATTATAAGCAAGCTTCCCCTTTGCCAAACCCTGGGTACTTATGGCCCAGACCTTGCAGCCTGTTGAGCACTGCTGAAATAAATCTAGAGAACCAAGAACTAGCACCTGGCACTCGCATTTATTCCACACCTAGGTAGGGAGGCTTCCGCATAGTACTCATTATAATACAGAGAGATGTTCAGCAATGTAAGCAAACCTCCACTGCCATACTGAATGGAGACATGGTGAGCAGGGGATAAAATGGGTGTGTCAGGGCCAGCGAGAGTGGGAACACAACATTAGCAGTGAATGCCAATGATGTGTGTAGCAGCTGTTTTCACTACCAAGAGTAGTGAGTTATTTGAGTGTGCGAAAGAGCTGCACTTAGAGAAACTGAGAGCAGAGACAGCCAGGATGATCAGATGCTGCTAGAAAAATGTGTCCTAAGTTTACTGGAGAACAGTATCTCAAGGCCAACTGCTCAGTGCCTCATGACATGTACTAGCCAAAGTGTTTTTGCAATCCCATTAGTCTGTAGTGCCAATCCTGGTAGTTTACTTCACTTTATTAGACTGTCAGTAACAAAATACCAGGTTCATCCATCCTGCCAGTTGTTCAGTGCTGCTGTCGCAGAGCTTTCATCTGAACCCCAGATGGATCAAGCCCTAAAAATACATTGAGCTAGGTGACCTAGAAGATCCCTGAAGATACCTGTCTGATCAGCTTTATTACATCATTTCAATAGCACAGGTAGTTTGGCTTTTAATTGTTTGTCGTCATGTAAACTGACGAAGAAATATCCTTCTGACACAAAGTATATTGTGTGTACGCACATATAAAACATACTTCCTTTCTATTTTAATAACTTACTTTCTGTAGTGCAGAGGCTAACTTTAGAAAAAGCTACATATCCCTTAAACTACCCAATGTTTCTGCTGTCTGAATTCAGGGTTTTTTCTCTAAGCCTTGGCACAGTGACATCCTATTTTAAGCATGTGAAATGAATCTTACTTGAAGGATGAAGGTAGATAATATCTTTCACTGTAAAGTCTCTAGGTTGAACTGCTTTCAGACAGTCAGCGATCAGGCTAAGTAGCAGAACCCAGGCCAGGGTAGGCCAGGATTCCATTGCAGAGTGGGGCCTCACTCATACGGGTTTCTTGGGAGCAAGTCCTCTTTATAATTGGAAGAAAAATGCACCTATAATACAAAGAAGAAAAAGAAAGAAAAGTGAGACTATTACAGCTACTGTCTCAATAGCCCATCCAAGGGCCAATCCTCATCTAAGCACACAGCCCAAGTAACCAAGCTTGGCACTAGGGAGTCGTGCAGGGGTCAGGAAAGAATTCTACTTACGCCCTAAGGCTAGAGCTGCAGTAGCCCTCTCCTCCCCTGTAGTTGTGGATCTACCACCTCTGCCCCGTCCTTCCATCCATTCCAGCCCACTAAGCCCTTCTCTCAGCTGAGGCACAGGGACCTCCTCAGAGCTGTGCTCTGCTAGAAGCAGCTGTGGAGTTGAGTCCTGACTGCAGTGGACTACACAACGTTTTTGCACTGCACCAAGTTTTGAACCAGGATCTGAGAATTTCAACTGCATAGATTCTAGTGGGGTCAGCAAGCTCCAAAGCAGAGATGGGAGAGAGTTTTGCCCCTGAGTGAGCAGCAGGACAGCTGTCAAAGTCTCTGGCTTCTGTAACGCAACAACAAGGTGAGTTTAGATTGCTTAGTAAAATTCCATGTGACCTTTATTTTTTTAAAGAGGGGTACTATCATCCCATTAGAAGCAGTCCCCTGAAAAATCCCAGTGTGATTTATCACATCTGAGTTATAATGAGATCTAACTAGTTCTATCTTAGAGACCACTGGAAAAGTGCCAGACTCAGACAATAAGAAATCCAGTGAGGAAATTCAATACAAGAGTCTTGTTAGCAGTGTGTGGTCTAAGGCACATTGGAGCAGCTTCTCTTCATACACCTGTTATTGGGAACCAGAAAGGCTTTAAGGCTCAGTGTAAAGAGACTGACATTAAGTTGCTGTAGTCACCAGTAATATACCATCATGTACAACACAGCTCTTCCCCAAATCCTACCCTCTCACTAAAAACACAGACACAAGTCATTGCTTCTTCTCTCCCTATTAAGATCCTGTTAAGAACTAAGCATCTTTGTCACAAAAGTGGCTTCTCAGTGATTCAGAGAATTCTGCAAGACAGAATACACCATTTCTGAGGAATGCTCCCCTCAAGAGAGGGATGTTTGAGGCCTCAGGGAGGTGCAGAAGGCCTGGCCTGGAAATCTCACAGATATACTGGCGCTGTAGGAAATGCAGGGCTTAAACCCATGGATCTTACGGCATCTGCTAGGAGAGCAGGATGCTCCACATTGCTCTCTGGATCTCTCTGGCAGTACAGCTATGTTAAAATCTAGGATACCATTAGATCCCTCTCCCAGACCTGCACTTTCCTCAGCCATGCCCCTAGAGTGGGAAGAAGTTATGGAGGAACTGTTGATCTAAATATGCTGGGTAGTCAGGGGAACATGCTATGTAGACTGGCTGCTCCCCAACTGTACCCCTCCCCCCTCACTCCTACATGCTTCACCACAGATCCCAGCTGAGCGGTGCCCATGTGGAAGTATTCTGTGAGCTTCTAAGGGGGAGCAGATGGTGGGGTCACCACTCAGTACCCTTCCACTCTTTAGTTCTCATCTGGGCAGACCTTTTCTCTTTTGCTCCCCTCCACGATGCAGAAGGAAGGGGAGTATGGAACCCATAGGAGTAACTACATAACAGTATAACACAAAGCCTGTATCTAACATAAACTACAGCAATGCTAATCAGAGAGGCCGAGGGCAGCATTCAAAATAGAATCTGGATTGAGTTTGGGCTAAGGGTCAGGCTTTGGATTTGAAGCCAAATGCAAGACAGGGTTTGGATTTACTGTCACAAAGCAAGTCAGTGGTAAAGGCAATACTAGAACTCAGAGTCTCTGGCTTGTGGTCACTCAATTATAGCATACTGGCACAACACAGAGGGAATTTAGGTGGACAGAATATTAACCAACTGAGGGTTTTTTGTTTTAGGACCTCAGATTTTATCACTACCACCCTAGTGAAAAGAGCCTTGGATCATCTATTCACATGCATCCACAAGTGTCAGGATTTTGGTTTTAGGTCTAAGTTATACGCACCACGTTTAGAGTGAATTGTCATGGCATTCTACTAAACACAACCCAAATGCCTTTCATTTCATTTGAATGACAAAACAGTTTTAGTTGAATAGTGTCTTTGACCATTATGCCATGTGATAAGCAGTATCTCTGATAGAACACTGTACAAACAAGGCCTGGTTCTCGTCACACCCCCGTTTTACTCCAGATTTATGCTAGGGTGAGTGAGAGGTTCACCAGGTTTATTTTCATGTCAAAAATTCTGCATAAAATGGACAGTGGAAGAGATTTGTCTCACCTTTTAACTCGACTGAGTTTTCCATTGCCCTATCTCCCTAGCTACCTTTTTATGGAGGAAACAGGATGGGTGAAGCTGTTTGTTTATTCAGACTGCTGTGCACTTCACAGCATAATGAAATAATTTGGTATTTTGATCTAATGGCATATTATCAGTAAATGCAGTGCATGTGTTAAGAGCTAGGTGATAAGGATCAATGGCTGGTCTAAACTAAGGTCCCTAAAGACTCATTTCAGTACTGAGATTCCTTCTCCACTGCCTCATTTTTCCTGTAGTGCACATACTAGAGAATGCATGGAGCAGACTGAACTGAAGCAGTATTAGATGCAAGTTTCTTCCAACTCCTAAACTTGGTTACCACGGGTTTACTGATGCTCAGATATTATAAAGTTGATTTAATATTCTTCTCTGGGGCATTCTGAGGCCTTACTTCTGTTCTATAGTAATAAGTATATCTGTATTGCACATTACATTTAAAAGCACACAATACAGATTAGCTCCCCTTTTTGGGGGTCCCTAAAGGAAGGAAAGTAATTTCTGCAGCCCCATGAGCACTTGTTTCTGCTATTTAGAAGGTTGTCCAAATGCAGTAGTACTCTACATTTGAAGCATGGATTTAAATATGCCAAACATTTTGCTGTAAGTTGTCTCCTTGCTCAGTACCCTACACTCCAGAAAAATTCAAGATCTCTAGCTATATAGTGTTTATTACCATTCATTATAAACCTAATGCTAGTGAAGAGGGAAAACTTGTACTTTAACATTCAAAGGGACAAAGGAACCCTCTGTTTTAGTTTCACTTTGCTTGATATGTTTCCCTTACATAGAGACTCAAAATAAAATGTGAAGGAGGAAGAGGAGACTCTCTTAAATAAAGTCATGAGCTTACGGTTAGTTTCACAATTCTCTGCAATCTGATTGGCTTGAAGAGGAAGGGTGGGAATCTGGGTTGTACAATAACTGTGTGGTAATTTCTCTTAGGGTATGTCTACACTACGAGGGTAGTTCGATTTCACTTAAATCGAATATGTGGAATCGATATTACAAAGTCGAACGTGTGTGTCCACACTAAGGACAGTAATTCGACTGTGTGAGTCCACACTAACGGGGCAAGCGTCGACATTGGAAGCGGTGCACTGTGGGCAGCTATCCCACAGTTCCCGCAGTCCCCGCTGCCCATTGGAATTCTGGGTCAAGCCGCCAATGCCTTCTGGGTAAAAAAATGTGTCGAGGGTGCTTTTGGGTAACTGTCGTCATCCGTCCGTCACTACCGCCCTCCCTCCCTCCCTGAAAGCGCCGGCGGGAAATCAGTTCGCGCATTTTTCTGATCAGTGACAGCGCGGACGCCACAGCACTGCGAGCATGGATCCCGCTGCGACCATCGCTGCAGTTGTGGCCGTTCTCAACGCCTCGCAGCTTATCATACACCTTTCCCTGAGGCAGATGCAGATAAATCGGGCGAGGAGGCTACGGCACCGCCGTGAGGGCCTGAAGTCGGAGAGTAGCACAGAGCTGTCAGAAACCACGAGACCCAGCGCCCAGGACATCACGGTGGCAATGGGTCATGTGGATGTTGTGGAACGGCGATTCTGGGCCCGGGAAACAAGCACGGACTGGTGGGACCGCATAGTGCTGCAGGTCTGGGATGAATCCCAGTGGCTGCGAAACTTTCGCATGCGGAAGGGGACTTTCCTTGAACTTTGTGAGTTGCTGTCCCCTGCCCTGAAGCGCAATGACACCCGGATGCGAGCAGCCCTGACTGTCCAGAAGCGAGTGGCCATAGCCCTCTGGAAGCTTGCAACGCCAGACAGCTACCGGTCAGTCGCGAACCACTTTGGTGTGGGCAAATCTACCGTGGGGGTTGTTGTGATGCAAGTAGCCAACGCAATCGTTGAGCTACTGCTCTCAAAGGTAGTGACCCTGGGAAACGTGGAGGTCATCATAGATGGCTTCGCCGCGATGGGATTCCCAAACTGTGGTGGGGCTATAGATGGGACTCACATCCCTATCCTGGTACCGGACCACCAGGCCAGCCAGTACATCAACCGAAAGGGCTACTTTTCAATGGTGCTGCAAGCACTGGTGGACCATAGGAGACGTTTTACCAACATCAACGTCGGATGGCCGGGCAAGGTTCGTGACGCTCGCGTGTTCAGGAACTCTGGTCTGTTTAGACGGCTGCAGGAAGGTATTTACTTCCCGGACCACAAAATAACTCTTGGGGATGTGGAGATGCCTACAGTGATCCTCGGGGACCCAGCCTACCCGCTAATGCCCTGGCTAATGAAGCCCTATACTGGCGCCCTGGACACTGAAAAAAAACTCTTCAACTACCGGCTGAGCAAGTGCAGAATGGTGGTGGAGTGTGCTTTTGGCCGTCTCAAGGGGAGATGGAGAAGCTTACTGACTTGCTGTGATCTCAGCGAAACCAATATCCCCATTGTTATATCAGCTTGCTGTGTGCTCCACAATCTCTGTGAGAGCAAGGGGGAGACCTTTATGGCGGGGTGGGAGATTGAGGCAAATAGCCTGGCTTCTGATTACGCCCAGCCAGACAGCCGGGCGATTAGAAGAGCCCAGCGGGACGCGCTGTGCATCCGGGAGGCTTTGAAAGCTAGGTTCCTCAGTGAGCAGGGTAACCTGTGACTATTAACTTTGTTTAAAGAGAAGCTGAACCTGCCCCCGTTTCTTTACCCAGTTTATGTTGACTATCCTCTCCAGCTACATACCCCCTTCACCCCCTTCCCAAAAAATAAAATCTGTTCTGTTTTGTTAATGAACACCGTTGTCTTTATTACTGTTTTCACGGGAATGTTTTAAACCTGGGACGCAGACTGTGGCGGGGGGCGGGTTTAGTGTTCTGATGCAAATGATGCTTCTAAACTCCCGGAATGACAGGCTCCGCAGTGGTGGACTGGTTGTTTCAACGGAGCCTGCCAGCACTCCTGGGCGGGACAGCATGTATGTGTCGGATATGTGACTTTCTGGCAGGGGGAGGAGGGTTACAGATCCCCTGCTGCGTGGCTCTGTGATCCAGGATAAGGACCGCTGCATAAGATCTGTAACTGCCCTCCCCCGCCACAAAGTCACAGAGCTACCCCCCCCCCCACAGAACATGAAAACCACCTCCCAGACTGACCAGGGCAACTAGTGACTGCACTGTGTATGTGTCCTGATGCTGGACCTGCCCCCGCCTCTGTACCCTGCTAAAGGTGACTGTCCTGTCCAATTACCAAGCCCCTTCCCCCGCTTCAGACAGACTCTCCTCCAAAAGAAAATCATGGAAACAGTAATTAACAGAAACGAATATTTTATTATGAACCACACATGAAACGGGAGGGGGGGGTGAAACTTGGACGGGGGCTTGTGTGAGGTGGGTAGGAAAGGACTTTTCAAATTTTGGGGAATGAGAGCCCAAGAGTGCTAGAGCAGTCTGCAGTGGTTGACTGAAAGTTTTAACGGCCCTTGCCGCCCCTCCTTCTTTGGACTTTGGGTGAGGGGGGTGTGGGACTTGGTGGCGGGGGAGGGTGGTTAGAGATAGACCGCAGCGGGGCTCTCTCCTCCTGCCTCCGGTCTTGCAGAACATCCACAAGGCGCCGGAGCGTGTCCGTTTGCTCCCTCATTAGTCCAAGCAGCGTTTGAGTCGCCTGCTGGTCTTCCTGACGCCACCTCTCCTCCCGTTCCATGATTGCTCGGTGCATTTCGGACAAGTTCTCCCTCCACTGTGTCTGCTGGGCTGCCTGGGCTCGGGAGCAGGACATTAGTTCTGAGAACATGTCCTCACGCGTCTTCTTCTTCCTCCGCCTAATCTGTGCTAGCCTCTGGGAGTGTGATGCCAGGCTGGGTTGGGAGACAGTCGCAGATGTGTCTGTGGGAATGGGAAAAAGGGAGTGAATTCCTGAGACAGATAAATGAAGATGTGAAAAAAGAACATAGTCTTTCTCTGTGAACAAGACCATGCACTGCACCTCTCACATGCGCACTCAGGACAAGGTCGAATTTTCGGACCTCGCCTTCAGTGCCTGGGGTCTTGCAGTGGCGATCTGAGAAACGGGGCAGGACACCTCAACTTGTGTAGCAGGCAAACATGGTAAGCCGTAGACTTGTGGCTGCTTAAAACTTTAATAGTGGCACTGGCCCCCTTTCACATTGAAAGCAAAGCCAGTCTCTGCTGCCAGCAATCCGGCAAGCATGAACTCTGCCCCTGTCCCACCCCCTCGCGGCTGTCCCAGGGAAAGATCCCTGTATGCTGCCCCTCTCCCGCCTCCACCGCGTCGCTGTAAAGCAGTCCCAATACTAACATTCCCCTCCCTAATTCAAAGCAGGGCATCATGAGCAACATCACCCTGATGAGGATCTTGGACAGCGAGAAGGAACGCATGCTTAGGGAAAGCATGCAAAAACCAGGGCCGTATGCCGCCATGCTTTGCCGTGCAATGATCCCTGAGTATTTGATTGTCTCCTGGCGAGGAAACGTCTCGTACCATGGAGGACCCAATAAAATCGCTCTCCCCAGGAACCTGATGACCAGGATTGAACATTACCTTCAGGAGACCTATGTTGAGATCTCCCATGAGGATTTCGTCTCTATCCCCGGACATATAGACCGGATTTTGGTGTAGCTGCACTGGCAGGGACTAAAGAGTGGAGCGTCTTGGGCAGCAGAATCATGAAAAACCGGACATTGTTAGATTTTTTTTAAATAGTTGGGACTAAAAATTTTATCGCCTAAGGCAAAGAAATCATGAAAAACTCATTGTTAATATTTTAAATATTCCAGTTCTGTTAAAAATAAAAGTTTAGATGTTTAAATCACTTCAAGAAAAACCCATTGTTAATATTTTAAATATTCCAGTTCTGTTAAAAATAAAAGTTTAGATGTTTAAAGCACTTACTGCTTGATCCTTCCCCTGATTCTGTGTCCGGGGTAACGGATGGGGACGGTTGGTAGGGGATCTCGGTAAGGGTGATGAAGAGCTCTTGGCTGTCGGGGAAATCAGCGGTGCAAGCGCTGTCGACTGCCTCGTCCTCCTCATCTCCTTCCTCATCTTCCCCGTCCGCTAACATGTCCGACGAGGAACCGGCCGCGGACAATATCCCATCCTCAGAGTCCACGGTCACGGGTGGGGTAGTGGTGGCGGCCGCACCTAGGATGGAATGCAGTGCCTGGTAGAAACGGGATGTGTGGGGCTGGGATCCGGAGCGTCCGTTTGCCTCTTTGGTTTTTTGGTAGCCTTGTCTCAGCTCCTTGATTTTCACGCGGCACTGCGTTGCATCCCGGCTGTATCCTCTCTCTGCCATGGCTTTCGAGATCTTCTCGTACATCTTTGCATTCCTTCTTTTGGAGCGCAGCTCTGAAAGCACGGACTCATCGCCCCACACAGCGATGAGATCCAAGACTTCCCGATCACTCCATGCTGGGGCCCTCTTTCTAGTCTGCGATTGTACGGCCATCTCTGCTGGAGAGCTCTGCATCGTTGCCAGTGCTGCTGAGCTCGCCACGATGTCCAAACAGGAAATGAGATTCAAACTGCCCAGACAGGAAAGGGAATTCAAATTTTCCCGGGGCTTTTCCTGTGTGGCTGGTCAGAGCATCCGAGCTCTGACCGCTGTCCAGAGCGTCAGAGTGGTGCACTGTGGGATAGCTCCCGGAGCTATTAGCGTCGATTTCCATCCACACCTAGCCTAATTCGATATGGCCATTTCGAATTTAGCGCTACTCCTCTCCTTGGGGAGGAGTACAGAAGTCGAATTTAAGAGAGCTCTATGTCGAACTAAATAGCTTCGTGGTGTGGACGGGTGCAGGGTTAATTCGATGTAACGGCGCCAAATTCGACATAAAAGCCTAGTGTAGACCAGGCCTTAGTGAAGGAAAGAGAACCTTCCTCAAAAAGCAAAGCAGAGGAGGGGAAATATTAAGAAGATAGGACTGGTTGGGTGAGGAGGGGGCAGAAACTGAGGCAGCCATGTTTGCTGTGGGCATACAGATGGACCAGTCCAAGGCCTAGAATGGCAAATCAGAGATTAGGGTGAGAGGGCCAAGAGTAGCACATTGCAATATAACCACTTTTAACTTATCTATAACCATATTCTGTGCTAACAAGTCCTCAGCCATCAGTCCCCAAGTTACCCAGATACTGTAATAAACTAATTAACAGGAAGCACCCCCAACTTACCATTTAAATAAACTGTTCAGATGGTTCACACAGACTGCTTTCTCTAAAAGGAGAAAGAAAAATTGATCCAAATTGCTATATGAAAACCCTTTAAAAATATGTATTGCTCAAAAAGGTACACTTAAACACTTCATACTGAATACAGTTATTTCCCCCAAGCAATTTACACATTTTGATAAAGATTATGATTTTATATTAATCAAACATCCTTGTTTGCAGTTAGGATGTTCCAGAGATGACTGTGTAAGCTAACTTTCATTTCTAGCTCTGTTTCTCTCAAACTCACTGTGATAGTCACCGGGGGTGTGCACAGGATCGGCATTTAGATGAATATCAGAGGGTCTGACGTTCTGATTTGCTCAGATTTGGAAACAGCCTTTTTATTAAAATGGCATGAAATCCATAACAACAGTGAGGAAAGCAGATAACAGGCCTATGTGGTACATTAAGCTTTGTTGATGTAACCCTGAGAAGAAGGAAATGCCAATTTCCATTTATTTTAGTCCACAAATGTGTATAATCCAGAAAAAAAGTCACAATTCGAAGCAGAAAGGAAATAAAATGAGCTCCTCCAGTTACATATATATATATATATATATATACATATATATATATATGGAGATATGCCTATCTCATAGAACTAGAAGGGACCCTGAAAGGTCATTGAGTCCAGCCCTCTGCCTTCACTAGCAGGACCAAGTACTGATTTTGCCCCAGATCGCTAAGTGGCCCCCTCAAATATTGAACTCACAACCCTGGGTTTAGCAGCCAATGCTCAAACCACTGAGCGATCCCTCCCCCCAAAAGAGATTATATGAAAGATAAGAGAAATAGTTACACGTGGTGTGGTCTGAAATAGCACAGCTCCTCGCCCTGCAAACTAAAGCCCTGATTCAGTAAGGTACTTAAGTACATGCATAACTTTGGGACTATCCACGTGCTTAAAGTTACTCACATGCTTATGTATCATGCTGAATCAGGGCCTAACTGACTACCTGCTGGCTTTGGTGTATTGATCTGAGACAAAGGAAATCAAAGAAAAGAGAACTTGTAATTGCATAAAAATACAAGCTGAGTGAGAAAAGACACATAGCCTGACCATGCAAGGTATGGCAGGGGAGAGGAAAGGAAACAGAGTGAAAGTATCCTAAGGCAGAGCTGTGCTAGTGTACTCCCCGACACAGCCCAAAGCCAACGCCCAGGCAGGCAAGCCATACAAATACCAAGTACAAACAAAATTATAATGGAAACTCAGTTGCAACCGGAGTGATTGCCATCATTCCAGAATAGCTATATTACATAGGAGGAATATGCATGTTTTGTTCGTTTTTTTTACAAGTGCACTTACGTACACACCCCAGTACAGCAGCTAGCCATTTATTTAGGTTCCTTGAACTCACTCCACCATCCCCTACACATCTCCAATTATTTTCATGGAAAATTGGGTTTTTGACTAAACAATTTTTGAGGGGAAAAAAGTATTTGCTGCTTTCCAGGGAAAACTGACTTTTCACTGCTGCACCCCCCCCCCCCCGCAAAAAAAAAAGTTTCAGGCAAAATTTTCAGTTTTTAGGCCAAAAACTTTTCAGGTTTACAGTCTGTCAACAACAATCATAATTTCGTGCAAAAGAGAAACATTTTCCAAACGCCTCCTATTGTTAACATAGAGGCCACTATTGGTTATTAATAACAAAACAGTCTTACTCTTTGGAAATACAGTACTATAGTTTTACTTTTAAATTAACTCCCTTCCTTGACAAGTTTCAGTAGGCTCTTGTGGGTAATCAAATTTGTGCATCTAAACTGATGTAACAGAAAATGGCACTGACGAGCATGATTTTGATATCTGATTGTAGCTAGAGGAGAGACAAGGGGGTGAGGTAATATCTTTTATTGGACTAACTTCCGTTGGTGAGAAAGACAAGCTTTCGGGCTTACACCAAGCTCTTCTTCAGGTCAGTAGTTAGGGGAAACAGTTCTATGGTATTTAGATCATATGGCCTGTTCTGTTTATAAAATGGCTTAGGACACTGACACAGAAATCCCAGCTAACTCATAATCCTTCCAGCCTTACACAGCACCTTCCATACAGAAACACATCTTCACTAGGGTTACACAGCAGGATTATTCCCCCCTCCCCACCCCCCTTTTGCCCTGACACAGAGCTATTGAAATTCACCAAGCAGCAATCCAACTGCTCTGTCAGATCTGATTAAGATGGTGACATGTTGTCCTCACTGTCACCAGCTCTGGAGACAATAGAATGTAGATGTACTTAAAAGAAATAGTGTTATAGATGTTTTCATGTACAGCCAGTGCCAATAATTAAACATGTAATTTTCAGAAACTGCAAGCCTCTTGGGGAAGGGGATTATTGCAGTGGCTCTCCCCATTCAGTCAGTCCTGTCCCTGACTCTAATTCTCAGTCATACATACACTAGCGGGCCTTTGCTGGAAATTATTAAACTGTTCAAATAGTGGTACATATTATGAATGAATTACTGATGATAGAAAATGGATTATGTCACAGTTTTAATTGTTTTTCCAATAGCTTGAACAAATTAGAATTAAACAGGTGTGTGTTTTCCTACGCCATATATTCTTTCAATTTCCTCCAGGCGCTCTTCTAATCCAAACAGAAATTCTCAGTAGGAATTTCCCATTGCTAAAACTACCAAAATGCTCACAAATTTTTATCCTTCCAGTGTCTAAAAAAAATAAATCTAAATTTCTTGTTAGCACTACCTCAAGACAATAAAATGAAGATTTTCCATCCAGCGTAACAGTCTGACAACAGAGAGAACCTATTAATCAACATTAGTGAATTTAGAGAAGATATATGCAAACACTAGTAACAATGACCTTGCGGAGTGTTGTATTAATTTAGATGGAATAAATGGGCCCAAAGTGTCAAAGGTATTAACAAGACCCTGTTACTGACCAACAACAAACAGTGTTAAACAAAGTTCGAGTTTGGTATACAGAGATCTCAGCCTGCTTAATACCATGGCAAACATCATTAAAAATCTTCTTAACCTTTTATTAAAGGCACAGAAAAAAAGGAAAATAGTTAAAGCCCTTGAAATGTAAAGTATTAAGTAAGGGTTTTATTTTAACAACATCCTTTGTTTCCTTCCCCTCAGGATGCAGGGAGATTTTAGAAAGAAACGCCCAGTATGATAGTCTCTTAGATGGTAATAACTATTTTCTTTGGCAGGAGGCACGGCCGGCGCTTCCATTTAGGCGACCTGCCGCCGAAGTGCCCCGAAGACCAGGAGCACGGAAGGACCCCCCCGCCGCAGAATTGACGACGACGACCGGGAGCGTGGAATGACCCCCGCCTAGGGCGCCAAAAACCCTGGCGCCGCTCCTGGCAGGAGGGACAGTTAGTTGACATTGGCTGGAGCTGTTGTAAGTGCTGTTGTTGTTGTTGTTGTAGTTGTTCCCACTTCCCAGAAGACAAATCAAGCCAAACACACAAGGGGTTGAGAAAAGAACAACAAAGACAGAAAATGCAGCTTTTGTCTCCGATGTTGACTTTTGCTTGCAAACTTACTGCTGAAAACCCAGGCCAAGCACATAGTCTTATTAGCCACTTTGAAATCTGGCAAACTTGTACCAGCATTAACAGTTCAGAGCACTGGATTTAGAAGTTTTTCCAGTCACAGGTTTACAGCAGTGTTGCAAAACATACAGTCTTGGCCATCTGAGCCTGACTCTTATTAGACAGAAGGCAAAAGGAGAGGGATAGGAAAGAAAAGAAATAAGGTGGAGAAGGAAAAGGACACACTTGGGGAGAGGTGTGACATCCCAGGTGGTGTTTGGGATTTAGCTGCAGCTGGTGGCGGTGGTGATGTCATCTGGGTCCCTCTCTCTGGCCCAGTCTGGTGTCAGGACCTCTCTCAGGATCAGGACAAAGAAGGTCCAGGTGCCCAGGAGACAGTTGGTGTGACAGCCAGGATGGTGAAGCTTGCTCCTTCCTCTTCTTTCAATCAGCCAGCGTATCAGTAACTGCCTTCCATATTTGCCCCCAATGTTTCTCTTTTTTTTTTAAGAACTCCAAAAGAGAGTGAGGGTGGCTTGGCCCATTCCCCTGTTATTTTGTCCACCAATTAGGTCTAATTTTCAACACACCAATGTTGATTCATTGATTTTCAGTCTCACACCAGGCACGACGTTAACGCAGTCCTTGAGTTATATTAGCAGGTCTTTTTGTTTGGACTAATTTAGTTGGGCCTGGCTTGGGACTCAGGTAACCTGGATTCTATCTGTTCTCTCTCACTGACCTGCTGTGTGACCTTCCTCTCTCTCTGCTTCTCTTTTTCTTCCCACCCTTTGTCTGTCTTGACTAGTTAGATTTAAAACTCTTTGGGGCAGGGGACTGTCTCTGTATTTGTACAGCACCTAGCGCAGTGATGCCCTGATCTTAGATGAGGCTTCTAGAGGCTGCTGTAATACAAATTACTAATAGTGCAGTCAGATCATGTCTGTTCACTACAGTCTATGTCACTGAGGTAATGTTGAGGATTCCTCCCTGCCCCTGAGAATACTTCACATATTTCCACCCTTCAGAAACCATTCCTCATTACAAACTGTACCATAATCCACTTGATGTGAGAACTCATTAAAGCCTCATAACAGCTGTCACAAGGGGCTGACTTGTGGGTTTTTCTTGTCACTGTTGTATTTGGAAAGGTTTTTTTTTTTTTAATTATGAATGGAGTAAAAAGATGCACAGTACAAACAGGCATGTTGTGTCTCCAGACAGCATAGAGGTGCATACTATACTGACATACCTTACAACCTCACACAGTGTTGTGCAGCTTCATGGTACTCCACCAGAATTGTGTGCAGCTGGCTGATAAATTGCTGTGGCCATATGTTAAAAAAAACTGGGGCACATCTCTATTACTCTCATCCTCCCGCCCTTTCGTTTTTATCTCTTCGTGTTTCTGCTACGATGGTCTCTCGTCCCCCACCTGCTAGCAGATATCTTTTCTATCCTGTTACTTTGTAGGATTCTCTCCTTTGAATCATTTGAAAGTCCTACATTTTCGTTCCTTTCCTTCTGCCTCTGTCCTCCTGGATTTTCTTTACTTCTTTCTTTGTTTTTGTCATCTTTTCTGCTGATCCTCCGTTTTTTTTTTCTCTCTCTCCAACCTAGCACTGGCCAGTAAAGGCTTTAATAGTTGGCTGTATTTGTTCCGTTTCTTTTCCCCTCAAATCAAGCCTTCTTTCTCCTTTCTCCTTGTAGATTTCTTCTCCTCTCTTAGCTTTGGGAATAGTTAAAAATATTCTAGCCTCTTGAGAGTTGTGTGAAGTTTTATGACACTATCACACTTAGTCATCAACAGGCCCTATAGCAACTATTGTAAAGGGGTCACCATCCGGCCTCAATTACAGTAAGCAAGTGTAATTAAACAGTCAAACACAATTAGCGTACAAATTACTCTCCTAAATGTGGACCATCTAGTCTCCTTGCTGCTAATTACAAAGCCGTTCATTGAGCTAAAAGCCTACATCTTTGAAAAAATGTACAATAAACTCTTCTCTCGCACTATGTAATCATTATTTTAATAGGATGCATTATAAGGGATATTTTTAACCCAAGCCCTAAAACATGAGTTTCTTATATCTTCAGAATGATTTCAACAATCTCTAATTTTATTTTATTTTTTTATGATTTGTAAAAAAGCATCTATCCTAGGCCCTAGGTGTTTTGTCAACATTAAAAAAAAAATCAAACTTTGATTCCTTGAATGCTAGTATTGCTTAAGAAAAACATGGAAGAAGAAAACTTAAATACACATACTTTTGTCACTGGGCTATGCATCACTGTATTATTTTTATATTCTAGCTATTAGTTATATTAGGATTGAAATGGAGTACAGAAAAATGTCTCAAGTTAATGTGAATTTACTTAGGTGCTTATTGACATCGTACACTGACAATACACCTCAACAGAGTGAATAAGCTCAGCGTTCAACCTAAACCTGGAAGTTGATGAGTTTGGGGGAACTGGAGCCAGATTCCTTACTCTACGTTGTTATTTGTAGCAGTGGTTATACCAGTCCAGTCTTCCACTCCGCCTTTGGCCCCTCCCCAAATGCCACTGCAGTTGACATGACCTCAATCTACACCCAGCTCTCAGACAGTCAGGCTCCACATGATACAGAGGACAGGAAAACCCTGCATGGGTGCTGGAAATCCTGTGATTTTTACTACCGGGAGGAAGCAAAAATCACATCAGCTCCATTGCATTTAGGGCCCTCTACAGTTGCAGAGGTGAGGGCAGGGTTCTCCCCTATATACATGCATATGTCTGTTTGGGGCCATTTTAACTGCTCCTCTTTCACATGCAGAACTCTCCTTGGTGGGAAGGGGGATTCTTTATGTGGATCATGGGTTGTGTAGGGCCCTTGGAGTCTTTTTAAAAATAGGTGGTAGATAAATGATCAAAGCAGATTAAAATCTACAGGTAAGTCTTCTTAGGTACAAACTTTGAAAAGCTGGTCTATGAATAGACAAACTAGAGTTGCTCAATGTCAGTGAACATTTAATAGTATCCTTGCTACTACAGTCATAACACTTTTTACTATGGTTCTGTTTTCTGTCACAAACCAACAGACCACAATTTTGTAATCTGATCAATGTGGGCAGATCCTTAAACCCACACACAGACTCATTAAAGTCACTGGAGCACCCCATGGGTGCAGGAGTCTGCTCTCACAAATCAGAGTAAAAAATCAGGCCTACAAAGAGTCAGACTGATTATTCAGCTCTTAGATAGAGACCTACAGGAAACACCTAGGTTCTATAAAAAGTGTTTCTTGTATAGCTCATGCAATATCTACTTGAGCTGAAAAGAAAACTAAAATGTTGCATGACACTAATCCATAAAACAAGCAAGTTATTTTTTGTGTTACAGGAGTACAAAAGAAATCGCAAAAAAATCTGACAAACAGTAATGAAACTGACTTGTGAAAAACATTGTGTGACCTCAATAGGACCACGGTTTCAACTGGAGTTATCCGTTACGTACAAGATAACCAAGGGTGTCTGCCCAGGAGTGTAACAAAGCTATTTAATAAAAAGTGTTCTGGCTATCCTGACCATACATCGGTCTGTCTTCATACTGTCTATATAGTTCTGTTTGTGCCTTTAGACTAGAAGCCCATCAGGTTCGGCTCTGTGACCCCTGTGCACCAGGGCGCAATGCCACTCACTCAGTTTTGGCCCCCATGTCTTGTCATGATGGAAGACTGGCAGGACTAGACCTGAGTAGGCAGTGGGGTAGGCAGAAGTGGTCCTCCTTACAACTGCCAATGGTACACATTGTGCGTAAAATGCATACGGCTGCAGGTGCCACTGGTACAGCACCATGTACACCTGAAATGCTAGATAAAGAGTAATTAAAGTACCTTTCAGGATACTATTCAGCCCAAAGTAACTTTTTGAAAAAGCTAAGATATAATCCCCTGAAAATATGGGCTTGTGATTCCAGTTGGTGCTGGTTACATAAATTCAGTTTAGGCTTGATCCTACTCCAACTGAAAGCAATCTGTGCTTTGCCATTGACTTTTAATGGCCTAATTCTATTACCACAATACTTGTTTGTGCCAGTAAAGATACCAATGAATTCACATGCTTTTCCAATACATGCAACACAGTCATGTGTTTTTCCACAACAGTTTAACACAGGGGTAGGCAACCTATGGCACGCGTGCCGAAGGCGGCACGCAAGCTGATTTTCAGTGGCACTCACACTGCCTGGGTCCTGGCCACCAGTCCGGGGGGCTCTGCATTTTAATTTAATTTTAAATGAAGCTTCTTAAACATTTTAATAACCTTATTTACTTTACATACAACAATAGTTTAGTTATATATCATAGACTTATAGAAAGAGATCTTCTAAAAACGTTAAAATGTATTACTGGCATGTGAAACCTTAAATTAGAGTGAATAAATGAAGACTCGGCACACCACTTCTTAAAGGTTGCTGACCCCTGGTTTAACATATGTATGTAGTAGTTAATGAAACACCAGGCGTTGTTGTCCTGACTCTTGAGCAACATACAAATCAGTCTACGGAAATTCTCAGTTTCACTTTAGTTCATTCCAAGTTCACGTGAATTTATATTTTTCAACTCATGAATAAATTTCCTGTTATGCACCACTTCACAAATACAGTCAAGACGCTAAATTAAGGGACATTCGGTATTAGGGACAGAACATCAAATGTACTTGCATGTGGTAGTTTCCAAAAAGACACCGAAATACTGGTGTTATTCAGGTTGACACACGTTGATGCAGGCAGCTATGTATTCATACAAGTGCAAATATAATTTATTAACTTCAGTAAAAAATGTAAGCACTTCCATAAATATTTACAAACAACATATTGAGCCCCACAACAACCTTGTGGAGTAGGTAACTTATCCCCATTCTGCAGATAGGAACAATTCGGAAAAGAGAGATCACATGACTTGTCCATGTCCACATAAGGAGTCAGGCCCAAATCCACAAATGGACTTAGGTGTTGCAAGACTCACAACTGCAACGCATAACTTTTAGGCACTTAGCCCACCTGTTGAGTCCCCAACTCTGAGTTAGGCGTGTAGAGCGAGATTGTCACCAAAGAATGGGACTCTCAAAAGCCTGCATGCTAGGCAAGGAGTAGCCTAAGCTAGCTAATAGTAGATGCCAAAGACATGGGCGTGTCCTAAGCCCCACCCCTCTTGTGAGGTTTAGATCCCAAGCAGAGTTAAGTGCCTAAACCAGGAACCGTCTCCTAGAATCAGGCAACTAAGTCATTTCTTTCAAGAATGGCACCAACAAACATTTAACTCCATACAAAATGGATGGAGTGGGGGGGGGGAGGAATTCCATTATAACCTTTAGCCCATTGGTTAAGGCACTCACGCAGGATGTGGGAGATGCTGGTCCAGGTCCCCCCTGCCTGATGCAGAGAAGGAATTTGAACATAGGGCACTCACCTGCCCACCTGGACTATAGCATCATTCTCACTTTTCTTTGGCCCAATGCACATTTACTTATTCATCCATAGTGGAACAGCTCCAACAGGAGAGACTGAGAGAAACCCAATCTGAACAGCCCAGAGCCCTGTGATTAGGGTACTCACCTATCAGCCTCAGAGGTGGGATAAGAACTCCATTCTTTACAGCTAAAAGTAAATTTAGGCCTTTCCCTTAAAATGCTTAATCATTAACACTCTTTTCTTTGCATTTCAAAGCATTAACAGACCCTGGGAAGAAACCTGTTTTTAATATTTTCCATAATTAATCATATTATCTTCCAAAGGGTGGAGGCTTCATCTAATTTAATATAGTATATTGTTATATGTCCTTGAAAGTTCAAATCCAAATACATTTCTAATAGAGCTTTGTACAGAATGTATTGTCCTAATGCTGTCTCACCATCAGATTTTAAAGTCTTTTATTAAATTAAAATATCAAAACATTAAAAAAACTATATTCTTAATATTTAAATTATCTAAGACAGCCCAAATGATAACTCACTAGTCAGTAGTGTTTCAGGTGTCCAGTTAATGGAACAAGTAAACTTCACCAGTTAGCGTACTTACAACTGCAACAACTTTTCTGGAAAAAAAAATCCTGTCTTATCCAGAATTTCAATTTTTGCTGATCAGTTTCCTCACGAAGCTCAATTTCCTATCTGATGTCTTGGCACCTTCCTTTCCTGAAAGAGCAAGTCAAGGATATGTCTATACTGCATGGGGGAGTCAGCCTCCCAGCCCAGGTCCACAGACTTGTGCTAGCACACTAAGAACACATGTGGGGATGTTGCAGCTCAGGCTGTAAAGCCTGGGATGGGGGGAGTGGGCTTGTGAACTCAAGCTCCACCCTGAGCCACAACTTCTACACAGCTATTTTTACAGCACTAGCATGAGCCCTGCCAGCACAAACCTGTAGGATGCTCGCTCCCAGATGCAGTATAAACATGCCCAAAGAATATTCATTTTCACTAATAGAGCCCTGGGGCCATGGGGAAAAAATTATAATCATTGTAATGGAAAACTATGAAACAACCTCCTCACAACTAGCCATCTTTAACAAGATTTGACTGAGTTGTTCTTCCTTCTGGAGTGTTTATGCTGGAAGCATAAGAGAATGTGCTTCAGCTGACATTCCTTTAAGCTAGATCACTGCTGTGAGTATTTTACATGGCACCTATCTGAGCACATACTATCTAGTAAAGCGGAACAGCAACACGTGCATATCTTCCTACTAAAACCAGACTACCCTCATTGTACAAAACCTCTCTGCAATAGTCATCACCTGATCATTTTGCTGTGATGTTCATAGCTGATATATTCATTACTAATATATACTACAGAATAAGCTCTTGGAAATGGAAAGCTTCCTTTGTGGTTGTCTGTTACTGACCTGTTTGTTTACCTGAGAACCTTACACTGCTCTGGGGTCAGGTTGACCTGATGTTCCCTCCCCCATTTAAAAACTGCTCCTGGATTCAAATATATTGACGTTGCCGCGATATTGCTCCAGAAGCCCTACAGCATGCCTCGAGCAGCCAGTTAGAGCCGTACTGAGATCCTGGATCTCATTGCCATCTGGGGAGTGAAGAATTGATCTGAATCCAAATCAGTCCTGAAGTTTGAAGCGAGTCAGTTTAATGGTTTTTTTCTCCCCTTAATTCACTCTGCTGTAACTCAACTATCCTCCATGCAATCTAAATTCAGGAGGAGAAGGATGGGGAACTTCAAATATATGCATACTTCAATCTTTTTTTTTAAAGTTACTCATTGTTTGCAGAAGGTCTTGGAGTTTGGGAGTTGTAAGGGCAGGAGTCAATCAGAGCAGAATGATTTGTAGTTAGATAAATAATCATAATGCCATTATGCAAATCAGGCACCTTCATTCAATCAGAGTTCAGGGATTTCCATAACTGAGAAATAACCATACAGCTTTGAGTCAGCAACTGTACAGCAACCCTGTGCTAAGACTGGCAGAGATAATTCAATCTTGATATAATGCACTTTATTATGTAGAATTAAGTAAGCCAATAAAATGAAATGACATTTCCTGTGCAGGTAGTTTAGGATCTCTGCCAAATGTTTATCAAGAGTTCAGGGTGCTCTGCTGAGGCCCAACTGAAGAATTTGGGTCTGATTTATCTGTTACACTCCAGTTTTACACTGGTGTAAGTCAGGCTCTCCGTTCTGACCCTGACATGCATAAAACTATTAGCTAGGCTAGAGACCAAGTGCACAGCACAGCTAATTGTTATGCAGAGAGAGGTGCAGTCTGGGCACTGACTAAGAGCCAGGAACTCCTGAATTCTAGTCCTAATTCGTAAGTGCCTTTGCGCAAGTCATTAGCTCCCCATCTGCAAAATGAGGATCATAATGATTCCCTATTTAATGCCTACAAAGTGCTTTGAAGAAGAAAAGAATTAAGTATTGTGTCACGGTCTGAGTACACCCCAACCCCATCCTGGCGCGGGACAAGGGCATCACAGCCCTGTGGCTAAGTCCACCTGCCCTTGGCCTCAGGGCAGTCTGGCCTAGTGGTCTGAGTCAATATGGCTGCCCTCCCTCACAGGGTTATGTGGCCTAGTGGCCAGAATCAGTATGGTTGCCCTTTCTTGCAGGCTGCACGGCTTAACATAGATGTCCTCTCTTGCAGGGCCATGCAGCCTACTGGCCAGAGTCAAAATAGGTGCGATTTAATGGCTGTAGGGGCGATAGGCCACCACCCAGGAGGGGATGGTGGCTGGGGTAGGAGGACCCGAGCCCTCCCTACTCCATCAGGTCCCAGCCGAGGGCCCTGTCAGCAGCGAGTGTATGCGTCACTGAGTCAGCGGAGATCCTACTGAAACATGCTGACATATCGCTCGGTTCTACAACCGGAACAATGCATAATCCCCCTGGGCTACTTCCTACTCTGTCTCCCAATGAGAAGGCGCAGCCATCTCTGTGGTCTCCTGGTTCCTCGGCCTGTGCAGTTCTCTGCAGCTCCCCTCTCCCTCAGGCATCCTCAGGTAGCCAGATATAAGCCTGCATCTCGGTGGGTCTGGCTTCTGCAATTGGGGGCTTCAGCAGCTCCCGGGCAGGAGCCAAGAACATGTGTCCTCCCTCCTCGGCAGTCAGCCATGACTGAGCTGAGCTGCTCCCTTTTATACTGGTGCTCTGGTTGGAGCGTGCCCAGAAGGGGCAAGGGGATATGGCTTCCTCAGCCCACAATGTGGGATTAACCCTTCCTTGTCCAGTGTGGGGTGTGTACATCCTGTCACATACTAGTAGAAGCAGCAAAGACCACAAGACTTTTTCAAATCACTAGGTCTCGCCCTCAAAAATGGGCAGTAACCTTGCATTAAATCTATTTGTTGCCAACAGTCCAATGAGCTCTGTGCTTGATCCTTGAGAAATCATCTGCATACTTCTTGTCTAACCATTGGATCCAAAGTAGGCATCATTTCCCACATGCATTGAAAAGAGCATTCAAATATAAAACACTGCTGAACATTTAACTCTATGTTATAATTGGGGAAATAAGAAGCGGATGCACTTGCAACTACCATTAGTCAGTCAGAATCCTGAGTGCTCAGTATCTCCTAGGATTTGACCAGTAATATTTTATACATTTATATATCATTTATATAACTGGTGTGAGGAAAGGGGGAGTCCAAGAGAAACCTTAAGAATAACCCTTAGCACGGAGGGCAAAACAGTCCCACCATAAAGCAGATGAAAGCAGCAGCAAATGACAGAGAAGAATGGAAGAGACTAGTTAGGGACAATATTGGCATGGGAAACGTAATGCAATAAATAAATTTTATATCATTATTTACCATTTACAGAAAGACACAATGTTCTGAAATAGGCTGAAAGTGACTCCACTCTATGTGGCTCAGTGCCACATCCCAGTCTGTTGAGTACTGAAGCCATTCCCAGCGCGCAGTGTAAAAGAATTATGTCCTGTATTTGAATCCCAGTGCTGTGTTTGTTCAGTGATGTTCACGCTCTGCAGTGCAGACATCAGCACTGATCCCAAGTACAAACCTTGGTTAAAGTACAGTGAAAGTTTTGTTATTGTCATTTTTTTCAGTTGGCTTGAACATGTATTGCTCTCCTAAGAGCATTCCAACAGGCTTTTCAAATAGATTTTCTTGTATAACTTAACTGAGAATATTGTCGGGGTCCTTTTATTACCATGAGAATAGAATCTGCCCTTGCTTATGCTGCTTTAATTCCAATTCCATTGTCTTCTCTGGAGTTACTCCAAATTTAAATTAGTGTGAGGGCAGAAACTCTCCCTTTATTATCTAGGTTTTCCACATGATCTGTGAGGTTTTTCTTTTTAATGTTATATTATCTTATTTAATATTGTAATTTTTCTTTTATTTTTTTTTATTTAGGGATCCTACCTCATCAATGTGAACTTCAGTAACCGGAAAGATAATGGAAAAAACAATTAAGCAATCAATTTGCAAACACCCAGAAGATGATAACGTGATAAGTAACAGTCAGAATGGATTTGTCATGAACAAATCATGTCAAACCAACATAATAGCTTTCTTTGACAGGGTAACAAGCCTTGTGGATAGGGGGGAAGTAGTAGATGTGGTATATCTTGACTTTAGTAAGGCTTCTGATACTGTCTCGCATGACCTTGTCATAAACAAAATAGGGAAATACAACTTAGATGGAGCTACTATAAGGTGGGTGCATAAATGGGTGGAAAAACATTCACAGACAGTAGTTATCAATGGTTCACAGGCAAGCGGGAAGGGCATATCGAGTGGGGTCCCGCAGTGATCAGTTCTGGGTCTGATTATGTGCAATATCTTCATCAATGATTTAGATAACGGCATAGAGAGTATACTTATAAAGTTTGTGGACAATACCAAGCATGGAGGGGTTGCAAGTGCTTTGGAGGATAGGTTTAAAATTCAAAATTATCTGGACAAACTGGATAAATGGTCTGAAGTAAACAGGATGAAATTCAATAAGGACAAATGCAAAGTACTCCACTTAGAAAGGAACTCCACTTAGGAAGGAACAATCAGTTGCACTGCACACATACAAAATGGGAAAGGACTGCTTAGGAAGGAGTACTACGGAAAGGGATCTGGGTATCAGTGGATCACTGGCTAAATATGAGTCAACAGTGTAAGACGGTTGCAAAAAAAGCAAACATCATTCTGGGATGAATTAGTAGGAGTGTTGTGAGCAAGACACAAGAAATAATTCTTCTGCTCTACTCCGCACTGATTAGACCTCAACTACAGTATTGTGTCTAGGTCTGGGCGCCACATTTCAGGAAAGATGTGGACAAATTGGAGAAAGTCCAGAGAATAACAACAAAAATGATTAAAGGTCTAGAAAACATGATCTATCGAGGGAAGATTGAAAAAATTAGGTTTGTTCAGTCTGGAGAAAAGAAGATGGAGAGGGGACATGATAACAGTATTCAAATACATAAAAGGTTGTTACAAGGAGAAGGGAGAAAAACTGTTCTCCTTAACCTCTGAGGATAGGACAAGAAGCATTAGACTTAAATTGCAGCAAGGCCGTTTAGGTTGGACATTAGGAAAAACTTCCTAATTGTCAGGGTGGTTAAGCACTGGAATAAATTGCCTAGGGAGGTTATGGAATCTCCATCATTGGAGATTTTTCAGAGCAGGTTAGATAAACACCTGTCAGGGCGGGTCTAAATAATACTTAGTCCTGCCATGAATGCAGGGGACTGGACTAGGTGACCTCTCGAGATCCCTGCCAGTCCTACAATTCTGATTCTTTGCATTCCCACCTTTCTCCATTGGTTGGTTCAATTTACAATACTGAATCACAAATAAAGCTAGCATCAGTGCTACTTATTACCCAGGGCCAACAAGATGTACTTAAAAGGTGTAGGCGTACACCTACCTTTGTACATGCTCCCATTCTCCTAGTCTTTACATCAAGATTGGCTGTCTTTCTAAAAGATATGCTTTTGCCCAGACAGAAGTTATGGGTTTGATGCAGGAGTCTCTGGTGCTATGCAGAGAGGTCAGACTACCTGAACATATGGTCTCTTCTAGCTTTACAAACCTATGAGTCCATGAACCACTTTGCAAAAAAATACATTGTCACGTGACTAGAGAACCCTTGAATATGGATAGTAATTGACATACTGCCTTCTTGAATATGCATTTGATGCACAGCGTTAACAAAATTAAGTATGCCATCTAAAGAAAATACAGCAGCCATGAAACATTAATCAATGCTCATTAATAGGAACAGGAAAAACATTTGCAGATGATTTCACAAAGGCAGTCTTTGCAGGGTTTGGTCCCATATCTTGTTTATAATATCTTGTTTATCTCTAAAGCACAAAAAAACTTCCCGAATGACCCATGAGAAGATGCTGCTTGAAGATTCCACTCCTCCTGTTCTACCTTACATTCTGGTGCTTTACAGGCTACATATAAAGTACACGAAAGGCCCTAATTGTGTTCCTTCACTGCAGAGCATGCAGTTTTTCTTCCTACAGAGATTGAGTAATGAAGTGCACCACAATGTGATTCTCCTTACAAGGGATGATGGAGTTTCAGAATACCTAGCGTCCAACAGATTTGCACACCGAATTCTTACTCCAATATTTATGTAAATTCATATTTATGGAGCTTAGCTTGTCTTTAGACTCCTCTAAATTTACATGCAATTCCTGAATTGATTCTTATGACCCTATCTTGCCCTTAGTCACTTCAAAATTTCAGCTTATTACCCTCCGGTCAAAAATGCTCTCGTTTCAAGCCTTTATACTAGATAAAGACCTACGGTGAAATTCTGCGCCCACTGAAGTCTATGGGAGTTTTTCCAATGACTGTTCAATAGAACCAGGATTTCACCTTTAAACCTGCTCCCACTGAAGAGCAAAACCCCCATTGGGCTTCCATAAGAAGTTAAAATGTCCTTCAGTCATCAAGATAATTACATGTTCTAGAGCCCAAGCTTGACTCATGCTGGTGAGCTGTACTCACACAAGTATTCCCAGTTACTAGTGAACTATTTGTGTGTAAGTCACATGAATACGCTTTGTAGGTTTGGGTCCCACGTTTGCTAGATACACAATCAATTAAAATACAACAATAATGACTGAAAAAACCAGCCTTATATTGAGAAGAAAAGATAAACAGAGCATGAAAGTACCATAAAAGACCTCTAGGGTCTGGCACTGTTTTTCACTTAAGTCAATGAGAGATTTGCTATTGATTTCAATGGGAGCATGACCGGCCCACAAAAATCAGAGTTCCACTGTCACATTTATAAAGTTAGTTTTAGGATTCTGCTCTGTTGACGATGCATTAGCCTGAACAGAATTAACTCATTCTGTCAAGTTGTGTTGGCTGTGCAGTGCTAACAGGAAGGGGGATGGAAATCACTAAAAATCAGTATAATCAATCAAAAATCAAACTATCCAAGGGAGAAGATGTATTGAGTAAAAAGGTGGCCTTTTTACACAGTCACTTTTCAGAGAAGAACCACACTTTAAGTGCAGCTTAAGAAGTGCATAGGGCCTTGTTCAGTCCCTCTACACAGGGGTAATTTCATCCACAGAGTGCACACAACGTGTCTGTATCTGGAGTTCCCTTCAATTTAACCTAAAGAAAAATATAGCTGCAAAGATGTGGTAGGTTAAACTATGTAGTTACAATGCTTGAAAGTGAGAGGAATCTTATCTCTTTGAACTCCTCACGAAGTTAAGCAACAGTGTTAAAAATATCAGGAATTAATTAGAGGGCAAGTTTCAGTGCAGCTGTTTAAGTGATCGATCACATGTCTGCTTTTCCTCCTATTGCACTGTTTACAAGAAAGAGGATGGAAAAAACATGCACCTAAACTGGTTCATCTAGAATAGGCATTTACCAGACATTCTCATTAATGTCTTTTGCTTCAAAGAAGTGAAAACAAGTAAAAGAGAATAAGAATTACAAATGGTTGCTCAGGATAAAAACAGATGTGTGAGAAATTAGACAGAATATTAAAAGGGCAGGAAAGGTCCCAGTGTGCAGAATCTAGCCCAAGGTTTGGATGCATCATCTTAAACGGAGGAAGATGTAACACCCCAATGCACCACTGGTATACCAATCTGAGCTTTCCTTTATTTTCTTCAGGTAATAAAAGGCATGAATCAAAGAAGCGGTACAAGTCTGACCTCCTCTGAACTGCGGGTTTCTGTCCAGATTAACCTGCTATAAAAATCAAAACTTTACATTCCCATTACCATTCAAGAAAAGGCTTCATTTGAGAAATCTCTATCAGGGGTCTCTAACCCCATTTCTTTATGTTCTTGGAACAAAAAGGAGCAACTTCATAACAGAAGAGCTGCAGCTGTAACTCAGGCTAAGTCTGTACGTTTTCTGACCTACCAGTGCAACATTTTCCTGCCTCTCATCCTGCCATTTATTTATTTTAAAAACCCCAAAACAAACACAAACACTCTCCAGGGAAATATCTAAACTTCAGATTTAGATATTGTGATAAGTCTCATGATCCATGACAGAGCATTGCCTTCTGGTTAAACTGGCAAAGCTTTTAAATGTAGACAAAGCCTTAGGCTCCTAAGTCACTTAAACACATTTGAAAATTTTACCCTTGATCTATAGATGGAAAAGGCCAAAGGAAAAATGTGACCTATTAACCATTTTGTATTAAGACTCATGATCCAATACTAATAATTTTAAATAAATGTTAATATTCCCTACAATTAAACAGATACTTATATTTAATTTTAAATGAATTATTGAGAAGGTTTGGTTTCTATAAAGCCTCAAGTCATGTTGCTATTCCAGATAGATGATGTCATATCAACTGAAGTTAAAATTCTGATACTCTGCCAGTTTGAGCTGTAATATTAAATGAAGGCATAATGAGCTTCCTGCTCTAAATTGGAAACAAAAGAGCAGTTTATTTAAAAGCAGGCCCTCGAGGTCAATAGAAATTTACAAGTGTCTAATTCAAGACAAAATTACTATCTTATCATATTAGTAACTTTCAGACTGTACTTGCACAGCACACAAATCTAATGCAGGACACTGCATATCATTACAATATTATACTGGATAAAGACAGACACAGAAAGACCTCGGAATAATGAGATTCCACCCACTGGAATTTGTTTTACGGGTTTTTTTGCCTAATGGATCATTTTCCAAATTCAGAGCACATTATGTAGTCTTTGAAGACATATTATAAACTGCAACCCCAATGAAAACAAAGGCTAGCAGAATGTAAGTGTTACCCTTTTTATATGAGGAGAAATCATTTCGGTTATTGTCTAACCCCACTACCAGTATGCCCTGACGTTCTCAGAGCTCCAGGGCTCAACCCTGTCATATGCAAAGTACTCTCAAATTCCCTTGTCAAATGACAATATACAGATAGCAATGCTGAACTCGCTACAGGCCACACACACACAAAAAACCAACAACTGTAATTCACGGGTGGGAATAAGTCTCAGATTTCCTGGCTCCCAGCTCTGGGCCTTACCCAAGAGACCAACCTTCCTCCTGACAAAGGAGTGACACAATAATTCCCTGATCCAACAAACATTTAAGCATATGCTTAACCACAGTGGGACAATGTACAAGTGTTAAAGTTAAGCATATGATTAAGTTCTTAACTGGACTGAGACCTATCTAAATAGTATGCTTGATCTTAGCAGAAACAAATCATATTGTAGTTGGGAGACAGTGTGACCTGGTGGATAGCTTAGACTTGGGACTCACGAGATCCGGGTACTCTTCCAGTTTCTACCACTGGCCCTGGTGACCTTGGGCAAGTCATTTCACCGCTGTGTCTCAGTTTCCCCATCTGTAAAACAAGGGTGATGATACTGACCTTCTTTGTAAAGACATTTGAGCTCTACTGATGAAAAGTGCTATCTCAGAGCTCGGTATTATTTATCCTTATTTTTCTGAGATACCCTCAACAGATTTTTGTGTGTCAAAAGAAGCAAGAAGTTTTCTGTAATCAGAATTGCTGTAACAGTATTCTTATTCCTGACCCTGCCCCTCACCAGGCAAAATGTCATTATATTACAATAATAATAAGATGTAGCTTCATTTTGTATAGCATCTTTCAGACAAGCTGTGTCCCAAAATGTTTTATAATGCTAAAGACAGTTACAAAGAGACAATCAAAAAGAAAGGAGAGAAATTAAAAGGGTGACAAGATATGGTTTCAATAATTACCTGAAAATTTAATGGGATGTCAATGAGGTACAGAGCTACAGACAGACTGGTCCAAATGGAAGGAGCCATAGAGGTGAATGCTCCTACCAAATGTGGCAAAATTGTGTGGAAGCTAGTGATAGATGAGCAGAGGGAGCAGGGAAGGGAGGAGAGCTTGAGTAAAAGAAGGATCCATGTGGTAGGTTGGAGACAGTCCATGGAGGGTACTAAAAACAAGAACCACCAAATGGAATGAATATGGAGCTAATGGAGTTCTTTCAGAATGTGGGAAACCAGGGGAAGTTAATAAGTAGAGCCCTGCAAATCTGTGGATATCTGCTTATATCCGCAGATCATTTTTGCACATCGCAGATCAGATGCAGATATAACTTTTGTATCTACGCAGGGCTCTATTAATAAGAATTTTTGAGCGTCCACTTTTTTTAAATGCTCATGTTATTTTGATCACTTTACAGATAATTTTGGGGTAAAATGTATCTTTTTCTTGGAGGGTAAAAGCTTCTTTGAAAAGCATTAAGATTTTGTGATTTGACAAGATTCGCTGGACACACAGAGTGGTGCTATTTCTGACCACTTGTGTGGTACCATTATTCTAAACATCTACCCTACATTACATACATGTACAAATATGTTTGTACAATCTGCCACGCCTACCCTAGATAGATGCTTATTTTTCATTAAAGATAAAAGCACAGGTAAGTCTAAAATGCTTTCACATGAATACAGAACTTCTTCTAATAACTTAGCAGATCAAAACATATCGTAGATGAAAACTTGCTAAATACAAGCCAAGCTATATTCAGCACCAGAATTAGGATTTTCACAATGGTAGGAGCAGATTATTAATAGAAAAATTATAGTACTGATCCAGCTGTCATTTAAATCAATGGTAAAATTCCCATTCATTGAAGTTGGTGACTGGATTGGGTCCTGCCCTTGGACTCTTGATAATTAAGGTTTCTTTTGACTGCCAGGTACAGCTCTTAAAGCCTTATATTCATATGCTTCATAGTGTATGAATAAAAGACTATAGCAAATACCACTATATCCCCTGTAATTAAAGCAATTTGGTGCATAAAGTACCAAGTACCAAAAACTGTAGTAATCATCTTGAGCTCATTAATTTACAAAGCTCTGGGCATTTGCCAGTCACTGCAGTTCTGATCAAGCCCTATTCCTGCTTAGTCGACACAATCCCAATTAATCCAGTAAAAAACATTTTCAAAACTAGCTAGAAAATATATTCACACACATATTGCATTATTAGAAATGATAAAAAAAATTAATCATAGAAGATTAGGATTGGAAGAGACCTCAGGAGGTCATCTAGTCCAATCCCTTGCTCAAAGCAGGACCAATGCCAACTAAATCATCCCAGACAGGGCTCTGTCAAGCCAGGCCTTAAAAATCTCTAAGGATGGAGATTCCACCACCTCCCTAGGTAACCCATTCCAGTGCTTCATCACCCTCCTAGTGAAATAGTTTTTGCTAATATCCAACCTAGACCTTCCCCACTGCAGCTTGAGACCATTGCTCCTTGTTCTGTCATCTGCCACCACTGAGAGCAGCCGAGCTCCATCCCCTTCAGAACCCCCCTTCAGGTAGTTGACAGCTACTATCAAATCCCCCCTCACGCTTCTCTTTTGCAAACTAAATAAGCCCAGTTCCCTCAGCCTCTCCTGGTAAGTCATGTGCCCCAGCCCCCTAATCATTTTTGTTGCCCTCCGATACCAAATTCCTCAGGGTGGGGGAAAGAACTTGTGTTGCTTACCTCTTCTTTCATTTAAACTTCTAAACACCAAGGGTGAGGCTTTCCAGTCACATATCCTGTCTTGCACCACAAGTGGTATCACTAAAGGGTTAACCTCTTAATCTTCTCCTTCTCTTGTTGTAATAAGAAAGTACTCACTTCGGTAAAAAAGCATATCAGTTCCAGCACTGTAAGATCACTCCATTTCTGTTCTCCCTCCCCACCACCACCATTACTCTGCCACATGGATCTCAATCGCAGAGGTCAAATGATACAAGCACAGCACCATCCTCTGCTCATATCTAGCCAATAGTATCCAAAGGTCCTTGTGAGTTTTACTGTAAGCTCTTCCTAATTCTGAACCACTAATGAAATTATCTGTTTGTTCTTAAAATAACACTAGTATTACTGTTATTTATACTACTATAGCGCTAAGAGCCCCAGTCATGGACCAGGACCCCATTGTGCTAAGTGCAGAACAAATACAGAACAAAAAGATAGTTCCCGTTCCAAAGAGCTTACAGTATAAATGTAAGACAAGAGACAACAGACAGATACAGACAGACCAACAGGAGAATACAGTACAAGAAAACAATAGAACAATATTGGGCTGCATGATAGGCTGTGGTCCCAGCCACCAGCAGCCTCGCCATTAAAAATGTGGAGTCTAAATAGGGTTGTTGACCCTGTCACAAATGGTTTACAATAAACACAGCTTCTGAAGTGCAGGACAACTACATATTGCTGTACTAGAGAAGTGCTGTAAATCAGAAGCCATAAATAAAATGATGCCTGGATTACCGTATCACCCGGTGGCACACCATGGTGATGAAGAATGGCAGGTATACCATTACAGACTTGCTTTTAATGGCCACAGATGTAAACATGCCAGAGAGGAAGCCTGATGGAATCTCACTGTTTTATTCATCTATTTTGTTAATCTTAGTTCTTTTAATCACTTTTTTTAAATTGCACATGGCCATATAGTTATCTTTTTTACCACATTAAAGTGTACAGAGAGGTCGCACTTAAAGCAGCTTTTTTTTCTTTTCTTTTTTTTTACCAGTTCCAGAAATTCCCCATTCCATGAATAGGTAGTATCTCTCCAACTGGCAAAACCTTTCAAAGCAGTAGAAACTTTTGAAGTGTGACTTTTGTACATACCACATGGTCCCTGGTTTAAATACTAACACATTGGAAGGTTTTATTTTTGCTAAAACAATCACACTTCACCCTCCATAACCATATTTATGGCAGCATAAATCAACAAGTGTTCAAAGAAACAGCTCCAAGGAAATATGATCACCACAGCAAGCAGCAGTGAAAAAGAATGTGTGTGGTGATTTTATTGTCACTTAGAAACAGGAGGTCTGCGATAAACCTTAGAAAATTATGTCTTGGAACTACAAAGGCCAAAGCTCTCCACCATTCTAAGCAGGCAAGAATTAAGTGCTCAAATATCAATTATGTCAATTATGAATACAAATGGATCAAGATTTGATACAGGCACTGAAAGTTTAAAATGCTGAACTTTATATTAAATCATTATTCAGCACTCACATTGCAAACTAGGGCCTGAATCTACAGTTCTTTCTCAAAAATCCCCCATGAGAGTCAATAAATATCTTGGTTAAATGAAGAACGCAGGATCTGACCTCTTTGTATGTTTATAAAATATGGTTAAACTTTATAGACTGAAATATTCAACATGAATATATTATTAATATAATAATAACTACTACTGTACTACCAAATAATTAGTAATTAAATAGAATTGGTCAAAACATTTTGACCAAAAAGAAAAAAGAAAAACCCTTTCCCATAAAAAAAATATAGTTTCATTTAAATCAAATTTTTCTGGGGTAAAATGTTGATTTCAACAAAAATGTTCAGTTTTCCAATTGGAAAATTTGAAATAAAGATTTCATTTTGAACTGACATTTCAAAATAAGATGGACATTTTTGTTTCATTTCAACTTAAACTGTCATTTTTTTTTCAGTTTTTGGACCAAAAAACTCATTTCCCATTCTTTCCCTTTTGTCCTCCCTTCTCCCTTCCCCCCCACAGTGGAAAAGAAGTGTCTGAAAGGGCAGAAGAACACTTTTCACACTTATTTACTGTTTTACAACCAGGAAAAGTAAAGTATATTTTCCAACTGTTCACCCTTTTTTCAGTGGGGAAAAAAAAGTTTTTCAGTCAAAAATTTTTGAAAGGACTTTTTCCTCACAAAATTTTGCATTTTCCAGCCAGCTCGATAAAATAAAAATAGTGATGAATAATTCCCCTGAAGTAAATGGGAGTAAGATGCTACTCATAGTAAGTAAAAGTATGAGAATCTGAACCTAAGTTATTACTGAGCCATATTGGCTTCTTGGTCATTGAATAAAATTCCCACTGGAACAAGGACAGACTGTGCCCTGTAACATATAGCTGTATGGGATAAGAATAGAAAATATATTGGGTCTCTTGTTGTTCCTCAGGAAGTTCAAGATTTGTAATGTCATATTTAGACTCAAGTCAGTCTCAGACTAATGAAAAACTATCTAAATGGACACATTGTGTTTAACTGTTGCCTGGTTTTTCAGCATAAAAGCTGTAAAGCAATGCACAAAGCTATACAAACTGCAGAGTCCCCGAGCACAAATTGAATGCACATACAGCGTGAGTCTTATGGACACCCACGTCCAAAGAGTTTCAGATGGTCTACTACAGGGGTAGTCAACAGGCAGACCGCGGGTCAACTCCAGACCATGAAATCTTTTTATTTACTTATTATTATCATTATTGCTATTGTGGTTTGAAAAATGTTTCTCTGGAGTCTGGACCTTGACAAAAAATAATTTACTTCCCCCATCTACTAAATAGGATACTTCTATATCTATGACCAATTCTGGGTTGTCACTGGTGACATCGGAAATATGGTCACTTAATAGTTAAGTTAGCTTGGTAAAATGCTGCAGTATACTTGGGGTGGTCTCAAGCCAGGTGGTCTTTGAAATAGGCTTCACTGTATTTTTCTATATAAGGTACATGCTAACAAAGGGCTCCGTGATAAATAATAAACTTCACCAAATAAAACCTCACAACAAAGAGCAAGTAAACAAAAATATCCACATTGAAAAGCAGTACTGCAAGCCACACGCATTCAGAACCCATAAGTCAGGCCCCACAAAATCATGAGGTTTTAAACAGTACAAAATTTTGGATACTTTTTATTTTCCTTCAGGATTTTGCCCTTTATGATGGACTTTTCAAGCTTTTCTTCACAACTTTTCTTCACAACAATCGTATATAAAGACTGAGATTCCTGTGCAATCACATCTGCACTACCGCTTAAGTCAATGTAACTTAGGTCGCTTGGAGTGTGAAAAAGCCACCCCTCTGAACAACGCAAGTTACATCGACTTAAAGCGGTGTCCACACCGCGCTATGTTGGTGAGAGACGCTCTCCCGTCAGCATAGCGCGTCTTCACCAGACGTGCTACAGTGGTGCAGCTGTGCCAATGTAGCACCGTAGTGTAGACCAGCCCTGAGAAGAAGTTCAACATCTATAATTACTGATGGCCATTATACAATAGACATTAGCAGGCTAAGGATTACATTTCAAACCTCTTATTTTTAGGGAAAGACCCAGTCAGGAGTAAGAAAATCTAAACTTGGCATCTTAAAAACAGTATAAACAAATATGCACTACAGTATATTTGACAGGATTAAGAAGTTTGGCATAGGCAGGCTAAACATTTAACTTAAAAGAATTTAACGGCAAGCTAAGCTGCCATAATTACATTGCAGTTTTTCTAATGTTGACAAAGCTACTTTTAAAGTCTTTTAAAAGCGGTAAAGGCCAGTCAGTTGAAAAAAGAATGGAAGAAAAAAACCCCCAAATCTTACTTATCGTTGAACAGAACCCAATGTAATTAAAATGAAGCTGACACGAAAACATAGCCTTCCTCGAAAACACACTGTAGTTTTCTCTTTTTCAAAACATCCACCCTCTTCCCATTCAAATCCCTTGTGTACTTTTCCTGTGAAGCACTGCATGATTATCCACCAAATAATGTTATTTAGTTTATATATAAAGCAATTCAAAAGTAACCAGCATGAAATATGGGATTTAAATAACATTTACAATCTAGCCTGCACTGGAAAACTAAGCTCTCCATAGCACTCTGCTGTCCCGCTCTGCTTCTCCTCACCCAACATTGTCCAATGTCAATTCTGTTGTGCCCTTGATTTAACTTTTAGACCACTAGTCCTGCAAACACATAATATCTTGTTTACAACCATGAATAGTCCCACTGATAACTGTAAACTCCTTGGGATGATGAGCATAGCCAAATTCACCAGTGGTGTAAGCTTATTATGCCACTCTAAATTCAATAGACTGGCACCAGCTTACCCCAGCACTGAATTTGGCCCAAGTCTTTTAGTTGTCTGGAAAGCACTATGAACACTTATTGTGCTAAATAAATAATAAAAACAAATAGAATATTTCTATTAAATGAGTCATACAAGCTGACGATAAATAAAGACTTTAAACAGGTCAGCTACTTTTTACATTAATTCTTTGGTTCACTGGCCATTGTTTAATTTTGAAGGCTATGTTAACAAAAAATATCTAAGGAAAATATCTTCTCTTTACTAAATATTTAAGACCACAAACATTTATTAATGCTTTTGAAATTTTCCCCTCATATTATAACTACTTCAGAACTCACCATAAAATTAAGAAACGAATCAAAACAGGTAATATAAAGCATATTTTTGCTGCCTTATGGAACCGCCACAGATTATGAAGTCTGTTAAACATCTCTTTTGACAGCACATGTATTTAAACATTCACCACATATCAGTTTTAAATTTTAATATATAACCAAACATAGTGTGGATTTTAGTAATAGCTAGACCTGAAATTCCATTCATTCTTATGTCAAAATCACTTTCCCCTCCTCATTTGTACTGTTCAAGAAAAACAGAAACATACAATTATTTTATTTTTACTTGTTTATTTAGATTTATAGAACTATCAGAAGCTCTAAGCATTTAAGCAAATTTTAAAATACCATCTCATACAAGACAGTTATCGATAACAAATCCAGTCTAAATAAATCACTCTCATGTAGTAAAACAAACGAACTGATAGCCCACCACCTATTAGCGAATGATATCCTTTTCAAATCAGCAGTGTCAAATAGTTACATTGTTTCATTCATAATTGCCCCATGTGTAAAATATATAATTATGTTCTATCACAAATTGGCCACAAGAGTGTGTATTTGTTTCTGTTTGCTACACTGAGAGACACTCCAAAGCACCACACCACATGTAAAGGTCCAAATTGTTTGGGATTATAGGGTGAAATCCCAGATCCACTGAAGTCAATAGGAGTTTTGGCATTAACTAAAATGGAGCCAGGAGGTCTACCAAAAGTGCTGACATACTGTAAAATTAAAAGTACAAAGATTTCAAAAGTTTTAAAGACCCAAGCTGTCACCTCTGTTCATGTGAGTGCTATTTTAGGATGCAAATTGTACACATTCTTATATTTAAAATTTGCCAAAACAAAGAAAACACAAATATCTGATCTACAATAAAATAGTATAAGGGTACAATTCCACTTGTAATATTTCCAATAACTGGGTTTAAATTGAAATTAATTCTTTTAATTCAGGCAGTAAAACTGATATTTTATTGAGAAAAAAACTTAACTGGATGATTTAGAACTACTCAGTATTCACAAATTTTCAATTCAAACTGTCAAAACTTGGATTTATACAAAAAACATTTCATTTTTTTCCCCCACACAAGCTCATTTTCAGGTGACTGAAAGCTTTATGGATGCCATTATCCAAAGTTCCAGAAGCCAAGTGCAAAGATGTACTATTTTCCAAATAAAGGCCCTAACGTTGTAACTGGATCTGTATTTACTGACCCCTCCAACTGCCCTGAGCCTCACGGACTTCAACTTATCCTCCACTGTGCAAGATACAAACCACACAGAGTTTGAGCCAAAATTACAGTATGAACTATTTATTATTGGAAAATAAGACATTCAAATTGTGGTGTGTTAGTGCAAAAATTTCCAATGAACCGCTTTAAAGCAGTAAATGAGGAATATGTAATGCTGGACGAGAACAAGCATTTAAAAGTTATCAATATGGTAGTATCCAAGAAAAAAACATCATAAATATTTTACCATGATCAAGGGGCTTATTTTACAAATTCCAATTCATAGGCTAAACAACAAGACTGGAGCGTGCAAGTTTAGTTTAATTAGAAAAGGGAAAATTTTAAACTGTCCTTACAGTACTGCAAGCACCAATAACCAAACCTAGTAAACAATAAAGTGGGAAAGATCATGGGAATCCAGCCTTGCTCTTCTTTGAATGCAAACACCCAGGAAAATTCAGAGTTTACATGACCCTTAAATTTCAAGAATCTTACTTTTCACATCAGTGCAATAGAGAAGGTTTCCAGATTTGAAACTTTCAGTTTGTTAACCAGTTCTCTTCTTTTGCACAGTGATTAATTACACGTCTTAGTTCAGAAATGCCATTGTCAGAACAAAACCCATGTCATTTTATAAAATGTCTGCTTTGGAAATACTTACCCTTTATGCTGCCAGCATTTTCCCAATCTAATACATTCAGAATAGGAGGGCGCCATTCAACATCCATGGCAGCCAATCGGTAAAATGCATGCAGTACAACTGTTCTTTATGACATTTTTCCTTTGTACTACTGTTAGCTAGCACACGAATAATAATAAAAGAGTAGTAGTAGACAGACTAATTAAATGCCTGTCACCAAATACTGACAAGACTTGCACTTCATCTAAATCTATTCAAGACAGCAGGTTGAGGAGGGTATAGGAGAGGGCAGAATTTGATCCCTGGAATTTAAATATAATGCAGAATGGTTTCTGTGAAGCTTGGATGCATATGAAAGAGGGAAAAAATGAAAATATGACATTTATTTATAATTGACCTAGATCCCTCCCAATTACTTCAGTGCAAACTCCCATTTGATTTAATGGGATCATTTAATTTAATGGGAGTTGACTTTTGTTTCTTTTGAAATGCTGCTGATGGAGCAGAAAGCTACAAAGTTTATATCCATACCTTAGATCAATTCAAGGCTACTGCTTAATATTCCGAGTGTTACAATTCAACAGATTGTAAACTCTTCAAGTGAGGAAGCTGACTGAGGCATCTGAGCTGTATTGTAATAGAAATAAATATTAATACCAAAAAATGCTATTTCAGTGAATTCAGATACTCATAGTGAAGCAGGATGTTAATCTTGTATAGTTTCAAAGCATAAATTGCAACACCAGTTATAAGGAACCTTTGCTTACTGCAAAGTTCTTCAATGGGAAATGGTGACTTCAGTACAAGAGAGGGCTATTGTTATTATTAGTTATTATCTGTATAACTGTAGAACCTAGGAGCCCTAGTCATGGACCTGTACCCCATTGTGCGAAGCACTGAACAACCACTGAACAAAAAAACAGTTCACTGTATGTTCCCCCAGCACGTAGACACGGCAAAGCATTTAAAAGGCTCGTAGGGCTATGTGGTCCATAATGAAATAACACCATTTACTTATTTGTATATCTGCTGCATACAGATGAAAACTTCAGCACTTCCATGTTAGTAATATGAAAAAATGTATTAGATACAACAAAGTAAACACGAATAAAATTAATAAGGTTACTTACCTGGGACATCTAAAAATAACATCTCCTATGAATAAAATAGGGTGTATTTAATGTTAAGAATCAAGTTCTTTCTATCCATTTGAGAAGCACACCAAACATTCCATAGATAGACCATAGTAAATGAGATAGAGAAAATTCTAAGGAAGAGTTCGTATGAGCTCTACTACTACTCTAAAAGGAAAAATCAGTAAGTAGTATTAATATGAAAACGTGAGTTCTCCAATAAGTCATATAGGAAAAGGTCATTCAAACTAAAAGAAAAGTGATGAACGATGGAGACAAAAACACCAACAAAACAAGTACGAAATACTTTGTGTTAATATGCTATAGTGCTGTTACTCTACTTTGATTACAGTATAGGGCAATATTGTCTAACATGGAAATCTATCCACAATATAATGATTTATAAATTACTCATACCGCCTATGCGCTGTCTTCTTGGCTTTCCACTTTGTAAACATGTTTTCATAATGGGAAGCAATCTGTCACTATTACAGATGGCCATTGTATAAAATAATAGTCTTGACCGATGTCAACCACCCCTAAGATTCACCAAAGTGTTGGTCAATGAGGAGGTGGATTTCATGTTAATTAAATATATCTTACAGTATCCTAAAAATGCATTATATTTTAATGAGTAATACAGTACCAGAATATAAGGTATGGTAATTCATTCTTTGGATCTTCTCGAAGCAGTTCACTGAGGGACAGATCCTGCTCTCATATCACTTTACTCATATAAATCATCCCACTGACAATTCATATGAGCAAAACAACCTGATAGTATCATGTTTAAGGAATTTTTGTTACTTATATATGGTGCGTTGCACTAACCAAATACAATGTGTTAGTGGTAACTACGATTCAAAGCCGACGAACAAGAGCCAGGGATCAGCTCACTGGTGGTTCTGCCCCCGTACAGCCTTTGTAAAATATAATCCCATTCTATTACTGTGAAAGTGTGGTGATTATTTTTCGTGCATTAAACTTATTCTTAATTCACTGTTTGATCAAACCAGTTTTCATTTTGTTGTTGATGATGCTTCTGAACTTGAAGAAAATTAAACAAAGTTAGGCTCAGTACAGATTTTCTTTCTTGCCCATTCCAACTCACTTGTACTATTGCCTGCAAATAAAATGGAAAGATATCTATTTTTATGGCAAAATTCTGCTCTCAGATCGAGGTGGCAGATTTCAGCTCCAACTTTCTACTCTCCCTGACTGCATGGAATGTTCTTTGATATCAATGTAGAATGCTGCACACATATAAGGAGCAGAATATCACAGTCAAGAGCCATCATGTGAACATTAGTTAATAATACTGATTGAGCAGCTTAATTGATAACTAAAGTTTCACACATTTCATATAAGAACATGTCCTCTACTTTAACAGAGCAAAAGGGGAGAGCTCCTCTCATGCAGTCTGTGTAAATATAGGTTAAAAAAAAACCCAACAGAAATCAAGGGGCCAAATTCTGCCCTGATTTCTGCCTCATAAAACCCCACTTAGGGTTTGATTGGATGACAAGTCTGTGTAGAAATCGTTTCAGGACGTTTGAATACTCCATTTTATCTGAGACATAATAAGATATGCTGTCCCTCTATTTATTAATAAATAAATATTAACCCACAGACATAAGAAACACACTTGTGCAATACTTCTTTCAATCTACAGTAGCAGTGTCAGATTATTAGGTACTTGTTAACAATATAGTTCACGGACTTACACATAACTTAAAAACACTACTGACAAGAAATAACGTAGATAATTTTTTTTCACATCTTAGCTCATAGAGCTGAGAAGCGATGGACAAGTGATTTCTAATCAGCTCACTCCCCTGTGTTTTTTAAAATGTTAATGAGTGCTGTGTACTGATTGATAGGCAGGAATACCTGCATGAATATTTCAGTTGTTCTATCTTAAACATGCTTTGTAGGTCTTGGACAAGGATAAATAACATTACATTTCTATACTAGAAATGACGAAAAATCAATGTATTTTAGAGGCCTAAAATCAGTGGAGTTACACGGATGTAAAACTGGAGTAACATAGTAGTGAAGCAGGCCTTATTATATATATGTGCCCATCCATATTTATTTCTAATGCAATCCAAGCAGTAGGATCTAGGTGCCAAATGTAATTTCTATAGCAATAAAATTGAAAATTTAAGAATGAAATAGAGTTGTGAAGAAACTGCAGTAATAACTTATGAGACCCTAATATAATAATATATGCAGATATACCTATCTCATAGAACTGGAAGGGACCTTGAAAGGTCATTGAGTCCAGCCCCCTGCCTTCACTAGCAGGACCAAATACTGATTTTGACCCAGATCCCTAAGTGACCCCCTCAAGGACTGAACTCACAACCCTGGGTTTAGCAGGCCAATGCTCAAACCACTGAGCTATCCCTCCTGCTCCACCCTCATGGTGTTCATATCAAAATCTGCCATTAATTTCAACAGGAGAAAGTGATATGGAGTTGTATGATCATGATTTTTGTAAGTATACATATATATATTGGAACCAACCCTGCCCACTGGGCATGTTTGCTCTATAGAGAATAAAAATCAAACTAAGACCTTGATCATGCAAAGAGATCCATGTGTGCATAAAACTTTGCTCACATAATCTCTTTGCAAGACTGGGGCCTAAGATATTGTGACATTAACAAACATATATGTAGTGATGTTGGCATACAGGTCCTATTCCTGAAAACTGATATTCTTACAAGTAGTCCCATTGACAGACTATTTGCATGCGTAAGGGTTGCAGAATTGTCAATATACTTTATTAAGCATTTGCTATCTAGAAAAAACATGAAAAGAAGTAAAATTAATGCATTAGAGTATTTTGTTAATTAATTATAAAGGCAAACTGTTTAATTTATTTTGTTCTGTCATTCATTATAAGAGCAATATTTACATTATTATAATTGAGACTGTCAATTTTCTGTTCTAAACTATTTTTGCTTCAGAGAAAGTATAATTTAGCAGTAAAAATATAATTTAAACTGTCTGCAGTTTAGAATACAAAATCTCTTCTCAGAAAGGAATTTAATTTTATACATATTCAAGCACTAAAAATCATTTGGATATTTTTAAGTAAAAAAAGCCATCAATCAAAAATATAGATTCAGAATATTTTTTCAGCAGTGCTGTAATTGCAGAAAGGCCTCCATTTCAATACGAGAGTTTGAAGGCCATAAAGCCATATAGCAGACTAATTCCTTTTGCTATTTTTGAAAATAAAATGTAAAGGACTTGATTTTCATACTTGGACACACAATTACATGCGCAGTTACCTGCCTAATATGCATGCACAATATAATTGTGTGTGTGAATTCAATAATAAATGGTCAGCTGAATCTGCACACTTAATTGCAGTAAATGCATGAACAAATTAGTCATGCATTTTTTGAGCATAATTGCATATGTTTAATTTTGTACATCAGGTCCCAAATCACTAAGAGCTAATTCTTGCTCTCTTTAAAGGCAGTGGCAAAACTGCCATTGATTTAAATGAAAGCAAAATCAGGTGTATAAAATGTCTTGTTTTATAAATAAGTTAATGTTCATTAAATCAAATGGAAAGCATTGCGAATATTTTTAGAGATCTTTCACTGCTTCACAAGTATGCACCTGCAAGAATCTGATTCAGTCTATCTAATGTATTGGATGAATGAGTTGCTAAATAAGTCTTGGCACAACACACCATTAAAACCAAAAAAATCATTGTAATATATTCACTCAACTGTATCCACAATAACTGTACAGATCATAATAGAGCAGAGGGACCATTATGGACTGAAGCTCACACATTCAATAAAGTAAACACTACCAACAAGGCTGCAAGAATTCACCCACATCACCATACTTTGAAGGGATTCCATAACCTAATACAAGTTTCCAAAATCATAGTATTATTCTTTATTGAATAGGGCCCCATCAGACTAATTACCTTCTAAGACATTTCTAAATAGTTCTTGACACAAATTCTACAAGAATTCATTAGTACTATACAATAATTTAAATTTATTTCAAAAGATATATAATTACATATTTCTAGTGTAACAGGGATATGGAGTAAATTATTATTTCAGTGAGAAAACTGTTTAATTACATAGTACTAAATAAATATAATGGAGATTTTAAAAAATTGTATTTACATAAACATTCATTCAAACATTCGAATAACTTCTCTAATTAATGCAATGTACAATTAATATATTAGGGAAAGTCAGGAAACAAACAATTAAGGTTCCTTGAGTGTACTCGTTTCCAATTTTTTAACTGTGCAATCATAATGTTGGATTAATAAAGTTTTCTGCATTTAATTTCCATATGTTTATTTTTTAGAAAGAAGAAAAGTTGCCTCTTTGCTACCTTAAGGTAACACAGGCCCTCAAAGGGACAGATATGTAGACTTTGGGGAACCTAAAGATGCAAATAGGCACACAGAGGGATTTTCAAAAGCACCTAGGCACCTAATTCTCAAGCCTTTAAAGGAGCATAAGTTTATATCTCTGTGACATATATTGACAAATGCAGATTTCTGAAAGAACACACACACATTGCCTCTCTTCCGAAGTGTAAACAATCATGAGGGAGAAATCCTGATTCTACTGAAGTCAATGGTAAAACTTCTATAGACATCAACAGAGCCAGGATTTCACCTTCAGACTAAGTGAAACGTTACATTACATATGTGCAATAGTTAGTTTTCAATCATTCAGACTTTATCAATAGCCAACCCATTTTTTTCAAATATGTTGTGGAAATACTCTTCACTGAGGATCAATTACATTCAAAATTTTAAAGTTTAGCTATTTTTGAGTTGGCTGTATGGAAAAAAAGGTGATAGTTATTTTTTTAAGAAGGTGGAGAAATGTGTGGATTTTATATAACCTAAACTTTTTGCCAGTTATTTCATATCTATCTATATGTGTATGTTTTCATTTCTGGGGGGGGGGGGTTAAGGAATTCAAGGGCTGAAAAGCTTTATTCAAATTTAAATAAATAAACAAACAAACCATCTTTGATCAGAGACTAATATGAACAATTTGAGTCCAAAAGATAGTCAACTCTCTGGAAAGCTTATGTGAAAACAGGTTACAATTGAAACTATTTTCCCATCATTATAGCTTTCTCTACCAAATGTTCACTATAATATCTATTTACAATGCACAAAGTGATAATCAATTCTGATGGTTTCACTTGGTTTTGTTCAATTTGCACACCAACATGAATTAAAGCTAGGAAGGATTTTTACTCTGGTCTTTTTGTAAATTGACATTTAAGCACAGTTTCTGTAGTTGACTAGTAACAACACATTTGGCTGCAGTATGTTTTCTGTTAGTAGCGAAAATACCAACTCCCTCCCCCCCCCCCACACCCCCTCCTTAAAAAAAAGAATACATCGTTGCAGCAGAAATCCCTCTTCCCCCCGGAAATTATTTTTTTTTTTTTTTGCTCTGAAGTTCATAAACTAAACTAATTTGTATTTTACCAATTATAAGAATCACTAAAGTTCCCAAGAGGAGAAAAATTGTATATTTCCAAGCCGTTAAGCTTCCCAACCCCTTGGACTATTAAACGACAATGACACTACTGACGCGTGGTGTGAAAAGCAGACACGAGGGAAAATACAACTCCTGAGATGAACTTGAAAGTGATAATAAATTACCCAAGCATTTTATTTGTTGCTGCTTTGGAAACTATCTGGGACGCAGCATGTCCCCAGGGCCCTCAGACTGCAGGTGCACCATCCTCTCCACTTGAACTTCCTTTCCTTTGTGCTCGGTTAAATACTGGGAAGAAGCTTTACTCACCAGAGCAATGCACCAACTCCACCCTTCAGCCAGCCGCCCCATCCCACGAATGCACAACGCAGCTACACAGACTGCGCAATGCAACAGTCCGGCTATGGAACGCTCGGCCTGCCAGGGCCCCCGCCTCTCAGCACCTTCAGCCAATCAGAAGGCCGGGGACAAGGCTAGGTTGCAAGTGTGCTTTTTAATTGGCTAGTCAATTAGCGTGGCTGCCTGATCAGCTGTGAAATAGAGTCGCTCGGCCATCCTAGCAGCGTGTCATTTGCCTATGCGGACAGAGGGGTTCGGAGAGACAGTCCTGCGGCGGGGAATCAGTCGTTTTGGAAGGACCTACCTGTTGCCAAGGCTATCCAGCTCAGCTCCAGGAGCTGGCTGTGTTCCTGGGGTAGGACCGCTCTTGGAACTGCGATTCCCCTCAAACGGCCCCTAGTCGTTTGGGGAACCCACTTTCCGCGACCCTGGTGGGTCCTGGGTTTTTCCTTCTCACACAGAAAAGGAAAATCCAACCAGCAACACCCTGTCCTCCCGCCCCTCTGACAATCATCCCTGATCACTGAGTACCAAAACCCTCCCAGGCCCCGCAACAGGAGGCAACCCTAATTCGCAGCTGAAAAAAACCTTCCCAGAGCCTCCCTACTCCAGTGACAAGCGACCCCAGCTGCCCAAGCGCTCTCACATCCCAGGAGAGAGGAGCTCTGAACTTTCCCCTCAAGCTGCCAAAAACCCTCCCACGCCCAACCAGGGCAACAAAAAGTGGCATCAAGCCCCTCGCTGCCAAAAACTTGCCAAGTGCACTGAAGCAGATCCTTCCCACCCCAGCCTGGAACAAGTGCCCGGGGCCATCAGCCTGCCCACCGTGACAAGTTGGCAGACTCCCCACGTCCTCCCAGCTGTGCCCCAATGCCCCCAGGAACCACAGTTCTCTCTGATCCCCTGGGACCAGTGTCCCCGTTCCCCACCTGCCCCACCTGCCCAGCTGCGCCCCCTTCCACCCGCTGCCCCACCGTGCTTACTGCACCCGAGATTTTTTCACCCATTGTCTCCTCTCACACCTCCTGTTTCAGCTTCTGCGCTGTCTTCTCACGCCCGCTCCATTCCCCCTTTCAGCTTCACCCCGCTCCCCCTGGTGTCTTCACCCCCGCTTCGCCCTTACCTGAGAGCAGTGAGGCGAGCCCAGGGCAGCGGTAGCTTGACAGAGCCCGGCTCGCTCCCGGAGCACTCCGGTGTTAACAGCCGGAGCCTTGGAGCCAGGACCCGAGCTACATTCAGAAGGAACCAGCAGCGCCGTGTGCACACGCACTGCACGGTCTGCCCCCTACTGCAATGAGACATGGCTGTCCATTCTGCACCTCGAGGGAGGGGGAGCCTGGGCTACTGGTCTGACAACTGAACGACAATGACCCACACAAAGGTCTCCCGGCTGCGGACCTGGATAACCGGTCATATGCGGAGTACAATGCAAGTCACAGCAGTAGAGAAAGGGGAAGGGTTTTCCTTGCCAAGGGAAGCTACTGAACATTGCAAGCTGGGGAAAGACTGACCGGGGATTTCTCTGAAATGAAACCACCGATACCGAGAACATTTGCAGAATTATGGAGCCAAAAGTGGGGGGGGGGAGAAAATCTTGTTCACCGTTTCCCTTTTCTTCTCACTTCCCCCTCTCAATTAAAGCTGGTTTTCCTGTGATCTTGGTATGAACTAAGGACACATATTTCTCCGTTAACTTTATAGCCCATCCAGGAAACATTTATTATAGTGGAAGTCTTCTGGGACCCATTTCAATCCTCATGGTGCTAATCAAATACGTTGTAGTCTGGTGGCTAGAGTCTGACCGTTTTTCAGAAATATTGTGGTTTAAATCCTGTTGGGGTGGTAGCGCTATTAAAATAATTATTACTCACCACCACCACCCCCATCGATGTTATTCTAAATTATCTTTTACAACTATTCTAACTGCAAAAAAACTAAAGGGAAATTATACCAGATCCAAAAAAAATAATATAATAATAATCACATGTACAAAAGTAAGTTAGAGAAAAGAAAAACAGTTGAGCCATATAAAGAAGGGATAACTATGCCATGTCAGGAAAGGGGCAGTTTTTTAATGACCGAGTTAAATAAAACAATTAAGACTAACTTTCTCCCGAGTCCTCATATTTAGAAGTCCCTTATGTGGGTTTGTACCAAAGTTAATCTTAATTCCTTCTTGTTCCAGTGTTTCACTAACACTTTTAACAAAGCAGTTGAAAGAGACTTCACATCCTATGTTTTTTTATATAATTTGCCTTTTTTACATATGTGAAATATTTTAGCTGAGATAAAAATTACTCTGTGCTCTTTTTTCTGACAAAATACAAGGCATATATAGGATGCAGCTTTGTATTCATATCCAACAGTGGATAGGGTTTTGTTTTAATATATACATTTGTTGCTCAAAATATTACCATGTAAATTTTGAAAAATATAAACAAGAGGTGTTTTGCTTCTCTAAAATTGCTTCATTTTAACTGACCCTTGCCCTTGAAAACAAGGAGTCTTTGAAAGAAAAGCTGCTCTGACCATTTTACTGTAATATACAAAATAATTATTTTTATATGCACTCCATATTTTCTGCTTTACTATGCCCGATGTCTTAATTATGAAGCATGTCCTTCAAATTTAGGAGATCTGACAAATTACTATAGCTCATGGAATATTATGGCCCTTGAGTTCATCCAGTTCCTCATTTACAAGGGTCTCTCTCCTAACTCTGCGCTCTTTGGGCTCTAATTTGTCAGTTTTAGCATGGAGAAGCTCAAGGTTAAAACAGAGTAAATTCATTTCTCCAGTCCAGCAGGGGGTGCTTACACAAAAGTACATTTTGTTTTCTTTCCAGTAACAAACATCTACTGAAGGCTTTTATACTGTGTGTTCTTTGTAAATCAACACAGGAATTAGAATCTTTCTTAACTTAGCATAGAATTTTATCTAAATGTTTTTCTTTTGTAAAAACAACGAGGAGTCCTTGTGGCACCTTAGAGACTAACAAATTTATTTGGGCATAAGCTTTCATGGGCTAGAACCCACTTCATCAGATGCATGGAGTGGAAAATACAGGAACAGGTATAAATACATGAAAAGATGTGAATTTCCTTACCAAGTGTAAGGTTAGTCTAACGAGACAATTCAATTGACAGCAGGATACCAAGGGAGGAAAAATCACTTTTGAAGTGGTAAGAGAGTGGCCCATTTCAAACAGTTGACAAGAAGGTGTGAGTAACAGTAGGGGGAAATTAGTATTGGGGAAATTAGGTTTAAGTTTTGTAATGACCCAACCACTCCCAGACTTTATTCAGGCCTAATCTGATGGTGTCCAATTTGCAAATTAATTCCAGTTCTGCAGCTTCATGTTAGAGTCTGTTTTTGAAGTTTTTTTGTTGAAGAATTGCCACTTTTAGGTCTGTTATTGAGTGACCAGGGAGACTGAAGTGTTCTCCTCCTGGTTTTTGAATGTTATGATTCCTGATGTCAGATTTGTGTCCATTTATTCTTTTGCATAGAGACTGTCCGGTTTGGCCAATGTACATGGCAGAGGGGCATTGCTGGCACATGATGGCGTATATCACATTGGTAGACGTGCAGGTGAATGAGCCCCTGATGGTGTGGCTGATGTGGTTAGATCCTATGATCCATTGTCTACAGCCAAGCTCTAAGATACAATCGCATTTGCTCTGATCTCTCAGAGACAAACACCTACAGGATCTCTATCAAGCGTTCTTAAAACTACAATACCCACCTGGTGAAGTGAAGAAACAGATTGACAGAGCCAGAAGGGTACCCAGATATCACCTACTACAAGACAGGCCCAACAAAGAAAGTAACAGAACGCCACTAGCTGTCACCTGCAGCCCCCAACTAAAACCTCTCCAGTGCATCATCAAGGATCTACAACCTATCCTGAAGGATGATCCTTCACTCTCACAGACCTTGGGGGACAGGCCAGTCCTCGCTTACAGACAGCCCCCAACCTGAAGCAAATATTCACCAGCAACTACACATCACACAACAATCACACAGCAACACCACCAATTCAGGAACCAAACCCTACAACAAACCCCAGTGCCAATTCTGTCCACATATCTATTCAAGGGACACCATCATAGGACCTAACCACATCAGCCACACCATCAGGGGCTCATTCACCTGCACATCTACCAATGTGATATATGCGGGGTGTATGAGGGGGCTCAGGGCAGGGGGTTCGGGTGCAGCAGGGGGCTCAGGGCAGGGGGTTGGGGTGCAGGAGGGGTGCGAGGTGCAGGCAGGGGGCTTAAGGTAGGGAGTTGGGGGGGCAGGGTGCAGGAGGGGTTCGAGCTCCGGCCCGGCGCCGCTTACCTAAAGTGGCTCCGGGGTGGCAGCGGCATGCACCAGGGCTGGGGCAGGCTCCCTGCCTGCCTGCCCTGCCCTGTCCTGTCCCTGGCCCCACGCTGCTCCAGGAAGCACTGCAGCCCCTGGGGGAGGGAGGCGGAGGGCTCTGCGTGTGCTGCCCTTGCCGTGCCTCCAGGTACCTCTCCCGAAACTCCCAGAGGCCGTGGTTCTCCATTCCCGGCCAATGGGAGCTGCGGGGCGTGGTGGCTGGAGGCAAGGGCAACGCACACAGAGCCCTCTGCCCCCCCACCCAGGGGCCGCAGGGACGTGGTGCCAGCCACTTCTGAGAGCAACGCGGGGCCCACGGTGCCACAGCGGGCAATCCCGCAGGCCAGATCCAAAGCCCTGAGGGGCCGGATCCGGCCTGTGGGCCATAGTTTGCTCACCCCTGTGCTAGTGTATCCCATATCCAAAAATATCAACATCTGCATTCTCATCCCAGGGCCCATTTTTCCTTGTATCTTGGGGAAAACATGTATGTGATGCAGCACAAATGCAAAACCATGGAGAACTCAGCTCATTATTCTGTCTCAGAGGCAGAGATTATTGGCTGAACTAGAAAAGGTGGGGGAATGGCCTTAATAACAAATATTTCTAGAGGGACCTTGGGGAAATCAGGGCTATAAATAGTGTCCTACCAAATTCGAGGACCATTTCACGTTCATAGGATTTTTAAAATCATTAATTTCAGGGTTTTTCAGATACTTAAATCTGAAATTTCATGGTAACCATGGGATTCCTGACCCAAAACGGGGTTGTGATCAGGGGGTTGCAAGGCTATTGCGGAGGGGTCACGGTTTTGCCACCCTTCTGCACTGCTGCCTTCAGAGCTGGGCGGCTGGAGGGCAGCTGCTGGCTGAGCGCCCAGATTTGAAGGCAGCACCACAGAAGTAAGGCTCGCATGGTATGGGAGGGCAGCAGGGCTGGCCTTATGGGTGAGTGATGTGGGTTACCACCCAGGGCCCTGTGGCCAGGAGTTCTGTGTGTCACCATTTCCCTTTCCTACCCATGCCAGAATCTCTGTGCCCCCTCAATTCCCTTCTGTCCATGCCCACCATCCTCCCTTTTCTCTGCATCAGGGGCTCTGTGTGTTTCCCCTACACTCCTTGCCCAATGCTAGGGGTTCTGTTTATCCCCCATGGCATGCCTCCATACCATTGTCCCCCATTTCCCCTCCCATCCTAGGGACTCTGTGTGCCCTATTCCATCTTTCCCCCATGCCCCTATTTTTCTCTTCCTCTCATGCTCCCCAGCTCTGGCAGACTGCACCAGGGAGAAGGCTCACAGGGTTTCCAGCCTGAAAGCTCATCCACTTCCCCAAAGCTGGGTCTCCTCGGGCTTTTCCGCAGCTCAGGAGCACTGTCTCCTAATCTCCCTGAACAGCCCAGCTCCTTTCCTGTTTGGCTGCTGGGGCTTTGAATCATAGAATATCAGGGTTGGAAGGGACCTCAGGAGGTCATCTAGTCCAACCCCCTGCTCAAAGCAGGACCAATTCCCAACTAAATCATCCCAGCCAGGGCTTTGTCAAGCCGGGCCTTAAAAACCTCCAAGGAAGGAGATTCCACCACCTCCCTAGGTAACGCATTCCAGTGCTATAGAATGGGCAGCTCAGGGAGCCTTAGCATCATTTAGAAAAGATCATAACAAAATGATGTTTTGACTTTTTCTAAACTCACTTTAAGAATTTCCATTCTGCCAGAAATTTCAAAATTTCAGGGAGGGGCAGGGAGATGAGTAGTTTTGGAATTTTCTGCAGAATGGGAATTCCAGTTTGTGGCCATCTGTACTAACAACTGCTGAAATTATTTTCTTTGAAACTCATTATTCATTTTTTAAAAATAAGGATTTTGTTTTCTAAAATTTCTATTATAACTTTAGAAATCATCCCTTCGGGAAATATTCTCCTCTGATCCACACTGCAGATCCATCTTGCATATCCTTCTCTTTTTCAGTACATGAAATTCTCATTTTACCCTTAGTGTCATGCGCATTAAAAATATTTTAAATGTCCAAGGGGAATCTAAATGAAAAACTAAGTTAGTTCAATAAACAAATTTTGGACTGCAAAATGAATCTTAGCCACAAACCAACTCTTTTTGAGTTTTAACACTTAGCATATTATATTCCTCTACCTGTTTTTGATATTTAATGGTTTTAATTCATGAAGTGTGAAAGTCACAAGCTCAAAGCCTAGGTAAACACCTTGTTTTCTGGGGAACTAAGTAGGGGTGGAGGCCTAAAATACAGCCTTTCAGGCAATTACACTAGTGAATGGGCTACAGCAGGAGCTAATGGGCCTCTGCACATTTATGTTAGAATTTCCAGCCACTGCACTTGAATCAACATGGATACAATGCCACTTCTCCCATTCACCCCCACACTTTACCATATACACCTCTACCCCAATATAACGCTGTCCTCAGGAGCCAAAAAATCTTACCGTGTTATAGGTGAAACCGCGTTATATGGAACCTGCTTTGATCCACCGGAGTGCGCAGCCCCGCCCCCCTGGAGCACTGCTTTACCGCGTTATATCCGAATTCGTGTTATATCGGGTCGCGTTATATCGGGGTAGAGGTGTACTATTGTAACTAATTTTGTAGCTGTAATTAGAATAACTAAAATGTATACTGTAAATATCTACTGCTAAGAGTTTGCCTCATCCCCCTGGTTTTATCTGATGAAAGCTCTGATGTCACAGCTAAACGGGGTCAATACCCAAATGATTCTCAACTACTCTCTCACCAACAGAGTATCTATCTTGGTATAAACCATGCTATCCTGCCATATTGGAGACATACTGAGACTTTAGTTGGAATTTTGCCTGAGTAAGGAGTTCTGCATGAGACCCTGGGTTTGCACCTCTTGTCGATGTCAAGTGAGTGTTGTTATTGTTGTAGGAATATAGTTATGTCCATCTCACTATAGTTAAGCCCACTCCTCAACAGACCTAAACATGACTCCCTAAGTACACCTTGGGGAGCGTTTTTATAATATACACACTACACTCCATCAGAGTTAAATGGTTCTGCGGTAACAAGCACCATCCTGGCCTCGCGAATAAAATATTATTCGAGATAAAATATTAAATACTTAAGACTAGAAAACACCGTTTTGTGCTTTGTTCATATCTGTAGAATTTAACGACTCAGAATTTATTTTATTACGTTATGTAGTCATGCAGAAAGTATTCTCAACAGAATACGAAACAATTCATCAAAAAAGCATTAGTATTAAGTCTGCATTGGCTCACAGTTAAAGTTAATAAGCACAGGAATTTTCTTTCTGATGTGGGAAGTTATAAAACCTGGCTCTGATTCTGAACTTACACTGGTTTTACATTTGTCAAGGTCCATTGATTTCAATGGAGCTATTGCTGATACTCACCAATGTTAGATTTATCATAATTGGCCTATCTGTTTCTTTTTTTTTGAATGATCGTACAAATATAATTTGGCTTGGCAGAATTCAATTTTTATTTTTTTAAATATTTTGATGGATAATATTGTTTATTTTTAATCTTTTTATTTTTATCTATTTAAATTTCACAGTTGCACAAAATTATGAGTTTTAAGCATTTTTAATTATCAGTTTAAATTTTCACAATTGTGGGAAATTGGGGATGGTCAGACAATGGGCGAGCAAACAATTATTTTAAAACAGTAGATGTTGAGATTCAAAAAGTTAAAGCTTTGTAACTGTTAAAACAGAATTTGTCAGCATCACATGTCAAAATATTCAAAGTAAATACCCTTAAATCAAATGCTAATAAGTTCTCAAGAGGCATTTTTCTTACAGTGCCTATCTGTAAATTTCAACCAATGGAAATATTTTTTCATCAGTTTGTGTATGTACAGGGCAATTGACGTTTACCAACATTTACTGATAAAAAGCAAATACTTCCAAGCCTAAATATAATCAGTGGAATACAAGTTACCTTAAATATTTTTATGAGATAGTCAAAGATATTTTAGTTCTCTTACAAAACCTGCCACCCCCATTCATCCAAATAAATCTTATTTACACGGACATAAAAATGGCCATACTGGGTCAAACCAATGGTCCATCTACCTCAGTACCCTGTCTTCTGACAGTGGTCAGTGCAAAATGCTTCAGAGGGAATGAACAGAACAGGGCAATTTTGAGAAATCTATCCCGTTGTCCAGTCCGAACATCTAGCAGTTGGAGGTTTATAGACACCTGGAGCATGGGGCTGAGGCCCTGACCATCTTGGCTAATAGTCATTGAACTTATCTGATTCTAGACTTTTGGCCTTCACTTGAATAGTCCCGTTGATGTAACCACTGAGTTTACTCACATGCGTAGGAATTACTAGGTCAGACCTGAAACCTTTTAAGTTACTTGTTTGTTACTTGTCTGTACAGCGCCTAGCATAGAGGGGCCCTGCTCCTTGATTGGATTCCTAGGTGTTTTGATAATATAAATGAATAAATAATCTAAGTTTCTAGTTTGCAAAAAAAAAAAAAAAAATGTAGTAAGCAATACACAATATTGTTTCTTAGTAAGTGATGATAATGTACATTTCTACTGACTATTGTCCTGGTTTTTTAAATTGAACTGAAACCCTTTTATCCATGTCATAATTTGTCCAAAAATATTTATAGCTTCTTACATTTCAATGTATTCTAATTGTTGAAAAATAAAAGGGTTTTGAAATAGCCCCGAATGATTTTTCCCCCATTAGGATACTGTATCCTGCCTTGCAGAGGGAACAGATTTACTGATCAAATGGTTCCTTTCCATCACTAGAGCTATGGGTGAAATCCTGGCCCCATTGAATTTAGTAGTAAAACTCCTATTGACTTCCGTGGGACCAGGATTTCACCCTATGACACTGTTAATTTGATTTCCATATTTCATTGAATGCCCATTGCAAAACCATCTAGGCCACTGTACAGAATAAAGCAATAATTAAAATAATCCCATCTGAATAACTCAAAGATAGCAGCCCTCCTTGCCACCAAGAACAAATGGTTAAAAAGAAAAATAACCTCTTAGGAAGAGTTAATGAAGACACCTGAGTGCTTGAATAGATCTTGAGTACAGCTAACCAAAGGACATCCAGTGGACATCTTCAGGGATGGAATTCCACTGAAATCATAAAAGCCACTAGCCACACAGAGGCTAGGAAAGCTTTAGGCATGTTAAGAGTTGTACTGCGGTAGAAATGTATGACTGAAAGAAATTTCATGGGGATCAATTTATACATCACTCCTGTTGGTTTGTTTGTTTCTGGTAAACTTAGCAGGGGAGCCTTCAGTATATGTGGGATTTTGTGATACAGTATACAATTGTTCCAAATTTAATCTGGCAGGATTGTATATTAAAGTATAGTTGAAATAATTATAAAATTGTAAAGCAGTAATTGTTATGTGCCAGCCATAATTTTGGGGCTTAACAAATAAATAATAATAGATTATAACAACAAATATATTATTGATTCAATAACTATTTAAGGCTGTTAAGTTGAATATTCCAGACAAATGTTGTATATGTTTTCTATCTCCCTCAGAGTTAAAGTTTTATAATGATAAACGGAAATTGAAGGGAAATTACTAACCAATAATAATAATAGATAACTACAACAGATGGTGAAGTCAAATAAGGAAGGTAAAGGCACAGACAATATTTAATATTCCTTTTGTCTTAAAAAGTTCCTTGAATCACATTTGCTTATTAATTATCATCATCGTTATTATGTTTTAAAGCTCACGTAACTGAAGGGTTGAGAACACTGGCTATTTGTATGTGCATAAGAAAACTGAAATTTTGAAAAAGTCTCATTTAAATATCACTAGAGAAGTGAAAAAAAGATTAGAAGAGACTCCCATGAGAAGGAAAGGAAATAGCTAACCAAAAGTCCCATGGGGCTAGATTCTGCCCTGTGGGTGCAGGAGCACTGATGGGTGGATGTAGGGAACAAACAGCAGCTGAAGAAGGGGTTGCTAATAATTCTAAAATATCACACAGTAAAAGAACCAAAGGTTTGAATCTGTGTTTTATGATCCAAAAAATAGTTCCTCACTGAGCTCTATATAAAAATACAAACTGCATCTGAAGTTCTTAATATGGCTTCACAGACATTTTCTATTTGGCTCTGTGCAATACATGCTACCATTCAAAGTCCTTTCCAGCACTGCCCATTATTTCAATGCTCAACTTCAAAGCATTTTGTTCATCTCATTTGCTACTGACCCCATCCTTACTTCCTTCTTGCTCATGAATATTCACTTTCTAGTTGTGGGGTATGTAAGGGCATCTGAAAAAGCCATTTCTTTGGCTGGGTATGGTTTATATAGATTGTTAGTTGTGTATGTCTCTTGGCTCTTAACACAGCTGCATCTCATTCTCAGAATCCCCCAAGAACGCCAGCTGTCAATGGGATTCTTTTCCTTTATGTTATGTTGAGGTTTGCTGTGTCTACCACACATTGAAATGTTGAATAAAATTTAGTAAAAGCACATTTTAGTCCAAAGGCTAATCTTTCCACTGTACCCAGATCACAGACATAGTAGCTAGAGTATACAATACTTTAAAAAAAAAAACAACAACAACAGTTCTCTACCTTCCAACATCCACTATAATTTGGTTGTCTAATTAAGTGAAACTATCTGCTCCTTCCAAGTTTTCTGCAAATGTTAATCAACTGTGAGTCACTGGCATTTATGTTGTAGCCTGAGAGTCTGACCAGCTTTTTGGGGATCTGCAAAAGTGACTAGATTATTGCAAAACCAGGTTATACTCAAAGGTTATATTGGTAATTTCCCCCCCATAAATTCCTTGCCAGTCAGACAAAGGAGATAAACTCTACATAAAAGTGTCAATGTAGCCCTTATAAAGTACACGCCCCTTGCAATTATTAGATATGTGCCAGAGCCTCAACATTCACATCCAGATTTTGAAATACACTATCTTTTTGGGAGTATTTGGACCTCAGGTTTGGCAGAGTTAAGGACGGGCCTCAAAATTCTGATTGTACAGTTTATTCACGATTTGTAGCAAAGCGTGGGGGCAGATGTGAGGGTAGATTTAAGGTGTTTGTGTAATGACCATCATTGGGCCTGTCACCAAGGATTGAACCTCAGGACCTCCGGAGCTAAGAGAATGAACTTCTCTGACTTGAGCTAAAGGAATGAGGGTGAAATCCTCACCCCCTCGTTGAAGTCAATGGCAAAACTACCATTGACTTCTGGGGGGGCAGGATTTCACCTTGAGTTCTTTAGCTGGAAGCTGTAGTAAATTCATCCTCTGTAGATCAGACACGGAGAAGTACATGTAACATACTTTAAATAGTAGGTAACACATTTCTACACTTCCCATTGTTTGAAGGTGTTTTAAAAGTGCAGAGGCCAAGAACTTAAAATCCTTTGACAAAGGGACAATTCTGAATATAGGGGTAAATGTCCTTCAATCATCACATGCTATGTCTCTTTCAAATCTGAGCAAATTAAAGTGCCTGAATCCATCCATATGTGCTAAATTAAGAAATCTTTTCTTACCAATCTTTTTTAAAAAATGTGAGTAAGTATAGCAGGAGGGAATTTAAGAATATCAGTTGGAAAGGCTATTACATTCTCTGATCAATCGTACAGAGAAAAAGGATTGAAACTGTTACAGGTCATCATTTTATGTAGGTTTAGTTGGGACTCCATCTTAAGATTTCAATAAAAGATTCCAGGTAAATTGTTTGGAGATGAATTCTAGGGTATGGTAGTGTTAGTCATACTTTACAGTCATATTATAAGGATAGAATCTACTCCCATATTCCCTGCACACCCCAAACTCTCATTGACTTTAAATGGAGTTATTAACATAACTAATAACATTTGGCAACAATTAATTAACACATTCACAGATATTCTGGGCCAGAAAATTGAATGAGCACTCCAGATGGTATTTCTCCATGATTTTGGCAAGATAGTGATTTTTTCCAATCCAAGCTGGGAGGGGATAACAGCAGCACTGTTGAGCAATAGCACTTCATTGTAAGGTGCTGAAGATCTACTGAGTGTCCAGTGATAAAACTCTGGTGTCTCCCCGATGGCAGAGATAACAGCTTACAACAGAACATGTTATTTAGTCAAAAGAATGATACAAATTACACTGCTCTACAGCCAAAATGCTTCTGAAATAAATGTAGTCAAACTTTACTAATTCTGGGTCACTGAGAACGAAAATGATGCTTAAAATTGTTGATTGGCTCTAGTTTTCAAGATATGCTATTGGGTCAGTATATACGACCCTTGACTTGGGAATGGCGGAGAATAAGTGAGTTATAAAGGGAAGGGATCTCAATTTAAACCAGAAATGACTAAAATACATCTTTGACTGGATCTCTGAATAAATCTATGACTGGGTTTGGACAGTACTTGCTTTTTAGGCAAAACAATGAATGATGCAATCTGAAGCTGGTATTGCCTCATATATGATATGAATTGCATCATGTTATTCCTAGAAGTCATGGATGATGCAATCATAATGAAGCTTACATCACTCTGCTGAACAAATTGCCCTATATCAGCTCTAGAAATCATACAGTGTCGTGCTCTCTTATTTGTCAGTGTTTGATTTTGCAAAGGGACACATTTCTGTTCAGCCAAAGTGAGCAGCGATGCCTAGTACTTGTGTGAACAGTGCAGATAACTTCTGCTATGTTTGTGGTGAAGTGACTTTTGCATCACAAAAGCGCAGTATAACCACGATGGTTAAGAAAGCCTATCACCTTTATTTTGGCTGCAAAATTGGAGATCAGGACAAGAGGTGGGCCCCACACATATGCTGCAACACTTGTGCAACAAATCTTGGCCAGTGGTTGAACAGGAAAAGGAAATCTATGCCTTTTGCAGTGCCAATGATTTGGAGAGAGCCAACAGATCATACCAACAATTGTTACTTCTGCATGGTGCCTCCAGTTGGGAAAGGTGTGTCAAAGAAGAAAAAGTGGACTGTGCATTATCCAAACATTCCATCAGCTATACGCCCAGTACCCCACGGAGAAGGACTGCCGGTTCCTGATGCACCAGAATCATTCTCACTTGAGTCAGACGAGGAAGAGGAAGAGGATGAAACTTCTGGTCCTGAACCATCAATGTCACAGGACCCACATTTTTTCTCATCCTACTCCTCTGAACCACACCTCATAACATAAGGTGAACTGAATGACCTTGTCAGGGATTTGGAACTACCCAAGAGTAAGGCAGAGCTGTTGGGCTCCAGACTACAGCAGTGGAATCTCCTGGCAGGTGATGTTAGGGTTTCCACGTTCCGTGACCGTCAAAAGGATCTTGTCCCATTCTTCTTCATGGAAGGTGATCTTGTAGCCTGCAACAACATCGATGGTGTGATGGCAGCCCTCAACATCGTTCACGATCCAGATGAGTGGAGACTGTTCATTGATTCATCGAAGACGAGTCTTAAAGCTGTTTTACTGCATAATGGCAATGTTTTGCCATCAATTCCAGTTGGTCATGCAGTCCATATGAAGGAAACCTATGACAACATGAAACAACTTTTGAGGTGCATAAACTATGACCAACATCAGTGGCAGCTTTGTGGCGATTTGAAGGTTGTTGCTCTCTTGCTTGGTCTGCAGACTGGATACACAAAGTACTGCTGTTTTCTCTGCGAATGGCATAGTCGTGCAAGAGATTCCCACTACATCAAGAAAGATTGGCCACTCCGACAGTCATTGGAGCCTGGGAGGAAAAGTGTTCAGCATCCACCACTTGTTGAATCAAGGAAGATTTTGTTACCACCCTTACACATCAAGCTGGGTCTGATGAAGAACTTTGTCAAGGCCATTGACAAAACACAAGCAGCTTTCAAGTACCTCCGTGGAAAATTTCCAAGGTTAAGTGAAGCTAAGATAAAGGAAAGTGTCTTTGTTGGTCCTCAGATTCGTGAACTTCTTCGAGATGATGCATTTGACCATGCACTGCGTGGCAAGGAAAAGACGGCATGGAAAGCCTTCCAGTTAGTGGCAATACATTTTCTCGGAACCAACAAGGCAGACAACTACAGGTTGTTGGTGGAAAACCTCCTCAAGGCATACAAAAGCCTTGGTTGAAACATGTCACTAAAGATACATTTTTTGCACTCTCATCTAGATTTTTTTCCACCGAACTGCGGAGCAGTGAGCGATGAGCACGGCGAGCGATTTCACCAGGACATTGCAACAATGGAGAAACGCTATCAGGGCAAATGGAGCCCATCAATGCTTGCAGACTATTGCTGGACAGTGACAAGAGATGCTCCATTTAATGAATACAAGAGACAAGGCAAGAAGCGCCGAGTAGACACTGAATAGGACTAAACTATGTACATAATCGTTTTTTGCCTTTTGTTTCATAATACATTTTATTTATATAACCCTTTTGCTGATTTTTAAAGTGTTACATAAACAGGACAGGTGAAATATTATCATGTAAAGCAACCATAAACACATGAAAAGACCTAGGTTTACAATTTATGATTAAAACTCTACTATCTACACAATATACATAGACATAAAATGTAAAAACTTAAATATCTTAGAAACAGTAGCCAATCAGTTGTTTTAATTGTCATATTTGAATTCAGCACATCAAAATACATAATAAATAGCACATTTTATCTCTGAAGCAGACGACTTCTCAAAAATTGTAGGCCAGTGTTATTATTCTTAAAAACCATAGGTATAGCACAGTATCAGCTCACAGTGTTTTATGAACAGAGTAAGACACATTGAGTCATACTCGTCTCTCATCAGGTTTACACGTTAATCCATTGACGTCATACACTTTTCTGATTTACACGCTGGTGAGAATTCAAAATCAGGCCCCTTCCCTGATCTAAATGCAATCCTGCAAAGGGATTTCCAGCTAGGACCCTTATACTATTCAGCATCCCATCAGCTTCAATGGGTCTCCACACAGGGGTAAGGACACACTTTTGGATTTCTTTTCACAGAGCTAGCCTAAGATAGATCAGAAAAACATGCACAAGGCAAGATACAGACCACCTCCTCAGGGAAGATACAGTGAGGAGAAATTAGTGGTGAGGATTCTAGGAAGAAGGGGTTTTAAGGCAGGATTTGAAAGAGAACAGATACGATGCTGCAGGAGAGACTATTCCAAGGATAAAGGGTAGAGTGACAGTTGGAACAAAATAAGGAGTCTGAAAAAAAGATGGAGGCAGCTGTATGGTAAGATGATTGGGAGGGCCCCAGATCTCAAATGGGGTGCATTTCCTCTGCCATGTTTTCCCTCTGGATATTGGAAATAGAGGAAATTGGCAGTACTTGTGAGGGATCTGCTGTACTTTTAGCCTGTTTTTTATTATTACTAGTTTTAAATTTATTACATTTCCTCTGTGTTATGTTAAATATTTTCTTGATGTGACAGTTCCAAAAGCATCCTGTAAGAAACAATAGTGGAAATTCATAGCAATCCAAAAATGAAATATTATGACCATATAAATCCCTTATTATTTATTACACATTATGGGGAAATAGTGTTCTTGGCGCTGCCTGAGACAAAAAAATAAAAAAGTCTCCGCCCTGAGAAGCATACTGGGAGACCAGGGAAAATTTATCTGAACTAAATTACAGCCAAAAAAATAAAATAAAAAAAAAATCACAAAAAGCAAATAAGTCGGTCTGAGAGACTAATTTCTCCCTTGCTTCAAGCTGTGCTGAGATGTTAGAGATAAGGGGTAAAATTTTCAAAAGCACTCTACGTCTTTACAGCCAGATTTACAAAAGTATTTAGGCACCTAAAAATACAACTAGGAGACTTGTAGGATTTTCAAAAGTGCCAAAGCAGGTTAGACAGCAATCGACAGATTTGTAAAGGGTTTTAGGTGCCTAAACAGGTAGATAGGTACCTAAATCCACCATGTAGGCACCACCGATATTTTCAAAGCCACACTCAGGTGCCATCTAATTCCCCATACTGCCTAACTCCCTATGATCCCTAAATTTCCACCAGCTGGCATTTTCAAAGCAGGCTAAGTGCTGCTGCCACTCCACAGCTATCAAGAGGCTTTAGCCCTAGCTGAAGCCAAGGCCTTGGATGTGGGATCTTTGAACTAGGGGGTAAAACTGGCCAAAACTCAAATTTTTGTTGCAAGGGAAATCCCAAAATTTCAAAAAAGTTTTCTTTCTAATTCAGAACAAAATGTTGAAATGCTGAAATTTCCTGTGGAAAAGGAAATTCCAAAAAAATTCATTTTTGAAAAAGTAAACTGTTTAGGAGAGTAAGCCCTGGTCTACACTACAGAATTACCCTGAGTGATGTAGTTATACTGATCCCCCTACCCCCGGTGTAGACAAAGCTATGTCGGCAGAAGAGCTTCTCCTGCTGACTTAGCTACCACCTCTCACAGAGGTGGATTAATATGCCAACGGGAGAGCTCTCTTCCATCAGCATAGAGCATCTTCATTAAAGGGCTACAGCTTTAGTGCAGCAGTGCCAATGCAGCGTTTTAAGGGTGGACCTGCCCTAAGTCACTTAGGGCACTTTTGAAAATTGAAAATTTGAAAATTGAAATTAGGGCTTGTGGGTAGGTGTGTTAAGTGCATCTACATATAAATATACCATCTGCAGTGGAGGCTATTTTGGCAATGCCAAAGTTCCAGTCTAGACATCTTATTTAAAAGATTTCAAAATTATCACTTGGTTTTTCTTTTGATGAATAGAAAATGGGGAAGTTTTTAAGCCAAAACTTTTCCAGCTTAAATTTAACAAGGACCAACATGGACAATGGGGGTGGGAGGAGAACGGGACCGCTTCTCTCTTTTCCATTAAAAACACACCTTTTTTTCCCCTTTCTCATCCAAGTTCTCTCAAAAAAGTGCTCACTCAGAGCCTGGTAAAGCAGGGAACAGTCAGAGAGGTCCTCAGTATCCAGCTGTCACCCTCACCTCTGATTCCAGCTGCCCCCTTCTTTTACAACCTTCTCCCTCCCTGGGTCTGTATTGGGCTCCTCTTGGTGGATTCTAAGATGCTCATAATATAAATATTATTAATAAAAAAAATCTAGTAATGATGTGCACTTATAACAATCATATAATGAGCATTTCAAAAGCATTTATGAGTTACACCTCATGACACACACTGTTATAGAGGTCAGTATTATCGCAATATTACAAAGGGCGTAAACTGAGGCACACAGACACTAAGTGGCATAGCCAAGGTCACATCATAGAGCCAGGACTAGAACACAGGGCTTTAACCACTAGCCTACGTACATTCATAGCTATGCTTCCACTTTCCTTTGTTGAGGTTAGTCATCCCACATCTATTTAAGACATTTGCATATGGCATCTTTTAATAGTATGCTGCTTGTTTTACAGGGTGGAACTTTCTGTACTGACAGGAGTTGATTTAACGTGTCCTCTACAAGCACTGAGAGGCAGTATGTTAGCAAACTACTTACAAAGCATTTTACTCAGCTGTCAGGTTTTGCCACTAGACACCTCCATTTCAATAAGAACATGCTGCAGGCATATATCAGCCTTAAAAGAAAAAAAAACAGGCCAGAGAACCTTTCTTAAGGATGAAGTATGCTTCACAGAAACTTCATTTCTGGATCAATGACAGCCATAAAAGCATTCTGACCATGAAGTAAAGGAGTTAAAAGAAGATTTAGTGGGATAAAAAGAGGGTTTTTTAACATTTTTTCCACACACTGGTTCCTTGCATAGAGCAGAGGGAAAAGTGACAGCCATGAAAGAAACCCTGATTGCCTATTATTAACTGCTAGTAGCACCATTAGTTTGTTTACTAGAGTGAAAACTAATAAGAGCACTAATGAGAGGTCTAGTTGGAGGCATTGTGGCATTTCATTACAGTCTGGTGGAAAACTGGAAATGCACCTGATAGTTCTGTACTCTTGTAGCTGTTTTTCTAGAACCTGTGTGCAAATGCAAACACACAGAGCTGTATTAACTTGTAATGATCAAAGAGTTTCTAATGGGGTTGGTTTTTTGTTGTTGTTGTTTTTTGACAGCTTTAAGCCTGGTGATAGAAGCCTTCCTCCCATATTTGCTCTTTAAGTCTAGCATTGTGGTGTTACAACATTAAACTTAGTTTGCAGACAATGTAATAATAATACATTGCACTTCTGTTGTGCCTTTGATCAGAGACTGTCAAACCACTTTACAAACTGTAACTAATTAAGCCTCCCAACACCCCTGAGTGGTGGGTACAGAATATAGAGGGATCATTTCACCTACCACACACATGCAGCTACCTATGGGACACTTCAGCTGTTTGACAGTGTACAGAAACAGTTCACAACAGCTGAAACTACAGGGGGGTGGATTTAGAAAGCAAAATGTCATTTGTTGGAATTGAGCGAGGACATCAGCATTAATACAACTGCCATATGATAAGTGTCCTGGGAACAGCAACATTCTGATTGTACAGGTGGAGGGGCACAAAGAACACTACCAATAAAAATTGAAAATTCTCTAGCAAAAATGTTGGAACTATTTTTTTCTGCAAATTATGTGGCATAAACAAAATGCAGGGTGGTGAGATATGGTATAAAAGTTTCTATGGTTTGAGATGACTTGCATAACACACTATAGGCTTTGCCCTTTGTGAATAACAAGGCCATTCCTTTCACATGGAGCTAAAACTTCTATACCAGTCCACTAGGCTCGTGCTCTTGCTCACTCTCTCACTCACACTCCACACACACACACACACACACACACACGTGTGGGCTCCAGTGGCTCTGCTATTCTGATTGTTGTTGCAGGCCCCAAGTAAACAGAAGTAGGGATCTAAATATCAAGAATAAAAACCGATTCAGGCCAGTATTAAAAACAAAGAAAAAAGCCAGACATTTGTTTCCTCCCTCCACCTTAAAAAAATGCACTGGGCATTGTTGCTGAGCATTCCATTGATTACCACCAGTTAGAGAAATATTCCCTGCAATTGAAAACAGCCAGGTTGTGTCATGCCATATGACTTAATCTGGCATTTGCACAAGGTAGACTCATCCCTTAAAATATGCTATTTTTTCCCCTGAGAAAGGGACAGAAATAGGTAATTGCCACTGATAGCAAGTATTTGACCATCACAATATCTTTGGATAGAGTTAGTTAATTGGTATCCATTATTTTGCCTATCTCTAATCTTTAAACCAAAGTAACTGGGGTGAATGATGCCCATACCTCGTTATGTTGCCTGCTGTGTTTATAGATGACACTTTTGTTTCTTAAATAAAAGATTTTTGAGGAAATTCCCTGGCAATTTATTATAAATATATATATTATAGTGACTCTTCAAGTAGTCAGAAATGGGTCCTTAATTCAGTACTATGGAAATGCACATACAAAGAAAAGTCTGCAACATGGTCTTGAGTCTAATGCCTCCCTCTCCCTCCCCCCCCCCCACCCCCGCAGATAAAACAAAACTGAACAGTAGTCTGAAATTGACATGGCTTTCAAGTAACAGCCTCCCTTCCTTGGAGAGGGGTATCAGGCAATGCAGATGAGCTAGACAAGGGATGCAGCCTGCAATCCCACAAAGCTCTAGGTCTTCAGGGAAATCAGGCACCAGTCTCAGAGACATGGGTTCCCTTTCTCCAGAGAGAGCCATGCTGCCATTGGTTCTATCCCTTTTCCCCCTATCAAATCTGTGTGCTCTCCTCATCACTAAAGAGCATCACTAAACTAGAATAGGGATTTATGTTTGGAAAGCTGTCACTGGTTGAGGAGTGTGTATTCTGTAAGTTGCCTCTGCCTCCCCCAAACACAACTCCTTCCAAATCCCACAGAGCCCCAGCCATGCCGTTTGAGCACAAAGAGGCTTTGTAGGCTCCTGGGAAGCGGGAAAACAAATCACAAACAGTCCTCCTCTCCGACACATACACACAACCACCACTAATTTTGAGCTACTTCCACCCCTTCTTACTACCATTTGCTCTGCTCTGTGCTCCAGAGTGAAGGGAACCATAGAGCCCTTGTTTGGTTTGTAGCTAGACATGAAGTATTATTAAGGGCCAGATCCAATGCCCATTGAAATCAATGTAAATACTCCCATTGACTTTTGTGGATGTTGGTTCAGATCCTAGAACAGGTGTAAACTTTCCTATTCATCAGAGCCTACATACCTTTGGTCATCTTTGGTGCATGGGACTTAATTATAAAGAAAATCCCCACTCTTCTTTTGTCTCTGCCCTGCTTTTGGGTCATACTTATTGTAAAGGGACTTCCATTTATTATACCAAAAACTCAGTCAAATAAATTTGTTAGTCTCTAAGGTGCCACAGGTACTCCTGTTCTTTTTGCGGATACAGACTAACACCGCTGCTAGTCTGAAACCTGTCAAAAAGTTAGTCACTTTTGTTTTTAACACTAAGTTTCTTTTTTCACATTCTCTTTTCTATACTACAGTACCTTATGGGAGAAAAAAAAAATCTGAAGACCTGGAACGGTGGCGTGACAAAAATGCTTCTATAGTGGAAATACAGTCATTGTTCATGCTAGTGAATGTAATGCATTGACAATTTTGCTGGGCTCTGATGTGATGTTGCCGGATATTTAGTGTAGGGGATGAAAGTCTTGGAATTTAATAAAATAAGAGGAATAACAAAGAACAAAACACTTCAAAACACTTTTCACCATATTTAAAGTTTAGACATTAAACACTCCAAAATAACATCTCTGGTTTTCCTAACTTCTTAAAAATTATTTGCTGATTGTGTGGGTTTTCTTTGAAATCCCATAGAGGATTCATTATTTCCTCTGGAAAAATTGTACTTTGTTCTTCCTACAATACCTCCTCCCATTGACTGTAGCTTGCCAAAAGAAGCTGCATTGGGAACATGCCAAAAAGAATGAGACAATGTAGTATACTCTAAGCAGAGACCATTATGGGCTATGGGAGAAAATCCTTTTGTAATTCTAAAATCTGCATTTGGTGCAAATTAATGAGAAACTTTGGAAAGGCTCAGGAGGTCTCATTACGAGATGTCACTCCAAGATTGCATCTTTGTGTTCTTCATTTCTTCTTTAAATGGGTCTTAAACTAGCTAAAGAGAACTTTTACTCCATAAAAGAGAATGGGATAGACTTCCAGGATTCATATTTTAAAGCTGAATAATCCAGATTTAAGACAGTTATTATGCTAATATAGTAGGTTGGAACAGAATAGGCCTACTAGTACATATCGAAGAGATACAGTAGGCATAGAGAACAGGAGTACTTGTGGCACCTTAGAGACTAACAAATTTATTAGAGCATAAGCTTTCGTGGGCTACAGCCCACTTTTTCGGAAACCTGTCATTAAGTAGGCATAGAGTTATATAAACAAATCTGCATCTTTCTTTCACACTGCTGGAATCCTTTTGTGGCATGACTGGTCTGGGGATAGAGCTGGTGAGATTTTGAATACTATTTGTTATGCATGTAGTCCCTTTTTTTCTAGTTGTGAATCATCTGCTAACCTCACCTAATTTCTGTAAATCTAGTCATTGTTTCAAACTATTCACCAGATACTTTGAAATAACAATTTTCATTCTGTGGGTTATTCGCAAAATGTTCGTAGTGATTATTTGCAATTCATAGTGCATGATTGGTCAACTATGTCACATGGTATTGCTGTTTCTGATCCCCAGCTGGATGACTGGAAATATTTAAATAGCAGAATAATAAATTACAAATAGTTCTGAGAGAATATTCTTGTTCAGGCATGTTCTCATGTGAATCAGGGTACTCCTATGAAGAACAGCCATCCCCAAACAATCGTACAAACAAAATCCCGTTCACATGAATGTTCATGAACATAGAACAGCAAGGGGACATGAACATAGTCAAAATGAACAGGAGTTAGGAGTGAATAGTGAAAGACAAAACTTGTGGTTATTGTTGAAATCTGCCATATTCACTTTTCTATGTGTAGGTATCCATTTGCAAATACACATGACTTCATGTGCTTACCAATGTGCTTGGGTCAGTGTGTCCTTCCATTGACTTCAGTGAGCACTGGATTGTGCCCTAATAATCCATCCCTTCTTAGGAGCATCACACCATTTCATATTCAGAATAATTCTCCATAATAAAATATTAATGTATTACTAGTCATCATTATTAATTGTTATTATTTATTGGGTGCTGACATTTTGCTTAGGCAGCGAAACAGGATAGGTCCTATTACCTAGAATCTCTGAGTAGCTAGTTTAGTGGTCCTACATTTTGGCCCACAGATACAGGCATCTCAGAAGATAAGCTGTTCTGATAAAATATTTACCATTTTGAGCATCTTGTGTCCTTATGGGGTTTTAGCTATATCTGAACCAGAACAGAAAATAGGTCCATTCCAGTTCTGGAGCCAACTGAGCACTACAACTAGAAAGCTAGGTTTAGATTTAGGAATTCAGTTATGAACCTACCTGAAAAATTCAAAGCAATGGGACTTAACCAGCCCTTTTCTGAAAGGTAAAAGAGCATAATATTTTAATCAGTTTGCCAATCAACAGTTTGCATTAAAGGCATTGAATTGTTATAAGACAGATGGTTTCATATAGATTGAATAAAGTAATATCAAGCCATTGAAATCAATCACAAGTTTTAGCTTTCAAGATGCATAAGAGTATGTGAAGGAAACATATGGAAGCAATCCTTTTCCTCTGATAATCTCAAGTATGAGTTTTATTGCAACAGGGAAATGTCTGCAGTTCAACAGAAACAAAACTTTACACAGCATAGTGAACATATACTCTTCTAAACTCCACACCCCTTTTAAGTACATAAAATAGAAAGCCACACAGGAAACACAAGCAAGTGTCATCCTGCTTTTAATCATAAAATAGCACAAGTAGTCAGAGAAGCTCCACTGATTTCATAGGAATCAATTTCCTAGTTATAAATATCATAACGGCGGGAATATAATTTGACCTGAGAGGTTATAAAATATATACTGTATATTCATTTTTCAGAAACTAATCCAATTGCCTGGTAAATATGTAATGATCCAGGATTTTTTAAATAATTTATATAGTGTACCTGACAAAACAGCAAACCCTAAGACTCGTTCTTGGGTTTAAAAGCAGTACTTCAAAATGCGTGTAATATACCTAAATGACAGAAGAATATCTTTGGTGCTATTGACATTTATCAAACGTGTCAATAATTAAAAAAGCAGCAACAATACAAATGTTTGTTTTATTTTTAGAACACATAGGACATGATCCTGTAGTCCTTTCACAAACAAAACCCGCTCTTCAATGGGAATTTTGGTTCTGCTAAGACTGCTGGATCTAACATTATGTCCCTGATCTTGGGGTCCCTCCAAGCTGCTCTTGATGCAGCCTAGTGTGGAAAATGTGGCTTTACACCCTGCACTGTGGGGCCAACTGGGGACTGGTCCAGTTCTCTGTACAAGTCAGAGGAGCCTGACCCAGCTGCCTGTGTCTCATGCGACCATTCTAGAATTGGAGAGTGCAAACGTGTGAAACATACTGGCCACGTCACTTTCTTTCAGGCACGGCCTCTAGGCTGAGAAGTGGCATCAGAGCCACAGTGACAACAACTGTTCACCACCTGGGCGAAACCTCAGCCAATGGCACAAAGTAGCTGTAGGGGAATCTGGTCCATTACACATAGCTGTGCAAAATGTTGGTAATTAACTTGCTAATTATTTTATGTGGAATACTGTCAGCTCCTTGAATGAATGGCATTATTAAAAGTGCTCGGTATTAATATGCTTCTGATTGTCAGGAAGAAATTACAGGCAACCTAATAATCTCTTGTATAAATCTCATCTCACCTCAGAAATGTTTGAAAAGATTTATTACTTCAGTAAAAGAGAAACCAGTACTAGAGCTCATTTCATATTCTTTTCCATATTCTGTGAAACCTTCAGGTAATTTACCACCACCAGAAATGGCCCTGCTCTTAGTATAATATATTGACAGCTGGCTGTGCTAGATTTTATTTTCAGCATCTTTCTAGTCTAAAACTTGAAATTGCTGATTATTCCCACGCACAATATAATAAATACAAACTCTATATTTAAGAAACATGAATGCTAAATTCAGAATTAGCTCATGACATTGGGAAAGAAAGACACATTAAACTAGAACACAGATTAACAAGGATGGAGTACCGGTAATTAGGATAACCAGACAGCAAGTGTGAAAAATTGGGACGGGGTCAGGGGTAATAGGCTTCTATATAAGAAAAAGCCTCAAATACCAGGACTGTCCCTATAAAATCGGGACATCTGGTCACTCTAGCTCTACTCAGCCACATACCATGCACTATTCATATACACAATGCCACAAAGGTCTCTGTCCTTGTTTCTATGCTCACACTTGAGAAAATGCATCAAGGTCAATGCTTAAATTTACATGCTACTCACATGCTTAAATTTACACATGTGTTTAAGTACTTTTCTGGATTGGGAACCAGATCCCTTAGCTGGCAGCTGAAGCAGACTCATTAATAGGGTATGTGGACCAGCAACTAGAGGGAGATACGACCTCTCATTGTGGATATGTGAGTTACACAAAGAATGCAGGATTGAGGCCAGAAGTTGTATACTCATCCTGAAAGGTCAGAAGGTCTGGAATATCAGCAACCACAACAGAGATGACAACAACCACATCCTAGAGAACAACAATGTTCATGCCTTCTTTTTCATGCTAACACTTCCTAATGAAAAATTTAAATATAGAGCAAAAGCCACAATTGCAAACAAGATACACAAGTACTATGCTAAATACATGACATTAAACAATATAGTAATGAAAGAAACAAAATATACTGTAATAGCAACACCAGGCTAATGCAGTCCCAGTGGGTAGGGGGGTGGTTAATCAAGAAGGATTGTGGCTTTCAGATACAGTGAGATATAAGGCAACTTGCCTAATATATTTTTGTTTCTAATAAAATAAGAGTTAAATAGACTAGAAAAAAATTACAAAACGATACCTTGAAAGGTAAAGGATCAGATCCTCAGCTGGTGCAAATTGGCATAGTTCCATTGAGTCTGTGACAATCTGGCCAAAATTTATAACTTATAAATATAGAATGAGGCAGAGTTTTCTAATGGTCAAAGCAGGGACTAAGAGTCAAGACTCTCGTCTCTATTCTTGACTGCCATTGACTTGCTATTAAACATGAACCCAAACCTCAAAGATTTAATCAAGATTCTCAATCTCCCAAAGCTTGGGATGGTTGGAGCTAGGTTTTTGGCTTAGGCCCATCTCTATTCACCATGTGACCTTGCAAAAATAATTTGAATGCCTATGCTCACCCATCTGTAAAATGGGTATAATTGGGGGTTTGTGAGATTTAATTAATGTGTGTAAAGAGCTTTGAAATCCTCAGATGAAAGGTGCTATATTCCGTAAAGCATCATTTTTGAAATGTTGCTGTGTTACAGTGGATTTGTTCACTCTCTAGTACATCCTGAATTCCATAGACTGCTGCATTTGCAAAAACTGCACCACAGTTTCAAACGGTGCTAGTATGTGTTAAAGAAAACAAAGATGTTTTTCACGTTTGAGATACTGATCTATAAAACAAACAACTGTAATAAGCAGCCTTGCTTCTGTTGGCAGTATTGTGGGAACTGTTACTCTCTAATCCCCCTTATTATCCAAAATCCTGTAAGGCTTTTATATATCAAAACACTGTAACAAAATAAAATGATGCAGCATTAATCTCACAGAGGTTTGTTTTTTCAGGGTCTAGGGGTGTTTTGTGCTGGTGTTTCCTCTTCCCAAAGTCACCTTGTCATTCTGGGAGTGATGAAGTTCCCAAACCAATATTTTCCAACTCTCTTCTTCCCTAGTTTCTGCCATTATGGCACTCCCCCTCCACAGCCAAGCTTATTGACTGTGTTTACCAGGCAGCAGAGGGCACGCATATAGGGCTCAAAAACCCATTTCTAGGCCCAGAGTGGAGCAATCACTTCTTTTTCTCCAAAGCCAAGTACTGCTACCAAGCTAGCTGGCACATTTAAGGGGAAAGTAGAGAACCAGGGTGCAGGAGGGAGCTTGGTGAAGCCTAGCAGAAGGTTAGCTGGGAAGAGGGAACCAAGAGGGTGTTGATAGGGAAGGGGCTTGTTCTGATAAAACCTGGAGCTTAGGGAGTTATTGGGGAGAAGCTTGCTGCAGTTAAATAGTTAACACATTTCAAGGGACCATTCAAGGTGAAGTTAGCACCCCTCCTATTGTGGCGGGGGGGGGAGAGAAGGGAATTATAACCAGGGCCGGCTCTAGGCACCAGCAAAACAAGCTGGTGCTTGGGGCGGCACATTTTTAGGGCAGCATGGCCGGCGCCAGAATGCCGCCCCTAAAAATGTGCCCCGGCCGCCCTAGCTCACCTCCGCTGCTGCTGCCGCTCGCGCGCCAGGGCGCGCGAATCAGCTGTTTCGC
>NW_020664413.1:24366263-24454297 GCF_002925995.2 Terrapene triunguis | reverse complement strand
CCCGGGAGGGAGGGGGAGACTCCGAGTGGCCGCGGCGCGGGCGCCGCTTCTCCCCCTCCCTCACTCCCTCCTAGGCTTGAGAGCCTGGGGGGAGGAGGCAGGGCTGGGGATTTGGGGAAGGGGCGGAGTTGAGGCGGGGCCGGGGGTGGGGTAATTAAAAAAAGGGGTGGGGGCGGCCAAAATTGTTTTTGCTTTGGGCGGCAAAAATCCTAGAGCCAGCCCTGATTATAACCCACTAACAACCACACCCCAGCTGCCCTTCCCCCTCACCCCCCATGACCAGGAGGGGTGTTAACAGCCCACTTCACCTTGAATGGTCCCCTGAAATCTGTGTTAACTTTGTATTTAATAGTGACACTCCCAGTATGTTTCTCAGACCTGAAGAATAGCTCTGTGTAAACTTGAAAGCTTCTCTCTCTCTCACCAACAGAAGTTGGCCCAACAAAAAATATTACCTCACCCACCTTGTCTCTCTATCTGCATCTCTGACCAGCCCAGTCATCAGGCAGAGACAATGAAGGTCCATTTACATATTAGGTAAACAAAGCCATCAAGCTAACAAGTGGAGGAGGAGAAAACTTCCAGCCAGAAAGAGAAACTTTATCTGGGCTATAAAGACAGGGGTTCTGAACCCCAAGTGATAAGCATTTGAATCAATTGACTGTATATAATATTATTGTATAATTAAAGTTTATTATCAAGTGAGATGTTTTATGAAAGCCTATGACACACTGGTGATTAATATAATCATAAAGTACTATACTATATAAGGAATTATGGATACTCCTTGATATTAGGCTTTAAAATCTGTGTTCAAACAAAGTGATAAACAGGTCAGTCTCAGACAGGAGAGAATAACACAGCTATTTACCTGTCTCCTATGTAAATTAAGCATGGTGAAAACAAAGCAATGGAAGCCCCATTTGTATGCAGGGGGATGGGAAGCCCATAGAAAGGCAAAAACCAGCATGAGGTCATCCTGCCTCTTGAAACAAGGTCATTGAACTTTGGAAGATATTAGCAAAGACAGAAAGCCATTTTGGCATCCCTCGCCAAACAGACCAGGGAACAGAGTTCTTGCAAGCTGAGAAAGATGGGTCCTTCAACTGGAGAGGGTGGGGCATTGAAGTCTCTGGAAACTCAATATAATGAGAAACCTGCTTAGACAAAGATCTTTCATCTAGGAAGACAAGGGAAACCAGACTCTTGTACTTCTGTGGAAGGTCCTGACTGAGGGAAAGTCAGCCATGGCTGGGAAGAAGGAAGATTGGTGAGAGAAACCATCTTGAACTAAGCCTGTACCTTGCTGCTATCTAGCACACAGACACTCAGGGTCTGACCTGTATGCTTGTAGGCTGGCTGGGAGCATCCCAGGCTGGGAGCTATAGCAGCATAGCATTGTAAGGCACCCAGGAGCGCCGCCAGCTTTTCTGCAGCCCTAGGCGGTGGAAGGTCCTGCCCCGAAATGCCGCCCCCCCACAGAGGCAGCGGAAGGTCCCGCCGCCAAAATACCCCCCAAATTGTAGCACCCTACGCGACTGCCTAGGTCGCCTAATGGGTTGCGCCGGCCCTGAAGGCACCCAGGGTTGCAGGGCAAGCAGTGACACACCCCCTAACTGGTCGAAATTTCACCCACAGAATGCTGTGACACTCTCATTCTGCCTCCTGCCTTTCTAGTCTTTCTCCCACTTCAACCTCTCAAGTCTTCACTGCCGGGCACTGTGGCAGCCACTCCCATCCCCCCACATGCTGCCCGCTACTCTATGCTAGTTAGGAGGTGACAGCAGGGGAGCAGCAAGAGCAGAAGAGGAGAGAGAGCCTGGTTTGCCTGCAGTTAATTGTCTACAGTGGCTCACAGTGGCATGGCAAGGTGCACGGGAAACCCCACTGCCTACCTGTACCCTGGGCTTGATACATGATATTTTAGTGGGACTACACACAAGTGCTACTGAAGGATGTGGGGGAAATGAGTGAGCATCACACCCAATGCATGTCAGTTGGCAGCCCTGTTATTAGTAATCATTTCTACAGTGCTGTAAATTTGCATAGCTCTTTGCAAACAGAGGAAGGCATGTCTCTTGCCCCAAAGAGCACCACCTATGATAGGTAAGACAAACAAAGGCAAGATGAGACCCAGGACAACAGTTCCAGTAAATAAGGCAGAGTGAGGAAATCACTGGTGAGAACAAGGCAGAAAGGATACCTGGAATTGCAGCTCTCCACCTGCCAAGGCCCAGACATGGGATACAATGTGTGACAAAGACCCAAAATGAGGGACACAAAAAGGATTTGTGCAGGAAACTTAAATTCTGTGGGATTTGTCCCTTTAGTGTAAACAACTCTTTCCATAATTTCAGTTTAATGAGTCTTTACTTCGAAGTAAACCGTTTTCAACAATAAAAGTTCATGGACACCAAATTTGCGTGGATAAGAAGTGACTGTCTGTTCAAAAGCTTATCAAAGTCAATTGAGAGATCCCCATTGACTTCAGTGGGCTTTAGAGCAGGGCATAGGAGACTTTTCCAATTCCTGAGGTCTAGCCAAGAGGAAGGAGCAAAAAGGACAAAGAGGATTCAGAGGCACAAAGGGAGCATGAAGGAGAGAAGAGAAAAGTTAAGAGAGAAAGTCTGCCAATTTGTTACAGAGCTACTTATATACCAGCTTGAGCATCAAGCTGCTCTGAGGACAGATTTACAAAAGGAAAGGCACACACAACTGTCTAGCCTCCGGGCACAGAAGAAAAGGTCACAGCAGCAACCCCATGAACAGACGAGGAAAAGTATCCATCCCAGGAAGATGAGCTCCACATACAGGAGTGAGAACACTTGCTGTGTTTTTTTTTTAACCACAATGTATCAGAGTTATTTAAAAGAGATAATACTGGATTTTCTCGCTAAAACGGGGTGGAAAATTTTCAATTGCAATAGAAGGAATTCCCAACACTGGGAATCAGCGAGGCACCTGTGTGAGACCTTCAGCATATAAGTCAATAGTTTAGGTGCAAGGAATGGTAAGAGAGGGTTACATGAGATGGTTAGGCTGTTACTCTTTGATGACGCATCTTCCCCCGAGAGGTGACTATAGCCAGACTGATGACTGAGAATATGAAAGAGCGAACAATCTCTGATCAATACAATGCAACATAAGTTAAAATATGAAATTCTCTCCACCTATTCACCTCTACCACAGTCATGGAGTTTAGGGCCAGAAGGGACCATCAGATCATCTAGTCTGACCTCCTGTATATCACAGGCCACCAACACCACCCAGCACTTGCCCTCTAAACCCAACAACTGAAATTAGACTGAAGTCCAATTAGACCACAGGAGACTAGATTATTGTGTGCCACAGCCAGACAATAGGACAAACTGAGATACACCAGTGCCCAAGACCCTCTGCAGTGGCAGAGAAATGATTAAGTAACAGATGCTCAGATAATCCTTGCAAGTTACCTGCACTCATGCCCTGCAGAGGAAGGTGAAAAAACCCCAGTCTCCAGCTAATAATCACTTCCTACAGATTACCTCATCTCCCATTTAGACACCTCCATGAAATGGCCTGATTTTCAAAAGGGCTCAGCACCCCGGAGGTCCCATAGGAGCTATTGAGCTCTTTTGAAAATCTGGCCCCGAGTCTCTTTGATCTTTACTTGATGTAAACACAATCTAATCTAAGTAAACATTATTTTCATGAGAGTGTGTAGATGGCACAGCTATTTCTAAATCTATCATCTTTGGTGTCTCACCTGGGCTGAATTTAATCTAAAGCAAAATTCTTCTCTCAGTTCTAGGTGCCAGGTTACAACGCTGACATTCTGTTCTCCCTGTGCATGTGGATTTTCCATTGGCATCCATGGGGAATTCTGCACATATAAAGAGGATAGAATATTAAAATCACGACCCACTGTGAGACTAACTTGGCCCATATAATATGGATTGGGGGAATTTCTAGATTTCTACATTTTAAATTCAAACCCTGGATATTAATATAATTTTCCTATCCTAGGAGTTGCATGTGTTTTTAAAAAATCAGCCTCCAGCACTGTTACCTGACTCCTTGCTTTCCATTCTTAAAATTCTCTTTGCTTTTTTCATAAAGGTTCCCCCTCCCACCAGCCTTCAGCATATTTAGGTCATTAAGAAATCTTAACAACTGGAGAATCTCCAAACATGTTGGTTTCAGATTATAAAATTGCAGTGTAAGGTGGCAGAATGGATCAGCTAGTTCAGCAAAAAAAAGAGCAGTTCTTTAGTCAGCGAGTTTTTCTCATCAGGGCTTCATTCCTGAGCTTCAGAGTGGTGGGTTGCAAGAGAAGCAAATTAAAATGATTTTACATAACAAGAGCACACAAAAAGTCCAGCCTGGGCTATACAACCTACCCTGCACCAACTGAGCGTGGTTCTGTCCCTCCCAAAGGCCCTCTCCCTATCAGACTAGTGAGTAGCTGTTTTATTTTTTTATAGTTTTGTAACCCATATGGGTATCCTAATACCACACAATCAGTTTAAATCTATCAAAAAAATCAATGTAAGCTAAGCATCTGGTTCAGACACAGAAGGAGCCAATGCCTGGTAACATCTGCCACTAGAACTTTTCTGCCAAAAGGCTGCCAAGATATAGATGCTTATTTTGAGTTGTTTCCCAGGGACCTGTTGCAGAGACACAAAAGTGGATAAGGACTTGTTTTAATCTGCACCCTGTCCTAACACTGCTATCCCCACATCTGATTCAGATTGCTATCCTATTAACCATGGTGCAGCTCCCCAACCATAACTGGACAACAGTGGGTAGAAGGATGTTTGACCTGGAAATCTTGTTCTTCACATTCGTACGAAGAACGAATGCAGAATGAATGCTATCTTGCCTGCCAGAAATGTTTCAGTTCTTAGGATAACAGGATACTCACTCACTAGCTGGTTATAACTTTGCCCCGGCAAATAGGTGGCAGGCAGTGTAGGCGCTCAATGGGCTCCATTGCCAGTGGGAACTCTTCTGCAGGAAGTTCTCTCTCCTTGCAAGCACTGAAGCATCAATACCACATGCTTCCCTGTTCTAGGTGTGGGCACAAAATAATCCTGAGGAATGATGTTTTGACTTGCTATAACTAAGAAAAGTGCTGAGGCAAGGACTTTGTTCCTGCATCCCTGACACTCTTTTCACATCAGTTGCCAAACACTGGTTTGAGGATCTTATTAAGCTGGCAGGACACAATCAGCTTAACTCTCCTCTTTGGCTCTATCATTGATTGATAATACCATATCAACCTGTCAATGACGCACTACCTCAGCTTTGCTGCTCCACCCCTCAATGCTCTTGTTCTTAGGGATTAAACTGGATATTTTGTGTTCAGTGGGCGAACAATCGTAGATAGAACAATCGTCTTTGAAACAGGACTATCCCAGTCAAACCTGGACAGGTGGCAGCTTGAAGTGGATGGAAGGAAGACATGTAACATTCATGGGTATTTCAGGCTACCACAACTTAGACTGTGTTGCTGTGGACACCATAGAAAACCATAAAGGTAACTAGGATGTAAATGTCCTATGGCATTGTGACCCTAAGAGCATCACTGCACCAGAAGGCAAGGGGGTTCCTGGTAACTAGTATTGCATTTCAGCTGGCTGGACCAGCTCCATGTACCCCAACTCACTATTGTTTTAATCTATACCTAAAAGGTGTCATGTAATAGGTCATTGGAAAACTAATAACTCACTGATCATTAATATTCTTGCATGACGCAAGTATGGTCAACCCATAAAGGATTATATAGATATGCTGGAATTATGGCTGAAACATGTTTAAACCAAGCATGTCAGAGAGAGTTGATAAACAGGGTTTGGGTTTTTTTTCCAGACAAAGGAATGCGGTTCTGCCTGCTTGGATGTGTCTCCCATGTAAATTGAGCAAGGTGTGACCAATGACAAAGAAAAGCACATTTGCATGCCAGGCAAACAAAATCATCAGGAGAGCCAGTGGTGGGAAAAGTGATCACTTAATCTCAACAAGGGATGGAGACTGCACTCTCTAGGAAGCCTTCCTGCCTCTTGAAGCAGGGTCAATGAACTTTGAGAGAGATACTTTTCAAAGTTTTACTGGACTATAAAGAGAGGGGCAGAGAGCTTCTGGTTTATCCTTTAACTGAGGAGACAAAGAAACCAGTGCCATGGACTCTGTGGGGATCCTGACTAAGAGCCAGTCAGTTGTTGATGGACATGGAAGATTGGTGAGGAAACTACCTTGACCAAAGACTGTAGCTTGTGATGTTAGGTCTTAGCCAATAGAAAGTGTATTTTTACTTCTGTCCCTTTGTAATCCTTTCTATCTCTATATCTTAGACTTGAACTCACTTAAAACCTCTCTTTTTGATAAAATAAATTCAGTTTACTTTTCATCTAAACCAACCCACTGCTTTGATTGAGTTGAGGTGACTGTTAACTACAATCAAGATAACTAGCTGCTGTTTCTGTCTATTTAAAGGAGCAGCAATATTTATAACTTCTATACATGTTCCAGGAGAGGGCTGGACACTGCAAGGAGACATTTTGCGGGGAATTCAGGACTGGGGGATGTTGGGATCACTCTGCAAACAGTAACTGGGTGGTGGAAGCCAGGATGTGACTTGCATGCGGTCTGCTTGCTGTTGGTGTCCAGGCTGTGAGCCACAGTAGCATAACATTTAAGGCACCCAGAGTTGCAGGGCAGTTGGGCTGAACCCCCAAACTCACATTTTGTGAGGCATTTTGTGTGGAAGCAAATGAGGGCAGAGAGATCCGCAAAGGAAGGAATCAGAAAAACTAATGGTAAAATAGTGCTCTTGGGCATCGGGCTTTATGGCAATCAAGCTATGAAAAGTCCCTGAGAGGGGTCGGACAATCCAAAGTATAGAATCATACAAATAAAGGTTTGGAAGAGACTTCAAGGGATCACCTAGTCTATCCTCCTATGCTGAGGCAGGACCAAGTAAACCTAGAACATACCTGGGAGGTTTTGTCCAACCTGTTCAATAATGGGGGCAGTCCACAACCTCTCTGGGAAGCCTATTCCAGTGCTTAACTATCCCTGTAGTTGGAAAGTTTTTCCTAACATTTAACCTAAATCTCCCTTGCTAAACCAATTCCTTCTTGTCATACCTTCAGTGGACATGGAGAACAATTGGTCACTGTCCTCTTTATGTTTGAAAAAAGTGCAAAATTGCTTTCTAACTCACTCAAGAATATTTTATCACGTTAGTCTAAAAAGATGCATACACTTTAACTGACATTAAGATTAATGGCAGAGATTTTTTTTTTTTTAAAAAGTGTGTGAAGCAAGTTTCCTGCACCTTGCAAGCATATTTTACCAGCATAATATGATGATAGTGAAGAAATTGTACTGTGAAATTTATTAATCAAAAAGTAGCTTCAAATTTTCACAACTAAAGGGCCTGCTCCTGCTCACATTGGAGTGAATGGGAGTTTTGTCATGAACTTCAATGGAAGCAGAAACAAACTGTTAAGCCCGCAAGACAAGCGTTTGGCTAGAGAGTCTCAGGTAGCCTTTGTCAAATGAGGTCACTGGTGCTGCTAACACTTCACTTTGACCCAAAGGCATCCCTCCATATAAGCTAATTTCCTAGATCATATGCAAATAATGGGCCATATTTACATCTGGTGTAAGTCAGTTTAGCTCCACTGATTTGCACCAGCTGAGGATCTGGCCAAAAAGGGCTATATTCTAAACATTTATCTGGTAAAGTTTGTCAAAACTTAAGATAACTCAGGCTGAATAGTTAGAAACAAATCTATTAATAAAGTGGTGTTGGTCTGATCAGCCCCAAGATTGCCTATGCTTCCTTACTGAAACAAGACAGTACAGTTATAAATCCACATCTACCTATCCAGGCACTTAAATGCCCCACATTGCTGTAGTAACTGAGTGCCATACAAGCAGTACTGTCACCACTACTGGGCAAGCGGCACTCCGTTCCCTCTCTAGAGCCATCCTGAGCCACTCTGTCTTTCTAGCTTGATTCCTTACAGCGTACTGGTAAATTAAACCAATCTGTTCATACAGTAAACATCCCAATAACCAAGTCAACATATAGTATTCATACATTATTACAGAGCAGCTCCACTTCTGGCACACCTATCTCTTCTTGTCACTGTGTTGTATAGGTTGGTCAGGGTCTGATAGACACTGGAGAGTATGTGAAGAATATAATCCCTTCCACTGCATCTGCTGGGACTGTCCAGCAACACAGGTGCTGGAACGAAGGGTGCTGCAGCACCCCCTGACTTGAAGTGGTTTCCATTTTATACAGGGTTTAGTTTGGTTCAGTGGCCCTCAGCACCCCCACTATACAAATTATTCCAGCACCTCTGTCCAGCAATTAGGAATTTGGACACTATCAGACATACTTTAGAAATCAGGACACAATCATGACTGAACACTGGACTATTAGCAGATGTCCACGTTTAACTGTGAACCAATCATTCAGCTGCTACTAGTGGCTCAATCCTGCTTCCTACAAAATCAATGCCACGACTCCATTGACTTCAGTCAGGGCGGGACTGGGTCAGTGTGAGATGCAGCATGGTCTAGTGCAGTGGTCTCCAAACTTTTTTGATTGTGCACCACCTATCAGAAAAAAATTTTGAGCACACACCCCATGCCGCGCCACAGGGCTGGCTCTACCATTTTTGCCGCCCCAAGCAAAAAAAAAAAAAAAAAAAGGTGCTCAGACTCCTGCCTGAACTGCCGAAGCGGTGCTGCTCCGGCGGCGCTCCTCCTGCCGCACACCTCCTCTTGCGCATCCAATGGGGTGCACGCACCCCACTTTGGAGACCACTGGTCTAGTGGATAGGCCACTGGAGTCAAGAGACCCAGGGTTTATTCTCAGCTCTGTCAATGGCCTGCTCTCACACCTCTTATGTCTTGCCTATTTAAATTGTAAGCACTTCAGGGCAAGGCTCTCTCTTACTATGTGCATATATGGTGCTTAGAATGAGGGAGCCTCAAAGCTGTTAGGGACCTTTAGGCTATATAGTAACAAATAAAACAAATTAATAATAATAATGAAATAGCACTAAACAGAATTTCTAGTTTCTGTTCTTAGCTGTCTGAGTGACATTAGGCCAGTCACTGAACAATTCAGTGCCCCATTTTCCCCATCTGTAAAATGGAGATAATACGTGGCTACCACAGATAATTATTTTAAATATTAAAGTTTGTAAAGTTCATTAGGCCCCTCAATTGATTCATAATACTATATTTTATCTATCTTAATATCTATCTATAAAAGCACAAAGTACTAGTGTTAGCAGAAGCAGAACATTGTCATCAGGGGGTGATGGCTATATTGGCACATTAGTATGGCTGTAGTTTAGCAACACAAATGAGATGGAAACTATGAGTCTTACTGGAGAAATATCAAAACTATCACTGGATTGGGTTATTTATTTATTCTGGGCCAGTATACACTGTATTGAAAAAGTAATAGGACTGTAGCCCCCCACACAAAAGGAGGTTACAGTATAAGGGCATAATGAGCATATGTAACGAGGTGCAGGACTCACCCCTGCGGCGCCTCCTGCTGGTCATCTCAGGGAATTAGCTCTTTTCCAACCTAGGCACCCTCTGCAAGCCGGTGTCCCGCTTGTAGCTGGCCCTGTGTCCCTCCCAGACCCCGGTGCCCCTTTACCCTGGGGCTGCCCCCTGGCAATACCCCACCAGTCTCTATGGGTCTCCCCCCTCTCGGAAACCCCCAACCCGCTAATCCCCACCTTGCCTCAGTCGTGGGCTACTGCCAGTCATCATCTAGCCCCCGCTCCCTGGGGCAGACTGCAGTGTAAAAGCCACTCATCATAGGCAAGAGGGTTCGGACCTGCTGCCTTTGCCTACCCCTGGGCTGCCCTCTGCAACCCCCAGTACCCGTTGGCCTTCTGCTAGGCTGCAGCCTGGGTTTTCCAGGCTGGAGCTCCCCAGCTCCTCTGCCTTTCCCCAGCCCTGCTCCACTCAGGTACTCTGCTCAGGTCCCTGCAGCCAGGTCCGTCTCCCTCTACAGCTAGAGAGAGAGAGAGAGCTATGGCCTGATTGGGACATGGCCCAGCTGCAGCCGCTTCCCTGATCAGCCCAGCTTTTCCCCTGCCACAGCCCTCTCCCAGGGCTGTTTTAAACCCTTCAGGGTAGGAACCAGGTAACCACCCCGCTACAGCATAATACAGGACAATTCCAAACTGAACAATGGCAAAATACTGTGGGGACTCATCCTAGCTAAAAGTGCTTGAAGTGACTTAGGAACCTATATCCCATGGCTTTCAATGGGATTTAGGCTCCAGAGTCACTCAGGTGCATTTGAAAATTTCATCTGAAGTTCAGATCCAAAACCAGATCTCTAATTCCCCAAAGTTGAATAATATTTGAATTCAGAGCCACTAGTCGAGCTATTCTTGAGGCCTTTTGTTGAATTTGTAGTGGGAAGCATCTTGGCTACCTCATCTGCGTATTGTCACAACCACCAGATTTTTCCTCTCCTGAAAATTCAGAGTTCTTGTATTCTGATTAGAGTGATTTGGATTGATCATATTGTCCTTCTCTGTTGATTTTTGGTAAATAGGCAGGAGCACATACCAAAATTCAAATTTGGGTCTGGATTTCAAAGAGCCCTGAAGTTGGGGATGTTTGAATGTTGTGGTATATTGGAATTTAGGCCCTAATTCCTGTGCCATTAGTCAATGGCAAATTTTCCATTGACTTCAAGAAGCATAGGATCAAGCCCTCAGATAGGACAGCAATAGGCTACTTATAAATACAATAGATTTGCCTGATAAATCAGTTTGATGGATCAGGCAGACAATAATTTGGTTCAACCCATTGTTAGATATGTACTATTTGCAAAATTCAGCTCTGGAACCAGATTTTGAGCACCCCCAACATTCACAGTTTTGGTTCACACCCAGTGGTAGATGTTTTATTTCTGCAGAATAATACTCCAGCCACTTTATTTTTGCAATATCTCTTTCTATATACAGAAGAGAAGAATTTTTTCCTCTAACAGCAAAGGACAATCTATTTACTCGCTCATTTTCAGTCCTTAAAGACCAGTATGAATAAGACCATTGTTCAAGTCTAGGATTTCATTTATTTCTGGTAATAAATTACTGAGGTACTACCACTGCCACCCAAATATAATTTTATTTTTTAAAATACAGTCATATACCAAATAAATATTATTTGCAGTTAAATGTAGCTCTCTTCAGCTTTTATTCATGAATCAAAATTATAGCTTTAGTTTAGCTGTCAAGATGTAAAACAATATCTTTCTTTCAGATAATACAAATGAAAGGCTGGATTTTTTTGTTTCTCTCTCTACATTTATCAAATTTAAAGTAACAATGGGAATATTGAAGAAAACCAAAGAGGAAACACAGAGCTATTGAGCTGCTATAGTGTATCAAGGATTCTATCAATCTTATCATATAATGCTACATTCTTCTTCACTTAAATTTCAAAGGATACATGAAAGAGTCAAGTAAATTTCATGTAATTGCTGTGCACTTAAAAGTTCCAGAGGAAACAGCATTTCAAGTTTAGTTACTTTACAAAACATGAAACAAAAGTGCTGTGAAACCCTGTGCTAATGGTCACCTGCAGTCACCTGACTTAGTGGCCAGTAAAATATCAGTCCCCTCACATTAATTGCACAGCATTATTTGGCCTCCTGTTGCAATCGCCAGACAAACAGCAGTCCACTGCGTGATCCTTACTAATAAGTTTCACTGTGCCTTTTGATTATAATAAGACAGAGCTCTATGTGGTGTATTGTATTATAGCTAAACAGCCAGCATAGTAGAGGGAGGAGTACAGAGCCATAATTAATCTGCATTTTGCTTAGGGACAAACTGTGGAGTTCTTAAGTTGATGTGCATTTGTTCGCCTAAGTCGACCCATTGACATCAATAGGATAACTCCCATGAGTAAGTGCTCACAACAGTGAATGAGTGCTCCAAAGTGTTACTCATAATGTTGTATCCCTGTTACTGGGAGCTTCTTAAATTAAAGCACTGGGGTTCAGTAGTGATGTATACAACTGAGTTTATCCACCATGGGTAAAATTTTCACATGCCTAAGGCCCAGATCCTCAAAGGTATTTAGGAGCCTAACTTGCATGAAGTTCAGTGGGGGTGGGGGCCTTAATACCTTTGAGGATCTGGCCTTAGTGACTAAGGAGCCTACATCCCATTTTCAGAAGTGACTTAGCCACTTAGGGCCAGAATTTGAAAGGTATTTTAAAGGTATTGGCAAAACTTCATTGGCTTAAATGGAAGCTTGGTATTTCCTAACAACCAGTGCCCAGCTTCTGTACTGCTTTTTGGCCTTGGCAGCGTGGCTTCTGCAGGAGACAAGTTCCCATGCACATGGAGTTGGCACTCTCTGTGGCGCTCTGCAGGGCGGGTGCAAGGATGTTTCGCGCCCTAGGCGAAACTTCCACCTTGCGCTCCCCCCTCGCCGAGCCCTGTGGCAGCTCTCCGCCCCCCCTCCACCCTACGGCGCCCCCCCGTGGCAGCCCCCCCCCCCCCCGGAGGCGCCCCCCCCCCCGCGGCAGCTCCCCCCGGCCCGGGGAGCCGTGCGGCAGCTCCTCGCCCCAGCTCACCTCTGCTCCGCCTCTTCCCCAAGCACACCGTCGCCACTCCACTTCTCCCGCCTCCCAGGCTTGTGGCGCCAATCAGCTGTTTGGCGTCACAAGCCTGGGAGGGAGAGAAGCAGAGCGGGGCAGCGTGCTCAGGGGAGGAGGCGGAGCAGAGGTGAGCTGGGGCGGGGAGTTCCCCTGCGTGCCGCCCCCCCCCTTACTTGCTGCAGGCAGCCCTCCCCACACACCCCTGTCCCAGCTCCCTCCGCCTAAATGCCGACGACGACCGGGGCGGCCAAAGATCCAGCCACCGCGGTCGCCGCCGAAGGACCCGAAATGCCGCCCCCCAAATGCTAGTGCCCTAGGCGACCGCGTAGGTCGCCTAATGGGTTGCACCGGCCCTGGCACTCTGCTTGTCTGTGGTAACATGGGTCTGTGCTTACATTGAGCTATAGAAATATAGAAGGAAGAGGCATAGGAGCCACTTTTCCTCACTTGCATGCCTTCTGCCCCATTTATGCTCACTCCTGCTCTTCCCCACCAGTGGAACTGGAGGGAAGCATTGGGCCCTTTTACCTTCCATCTAATTGGCACCTCCCAGAAAATTTTGTACAACACTGTATTTAAAGACAACTCTGCTTCTCTAATCCCGGCCCAGCTGCCACGTACGGTGCTTGCATGCTTGACAAAGAGGTTGGGGAACACTCTGAACTGAGTGTGCCCGAAAAGCTGGAAGTGAGTTCCTTCCCCCGTTGGTTGAATGTCAGTCAGCTGGGCATCAATTTTAAAGAGGCCTTGGGCTAAAGATACCTGGATTTCCTCGTCAGACACAGAGTGAAGGAAAGGGAACCACTGGGACAGACTAACCCTATCCTTGAAAATAATGTTAATGGGAGTTGTGCAGGAAAATTCCCCTAATTATATTTTATTTCTTGTGAATACATGTTGGATGGTTATTTCATTATCAGAAGTTGTGTTGGTTTTTCAAAAAGGAGTAATTAAACCCCACTTTTATGGCTGAGTGTGTCAACTGCAAGTCAAGTGTGTCAGTTTGTCATTACCAGTGTCCAGCTCCCATCTGAAACCCACGGTACATACACAGGGAGCTAGCCCATCCCGCTGTGCACACCACCACAACTACACCATTTTTAGTGCTCTAGCTCAATCAGAGATAGTGGGGCTAAGGCTCCTAGAACTGGAAATTACCCCTCCAACTCCAGTGCAGACAGACCCTGAGAAGCAAGGAGATTAAGGCTGCGTCAGTGCTACGAGCGAGGGGTGTGATTTCAACTCTTGTACACATACTTGTGCTACCCCTCATTGAGCTAGCATGCTAAAAATAGTAGCGTAGCCGTGGTAACTAGGCACCCAGAGTATGTCCCCATGGAGTGCAGATGGGTTTGTACTTGGGGCATCTAGCCCAAGCTGCTGCTGCACTATTATTTTTAGCATGCTAGCTCAGATGACAGCTAGTGCAAGTACATGTACAAGCACTGGAAATCACACCCCAGCTCATAGAATAGATGTAGCCAAAGTGCTTGTCCAAGATCACACTGGAAGTCTGTGACAGAGCCAGGAATTGAACAGAGATCTCCTGGGTCCCAGTCCAGTGCCTAATCACAAGCCTATTCTTCTGTATATTACATAATACATTACATTCTCTTCCAAATGCCCAGGAAAGCATAGGGTTCATTAATCTATAGAAAGCAGTTTAAAACTTTCAAAGCTTTGTTTTGATTCTGTTTTGGTAATCAGTTGCTTTAGCCCAAATGGCTCACAATGCTTTCAGTTCTTACTAATACTAAGACCTGAAAGAGTTAATTATAATTTTATCTGTCAAATATAGGACACTGGTTATTGATACTTACACTTTAAAGCTATCAGATTGCTGCCCCATCTGTATGATTAACTGTTGGTTTTCTCCAGCGGCCTACTCTTTCAATTCATTTTAGACAACCTGTAATTCAGCTGTCTTTGCCCTCTCTAAATGTGTCAACTTTGCTGGATTCATACAGGAAAGATTTATAGCACAGAATGGCAGGAGGGGTTGGAGGTTAGTTAAGGAAGCTCAGAGATTACTTGCCTTAGGACAGTGAATTCCAAAGCAGCTTCACTAGACCACAGGCATAATGACTGCTTTGCATATACTCATGACAGACAGAGATATACGATTCAGCATTAAATGGTTCAAGTTGTACTGTATGTGGAATTCTCCCAGTTATTCTGTGTTTGCAATACAAATCATTCAAAGTTAACATACAGGCATGTTTAACACTTAGAACCATTTATAAGTCATTTATCAGGCATTTGTAAACCTAAGATGTCTAACACCAATGTGATTGTATGGAAAGCTTAATTATTCTCCTTATCCATGTCATTCAGTACCGCTATGACACCTGCAGTTTCAGTTCATCTGAGTTAAAAGGCAACTTCAGTTTAATCATCATTGCAACTTGGATCCATTCACATTTTAACACAAGTTTTATATCCTGCTTCAGCTCAACTGAATTCAAAGTTTCATTTCAAACTGTTCTCTGTAACTGTGATGTGGAACTACTGAGCTCTGCTCCACAGCTGTTGCAGCACCACAAATTGTCTGGTCAACCCACCCAGACCATAAGTATTCTATCCTCCTCCATCCAAGAGTTGCTTCCCATGAGCCATGCTTCCCCATACTTACTACTATTTGACTTTTCTACCCCACATTTAGGTTTCCCTTTCCTCAATACCTAACCTTCCTGCTTCCAAAATGACCAGGCTATCCAACCCTCCCTGTTGTTGGTCACTCAGTCAGTAACAACAGAAATTCCTCACTGCCTTCTCATTGTTCTCTGACACACAGCCACATACTCCATTGAAATCTCCAAATTTATTCTGTCTGCCCCCTCCCACCTTAGCCTGTTATCTTTTCCATTAAATCTAAGATTTTCTTATTAAAAAGATGGTCGTACCAATAAAACTCTTCCACCACCATAATCAGGATTTTGTGTCACATTCTCTTGGATATTTGTTGACTACTCTATGATCCTACACACACACTACCTACCTCACCAAACATTTGTTAAAATTCAAGATTCTCCTGCTTGGTTTCCTCATATTGACCCCCACCAGTAGGAATCAATAAATACATGGGGGGGAAGGTATTAATGTTTATAGATTTTTTTTTTTACCAGTACACTTCAGTTGACCATATGTCTGTAAATTCATCCCCTATTCAAGATGCAGTAAAAATAATCTTGATCAACCAAAGATTAGAAAACTATTAATAATCATAACTCTAAATCCTCACCCTAAGCATCTAATGGAAGATGTTTGGCACAACAAATTATTGTTGCTAGTTTAATTCAGCTTTGGCTTTTAAGATCAAAACTTATGTTCTGGAGTCTTCTCAACAGCCTCTTGCCATTTGCTTACATCCACCAAAAAAATTTCCAGCTAACTTCATTTTCCTCTGAGCTCATGTCTAAATACCCAGGATATAAATGACAGCATTAAATGCGATATGATGATGTGAGAGGGGCATGTAAAGATAACAAGACTATGATAAGCAGGAATTTCATCCTCCAGGGTATTAATTGGGAACCATCTAAGACAGGAACATGAGAAAGATAGAAATGATGAATGTATTAAATGACAGCTTCTTAAGCAGAGAAACTATAGCACCTCTTTCAGTTTCTAAAGAAAGAGTAAGTTAATAGTAATCTCTTTCAACAGAGCAAAATAAGCATAGCAGGGTTATCAGATTTTATCCAAAATCTTAAAGGAAGCCAGTGAAAATATTTGCTTGAAAAGGAATGTGACGCATATTAGAGAATTTTCAAGCAACTGAATATAGATTTTAAAAACAGCCTCTCAGACCACAGAAATTAGTGATTCTTCAGCTTACCAAAACAGAAGCTGCACAATATCACTTCTAGAGCATCTGTCATCTGAAGATCTTGAAGCACTTTACAAATCTTAACTGATTAAGTCTTAGAAGGTAAGTATGGGATAGGCAGGAATCACCAAGGCTGACTACTGAAATACTCCAACCTGAAGATAGAGCAAAACTGTTGTTTTACACAATATTTTAGGACAGGGAGTAAAGAAGTATCCATTATCCAATTACAACTGCAAGGGAAATAGATGTAGGCAGCCTACAATTATCTGAGTTAGAATTTGGCTAGAACACCAGTGTTTACACCTCTACTTTTATGGAGAGTACTATGGGGTTCTGAGCTTGAGCATTCAGAACCTTGTTTTGTAATTCATCCAAAAGACTTCATCTAGCATCATAGTCCCCTGTCACACCACGCTGGGACATTAGTTCGGTACTAACTTGAGTGAGAAAGTGTTACCTAGTAGAACTGGGGGGAATTTTTCATGCAAAACCTCTCCCTCTCCCCCAAAACAATGCAGATTTAGATCGAGCAAAGCAATTCATGCATTTGGGACATTTTCTGTTAAAAAAAAAAAAAAGAAAGAAAGAAAATGTCAAAATGCCTCATTTTGGCATTTCTAAAATGAAACATTTTAACTTTTGTTTTGGAAAAAGGTTTCATTTTGGAATTTCTCCTAATTATTTTAAATGTAATAATTCTTGAAGTCCAAATGAAATTTTTTTGATTTTGTTTTGTTGAAAATTTTGAAACATTTTTGCTTTGGGTCAACCAGAAATTAATATTTTTTCCCATATTTTCAGACCTGCACCTGATGCAAATATTCAGTTCCTCAGACAGCCCTATACTGAGACACTCACCAGCACTATTGCTCCTGGAGGCTTTTTTCAAGTACCATCCAGTCTTAAACCTGCTTAAATTTGATACTGAACTGAATCAGAACACATGGTGATATTGTTACAGGTAAAGACACTGCTTAAATAATTTCTTAAATATCACAGGTGAAGTTGACAATGATCATGTAGATGAACTCACAGAGTTTTCATAATAATAAAGGACATAGCACTTAATAGCATTTCCCCCCCAGAAATCTCAGAGTTCTTTACAAAGTGGATAAAATATGAGCCTATTTTCAGATAGGGAAACAGATATAGAGAGCCATTGGGAGAATCAAGAATGGAAACCAGATATCCTGACTTTTAGCAAGATTAGCAAAAATACCTTATTGCCAATATTAGCAAAAATTCCACTTAATGGGGATGCATTTGGCTAATGCCGAGGGGCTTAAGTGGTACATACCAAAGGGCTAAATAGGGATCAAATATTAAGCATTGTTATATTATGCAGAAGTTGCCAACAAATAATTAAGATATATGTGTGGGGAACATGCGAGGGCAGGAAGGGGCAGGACCAGAGCATACAGCTCTCTGGCAAATGCTGGAATGGCTTTATGCTGTTCTACATTATCCTGAGGGCCAATTCAACTGCTGGCAGCCTCAGGCTGAAGGGAGCTGAAAAGTGATTTAGAGCCTTCTCATTTTTAATAAACTATCAAGATGATTATACGATGAAATTTAAAACGTAAAGTGAGAATATGTGTATATCAAGACCAATTCCAGGATTTTTCAGCACATCTTCTGTGTGCGAATGAAATACTTTGGAATGGCTGCAATAACAGAGAAATCTAGCTCTAGGGAAAAAAACCATAAACAGGAGGAAATAAATAGGAAATCAAATATCATTCAATTAAATCCCACAAAGGTGCAGATTTTTGATGGGTAGGGCAGGAACTGTATTTGATTTTTATTGCATTATTCGTTAAAAGACAAATTTGTCATAAAGCCAAATTACTCAAAGGGTTTTCTTCGTGAACAATGACAGAGGGGAATGTCTGATGGATGGAGAAGCTTAGTGGAAGATAGAGCTCACTCCTAGGGCTATGTAACAAAACAAAATCAAACACCTTAAAGGCTCAGGCTAATACCTGCAGAAATCTGCTACAGACGTACATTAGATCAGTGGTTTTCAAACTGCAGGTCGTGACCCAGTGCTGGGTCGCGGATTGTAAGACACTGGGTCACGGCGGCTCTTGTCAGCACCTCCGACTAGGCCATTAAAAGTCCCGTTGGTGGTGCTGCCCGGCTAAGGCAGGCTAGTTCCTACCTGTTCTGACACCATGCTACACCACGGAAGCGGCCAGCAGCAGGTCCGGCTCCTAGGCAGGGGGGCCACGGGACTCTGCATGCTGCCCCTACCCCGAGGGCTGGCCCTGAGCACCTGGCCAATGGGAGCTGGGGGAAGGGCGGTGCCTGCAGGCGAGAGCTGCTTCCGCCTAGGAGCCAGACCTGCTGCTGGCCGCTTCTGGGGCACAGCGCAGTCTGCGGTGCCAGGACAGGCAGGAAGCCTGCCTTAGCACCCCCGCTGTGCCGCAGACCGGGAGTCGCCCGAGGTAAGCCTGTGCCCCAATCCCCAGCCCTGAGACCCCCCCCCAACCCGGAGACCTCTTGCACCCCAAACCCTTCATCCCTGGCCCCACCCCAGAGCCTGCACCACCAGCCCAGAGCCCTGACCCCTTACTGCACTCCAAACCCCTATCCCAGCCCTGAGCCCCCCCAAACCTGGAGCCCCTCCTGCACCGCAAAGCCCTCATCCCCAGCCCCAGCCCAGCCCAGAGCCCTGACCCGCTCCCACACCCCAACCCCCTGCCCCAGCCCAGAGCCACCTCCCATACCCTGAGCCACTCATTCCCGGTCCCACCCCACAGCTCTCACCCCCGCACTCCAACCCTCTGCCCCAGCCCTGAGCCCCTCCTAAACCCCAAATCCCTCATTCCCAGCTCCATTGGGTTGCGGGCATCAACAATTTTCTTCAACTGAGTTGCCAGAAAAAAAGTTTGAAAACCACTGCATTAGACCCACACAGCGGCTTTGATTTGCTATTAAAACCACTTTGGTGTTCTCCATGCTGACAACAAAAACAATTGACAGATTCACCTTCAACTTAAAATAATATGAAGAAAGGATCCGTTTTTTCAATGCTATTCTTAAAAGGTTTCGATCAAGCTGGGTGATAAATATTGCCATATAGAAAGTCACATGGGTATATAGTGTGAAAGACTGTCATTGCAATTTCTGTCTTGTAAAAGAGCAAACAAGACAAGAGAAATTCACTGGCATGCTACTGCTTTCCCGAACCATTCCTATTGCTCAGTATACACTTGACAATCACATTTCTTTCTCTAAATGTCTGAAACGTGGGAGGAAAATCAAGACAGAAGGGTGTCATTACTTTCACGTAGGAGTGGTAATCTAGTGTGTACAAACGCTGACATTCTAGCAGGATATGCTGTTATGGAAGCTGTACACATCTGTTGACTGGCTTCAGTTTTCTGACTTGAGTAGTTATGAAACTCTTTCTAGCTGGAGGTTGAAAACAGTTTTAACTCCACTCTTTGTAAGACGTACAGAATGTAAGATTTTCACAAGGCAAGATTTTCAAAAATAACAGTTGTATATCTATATTCTTGCACTAATTTATAACTCCACAAGGTGACTGCTATTGTTTGCTATTGCACAAAAATGTGAGGGACGGATCATTTTCATCCAAGGACATTGTCTCACATTTTGGAGAAAGCTGACAGTAATTAATTTTAACATGCAAAATTATGTGTGTGTGCTTAAAAAGTTACATTTCTTTTAGGGGATCAGTCAGCTGTCCAATGAAGTCAGTTGAAGGCTGTCCATGGACTTCAGCAGGAATCGGATCAAGCCCTTAGACAGCAGTTTCTATCTAATCTATCTGCCTCTGTTCTTATGTGTCTTCCACCATGGTGGAAGCTAACTGTAGAAAAAGCCACATTGTCAGAGTTCAAGGGAGACTTTAACTGGCAAAGCAGAGAGAAGAAAAAAAAATTATGGATTGTTATTAAATGAGACAAATTATTTAGCACACCACCACTTAGAAACAAGCAAAACCTTGAAGGAGGGTTCCAAGTTTTATGAAAGAATGCATTTGTATCCCCCTTGCATTTTATAAACATTTTTGATTAATAAGTACTTTTAGGCAGTTTAGGTTTTTCCACCTCTAAAATTAAATCGTTTGTGGCCATAGGGGATCACAGAGTGCACGTTCCCACGTTTAGGGAATGTGGTTTGCTATTAAGCCTAAATGTTAAATAGTACCCAGATATTACAGTGATGGGTGCTTCATGAATGCTAATAATAAATAATAAAATAATAATAATAACTAAATATGACATGTATTCTTTAGTATTTATATCGAAAATGCATTTTTAAAAGACAACTCTGGATGAATCTGGAAATTAATTTTGGGCACTACTCCCTGGCCTGCAATGGAAGGCAGCAGTGGCTTGAGGCCAATGCTCCAGGGTAGGCAGAGAAGGGCTTGAAAACAGCTTGTGGAAGTACTTCCTAATTTCTGAGAGTCATTTCTCTTCTAATAGAGGGGACCATCTTTTCTCCAGGTGCCTCAAATGTAACATTCACTGGTGCGTCTTAATCACGGTCATCCAGAGGAAAAATCTCCAATCTATGCCAGAACAGCAAGAAAAAGTCATATCACATCACAGCAGCATCTTCTGTTTATTGATGGTAACTGGTTACCTCTCCTGTTACAGTATCATCTTCCTTCTAATTTTACTGTTCATTTCCTGCACATTATATAAAAGACAATTTAATGGGTTTTCAACTTCCTGGTTAATCTTCTCTGTCTTTTGAAGGTTGATTGATACATTACCATCCCCTGGAACCTATCTGATTTATTTCATTTGCACGTGCTTTGACAGTTTGAAAAGAGGCATCAGCTAAAGAAAATGTTTTCTCTAATGAACATTCCTGGGGGATGTGATATTTGCACATAGGCTTCAAGTAACAGAAGACTAACAAACATGAAGGGTGAAAGAACTTATGAAATGATGAAAAACACAGAGGAGCCGTGCATCCCAATAAAAAAAACCTATTGAAGACTCAAACTTTTCATGCCTTTCAGGAGCATCCCTGGACCCCTCTGATATTAACATCTCAAATTTTAAGAAGACAAATCACTATTTTCTGTCCATTCTGATTCCCCTAGTCTTTTAGACTGCAAGCTCTTTGGGGGCAGGGACTGTCACATACTGTGTCTGAAGAGAGTCTAACACAAAGGGGGCTCAACTGAGTTGAGGCTTCTAAACTCTACCACCATATAAGTGAATAATAATAATAATGCACTGTAGTAACACCAGATTTTAATGGCCTCCTACCTCTGCTGTTCCCATACTGAGCTGAATGGACATTTTGGAAACACTGGGCCAAGTTCATCTTTAGTGTAACTCCTTTGACTTCAGTGCTCTTATTTCAGAGATGAATTAGGCTCAGATTCTTCTGTTGGGAAGAGCACAGTTTTCAGAAGAGCTAACTCAGCCAGCCTGGCAATGACAGTAGGAAAAACTTAAAAGCATGTTAAAAACAAGGTTTGGCCAAGGAGAAGAAATGAGGAAGCAGAATTTATTCATTTAGCTTCTTTTCCCCCCTCTTTCACTCCTACCAATCCCAATGATGAAATATTCAAGCAGCCCTGCCCAGTTTTATAAAAATAATTGAAACTTTTACACTGATTTGTTCCAAAAGGAAATCTCAGTGTGAGTTTTGGTTTCATATAAGATCAAATGAACTGTGGCAACAAACACACACCGTGGTTTGACTTTAGGTTTAAAATATTTTCGATTTGGTCTATGTTCATTTGACATTAATATAATAAAAGGTTAATTGAATTATTTGTATTGTGGTAGCACTTCGGAGACCCAGTCATGGACCAGGACCCTATTGTTCCAGGCACTGTGCAAACACCGAACAAAAAAAGATGGCCCTTACCCTAAAAAGCGTAACAATCTAAGATTGAAAATTAAAAGCAAGTATCTTTTCTGGAATATCATTTACAATCTGATGGCTGTTTGGTGACCTGTGGAAAATGGATTTGGTAGCCCTAGTCCAGTTCCTAGTGGATTGGTTCCTATCACAAAAAAGTACCATGGCTCTGGGCACTAATTTTACTCTGGTTGGAAGTCAGCAGAGAGGATAAGGAATAAATAAGCCTGGAGACTGAACCACTCTCTCCTGTCAAAGTGGTTGAGTTCTCTCGCAGAGGTGAAGGCCCATTGTTGAACAGCGTGGGGGAAGTCTGCACTGTTTCTGCTGGTGATAAGCCTTTTGTGTGGATAAAACAGAGACTTCAATCTCCAAGGCTCTCACGACAGCACCTTTGCCCAGCAATAAATTCATGAGGAATATCATTTTGCAGAGTTTAGTGTTCTGCTGACTGTTTGACATCTCTCTCATAACATTCCCCCAATCAGAAGCTTTGTGTTGTAATTAATGACAATGTGGCCAACAATAACAACATGAAGAAGAGGATCTTTACAGTTTGTGTTTGTGGATGTGATTCTCTCCTTCCTCCCTCTCGACCCCCCCCACCCACCCCCTTGAGGAAGACATCTGTAATCTTGTCAGATAGTGAAGACAGAAAACTGGCTCTTTTTCTGTGAAAGACAAAAACTGATGGCCTTAGTAAGGCCTGGATCCAGATCTCCTACAGACAGGCAGCGCTGAAAGATCTTCTGTCTCTTTTTTACAAGAAGGAAAAAAAGATAGAAGAAAGCTGCATTCTATACATCCTATGAAACCTTAATGGAAAATATCCCACAGATCTTGTAATAATTTAACCACTGCCATGAAATAAGGGAATGCATTTGTGCTCAAAAACCATTTAGGACAGACATTATTTTACAAGGTAGCTCTATTTAACATCATTTGGAATAATTTAAAAGGAACTAATAATAAAACCTTATTTTAATTACTACAGGTAAATTTCATTTGCAATCCATGCAGTTCACATACAAATGCTACCTGAAAGTTTAAAGAGCAATTGTTTTTAAGACCTGTTGTTTAAAATCATTCTTATTATTGATCATTTTGCGGTCTGGTGGACTAAAGGTTTTTATGGACTTAAAACAATATTGTCAATTTAAATTTGGTCCCAAAATAAAATTTTATAAAAAGCAGCATTTATACAGGATATCACCAAGAGAAATGTTTCTACATTTTAAAAGATTTAAAATGAAAAATATCTGTTTGTAAATAAACCTCCCCCCCCCCCACCGAAGAGTGTGAAATCCAAACACTGCAGCACTAATCAATTAAAGTGAAAATATTAGTAACATCGTAGAGGAGCATGTGCAGTTCTATTGGACTGTGGAAATAATTTTTAAAGAAACATGGCTTGCATCTTTTACAATAAAGTAAACAGTTATAAGGTATGCGTCATTAAAATTCACAAAAAAATGTGGTTAGGTTTTAACACAACCAGATATTCCTGATTCATTTAAAATGCTGAGATCTTAAATCCCAGGCAAATATATGAACTCTATTCTAACTTTAAAAAAATTATTCAACTATAATGGATACCCTGTTATCTCCCCGGTTCTAAAATACAGGATGCTGTATATAGAAATCTCTGAAATCTAGATGTCAAGTAGGACTACAATAATGAGAAACTAATTGCTGGTGTAAAGTATCCGATTTTTTAAAATCAAATCAAGAAGCAACGTACTATGTTCTACAAAGTAAAGATGTCAAGAGACAAACTGAGCCCCATTCACTCTGTTTTGTCTTGCAGAATATGGCCAAAGGGTAGCTGAATATCCAGAGGCTTTTCAGCACAAATGTATATTTCTGTGAAGTTTTTACCATTTCTCCCACTCTTTCTCAGCTCTTTTTTCCTACTTCTTTCTCAGAAGTAAACTAGCTCCAATCCATTGGCAGCGATACAGACTGGCTATACTTTTTATTAGGTTCAAATAAACCCCGTAAAGTTTGGGAACTTTTCAGTATGAGGCCTTTTATTATCAATTGCACTTCATCTTTCACACCTCCATAAGCCAAAATCTCACCGACTACCTCGATAATAACGTGACTGAGAAATTATCAAGATTTTGTATCCTGGGAGAGTAGTCATTTCTGAATGGATGCTGCGCCACTGAGGATCTCCCTGTTTCTTCCCCAACCGTGAGACTTCAGGCAATGGTCACTATTACAGCTGATCAAAAAGTGCAATTTCCATCCAGCAAGAAATTACAATATTTTGGGGGGGAAATGTCCCAAATTAGGATGAAAAATCAAAATTTTGACATTTTCCAAGAAATGCAAATTCTAAAAAGATTTAGATTTTGAAGACTTGGTTTTGAAGAATTGGTTCATTTAGATAACATCAAAACATGTAATATAAATGTAAAATATAATACATAAATTTAACATTCATGCTAAATATAATATAAAAGTCAAAATAAAATTAAATAAATAAAGCTGACATGAAACATTTCAACATTATCAAAATACAACAAGAAAGATTAAACAAATTGTTTTTAAGTTTTCCAGTAGAAAATGTCACAAAAATTGACATGTTCCTAAATTGACATTTAGATTTTGATGAAACTGCACTTTCCAATGGAAAAATGTTCTGTCAAAAAAATGTTCAACCAGCTCTAGTCGTCTTATCGTCTTTCAGGAAGGACTAGACAGAACTTCCTTTGGGGCCTCTCCTACTGCTCTTTAATTGACTGAAAAGTTCCCTCTTGAATGCTGCAAAGGACTCCCTTTCTAAGGCTCTAAGGGCTAAGAATGTCCAGAGAGAACATGACAAACCAAGACTTGGAGTTCAGACCAGGCCTCCCACTGAAAGCTGCAGTTTTAAAAGCCACAGTATTTTCCATCCAGACTTATGTGAAGGAAGTGAACTACATGGCATGCTTTCTTTTTCCCTTGACACTATGAAAATGGGCTCTGCTGATAGGGAGGGGGACAGATACTCTCAGAGGCATTATTTCCTCCCAACCCTGCAAGGACTCAGTGCATAAATTCATAATGACTACATCAGTGCTACTGAATCCACACTTATAAAAATTCCTGCCTCTTATAGGGAACAGGTTGATCTATAGTTATTGACCCTGTTGGGGCAATGTTTTGAAGCTAATATATTATCGTGGCAAACATGGTTAAGACATGAACCTCCCCCTAGGAGGAATAAGAAGTCACTGTAGCCCTTCTCATTGCCCTAATGAGATATGTATTAACCCAGATAACCTGATATGTTGGACAGAGGAAACAAAACACAGCATGTTCTAAATACAACAATCTACAGTCAGTTGCATAAATTTTTAAAGCAGAGATATGACAGCTTAAAAACTATCTGTAAATATATGAATTAGATCCACACCATGTGAAAGCTTCTTAATCCTGTCCATACTCAGACATATAAATCAGCAAATGATATGATGGGTTCTGGAAAGTGAGGTCACTGATTGCCTATTTGCTTCATTGAGATTAATACCTACATCTCCAGTGCCAAGATCTACGGCCACATCCTGCTCACCTTACACCTTACTTATTAATCAATCGTGTAAGTCTAGCAGGATTTGGCATTGAATCAGATGCCAAAATAAACAAGCCCTTAAAGCTGTGTGGAGGCCTGGAGGGGAAAAATTGCATGTGTGTGTGTTTCTGAGAATTATCTGGGGAGCACAAGCACAGAGAGATCTGATTATATTTCCAAATGCAGCAGCTTCAAGGAAGCTATGGTCAAGATGACACAAAATTACTATTCTGTGAATGAGTGATATAATTAAATTGACATTGAGCCACTAAAATTCCCCTTTAAATGCACAAACTACAGCATTAAACAACTGTCCGTGAGGGATTAATAAAAAGGAAAAGAAATCAATAGACTTCCCATAGTCTGATTATTGCTGGTGCTTATTAGTTCATCAGAATCTTTGGCTAAACAACCTAATGAGAAATTCCCCAGGAGGCAGACGTATAGCAAAAGGAGAAGGCTCCTTAACATCTGTAAATATAGCATACACATTTTTTTTTTAAACAAACAAAAGTCTGTAGTTCTTAGAAGCAACCCCATCACCTAAACTCTGGACCTAACCACTCCTGAAATGAAATCCTGATGTGAATTTGCTGGGTGTCTGGATTCTGCTTATTATAGTGGGATGTTAGCACCATGATAGTTAAAGCTGAGCAGAGATTAGCTTGAGCTGTGAACTCTGACCTAAAGTAGGAAGACCTGGTGCCCTGGTTCAATGCCATGTTCATCGCGTCACTTTTTCCTTTGTGCTAATGCTGTTCTAAGGGATCACTTATTTAGACCCAGAAATGATTCCAGAATGCTAAATATTTAGCAAGAATACCTCCAAATATGGGTTATTGTATTGTTAATGGTTGTATCTCCTGAGATGCTTTATTCTTTTAAGATTAAAGGAAAGCCGATCATCAGCAACAGAGAATGATGTCCCAATGGCCGATTCTCATTAGTAAAATAGGTTTTCCATGAAACGTATTTTTACACACTTGAGCTACTGCCAATATGGACAGATTAACTAAGCATGACAACTGCCCTCTTGAACCAAATGATGATCTTCAGCAACTGGGTTTTCTGTATTAGCATGCACATTGTCCCAACAATCCAGAAACAGTTATTTTACCATTTGTGTCTCAATTTCAGATCACATGAGGTAAAAATCATCCATGCACTGAGAGGTAGCAAAAGGCCTAATGCAGCAAGTAAGAGCCATTTAAACCCTATTTTGAGGACGTGAATTTAGCACTGCATAGACCTCCTGCTGGCCATCATGATGGGGAGAATTCCACCCATGGGGAACATAGTGTGACTTGTCTCCTTCTAGTTTCACATTTAATTTAAAAATATTTTAAAGTAGTTTGTGCATATACATTTGCTTTAGCAAAAGACAGTTTGTATTCATCCCACTGCCGTCTGTCCCTACACAAATCTCAGTTAATTTTAGCAAAATGAAAGGAAATTCAGAACAGAAGCAGGCATTGCAGTAATTACTCCAGTCTTCTGCAATTCAGAGATATCAGGTTTCACATGTTGCATTAAAGCAAGATAATGTTTGTTTTCTAAAGTTCACACATAGAATGGACCAGTCATGTGCTGTAGCAAGAACAGGGAGGGAGGAAAATGTAAGTGCAATTGTGGTCTCTTGTTGACTAGTTTTCTGGACAATTTTTCAGACAACAATAGAGAATGATGTCCCAATGGAAAAAGCTCATTAGTAAAATAGGTTTTCTATTAAAAGTATTTTTACGAACTTGAGTTAGTGCCAATATGAACAGATCAACTGAGCATGACAACTGCCCCCGCGAACCAAATTACTGCATTGTATTCAGCACAAGCCATAATTAATTATTGTGGCAAACTGTCTACTTCCCAGTGCCCAGGACTGAATTCTGGTTCTGCTAAGTGGACAAGATCTTTACTTTGCACTTTCTGGATCCAATGCTTAATTTGTGCCCGGGCTTGCCAAGGCTGAGCCCTGGCACCTCTGGGCTTACTGTGTCAATTATGAAAGTAAAAAAATTGCTTGAACATTACAAATTAAGTACTGTCTGGATCAAATATGAGACAGCAAAAGGCAAGTTTCTTGTTTATTGTAAGTCTGCTGGCACTCAGGAAGATAAAAACTGTGCAGAGTTTCAATAACTCTTCCATAGTGTCTTCAGTGCTGAGCTTAATAATGAAGGATCCTACAATGGCTATGATCTCCCCTCATCAGAAGAGATCATCAGGCACAGTGAATACACAAAAGTCAAAAATGGTTGACTAGTGCTAGTGATTCCACTTCTGAATATAAAACATTACAAGTGGATGCAAGGTGCAATATTTGAATCAGATTTCAAACACACAGAAGATATTTGGCTCCAATGTTTTGCACCAGCCTATTAAAGAGAAAAGAACAGTTGCTAATTTCAGTTCTGGATTTTTAACAAAATATGGGGACTCTGGATCTCTGGTTTTGCTTTGGCCCATCTCTGTATAAAACAGAGATATTCATAAAATGAATTGTCTACATATTGTCCAAAATCTGTACACGGAGCTTTCACAGTGTGCTGTCCTTTCTTTTTAACATACGCATTCACAAAATATATAATAGTGCAATTTTACAGAAGAATAAAAAACAAAGAGGAGAGAAAGAGACCACACTCTGCTGCTCTTCATTATTTATTTAGTTTACATTATTTATGTAAAAATATTCTGAATAAAATATGTTAATGAAAAAAGTAATAAGGGTGTGACGCTAATGATAAAAGAGCCCCAAACTACAATAGAACATCCTTATGGCAACCCATTTTCATAAATATTTTTTCCTAAAAATACCGCTACAGGGAATGTATGCTTCCTTGGGTACATGGGTATAATTTCCAATGAGGCTAACAGGCATTAGAGTATGTGAGCAACCTGAGGGGAAAATAGGCAGCTAAGGAATTAAAATACGGTAATACATTCATCTCAGCAATCTCTCTCTCTCCCCCCTCCCCCCCCGGCTCTCTTTCAGATGTAAATGCAGAGTGGCTTCAAGGTAGTTACAAGAAACTGTTATAATCACTCAAATGCTCATAAATTATTCCATTGTCATCATAACAATCTCTCTTCAAAATGCTGAAAATACCTGGTTCTTTCCACAGTGAGAAGGCAGATTGCCAGGAAAGGGTTAAATGAGTTAGAAGGATAAAACATGTACTTGAATTGCAAAAACAGAATCACAGACTTTGGGCTCAGTCCTGCAAACCCTTACTCTGAACTCTAGCTATTGAAACTGCTAACTTCAGGAAGGTCTACTCACATGAGGAAGGGTCTGCATGCTCTATCCAACACTAGGTTTGATTTTTTTCAATTAACAAGCCTCACATGCAGGAATGATTAAGCCGCTCTAGGGCAGCTTGTAAGAAATGATAATTTTACATACAGCAACTTTCATCCTGATGGATGGTGGATTTACATACTCTAAGCCTGCTCTTGAGAGAGGTTGAGCATGTGCAATTCCACTGACTTCAATAGCTGTGGGTAATCAGGATCAGGCAGTGTATTCTTATGGGAACCATGTAACCACCTCCTGGTGGTAGTGAGAGGAAGGCAGCATTTGGCCAATGGTTTTGAGCTAAACCCTTGCTCTTATGAAAAGCACAATGGGATATTTAATTTTCATGAAGAACAGAGAGGGCCTAAGTCACATGCCCATTACACTGCATGAATCTCAAATTATCTAAGGGTATGTCTACACTACCAAATTAGGTCGATTTTATAGAAGCTGATTTTTAGAAATCGATTTTATACAGTCGATTGCGTATGTCCACACTAAGCGCATTAAGTCGGCGGAGTGCATCCTCACTACTGTGGCTAGCATCGACTTACGGAGCGGTGCATTGTGGGTAGCTATCCCACAGTTCCTGCAGTCTCTGCCGCCCATTGGAATTCTGGGTCAAGCTCCCAATGCCCGATGGGGCAAAAACATTGTCGCAGGTGGTTTTGGGTACATGTCGTCAGTCGCCCTTCTCTCCATGAAAGCAACGGCAGACAATCGTTTCGCGCCAATTTTCCTGGGTTACCCATGCAGACGCTATACCAAGCATGGAGCCCACTCAGCTCACCGTCACCGCTGCTGTTGTGGGCAAGTCTACTGTGGGGGCTGCTGTGATCCAAGTAGCCAATGCAATCATTGATGTTCTGTTATCAAGGGTAGTGACTCTGGGAAATGTGCGGGCCTTTTTAGATTTTAGGTGCATCATATTCCTGTCCTTTGTCGCTGGGAAAGAAGTCTTGCAGCCGTACATTCCAGTCCAGTTGGCGCTGTAACACCCCATAGCACTTCTGTGGTTGACACATGTAACAGCTCCAGGGCTCTTGCTCTTTTGCCTTGGCCAAGGTACCTTGCCCTACCCGGACCTCCAAGCATTCGACACAGAAGCACCTGCAGTAGCTGGCATTGCTACACAGCAGCATCTCCTTGCCTTCGCAGCAGATGGTGCAGTAGGACTGCTAACCGTCGTCATCCACCGCTTCTGCTGCAACTCTGCTCTCCTGCTCCCCAGCGACGAACTTGGGGGATCCGTACTGGGTCCTCCTGGGTGCTGCTGGCAGCAGACGGTGCAGTACGACTGCTAACCGTCCTCATCGGACATGTAGCTTGGCTGGGGGTTCTGGGAACGTCTTCCCTGCCTGGTGCCTAGCAACCTCCAGGACGTGGTGTACGGCTCCATCACTTCCCCTGCAACTCTGCTCTCCTACTCCCCAGCGATGAGCTTGGGGGATCCATTCATGAAGCCTGGACAGTAGTAAGGAGCAGTTCAACTATAGCCTAAGCAAGTGCAGAATGGTGGTAGAATGTGCCTTTGGACATTTAAAAGCTTGCTGGTGCTGTTGGTCAGACCTCAGCGCAACCAACATTCCCATTGTTATTGCTGCTTGCTGTGTGCTCCATAATATCTCTGAGAGTAAGGGGGAGACGTTTATGGCGGGGTGGGAAATTGAGGCAAATCGCCTGGCGTCCGATTTTGAGCAGCCAGACACCAGGGCGATTAGAAGAGCACAGCAAGGTACGCTGCGCATCAGAGAGGCATTGAAAACCAGTTTCATCACTGGCCAGGCTTCGGTGTGAGAGTTGTGTGTGTTTCTCCTTGATGCAAACCCGCCCCCTTTGTTGATTTTAATTCCCTGTAAGCCAACCACCCTCCTTCCCGTCGAAATAAAGTAACTATTGTTTTGAAACCAGGCATTCTTCATTAATTAATTTTAAAAAATGAGATAACGGACAAGATAGCCCGGGTGGGGTGGGGGAGGAGGGAAGGACAAGGCCACATTGTTTATTGTAGCCACAGTAAAAATCAAACTGTTTGAATGACAGCCTTCTGTTTCTTGGGCCATCCTCTGGAGTGGAGTGGCTGGGTGCCCGGAGCCTCCCTCCCCGCGTTCTTGGGCATCTGGGTGAGGAGGCTACGGAACTTGGGGAGGAGGGCATGCGGTTATACAAGGGATGCAGCAGGGATCTGTGCTCTTGTTGACTTTCTTGCAGCGCCAACAAACGCTTCATCATGTCCGTTTGCTCCCCCATTAGCTTCAGCATCGCATCCTGCCTCCGCTCTTCGCACTCACTTAATTCTTTCCTGGCCTCTGCCACTGAATGCCTCCATGCATTAAGCTGTGTCCTATCAGTGCGGGAGGACTGCATCAACTCGGAAAATATGTCATCGCCAGTGCATTTTTTTCGCCTTCTAATCTGCGATAACCTCAGAGACGGAGATGATACGGGGAGCGTAGAAACATTCTACGCTCTACGATTCTGGGGGGACTGCATGGTCACCTGTGCTGCTGAGTTCGCCACGCTGACCAAACAGGAAATGAAATTCAAAAGTTTCCGGGGATTTTCCTGTGTACCTAGCTAGTGCATCGGACTTCAAAGTGCTGTCCAAAGTGGTCACAATGGAGCACTCTGGAGGCCAATACCATCGATTTGCATCCGCACTATCCCAAATTCGACCCAGCAAAGTCGATTTTAGCGCTACTCCCCTCGCCGGGGAGGAGTATAGAAGTCGATTTTAAGAGCCCTTTAGGTCGACGGAACGGGGTTGGTTTTGTGGACGCATTCATTTTTAAATTGACCTAATATGGCTAAATTCGACCTAACCCTGTAGTGTAGACCAGGCCTAACACAGAAGGGCTGAGTTAATTTGGCCCTGGTTCAAATCCATGATTTCAAGGAACCTAGGCATTTCACACCTGATACTTCAAACTACTAATGGTTTGTTTACACATGGAGTTATTTCAGAATAGCTATTCCTGAATAAGTCCATGTGTGGATACATGTATTGCAGAATAAGACTACCTTGCTCCATTTTCAAAGTGGGTTAAGCTAAACAGGATCAAGGCATCCTTAATCCGGAATAAGAGTGTCCATATGTGGAGTTATCCCTGAATAACTCCATTTGTAGACAAGCCCTTATACAACCCTTCTGAAATAAATAACTAGTCAAATACATTATCCAAAAAAGAAATGTTACCTAGGCAACTTTTAGTATAAAATCACCCATTTTTGTAGGAAAATAGCTAGATGTGTAGGCTCTGAAATCTGAGAACCCAAATACATTTTTCCAAGGTTTCTGGAGAAAACAAACCTAAGGCTGTTTCATGAGTTTATAGCATTTGTGGGGACTCAGTGCCCTGCAGGATAACGTTTAAACCATGAAAACATAGTTGTTTTACACCCTCCACCTGCCAGTTATGCCTTGCCCCACATCTGAATATAAACTTTGAAACAGGAGGGGGACTTTTTCTAAAATAAATCTTGTGTATTTTTGGTCTCAAATATCCATTAACACTTCATTCAAGAGCTCATAATTTTCCATTCAGTGAACCTACCCGCTCAATGATGTAACCTCAACTGATCTGTACAGCACCTCCCAGCTGCAGATCAAGCCTTAATGTAAACATTTGCAAACCCCAAATCCTTGTAAAGGGTATAGTCTATTCCTTTCTACAGAGACATTGTGTTTTCCAATGTCTTTCAAATGTCCAGGCTGTTTACATTAGCCATTCTCTCTCTCTAAACTGGCTTAGACTAGCGGAGGTACCCGCTGGTTTTCAGCAGCGGCTGTTACTGTAAAGTAAAATGAAAAACAAACCACTCTTATTCTAGATTTTCCTCTAGGTACACCACACTGAAAAGAAAGGGTCAGGGAGAGAACTTCGAGGTTTCTCATAATGCATAAGTGAAATTCCAAAAGCAGTGATGTTTAAATACATGTGAGGAAATGGAGAGGTGGCAACAATATGCCCCACTTTCTCCAGGCTCTATGGAAATTAAAATGCTTGTTAAATTAATCAAGTTCAACCTCCAGAAGACTGATCTATGGGTAACACACTCAGAGAACCTACTTTTTAGAAAGACCTCCTGGGTGTCACAATGGTGACCGAGCCAGTCAGAAATTAGTCAAAACAATAATTAATGACATTGCATGTTACCTGGAAGAGGCCTCTCTTTAAGGGTCAGAACCACAATGTGCATTGTCATGGAAACTACAAGCAAGAGATGGTGAAGAGGAGCTTCAAATTAACCTGCAAGGGTAACTGGATGTACCGTTGGTCAGAGTTCCTATCAGTCTCTGCTTTCACTTTGCTGATTTTAAATTACTCAATTTTCTTTCTATCAGATGACCAGGTTTTGCACACTTTAACAATGCCTGTTTATCTTAGCATTTTCTATGGTGCCTATTGCCATAATATTCTAAGCCCTTTCTGCCAGACACACAAGGCTATTTCTTAAAGTGACACTGTCAGACTTGACCTATGATATGCAGAAAATAGTCCTGTTTGGAAGCTTTTTGTTTCTCTTTCTCATGTCCTTTCATTCATCTCCTTTCATAAAATAACTGAATGATCAGGAATGGCCCCACAGCTGAAGCTCCTTTTACCAAGCATCATCATGTTACCACTGTGTTTTCTGCAAAGTAAGCTGAGTTCAATAACCTTAAATATTTCAGTAACTCATGGTCATAACACTGGCTAAGATACTGAATAGCATCGAGGAATCAGGTAAAGAGCATGACTTCAGATTCCCAAGTTTCCTGTGACCAGCAATGTAAATTTAGGGCAGATTGTGTAACATTGGGTAACATCTTAGTCAACCCATAGCCTCATTCACTTCATTGGGACTATATGTGGGGTGAGGTACTACCGAATACTGTATGACTGATGCTACCACAAGCTGGCCCTTAAAATCATGTTTCAAGTTCCAGAAAATTGGATACTGGTTGCATTTACACCTCTACCTCGATATAACGCTGTCCTCAGGAGCCAAAAAAATCTTACCGCGTTATAGGTGAAACCGCGTTATATTGAACTTGCTTTGATCCACGGGAGTGCGCAGCCCCGCCCCCTCCGGAGCACTGCTTTACCGCGTTATATCCGAATTCGTGTTATATCGGGTCACGTTATATCGAGGTAGCGGTGTATTTGGATGCACTTTGTCTTTATTTGATTTGGAGGGAGAATAAAATTGAATAAAAGACAATACACGGAGCATCTTTGGAGGAAGATACAGATTAAGGAGCAGATTTTCAAAGGCACACATGTGAGTTAAGCACCCAACTCCCACTGGCTTTCAGTGTGAGCTGAGTACCCAACAGTCTTTGTGCCATGGGAAAGATCCCATATCCTTTAACTAAAATATATTGACAATTATGTCTCCTCTTAAGTGTGATTCTTGCAACACTCATTGCACGTAAAGACCCATCTTCATCATGTTTTTGTCACAGGGTGATACACAATGTGCCTGCTGGCACCAAATTTAAAAGTTATAAATCAGGGGATGATGATTAATGTGAGATGTGGGTTCTCTTCCTGGCTCTGCCACTGGCCTGCGGGGAGACTTTGGGCAAGGCACTTCACCTCCTTGTGCCTCAGTTTCTCCACTGTAAAATGGGGATAATGATGTTCTCCTCCATTGTAAAGCACTTTGTGAGCTACTGATGAAAAGTGCTATATAAGAGATAAGTATTATTACTGTTCTTTCAGATGGTGACAGTAACATTCTATTTCATTCTATTTCTCCCAGCTAACATCGGTTCTTCCATCAATTCTGTACTGCATAGTTCATTTAACAATCACAATAAGAAGGTAAGGCTTTGGATATTTATTGCCTCGGGTCAATGTGCTTTGCCACTTTGGCTGTCAACTCAAATATTGTTTATACACACAAACAAATTTTCAAGCGCTAGGAGAAACAATTCAGTATTCTTCATGTGATTCACCATATACAAATCACTTTAGCCAGTCTTATTTAAATTAGTAGGATCTACCCAAAATAACCTCATCACAGTAATTCATTCGTATTATCACAATAATGGCTTAATGCACTGTAGGCTAACAGATTTTTGCCTGCCATTTGTATTACTCTCACATTTTGTTTTAAAATAAGGAATTGTGCATGTAACTACCATATATATTGGGTGAAATCCTTGCCCAACTGAAGTCAATGGCAAAATTCCCGATTGACTTCAATTGAGCAATGATTTCACCTATTGTATTCAAAACGTACATTGATCATTTAAATATTGCTTTCCAAAATACATGTCCCATGTTTCCTTTTGTGTGTCATACTGTTCTTTAGCAGTATATTCTTTTCAAAGGGCAGGTCTACACTTACTTCCTGGTCCGGCCGTAAGAAATCGATCCCGGAAGTGCTCGCCGTCGATGCCGGTACTCCAGCTCGGCGAGAGGAGTACGCGGCATCGACGGGGGAGCCTGCCTGCCACGTCTGGACCCGCGGTAAGTTTGGACTAAGGTACTTCGAATTCAGCTACGTTATTAACGTAGCTGAATTTGCGTACCTTAGTTCGAAGTGGGGGGTTAGTGTGGACCAGGCCAAAGTTAAACAACGTAGAAGAAAGAATAGCATAAGAACCTTGCATAGAGTTGGTTTTGGGACACAGTCTTGTCTGTCAAAGAATGAATGGAATTCCAAAATATATTTGATGATAGATTCAGTAGTGTTCTGAGTTCTAACTGTATTCAGCAAGGGAAAGCAGCATATAAGCATAATTAAACATAGATTAAAGAGGTACCTCACTACAAGAAAATAGCCATAATATAAGCTGTATTCGCTTGTGTGTGTTCAGCTGACAATGTAGACCGCAGTGATAATGTTTAAGGAGAAAGAAAGAGAAGCTAAGTGATTTCAAAACACTAACACAATTCTTGGAAGCTGGAACATGAATCAAGAATTGGAGATCGAGAGAAAGAATGGTCTTGTGGTTAAAGCACTGGATGCATCCCTAGGAAACGAGTCTCTCGTATACCGATTCCCCTGTAAAGTAAGGATATTATTTCCCCACCATACTCGGGAGACTAAATTAATTAATAATGCCTGTGAGGCTCTCAGATATTTCTGTGATAGACACAACATTAATTCAAGCATGGAACGGAGGGATGTTTGTTTATTTTTTGGTATATATGTTACCTGTGGTATAGCTGGTGGTTACAATGTTCATATATGTATATCTGTATATGTATACACTCTCTCTTGTTTATTCTGTGAGTAGTTCTTTTTCTCCCTGGAATCCAAAATCAATGCCACAGAAAGGCCAATCAGCTGCTCCTACCTACCAACTACCATACAAGAACAAGATGGAATGAATGAGAAGAGAAACACGTTTAAAACAGATACAAGGAAATATTTTCCTAAACCTTTCAGCCACAGGATATTATAAAGAAAAAATACCTTTCTAAACTTGGCTAATTGACTTGATTATATTTAACCTGAATAAATGTAAGTTGTGGTTATTCCTTACATCCTCCTTCCCCAGTTCCTTCTGACTTTACATCCCATTTTAGCACCTTGTCACAAATTAGACTGTTAGCTCTTTGGCGCAGGGACTGTCCTTTATTCTGTGTACAAACAGCAGTCGGTGGGGCTGCCATCCTGAACAGGGCCTCTGGGTGCCACCACAGTACAAACAAACAATAATAAAGGAAAGCTCAATAGGGATGAGAAGTAGGGGAAGAAAAATCATGTTAAACACAAACATTGGTATGATGTAGTCAAATGTAACACTTCTGTAGGAACACAGTGGGAAAGGTCAGACAACACAACCTGTACAATGGAAACTAAAAGAGGAGAAACAAATGCAAGAATAATGTGTTTACAAAAGCCAAACTAGGAGACATCTAGTCTCGCCTAGGCAGAACTTTTGTTTAGTTCAAATGGAAGTGTCAGTACAACTGCTACACTGCACTAACCAAACACTATATTCATTTTGTTTTCATATTACAGAAATGAGTGGTTCTCGCCCCACCTCCTAATTTGTACATCATTCCAAAGTAAATACGTTCAACTCTACCATAGGATTGTTACTTCAAAATAGCATCATGTCACTCTTTCTTCTGTTTATAGTGGCACAACATAAGGGGAGGCGATTTGAAAACTAATAATAAGCAGTAAAAGGCCAAAGCAAAGGGAAACAAAGGAACACTGTGATGTGACCTTTAAACCTCTTCCTGCAGTACTGTAGGTTTTATCCTTGCACAAATATATTCCCTCATTCAAAACACTGAACATCTTCAGAGAGTTTTCCTACTTTTGATAATTGGAGCTTTCTAACAGAATACTTTCCCCTGACACTGAATTTTAAAGCAACCATGCCAAATTGTAATGGAAGTTCAGCAGTCCAGCACAATGAGTATATATATAAAATAAGTATGTTGATTCCCCTTTCCATCCTCCACCCACATACTCACCAGGCCCAAACCCACTTACAAGGAATGACGACCACAGTCTGAGTCAAAACCCTCACTGACTTCACTGGGACCAGGATTTCACCCTACATTTCCACTGGTGCTGAGGCAGGATAGATAGTAAGCACACCCCATAAAGCATCTATGATGATACATGGAGGGACAGGGCCACGGTCTTATTCTTTTTTCCATTTAGAAAAGCAAGCCCACTCCCCGAAACAACTTCAATCCAATGCAGTTGCAGAGCCAGTTCTGCAGTTGAAACCAGGAGGGGCAATGGGTCACTGGTGGTGCTACCTTCAATTATACCTATTGGCTTGCTACTTTCACACGTTACCATGCCTGTGTATTATGACCACTAAAAGTAACACAGAATTGCTAAGCAGTGGTAGAAGTAGCCTGCGTATTCAATGGATGCAATCAGGGCTTAAATTCAGCTGTAGCGTCCAGAGCAGAGCTCCACCCCCTGGAGGAGTTTTTATAGCACACTGCTGGGGGGGGGGGCCGCACGTCGTGCTCTGGGAAGTACTCTATAAGAATTTAAGCCCTAGGTGCAATCTTCCTCCTCCTGATGAGGGGGCACTGACCATCCGTAGCAGCACCCTCTGCCTCAGCACCACAATCCTAATCCTAGCCTGATGCAAAGGGGAAACTCTGGAGGGGGTGGGGGAGAGCAAACCTGCCCCACACTCTCCTACCAGCAGCGACTCTTGTTCCACGGGGCTGGGCCTTGAGACCTTGTGCATGGGGTTGCAGATCCAAGTTTTGCCTGGTTGCCTCTCCATCATAGTGGAGTGGCATTGCAACATAGCCCACAGGTCACAGGGCCATGCAATGCCATGTCGCAATGCACAGGGTGAATGCAGGGCAGGTTGCTCTGTCTTCTCCCGCACCAAGGCCTGCCCTCTGCACCAGGCTGGGATTAGGGTTGCAGTGTGGGGCCAGAAAACATTGTCGTGGATGGTTGGTGCCCCCAGGTCACAACACCAGAGCATATGAAAATTCATGTCATAAACCTCCTTTTGTCAGTTACATAATATGCTTGAAAAGGCACCTAATGGCTGCCGGGAGCAGAGAGGTCAATTCCCTACCCCTTTAGCTCTACCACTTGCAGTTCGTGTGAGCTAAGGGTGCTCAAAATACTGGAGGAACTGCTCAGCCCCTATGAGGAAGCCCAGAACGAATGGAGATATTCTCCATAACATGTAAACACATACAGCTTTTCTTTTCATTACAGGCAGCACTGTTTGGTAGGGGTCAGTGCTGTGGATCTAAAAGGCCCAGCTAAAGATGGCCAGGAAACAAAATCTCCATCCCACTAAAAATACAGTGAGGTTTTTTTTGGCGGGAGGGAGGGGGAAATTGGCCTGAATTGGGACAAAAATTCAAAACCTCAAAATTTTTCTTGTGACTACAATGTTCCTGCTGCCTGGGCTTGCTGGCTCTCCAGCTGTCCCCCTGGCAGGTGGGTGTGACTGCCCAGCTCACCAGCTGCCTGGACTTGCCAGCACCCTGGCTTCCTGGGCTTGCCAAGCACCAGCTGCCTGCCTGGGAGACAGGCAGGCACAGCCTGGCTCTCCACCTGGTAGGCAGGCTGCCAGCTCCCTGCAAACTGGCTAGGCAGTCGGCCATACAGGTAACTGGACATCTTAAGAAGCTCACCAGCCCAGGGAACTTGCAAGCCAGGCATCCTCAGAAGCTGGGCACTCAGGTATCTCAGGTACCTGGGCAGGCAACCAGATGTGGAGCCAGGCAGCCTGGGAGCCAGGCAACCCATCAGACAGTATGCTGGGGTGCTAGGCAGCCTAGCAGGTAGGCTGCCAGGGAGCCAGGAGGGATGGAAGGAAGCCAGACAAACAGGCTGACCAGCCTGCCTATATTCTGTTAAAAGTGTTGATGGAATAGACATGTCCACATAAAACGTTTAGATGTCATTGAATCAGCATTCATTTCACTGAATAAAATTTCTGGTACAAAAGTTTGACCAGCTGTAATTGCAACCTTGTTGGCCACCAATTGAGGAGTCAACATGGTTCCATATGATGGAACATCTGAAAAAAAAAAAAAACAGTTTTTTTTTAAAATAGCAAGTTATATTGTTAATAATTATTGCATTAAAAGAATATTAAGATTGCAAAATCAAGCACTCAAAAGTTAGGAAATGCCAGAAATAAGCAGTCCTTATTCAGTCTCCTCATTAAGAGCGCAGTCTTTAAATACATGACAACATCCTGTTCTTTCCACAGGATCCCTGCCTCACTCAGTGCACAGGGTAGTATTGTGAAGGAGGCTGCTGTCCATAGGACCCCGTTTCATTAGTTACAGAAGCTGGAAGCTATGCAACTGAGATAGGGGATTGCAGAAAAAGAAAGGATAGTCTTGTGGTTAAGACAGTTGAATGCTAAATTGGATTCTATCCCTGACTCAGCCCAGGGCCGTCTCTAAGCACCAGCCTCGCAAGCATGCGCCTGGGGTGGCAAATGGGAAAGGACGGCTTCCCAGGTGGCCTTAGGGCGACACTGCGGCGGCATGCCGGCAGCAGCTCCTCCGGCGGTTCCCTCTTTGGTGGCGGCGGTTCCTCCGGCGGCTCCCTCGTCAGCAGCAGCTTTTTTATTTTTTCCCCTTTGCCGCTTGGGGCGGCAAAAAAGGTAGAGCCGGCCCTGCCTCAGCCACAGATTTCCTATGTGATGCTAGGAAAGTCAAACTTTTCACAGGTGATCACTAATTGCATGTTCCTTGGTTTTTCTTTGTGCCCAACTGGAGACTTTTCCTCCACTGAGACGCTGACCTTCAAACCCAAGAACTCTGCTACCAATCAGCAGAGCGGCAATAGTAGTGTCAGAAGCTGGGCACTGGCATTGGAAGAAGGGGTAACAGTAATAAACAAGAAGAGTATAAGCTGACCTCAAATTCTAGATCAATAAATCCCACAATACCAAAATCTGCCGCTCTTACTTACCAAATTGAGTAATATATAAGTCCATTGGAATCAATGGACTGGAATGGCTCCTCCTGGAGTCAAAGTGCTAAGAAGAGTGACAGTCTCTGGCCCACACTATTTAATTTTTTTAAGTAGCAAAATTCCGTTCTTTCTTCTTGGCTATTTCAATATATAAATATTCTCCACCAACTAATATTTTAATACCTTTAATCAAAAGTGCCAGTTTTTCAAAGGAGGCTTAAAACAGGAACAGAGATAAGAAACACTGATACAGACACAAACATTGAATAGTGAAGATGTTTTGTTACAAATACATTCAAACTTTGGAAAAACAATCAACTCTAGACTGTCCCTAGTACAATGTAAAAACGCAATATTTAAACAAAGCTGTTTACCACTTAACTGTACAAATTACTTCAAAGAAAAGAGCAATACCCTTTTTGGGTCCTATTCGTTATAAGCTTGGAATAACCATTTTGTGGTCGTGATAGCTTAATCTTCATAGCAGTTCAACCTTGGTATAACTCCATGGATTGGATTTCACACCATATATTTAATTTTATTTCAAAGCATAATACAAAGGGATTGTTCTGTCCTGGGATACACTTGAATATGGCGCCCATTGATTTTAATGATTGCTTGCTGCATCCAAAGACATTTAGCCCATCACTGATGACAATGCAACCACATTTAATGCCTGTTTGGTAGGAGAAAATTCGTGTGTGTAAGTACATGCAATGCCTAGCTACTGAAAATCATACTCCTAGAGTCAAATGGTGCCCCCAGATGCTCCCACTGAAATTAATAGGATTTGCATATTGATAACTGAGGGCAGAATGTAGGCCATATTTTAACCTATTTCTTAAATACAAAAATGCTATATTAATATAATATGATTGCACATGCAAGCCTTATAAAGTCAAAAATGTGAAAGCTAAGGTTTAATATGAAACCTCTGTATCCCATTGTGATGCAGGCTTAAATTATGTAATCACATCCTATTTCTCTAATACTAGAATACTAGAACACAATCTTTTTCTATGAACTTAAATTCACAAGTATGTCCAAGATAAAATACAATCACAAATATAGAGGTTTTACAGTAACTCCTCACTTAAAGTCGTCCCGGCTAACATTGTTTCGCTGTTATGTTGCTGATCAATTAGGGAACATGCTCGTTTAAAGTTGTGCAATGCTCCCTTCTAACGTTTGGCAGACGCCTGCTTTGTCCAGTGCTTGCAGGAAGAGCAGCCCGTTGCAGCTAGCTGGTGGGGGCTTGGAACCAAGGTGGACCGGCAGCCCCCCTATCAGCTCCCCACTCCCCTAAGTTTCCGGTGCGGCAGCCGCCCATCAGGCTATCAATTGACAGTTCAGCTGTCCCTCCCCCCACTGCCATGTGCTGCTCCTGCCCTCTGCCTTGGAGCTGCTCCCAGAGACTCCTGCTTGCTGTGCAGGGAGAGAAGGAGGGGGGGGTTAATGTCAGGGTGTCCCGCTCCCCCCTGCTCCTGCACCCCAAATAGAGCAGGATGGGGACACGGACGGAGAGAGACAGAGAGAGCTTGGGGCAGTAGCTGCTGCCTCAACTTCCTGATCCACTTAAAAAGACAATGCACTTAAGAGTGGGTCAGCTTACTTAAAGGGGCAGTGTGCATCTCTCTCTCTCTCCCACACACAAGGTGTGTGTCTGTCTCTGTCTGCTATGCTGTCTCCCCTCCCTCCTGTTCGTGCTGCCTTGATGAGAGGCTACATTAACAACGTGTTAACCCTTGAGGGCTCAGCCGAGTGCCAGTTCATCATTTAGCAGCAAGGCATTCCCTGGGAAATATCCCTCCTCCTTCCACCCTCTAACTTCACCACCTCAACCAAGCTTCACAATCATCATAGCTGTGAACAGTATTAAATTGTTTGTTTAAAACATATACTGTGTGTATATCTATATAATATATATTTTTTTGTCTGGTGAAAAAAATTTCTCTGGAACCTAACCCCTCCTATTTACATTAATTCGTATGGGGAAATTGGATTTGCTTAACATTGTTTCGCTTAAAGTCGCATTTTTCAGGAACATAACTACAACGTTAAGCGAGGCGTTACTGTATGTATGTGCAAAATGGCAGAGGCAATGATGCACAGTCAATCTTAACTTTCACATGTCCTGATCCGAGTGCTTAATTGTGCAACCTTCATGTTGAATTGACCGTTTTTTGCATTTATTTCCTAGAGTTTCTTAAAAGGAAAAAAAACAGTTTTATAACTAGCAAGCACCAATTAACCAAGGCGAACTAGAGCCTATCAATGTCATTAGCAGCCTGCACATGTGCAGATTTAACAAGCACCAGACTGCCAATGAGGAACTACTGTCTCTTATTGTCAATTGCATTCCTCACCTCTGCATGCACAGGAGATAATCTTATCACTTCAAGAAAATCTTAAAGTAGCATAAGCATGGCCAACCTTCTGGCCAGTACTTCAAGATCCTAGCTCTGCTCCCAAGTTGTGTAGTTTGGAATCTTATTTGCAGAATAAACAAATCTAAAGTTTTAGATCTTCTTAAACTATTTACAGTAAACTCATCTAAGGCCACAAGCCTTGTTAAGCCTTATATTGTCATTTTCAACTGCACAAATCATTCCAAGGAATAGAATTTGAGGGAGCACCTAGAGCCTGGAGGGCTGGCCAGGGGTGGGAGTGTGCAGGTTAAGAGGCAGAAGTCAGGAAAATGTATTCTTACATGCTTTCATAGTTCAGAAAACCATTGAAAAGATTTTGCTTTAATTTTATTGAAGAATTCACCTTTGGGCAGAGAACCAAGTCCGGAAAACGTCAGCCCAAAAGAGAATGTTTCAGAAACCTAAAACCAGGAACTAACAATGGAAAGTGTTCTGTGATCTCAGCTACAGCTGTCATTACCTGCTAGACTGATATAACAATTAAAGAAGCATTAAAGACATTACATTTAAAGAAAGAAACATTTTGCTTAATACTAGGAAATTCTTCCTTATAGCCTGATCTATTGGACTTTGGAATAGTCAGTCTTCCATAAGAAGATTTCAAAAATCCATTGCTTGAAATATTTAGATTTAGATGGCAGGAAAGAACCCTGCATTGGCAAGCAAAGGGAGTGAATGATCTTCTCCATCTGTAACTTCTTACAACTCTAAATTATTTTTTGTAAGTACTTCTTCATCAGATCATGGAGATAGATTTTAGACATGTCACATATTTGCATACAGGAAAAATAGAAGAAAAAGGGTCACCATTCTAAGAACTTCTCTGGATATTTGTTGGCGTAGACCATCATCAATTTTGAAAACATCAGCGAAGGAGGTTTTCCAATTGCCAGTTAAAATTAAAATAGCTAAGTGTACTTAAACAAGTTAGAGAGAAATACAAAAGATTTGACACACACAGGCTGAAACTACAGAGTTGGTCAAAATTTTCAGAGATTCAATTTTTGATGAAATCTTTATGTTGCACTGAAAATTTCAATTAAAAATCCCACAAAAATATTTGGACAAAATTTTCACAACTTCCCCCCCTCCCCTGAATTTTTCAACCAATTCTGATTAAACAGAAAGCTTTGTTGAAAAACTAAGATGATGAGAAATCAAAAGAGTCTAACTTGTTAGTGGTTACACCTGTGAATTCACAAATAAAGTACCAAAAAAAAAATTCTGAAGCAAAAAATGCAATACAGTGCTCTGTTTCAACTGTATGGGCCACACTCATGACCATGCTGCAGTGCAAAGGGGATGGTGGATCCAGTAAGTGAAGGCTCTGGGTGCAGGCTTGGGCAAAAAAGGAGGCATGGCTGAAACTTCCCTCCATCCATAACCATCAGCCCAGGTCCCAGAGACTGCTGGGAGCCTTGAGGCTTGAGGTTGTGCTCAGGACCGGGCTGACATATGCTGGTCCACAGGATCAGGGAGTTTTCAAGCACAGAGAATCTGAGCCAAAATATTAATAACAAAAATAGTCAACATTGGCGTATGTTGCAAATCAGACCGAATACTGACTGAAAATAAGTGAAATCAATTTCTATCAGTCTTCAGGATTGACTTCTTCATGTGAAAGAGACAGTGAATCTGAAAGTATCCAGCCCTTGAACCAGAGGGATGAGAATACACATAAATATGAAACACACATTGTTCATTGCAAGGCCTACAAAGAAAAACAGATTTTTTTGTAACGTGCAACAGTAACCTAAATTCTACCATTTCTAATTTTTCCAACTGGTCAGATGTGCGACATTAGTCAAAATATGCAATAAACCAGGCTTTAAAAAAAAAAATCTACTACAGCTATGAAAACAAAGGTAAGACTGGCAACATTATTTTTAGAAACTTAGGCCATACTTTTCAAAGCTGGGTGCCTAACGTTAGACTCCTAAATAAAAGTGGTGAGAAGAACCAGTGGAAGAATCTTGAAGAACTGATCACCCACAAATCCTATCAAAGAGATACAGGTATTCAGCACTCTTGAAAATCAGACGGCTTTTAGTTACATGCCTAAATAGAGATCTATAGGAACCTAAGCAGTTGGGAATCTTTTGTTAGGATTTTTTTTTGTGTGTGTGTGTGGATTCATCATTGTATAATCTGAGGAGGTGTCGCAATGTTGTAGTAGGAGAGACAAAAAAAAATTTTTACAAATATTTTTCAGTTTTTCCATAGGACATGAAAGTTCTGACCAAAACTGAATTTAAAAAGGCACTTTTGTCTATTTCTTAGACACCTTGTTGGAAAATGTACAGTTCTCCATGAACACCATGTTAAGGATGAACTTAAACGTAACATTTTCTCATCAATAAGGCAGACAAGAGACTCAACACAACAAGTCAATACACGAAGTTATGAAAAAAGTGGCTTCTCTTGAGATAAGCTTGGCACAGCTTTTGCATCTAGAAGTACCCCTTTATCTCACCTAATCAATTGACTGCCTACAGACAATCAGTTTCCTTGTTCAAGTAATGTGCAGAGTGTATACACGCTTCCACCACCAAATGAAGAATTCAGATAACTGGTTAAAGTCTACTATAGTGTCTGGTCACCAGTTTTTTCTTTTTAATACTTCAGACTCTTTGAAAGAATTTTCAGTAAATGATCAACAAACTTCATGATGTGCATGTCCATGTTTTCCTACCATCTTCTATAATCCGAAGGGGGACAGAGACTTTGTTCAAACTGAAACGTTCTTCTTATAGCGTCATGTTAGAGCCCATAAAGTTTATCCCTCTGAATCACATTGGGCACATGGAAAGCGGCATCATAACAACATAATTGTTATGACTGATGCAAGCACCGGAATGCTAATTGTCCTCCTGCTGCCATCTGATTTCCTCTGAGCATGCATTACTGAAAACACTGCATTTGTGTGATTGGTTGGTATTTCTACATTGCAGATCATCCCTTCACAGCAAGAAACGCATTCCTGTTAATAAAAAGGAGATTGCTAGGCAGGAGTGACTGCAACAGAAGTTTATAGAGTATATGCTTTCAATTGCAAGGGTTATTACTAGGGCTGTCAAGCAATTAAAAAAATTAATTGCAATTAATCGTGATTAATCATGCTGTTAAATAATAATAGAATACAATTTATTTAAATATTTTTGGATGTTTTCTACATTTTCAAATATATTGATTTCATTTACAACACAGAATACAAAGTGTACAGTGCTCAATTTATATTTATTTTTGTTTACAAATATTTTCACTGTAAAAAACAAAATAAATAGTATTTTTCAATTCCCCCATTGCAACTTTGTATTCTGTGTTGTAATTGAAATCAATATATTTGAAAATGTAGAAAAACATCCAAAAATATTTAAATAAATTTCACTTGGTATTCTATTGCTTACAGTGTGATTAAAACTGTGATTAACCGCGATTACTTTTTTTATTCATGATTAATTTTTTTTGAGATAATCGCGTGAGTTAACTGCGATTAATCAACAGCCCTAGTTATTACTAAAAAATAAGCTAATCACCATTGCTGGGCAGGAAACTGTTTTCCTGTCCCACAAGAGTTTAAGGTTTTGCAATTTTTTTCCCCACCCTGAATCTTGACAAAAAGTCAAAGTCTCAAAAAAAAATTTTGAACCTAAAATCCAATCAAAATGTTTCATTTAGATTGACCTTTTTAAAAATAAAACAATAAATTAACTAGTATTTTGAAATGAAAAGTCCTTTCAACCATTTCCCCCCCAAAAAATTAGGAAATCAGATTTGTTGAAACGGACCCTTTCCCACAAATAGTTCGTTTTCACAAAATCAATGTTTAGCCAAAAACAAACAAAACAAAACAAAAACATTTTGCCAGGAAATTCCCAACCAGCAATATTAATTACTTCCGTCTGGTAGCCTGTGATCTGAGTTGGCCTATCAGTTACGGCTGCAAAATCATGCACGGCAGTGTTCTCACAGCTCATTATCATGCATTGTAATTAATGGACTCCTGTTACCATGATCTGATGATAGTTAATGGTTAGCTATGTCTGACAGATTTCTCAACATATAAGAAAGTATTAAGCACAAACATGCTTTTGAATGTTTTCTTGTCACACATTTTTTAATGAAAATAGACTATGATCATGTTTAATTTCCCTCATAAGCTTTTATACAGCATAATCTCGTATTTTGATCTTTACATTTGCATCTTCTGTCAAATTTCCAGTGCTAGAGAACAACTGTTAATGTTCATCATCTTCTTCACTAGTAGTTTATTTGGGGAAACATTGAAACTGATGTTCCTTACTTGAGCAGTTGCAGAGCGTACCCATTTCCACACTGCAGTTTGCACTGTATGCAAAGGAACAATAGTATATTTTACAAGATAAAATGCAGCATAAGACAGGCTGGAGCTCCTAAAGGCCATATATTTCCTTCAATCCATCAACACTCATTGACATCAACAGGAGACTGTGCTCAGATCAAATGCAACATATATATGTCCTTTCATATTTAACATACAGATTGTCTGCTATCTTCAATATATCTGAAATCTTACACACTAAGATCATTCAAATCCTGCTAAAAGATTTTACCAAGACACTGATTTCTAAAATATCCTTCCAGTTCTGTATTATATAGGATATAAAACATTCTAACCATTTTACCTAGTGTGACAAAGTTCCTCTGCCTTGGTGGGTCCTGTGCTTTCTGGTGGATTTGCTCGCCTCAGAGATTCACAGCAGCCTTCAGTTTGGCCGCTTTTGCTAGAGAGACTCAAACCTGCCGTTCACTCAGCTAACCTCATCGCTGGCCAGCATGGGGGAAATGGAGAACAATCTTCGCAGTCTCTGTTGTCCCACCTAGTGGGTCGGGGACAGGTCAGATCCCTTTCCAAATTAGACCTTCCCCTCTGGTGTGTCTCACAGACCAGGTCAACTCCTCCTGTGTCAGAGAGGGAGTTGGAGGGATGGGAGGAACCCGGGCCCACACTCTACACTGGGTTCCAGCCCAGGGCCCTGTGGATAGCAGCTGTCTACAATGTCTCCTGTATTAGCTGCGTGACAGCTACAACTCCCTGGGCTACTTCCCCATGGCCTCCCCCCAGCACCTTCTTTATCCTCACCGCAGGACCTTCCTCCTGAAGCCTGATAACGCTTGTACTCCTCAGTCCTCCAGCAGCACGCCTTCTCACTTCCTGCTCCTTGCACGCCCCCCACTAACTGATGGGAAATCCTTTTTAAACCAGGTGTCCTGATTAGCCTGCCTGCCATAATTGATTCTAGTAAGTTCTTAATTGGCTCCAGGTGTTTTAATTAGCTTGCCTGTCTTAATTGGTTCTAGCAGGTTCCTGATTGCTCTAGGGCAGCCCCTGCTCTGGTCACTCAGGGAACAGAAAACTATTCATCCAGTGGCCAGTATATTTGCCTTCTACCAGACTCCTTCACCCAACTGGTGTGGGTCTGTCACACTAGAAAGTTTGTTATACTTCCTTTTCAAAAGCAAGAGTTATAGCAACGGTTGTTTATGTCAGTCAGTATGTATAACACACTAGTACACAACTCTTCAACATTATACTGTACTCTATATTTTTAAAAATAAAGATATTCATTTTTACAGTGAATTGGACTAGAAATCAATGGTTTATACCACAAATTGTAATTTAACAATTTGTAATTTACCAGATGCTAAAATTAGGTCATAACTGAAATGGGACAAAAGCAATGTGGTAATAAGAATGACATGGTGTTAAAGTCTGGTATCTTGTTAATCAGACATATCAACAAACGTTGAGGTAATTTTTTTCCCACTTACAAATGGTTGTGACCAAAATCACCTCTCTATTCACACCCTACACATTATTGTATTAATCTATGTGCAAAATATACCTTGTGAGGTATCATTTAAAAACTAATAAACAGATCAATATTCTTGTGTAAAACATGAATATTAACAGTTATGAACATAAGCTGAAATTATGACTACAGTGTGTATACCAGACAAGTCTGTGGAGGGGGTAAACTGGTTTCTCAAAGACAAATGACAAGCTGATGCCTTTAGCCAGATGCCAAAGTTGATTGGCAATCCCTGGTCAAGTGGCCATTCTTTGGCAGTGAAGGGGGGGCAGGAACAGATTGATCTGCAATTTAGCAAACAACAACATGGAACCTCTTTCACCACAAGAGTCCATGTCTCCGTTCTCATGGCTGGAATGAACTTTATCTAGGTGGAACCCTCAGGAAAACGTATTTCAAAGGGTGACTGGACTATAAAAGTGAGGGGCAAAAACACCCCAAATTCTCTTTCTCTTTCTCCTAAGATGACAAAAGAACCAGCCCCTTGACTTTGGGGGGAAATCCTGACATGAGAATTTGGTTAGTCCTGTTGCTGGAAACATGTGGTAAGGATTTTACCTTGAACCAAGTCTAGCTTGTTAAGTCTTAGCTACTAGAAAGCATTCTTTTGTTTCTCTTGTAACCATTTCTGACTAATAGATTATACTTGTACTCACTTAAAACCTCTCTCTTTGTAGGTAAATAAACTTGTTTTATTTTTATCTAAAATAATCCAGTGTGTGTTTAAACTGAGTGTTTGGTAACTCCAGTTAAAGTAGCAAACTGTTGGATATTGACCCTTTTACAGGGGCAATGGACCTTTGATATCTGAACTGTCCAGAAGAGGGCTGGACAGTGCAGAACACATTTATGGGAATGTTTAGGACTGGGAGCATGTCTGAGTCACCCTGCAAGTAGTAACCGAGGCTGGCAGAAGCCAGAGTGTGACTGAAGTGTTGCTGATAGGCTGCTGGAGTCAGAGTTGCTGGACCATGGCTGTAGCTGTACACAGACACTCCGGGTGTGACCTGCATGCTGTTAGGCCATTTGTGAGTGGCTCTGGTTGGAGCTACAATGGCAAAGCATTGAGAGGCTTCCAAGGTTGTGGAGCAGGCAGTGACACAGCCCCTCATTAGTCTGGATTTCACCCCAGAATGTGACAATGGTATATAGCTTTTGTTTCAGTCCCTTGTGGTTTGTAAGACGTGGGTCCTTTTAACTTACACCAGCCCCTTAACGTAGCAGTGCTTTTTTGACACTTCTGCCCAAAGAAATATAGCAAGTTCCAAGCCTAAATCCAGTGTTGTTTTGTTTCCATGACTTACACTGGGGAAATTATCCTTCTGACTGAATAAAGCTGAACATGGCTGCCTCTAGCCAAAGAGGTCACTATAGAGCTACAAGAGATGCATCCTCTCCAAAGGGAAACTACTTCTTTTATGAGCAAGCCAGCCAATTGACACCTAGAAAAGGAATGGCCAAGTTTGAATTGGAACTCTGATCCTCTACAAGGTAGCTTGATGTTATAATCACCATAATAAATGGTGTTATTGAGCTAAGTTTGACTCAAGAATTTGACCCTCCCTCGCAAATACAGCTTAACTTCTTCATAGAAAAATAGGAAGAGGTGCTAATCTGGCTCCTGTTCTAGAACTTTGACTTCCATTACTAAAACATTTTCTCGAACCCAGATCTACAGGGTTTACAGGAGAAGCCACACTTCAACTTGGCAGCCTGCTGACAACTGCTGACGCAGGACGCCCAGCCCCAGTTTGAGGCTCTACCCTTGACATGCCAGGGTAGCCAACCTACTTAAACCAGCAACAGGAAGCTGTCCAAATGCTTGGGATCCACCATGCTCTGTACTGTGTACCTTGTGCCTCCTGTTCCTGCTCCCCTGACTTGACTTCCCGGTGCCCTGACCTGGCTTGGCTCATGGCATCTGACTTGTGGTTCTGATCTCCAGTTTGTATTATGCCTCTGATCTCCCAGTATCTTGACCCAGCTGACCCTTGGCTCCTGACCGTGAACCCCAGCTCTGACTACAAGTTCCGGCTCCCAGGACCCAGCCCTGACAAACATTAGATAGTCTCATTTGGCAGGTGTTATTCACTCCAGCAGTAGTTATTTGAGTAACAAGTGCTGAACAGGACCCTTATTTAGAATGTCTTAAAACAAACATTCTCCATTACAAAAACTGATGCTTACTGTATGGCCTGTCTCTCTGTGGGGGTGACAGCCAACAAAACGGCATTCATCCCTGGTAGCACATTTTTTGGTCACAGATGTACTCCTTCCATGGCTTGTGAAATGATGAACTGTCAAGCAGTACTTTGTATCTAAGAAATAAATCAAAATCAGGTTTATTTTCATGCAGTGTGCTCTCTTTCACATACTTCAAAAGTTTTCACTAAATGACAAGTTACAATAAAGTGCTTGCACTGAGAAAAGTTAGAGATTGTGTGGGGTTTAGAGCAGTAAGATGGCATTATATTCCAAAAAAATTGTCATTTACCAGTCATGATGTATTAGCTAGACCTTAAATTAAATGGGCCATTTGGCCCCTAGACTGCAACTTATGAAGAAGGCCATTGAGATTTGTACTGTGTATCTAACACTTCATCTCTAGCTACCTAGTTTTAGCAGCGGCTCTCCTGGTTCTTCCTTTCCCTCTTGCACTCCCTTCTCATTCTCTTTCCCCTCCATTTAGACTTCTTTACCTTTTTCATTTCACTCTTCCACCCCACCTCGCCCCTACCCCCCAACTCCCCTTCTTCCAACATTTTTCCTCCTTTCCCCTCTCTTTGGGGTACGTTACCTTCCCTAGTTTCAGTGACCCTGCTATTCTCTCTTCCAAGTGTGATCTTCAGGTCTTATTGCCAAATGTTTCTGCACTACCAATGGATGCACTAACATGACACTTTCCATTTTGAGAGTTCACATACAACACATCTGAAACCACATGCAGCAATGATGTATGGCTACAGCTTAGCATAAACCTTGCATTAGGCCTTTTATATAGCTGTCTTTTATAAAGTCATCCCTAAATAACAAATCTGCACTAAATATTAGAAGTAATTGTTTCAGCTCCTATGTTAACTTTTCAAAAGACACTAGGACTGATGGTAGATTTGGTAGCACATTTAGCTTTGACTGCGGGACTGAATTAAGAAATGGTCTTTACCCCTGATCAGCTGACTCTTGGAGACAGTACTAAGGTAATAGCTGGCTTTGGAGAGGGGAATATCATTTGACAGTGCAAACTGTTTTCCCACCATGTATCAGTGTTGGATAAGTTAATCGCTAAGTTCAGAGGAAATGCAAACAAGACCAACATTACATTAGAAGTATAAAGACAACCTAATAAAACTATTTGTTTCTTCACAAGCACAAGGAAAACAGGAAAAAGGGATTGGAAAACAGGAATCCAAAGTGTGTTTATAGAGATTTATGATACATATTAGATTAATCTGGCATAAAACTACAAAGAAGGAGGATAACATAAGAATGGCCAAACTGGGTCAAGACCAATAGTCCATCTAGCCCAGTATCTTGTCTTCCGATAGTGGCCAGTGCCAGATACTTCAGAGGGAATGAACAGAACAGACAATTTTCGAGTGATCCATCCCATCACCAGACACAGCTTCTGGCAGTCAGACGTTTAGGGATACCCAAGGCATGTGGTTATGGCCGTGACCATTTTGGCTAATAGTCAATGATGGGCCTATCCTCCACAAACTCACCTAATACTTTTTTGAACACAGTTATACTTTTGCCCTTCAAAAAATCCCCTGGCAACGAGTTCTGCAGGTTGACTGCGGGTTGTGAAGTACTTCCTCGTGTTTGTTTCAAACCTGCTGCCTATTAATTTAATTGGGCAACCCCTGGTTCTTGTGTTAAGTGAAGGGGTAAATAACACTTCGCTATTCACTTTCTCCACGCCAGTCATGATTTTATAAACCTCTCTCTTATCCCCCCTTAGTTATTTCTTTTCCAAGCTGAGCAGTCCCAGTCTTTTTAATCTCTCCTTGTATGGAAGCTGTTCCATACCCCTAATCATTTTTGTTGGTCTGCTCTGTACCTTTTCCAATTCTAATACAGCTTTTTTGAGATGTGACAACCAGAACCGTATGCAGTATTCAAGGTTTGGGCATATTGTGGATTTATATATTGGCATTATGATATTTTCTGTCTTCATATCTATCCCTTTCCAAATGGTTCCTAACATTCTGTTTTGACTGCTGCTGCACATTGAGTGAATATTTTCAGAGAACTAGCCATGATGACTCCAAGATCTCTTTCTTGAGTGGCAACAGCTAATTCAGCCCCCATCACTTTTATGTACAGTTGCAGAGGTGTTGTAACAATTTGTATAGTGGGGGTGCTGAGAGCCATTGAACCAAACTGTAAACCCTGTATATGATGGAAACCACTTCAAGCTAGGGGATGCGGCAGCACCCCTAGTTTCAGCATCCATGTATAGTTGGATTGTTTTTTCTAGTCTGTATTACTTAGCACTTATTAACATTAGCAAAGAGTCCTGTGGCACCTTATAGACTAACAGACGTATAGGAGCATGAGCTTTCGTGGGTGAATACCCACTTCTTCGGATGTGGGTTGTGACCCACAGTTTGAAAACCGCTACTCTAGTGAGCAGCTTCTTTATTCTATAAAAAGATGCTTTACACAGTACTCATTCAAATACATACTACACTAGAACCTCAGAGTTATGAACACTAGAGTTACGAACTGACTGGTCAACCACACACCTCACTGGAAACCAGAGTATGCAATCAGATAGCAACAGAGACAAAAAGCTAAAAAAAAAAAAAAAATGTAAATACAGTACTGTGTTAAACATAAACTATGAAAAAAATAAAGGGAAAGCAGCATTTTTCTTCTGCATAGTAAAGTTTGAAAGCTGTATTAAGTCAATGTTCAGTTGTAAAACTTCTGAAAGAACCACCATAATGTTTTGTTCAGAGTTACGGACATGTCAGAGTTACGAACAACTTCCATTCCTCCTATGTTCATAACTCTGAGGTTCTACTGTAAGTCTAACATACAAGGTCTTCAACATGATTTGTAGTATTGCTGAGCATATTCAAATGGCTGGAATATCCATCTCAAGAGAAATCATAAGACTCATTATTACTAAATATATCCCCAGGGCATCAGTGTGATGGTATGTTAATCCTAGATAACTAGCTGTCTGAGAGATGGTTGAATCAGGGGAAAAACAAAATTAAATACCTTAAAGAATCTCCCTAAGACAGGCACACTTACTTTCAGGACACCATTTATCTTCAGCCCATCTGTTACAGTTGTAATTGTCGACTGCATTTGCACAGGTGAAACACTTAAAGCTGTTTGGAAATGGAGTGGCTTTAAAAATATAATAAGTATGTTAAGTTTGCAAATATCAAAAATTAAAATGTCAAACAAAAAGTGCTTGCTTTTACATTTATTAGACAAAAATACTTATTTATAAATATTAGCATATATATATACACACACATTCACACATTTATACATGTATAGAAGAATAGCATACACAGTTCATGTCAATCTATTGGGTAAATAAGAACTATTTCATACCTTACCATAGAAGCTTTTACTTCTCGTACTAACATCATCATGTCTTAACTTTAAAACATTTCCTGGCCTTTTCATTCTCTCTCACAATCAAAACGCTGTTTAAATGGAGAGAGAGTGTATCATTGCACATTACATATACAGTATTATAACATAGAAGATACACATATCTTCTCTATGTATGCACACATGTACACTGTCGCACAATCTACATTTAATCAGCTTTTGCTTCCCTAGATGTGGCAGATACTGCTTTGAAACCAGCTCCAAGTCACTGCCCCCAACTCTGAGCAAGAAGTTGCCAATTAGGGATTAGTGAGTTTGATTTCAAATTCTGTTTTTATAACATTTTATATACACACATACAGGAGTTTTAAAGTAGCTTGGCATCAAACACCCCACCTGCTAACCATCACTACTTTTCCACTTTAATCCTTTATATCACAGAGACTGTTATCCAGTTGGGTGCACAGGGAGAGTAATGTGAGTGCAAGGTAAGAAGCAGACATGTGATGCTATTACTAACAGCTGATTTCCCAGCTACTGCAGTGGTTTTAACTTCATACTAACTTTCCTACTTTCATTTAGTGATAACTTTAAAAGTGTTCAATACACCTACCTCCCTACCCCACCCACCAAAAAAGCAGTACAACAAACAGAAACAGCTAGTCCATTGCAAACATTTATATTGTACAAAATGAAGTCATTTTGAGACATAAAACTGCAATAAAAGCATCCAAAATCTGAAACGGTTTATTATCAAAGTACAAATCAAAGAGAACAGTTCTCTCCCTCTCTGTTCAACTCCATTCAGACTGTATCTCAAATGTTAGGAATGATACTGAGTAACCATAGGAGGCACCGAATGAATGTTTTGTTTTAAACTCTAGAGGAGATCCCAAACGTCTAAGAGACAGCCACTTTATGTTTAAGAGTCAGCCCTGAAAACAAGGGATAACAATGGAAAAGCTGATGGCTGAAACATTAACCTATGTTCTCAAATACAAGAAAGCTGCAACTGGCTACTTACGGTCTAATGGAGGTCTCACATTATAGAAGTTGATGTTCTTGGCTAGAGCCCAATTCCCTGAGAGGATGAAGATCTGAAGAGAAGCTACAGCCAACATGTGAGAGAATAATAGCATGCTGACTATTACTGAACAGGGAAATCTAAAATACTTGTGCCTAGAAAAGAAGAAACATACATTATGATGTACCAGAGGAACCATAAAGAACTGAGAATGTGGAGCATTGGACTTCCTGTAAACTTGATTTGAAACCTTGACAGTTCAGTGACTGGATCTGGACTGCTCCTGCCTGTAAGCATACATCACTAACCATTACGAGCCATTCAAAGCTGAGCAGCTGCTGCCTTCTGCTGGTTAGCATTTTGTACAGGACAGCTACATTTCTACACTCAGTACTGTAGTAATTTTGGTATGCTATGTTATTCAGCTACATGATGAGTTCCCCCAGGCAATATCAGTCTTAGAAACGGCTTATAAGGGTATGTCTACACTGTGATACAAAACCTGAGGCACCGAGTCTCAGACCCCACGTCAGCTGACGGGCTCATGGGCGCTCAGGCTGCAAGTCTAAAAGTAGCAGTGAAGACATTCAGGCTTGGGCTGGAACCCAGGCCCAAGGATATGTCTACAAGGGGATAAAAGCCCCACAGCATGGCTGCACCTGGCTCAGGTCAGCTGACTCAGTCTCACAGGGCTAAAAATTGCTGTGTAGATGTTCAGCAATTTTTCAGCCCCATGAGCCTGAGTCAGCTGACCCAGGCCAGCCGTGGGTTTTTTATTCCCGTGTAGACAGACCCTGATACCCTCCCCCTCGTGGGGTCTCAGAGCCAGGCTCTAGCCTGAGCCTGAACATCTACACTGCTATTTCGTAACCCCACAGCCCGAGCCCAAGTCTGCTGACCCAGGCCAGTCATGGCTGTGCCACAGGGTCTTTTATTGCAGTGAAGAACTACCCTTAGTGTTCATGGAAAAATACTTTCGTATCTTGCTTATAACACGAGTTTGACAAAATGAAAATATTTGTAGACCAGGCAAAATGCAATCTCAGATGTCGTTTTTTACATCAGCAATGTAAAATCTCAACTCAAAGGGCCAGATCCCAGCTGGCATAAATTGGTGTAGCACAACTGACATCAATGAGTTATGCCAATATACAGCAGTGCAGAAACTGGTCTCAATTGTTGGTCCTTGTTTTTCATAAGCACACTTCTGACTGGCATGGTATTTAAATACATAGGTTTTTACAATTTAATTTATCCTTAAAAAAATGTATTCCTCGAAGAAAAGCTGAAGCAAGCTGTCGTCATAACCACAAATTAGAGGGAGAACCATTAATAGCATTCTGTCATTCCTTTATCCTGGTGCACTTGCAGTAAAGAGTCCAATCATCATATCAGCCCCACTGAACCTCTCTTTTGTACACATTCCGCTTTGTGTTCATACTTTTCAAGCAACTGCATGCACAGGTGACAGGTCTTCAGTGTGAAACTCTATTTGTCTCCTGAGCTTGTGCACGTAAATTCTAGCACTGGTTGAAATCATTTCACAACTCAACGTTTTTCTTTGAAAAACAGGGACACATTTTTTGCAGACATTTTCACAAACAATTCATGCTACTTTTCTTTTTTTAGCCAGTTCTAGTAAATTCTATCCCCTGCATGCTCAGGCATTAAGTCCTCTCCCCTGTGTGTGTTAGTGCAGGGGAAATATGTGTGCGGGCATTTAGGTGTGCATTATGGAGGAAATCCTGTGCCCCTCTGCATGGATGTGGAGGACCCCAGATTCAGTGGAATGGTGACATTCTGCATGGAGAAGGGTAGGGTTGGGATGGACATTGGGCAGGCTTTAAGGGCCCACTGCACACAAGAGGGTGGCAGACCTTTGAAGACAGAGCAGGGATGGGCAAGGAGAGCTGATTCATGAATCCTCCAGTCAATCCCAGTCCATGGGGTGGGGGGAGTCAAAGTGCCATCAAGTCAACTCCAGGCCAGTAGCTGCACGAACTGCATGTGTGGCACACTGCGGGGAAAGGGAGAGGGGCCTGAGACTTTCTTCCTGCTCCTGTGCTTCGGAGAAGAACTACTTCAAACAGACTCTTGGCCTGCAACCAATCAGTAGCAGAAGGTTTTGTTTTGTGCACTAGGCCTTACTAACTTTTGTGAACAAAGATTTTTTTAAATTTATGTTTATTTTTAGGATATTTTAACAGATATTTGAGAAACTGTTTTTGCACCACACTTACAGTGTATCTCCAGGACTGTTTCCTGCGGATGCCCCAGGTCTTCCTAGTATTAGAGCCCAAATTGTTCACAAACAGGTCAAGAAAAGCATCTGAAAGAACCAAACAGTGGCTTTGTGATCATTATTCGGTACACAGGGAAAGAGTCAGCTCAGACATAATATGCCTTTAATATTATTGGTAATAAAAGAAAAGAACACATGTATCTAGGCCAATAACATATATGCCATAAAAGATTTGAACTATAGATTCATAGATTCATAGATTTACAAATACAGAGGCCAGTCCCCACTCACACAACATACCATATGGGTCACTCTGGTTGCACAAAGGGAACTAAGCTGCCCTAAATGGGCAGGGTGGGATTCTGCAGCAGTAGAGATCGTTCACACATACAGCATCCCCTTCGCCCTCCCTGCTGCATATACCCTAGTATGCCAGGGACATATAAGGGGAAGGACATGGATTGCCACTGGTGCACCCCTAAAATTATGTCTGCCCTGAGGCTGCTCTAACTTGCGCCAGGACAGGGGTGACAAAGTTGCCTTTATGCCTCCACCTCAATCCCTGTACCCCTTAGACAGGCAGCATGACATATTTAAACTCAGATCGATTTTGAATGTTTGCATCAAACCCATAAGGGCTAAACACTTAATTAGGCCCTGAATCCCAGCATGATGCTTTGAACATTTTGGTGGCACTGCCCCAACTCAGTTGTTTTTTTGCTCCGAATGCAAACAATTAATCTTCCATTCTTTCATTAAATAGCCCATGCTATGCTCTTCAAATATCACAGATTAGTTGCTTTTACCTAGTCAGGACAATTTTAATCAATCTTGACTCTAAATATACTTCTGACAGCTGAGCTAGCAAGCCTATTGTTTTATGCTTGCTCTGTGAAGGACTGAACCATTTCAACGCACAGCAGTAGTGAGGTTTATCTGCCTCATATACATTTCCTTTAGTTTGTATTGGCAAATTGGGAAACATTTGCCTTTCTATAAAGAAAGATCTACAAAACCAGTGAACTTTATCAAATACACCTGGATAGCACATAGAAGCACAATTACACCTGTGCCGGTGTTCTACAAATTCAAGATTCCCCCACCCTATCCCAGTTCCCATTGCTCAAATCACATACCCTGTGGCAAATGGAAAATTTTAGGGAATACAAATACAGAAGGGCGGATTCTCATCCATGCACAGGCAGGGACTTTTCCCCACGCCACTCCAAACACAGGGCCTCAGGATCTCCCTCCTTCACCCAAAACTCTTCTCCCTTTCTCCCCTCCCCCCGCCCTGCCCCGCCCTTCCCCTAGGACTCTCTCTCTGCAATGAACCTTCATGAGAAGCACTGCTCAGCAGCCAGCATCCCCTGCTGGGACTCAAGAATATAGCTCCACATACCAGGAATCCAGCAGGCAGGCAGGGCCCTCTCCCCACAACACCCTTCACGGGCCGAGGTGGACAGGCATGCGGAAGCAGAGTGGCTCAAAAATAGATTTGGGAGGTGAGAGGGTGAGGGCTGACTCTGCTCTAGCCCTGGTCACCTGCTGCCTATGACAAAGGGTGATAGACATATGTGGGCACTGGAATACTGGCAATCCAATGCACACACTATAGCCCCACTCCTGCAAACACCTATGGATGTGAATAATATTAGAAATGGGAGTATTCCCACTAAAGCATTTGCTGGAGTGAGGCCTACATTTGTATACACATACACACCCCATGAGTAGGGTTGCTAACCCTCCAGGATTGTCCTGGGGTCTCCAGAAATTAAAGATTAATCTTTATTAAAGATTATGTCATGTGATGAAACCTCCAGAAATATGTCCAACCAAAACTGGCAACCCTACCCATGAGAAAAAGTGATAGCCATTTAACGGGATGATTTATCATGTACCTTTCACTGCCTAACCTGCTCTCTGCCCATTGAGCTGTGTCCATGAAAATTATTCTTAAAATTGCAAAGCTCAGATCACCTTTGAATCGCCTTTTCCCTTCTTCCTTCCTTCCCTCCCTCTTTTAAAAATAGAACTTGCCATGAGAACGTTTCCTCCTCCGCTCTGCAAATGTTGAATTTTGTCAAAGTATTACACCTGCCGAAGGGCAGGGATAGGCAAGCAATTCAATCCTGGACCTATAATAGCTATTATGTAGAACAATGTAATGACTTTAAAATCTGCATCTCCCAACACTGGGAGCTTATACCAGTCAGGAAGAGGAGTTTACTTATCTGTAACTGGAGATATGTGGTCCCTATCTGTGTTCCACTGAAGGTTTCTGCATGTGCACCATGCATCCGGAGCCAGAGAATTTGAAAGTAGTAGTGTTCGTTGGTTTGCCCATGCACCCTTGTTTTGCCTCATGGTTTTGACTGTGGTGATAAAGGGCGAGGCAGACCAGGCTGCACCTCCACTTCCTTTTTCACTGCAAATTGAACAGATCTACAGCAAAGGGGAAGGAGGGCGGGAAGTGGAATACAGATAGGGACCACACATCTCGAAGAACCTCCAGTTACAGGTAAGTAACCTCCTCTTCTTCTTCGAGTGATGGTCCCTATTGTATTCCACTGTGAGTAATTAACAAGCAGTACCTATTTTGGAGGAGGGTACAAGGAAGAGGATGGAATGGTGGATTGGAGGACAGCCATGCCGAATGAGGCATCCGTCACAGAGTCTTGCATCAAGACATAATGCGTAGTGAAGGTATGTACCGAACTCCACATGGTTGCCCTACATATGTCTGGAAGCAATATATTGTGCAGGGTGGCCGTAGTCGATGCTTGTGCTCTCGTCTAATAGGCTCTCACCCAAGGCATGGAGGCAGTCCTGACAACTGATAGCAAAGTGTAATGCATCACGAAATCCACTTAGAAATCCTCTGTGTGGAGATTGCCTTCCCCTTAATCCTTTCAACTATAGCAACAAACAGTCTAGGGGATTTCCTGATTGGTCTTATTCTCTGCAGGTAAAAGGCCAATGCCCTGTGGACATTGAGAGAGTGAAGGCACCACTCCTCCACTGAGACATGAGGCTTCAGAAAGAAAGCAAGTAAGCGTATGGGTTAGTGGAGATGAAACCGGGATACAATCTTTGGTAGAAACTTGGGGTGCAGATTCAGGGAGACTTTGTCCTTATTGAATACGATGAAAGGAGGAGTCCACCATCATGGCCCGCAGTTACCCTTCTCATGGAAGTAATAGCTACTAGGAAGATGACTTTCATGAAAAGGAGGGACAGGGAGCAGGAAGCCAGTGGCTCGAAGGGCAATTTCATTATCAAGAAAACGAGATTGAGGTCCCACTCAAGAGCAATAGGTTGGACGGGTGGGAAGGTTCTGAGGAGACCCTTTCAAAATCTGGCAGTCAATGGATGCGTAAATATGGAGTGGCCTTCCATGGGGATGGTGGGGGGATGGAGTGGTGGGTACCAAGAGCCGCTATGTGGACCTTGATGGAGTTCAGAGTGAGTCCCAACATCTTCAAGGAGAGGAGGTAGTCTAAACAAAGGGGAATGTCCATGTTTTCAGGGACAAGGCCCCTCTGTTGGGCCCAGGAGGTGAAGCACTTCCCCTTGGCCCAATAGGAATGCCTTGTGGACTCTTTCCTGCTGCTCGAAAGGATGTCTTGTATTCCCAGGAACATTCCCATTCTAGCAAAAATGCCCATCCAAAAACCAAGCTCTGAGGTGAACTGTGTATAGATCGGGATGCCTGATCCTGCCGTGTTGAGTGAGGAGTTTCAGAAAAGCTGGCAGGGGACACAGGGGACAAGTCAACATGCAAAGAAGTGGAGGAAACCAGAATTGGAATGGCCAGAATGGGGCAACCAGAATGACTATGGCCTTCTCCCACCTGATCTTGTGGAGGTCTCGTAGCAGGAGCAGGAGATGGGGAAAGGCGTAATTGATCTGGTCCAACCAGTGAAGGACAAAGGCATCGCCTTGAGAATGGACACTGGTACCCCTCCCCATGGAGCAGTAGATGGGGCACTTGCTGTTGGCATGGGAGGCAAAGAGTCCCCCATTGGCTGAAAATGTCATTGATTGCAGTGTCATGAAGTTCCCATTCATGGTCAGCCATGAACTTCCCGCTGAGAGAGTCTGCAATCACATTCTGAGGCCCTGGAAGATAGGCTGCCGACAACAAGATCTTGTGGGCAATGTACCAGTCCTACAGATAAACCACTTCCGCATAGAGTACAATTGACTTCATGTCCCCTTGTTTGTTGATGTAATAAATGGTGGTGGTGCTGTCAGACATGATGAGAACACGGTGGGAGCAAATGAATGGGAAGAATGCTCAACATGCTCTCCATGTCACCTGAACCTCCAGAATGTTGATGTGCATTCTGGATTCCCGAGGGGTCCAAGTCCCTTGCGTCATGTGCTCGCCCATATGGGTACCCCATCCAGTAAGTGATGCTTCCATTATGATAATCATGTCCAGGGAGGATAAGAGGAAAGGCATCCCAGCACAGACCTGCCCCAGGTCCGTCCACCACTGGATGGAAGAGAGCACTATGGGGGGGACTGTCAACAGAAAGTCCATAGTATGTTGCATGGGTGAATAGACTCTCTGGAGCCACAGCTGAAGATAGCGAAGGAGGAGGTGAGCGAAGGCAGTGATGTACATGCAGGCTGCCATGTGGTGAAAGAGGGATAGGCAAATCCTGATCGGAACAGGACCATGGACCACTTGGGTGACGAGTTCCTGCAGGATCTGGAACCTGTCCCTCAGTAGGTAGGCTTGTGCTGAGACCACATCGATGAAGACCCCTATGAAATCCAGAGACTGTATGGTAACCAAAGTCGATTTTTTGACATTTATACTTACCCCTAAGGAGGAAAGGATTCTTAGTAACATGGAGGTCGAGGCTCGAGCCTCCTCTGTTGAGGACCCCATGACACTGGAGGTGGGCTGCTACAACAGAGAAAACCTTGGTGAAGACCACGGAGCAGTGGTGAGTCCAAATGGTAGAATCCTGTATTGAAAGTGCTGAGGCCATACCGTGAATCTCAAGAACCTTCTATGGATTGAATGGATGTCTAGGTGAAAATAGGTATCCTGCATATCGAGAGCCGCAAACCACATGCCTCTTTCTAGCGACAATATGGGGGCTGCTAAGGTGACCATATGAAACTTGGGTTTGCAGAGGAAACAATAGAGGCAGCAGAAGTCCAAGACTGGTCTCCAACCACCCTTCTTCTTGGGTAACAGAAAATAAGTGGAATAGAACCCCATGCTTAGACAGTTCAAAGGAATGTGTTCTATCGCTCCCCTCTGCAGTAGGGAGTCTACCTCTAGAGCAAGGATACTGTCATGAGAGTGGTCCCTGAGGAGGGATTAGGGTGGGGGATGTGGATGAGGTAGTGTTGTGAACAAGTTTGTATAGCCATGTCCAATGACATCCAGGACCCACTGGTCCAGTGTTATCACATTCCAAGCTGGTAAAAAGAATGCTAGATGACCCCCGAAGGGTCGGGTGCATGGCAGGAAGCAAGGTGGTTGGCAACTATCTAGGTGCATTCAGAAGTATCACTTCTGAGAGGACTGAACATGTGGTACTGAAGGCTGTGAAGGTGGTCCTGGAAGACGGGATCGCTGGGACTTCTGTAGCTTGTGAGGTGGGTTGTAGGGTCATTGGTGGAAAAACTGGGGAGTCCTGAACTCTTGTGCAGGTGGCAAATCGTAGAAGTTTCACTTGGGTGCAGGTGTATGGATACCCAGGGATCGTAGTCTGGCTCAGGGAATGGAGGAAATCATCGGTCTTCTCGTTAAAGAGGTTAAACTCATCGAAATGGAGATCTTCTATGGTATTTTGTACCTCTCTGATGAATGCAGCCAGATGAATGCAGCCACGATTCCCTCCGCATGACAATTCCCATAGCCACAGTGTGCAAAGTGGTAACTACTGTGTCCACAGCAGACTGAAGCACCATTCTGACGATCAGTTTACCCTCTTTCAGAATAGCCAGGAAACAGGCTCAATCCTGTTTGGGATTTGTCAGTAAAGTCCTCCAGTTTACTGTAGTTGAAAAAGTCATATTTGGCCAATGAGGCCTGATAGATAGAGATCTGAAATTGGAGGCTAGCCAACAAGAAGACCTTTTGACCCAGATGGTCTAGTCACTTACCCTCCCTGTCTGCCAGGGTGGATCGTGGGTGCTGTTGCCTGGCCTGCTCCGTTGCCACTTGGATCATGAGGGAATTGGGCGAGGCGTGAGAGAACAGAAACTCAGACCCCTTAGCTGGTACATAGTGCTGTTTTTCTGCCCCCTTGGAGGTAGGTGCACAAGTGACTGGGATATGCCAAACAGTTCGAGCTGACTGAAGAATGGCATCATTGATTGGTAGAGCAACGCTGGTCAGTACCAAGGCATGAAAGATGTTATGCCCAAATAAATTTATTAGTCTCTAAGGTTCCACAAGAACTCCTCGTTGTTTCAGCTGATGCTGTCTGTCTTGTACTTCCCTCCAGTGGAATATGAAAGTCAGCAGCCACCCTGTGTAGGAAGTCCTGGAACTGGCGAAAATCATCTGGAGGTAAGGGGGGAAAGAAGAGGTCACAGTAGCATCTGGAGATGTTGATGGGAAACGTTCCTGTTCCATTGGTACTGAACTGAGTGGCTCCTTCAAAACCAGTACCGAAAGCCTACTCAAGGATGGCTGAAGCAGGGATGAGGTGAACCCTCTCTTGCTGAGCAGGAAGGCTCCAAAGGAAAATATTGAGACCAAGACTCCCAATACAGCCAATAGGATGGATCTGGAGGATGCTGCGGAGGGCCTCATGGAGTAGGATACCAGTTCTCTGCTGGGGAAGAGGAGGGTACTGCCACAAAGCTGGTGGTCCCTTTGGGTATTCCTAGTGGCGGTAAGGGATGGGCGTCCCCTGCGCTTCATCCAAATCCTCTGATGACAAAAACTCAGATGCCAGTTCCAATGGCAGTACCGTCGGAACCAGTGGAGCGGTGTACACCATAGGGGAAGGGGAAGCAGGACTTGGTAAGTCCTGGGTTGGAGATCATACCTCCCTAGATGCAGTAAAGGAAGGCATGGAAATGACAGTTCCCCAAGGGCAAAGAGTTCATGTGGCTCCAGCGCAGTTTCCAACTTCCCCGGTGTCAGCGGCACACACTTCGTAGCCAGAACCAGAGCCAAAGTGGAGGATTGTCTCGAAATGATGGTTTCTCTTGACTTAAGGTGGGGGCCAACATGGAAGGCGTGTGTGGCTCAGTGCTCCATACTGGCGGATCTGCCGGTCTGCACGATTTCTTGTCCTGCTTGTGAGCCTTGGAACGAGCCACTTTTCCGTGGCTGGAACTTGTAGAAGGCACATCATCCTTCTTACGCCTGGAGGAAGACTTACTGCCATGCTTCCTTGCCTCCCGACTAGGCCACAGCACAGGGTCTGTAACACTGGTACCGCTGGAACCAGACTCAATCTCTGCTGAAACTGGAATCGATCTCTGCGGTCAGAGACACGCTCCTGGGTTTCTCAGGCCGATGCACTGGAGGGTTTCCCCAGCCTGGATCCTACTACGGCCTCATGGTGACCTCCATGAGGTGCTTCTTGAGGCAGAGAGCCCAACCTTCTCGGGTACAACTTGGGAAGGACAGGCAGATACTGCACCTGGGTGAAATGTGGGCTTCTCCCAAAGCAATAGAGGCAGTGTTGGTGCTCGTCACTTACAGAGAAAGAAAGCAGGCAGAAGGCGCTGATCTTGAATCTGCGTGTCTTTGGCGTAATCCAGTATCCAGGCATGCATATTGGATCAGGGGTTGGGGAAGCCTCACTGGTAAACGGATTCCCCAAAGACTCTTATCTCCTAAAAACTACTACTTTACACTAAACTGACTTAAAACAGCAAAAACTAGAAGAAAATAAATTTTATACTATTCTAATACTATGTGGGTTTTTTTAAAATGTATCAGAGACAAGAGGACAGTAATGGCTCCAGCTCAGACCTTGCGGCTGTGAGAAGGAACTGGAGGCCCTGTCCTTTGTCACTTCGGTTGAAACCGTGAGGCAAAGCAAGGGCGCATGTGCAGACCAACGGACACTACTACTTTCAAATTCTCTAGCTCCAGACGCATGGTGTGCATGTGTATACCCTCAGTGGAATACAATAGGGACCATCCCTCGAAGAAGAAAGAGATGTTTCCCACGTAGCAGAAAGCTTTTACTTTCCTTGTGGAAAATCAGAAGGAAAGGATTTATCCACCCTTGCTTCAAATTGGCGCGCGCACACACACACACACACACACACACACCCCTTTCCTGCTATCTCTGAAAATATTTGAATGCTTCTGCATTTCTCATTTTTTTACTACATTGCCAAAACTGCTATATTTATGAGCTTAAGCTTCTTTCAATATCTCATTTAACTATTTTAACATGAGGGTACTGTATAACATTGTAAAATATTATTTTATATTAAAGCTGACTTAGCACTTTAAACGGTCAATGACTGAGTATTATTTCTTTGCTAAAAGCACTCATAAATTAGACTGTTAGTTTTACTATTTTACACTTTTATGGAACTTAACTTTCAAGTCCCTCAAAGCACTAAATCATCATTAACTAACTGAGTCTCAATACCCCTGTGAAGTAGGTAAAAATTAGTACACTCTTTTTACATATGAATAAACTGAGGCACAGACAGGTTAAGTGATTTAAATAAGGATCATATAAATCATCATCAAACAAGCTGGGAATACAACCCAGGACTCCTGACTTGCAGTCTCTTGCTCCAGATGTGTCTCCCTTCTTTTACATTATAATGTTCTACATTATTACATACATAGTTTATATTTCTCTTTATTCTCTCATTTTATTCTCTCAAACAGTTGCTCTGTCATTAGGTAAAATTATGATATTGGTGACAATTGGTACCATAAACAACTTTGTTCCAATGGGCTGAGATTAAATCATTCCTACCCTGTGTAATTCATGTATTGATACAGTTTAACACTGCATGTTCCATAAATAGCAAACCAGAATTGTCCAATATAACTTTGGGGGGGGGGGAGGAGGGGAGGGGAAGGAGAAGGGAGGACAGATAGTGGTCCAAAAAACAATGGACCGGATCTTAAATCAGCCTGGCTCCACTGATGTCAATGGATTCTTGTTGATTTACACCACATGAGGATCTGGCTCATCATGTGTAATACTGAATAGAAAATGGAAGTGCCAACTTGTTGCTGTTTTTTAAATATAGCATAAAACTCCAGAGTACAGTTGCTTCATTTTTGTTGCTTTTTATGTTTCAGGAGGAATTCTGTTTCTGATACAAACTGGGCCCCAATAACTTAGATCTAGATGCAATGCAAAGATTATGCGCCCACAATCCATCTTGTAAAGTAAGTCATTTTAGGTAATAAAAACTGAGAACTTGCACAAGGTATTTTTGTTTATTATGAGTCAAAATGTTATCTTAAGCTTTTATCAAAAGGATTATAGCAACAAATAATCTTCAGCCACAGCCATACAAAATAAATCTTTTTTGTACAACTGTATAACCAGCTAAAAATAATTTTTAAGCCAAATTAGCACAACTGTGATTAAGCCGGTTAGAAGATATGGCCTGACAGCTTTGTCTCATTATTCATAACAATATTTCTCACAAGCTTCACTCTCAATTACATCTCTCAACCAAGATTTCAATAATTTGCTACCTTGATTTCAGAGCTGAAGAGAATGCTTCTCTCACTCTGGTAACCCAGCATAACTGACACATAGGGCAAACTCCTTGATATCAGCCTCCACTTATCTACACCCGCTCATTGATCTCATTTCATGACACTTTGTCTTCTTTCCCACCAGCAGAAAGTTGATTACAGTCACACACACCCCAAAAATTTGGGTTCTCTCTACCTGACCTTTTCTATTCTTCCCCCCTTCCAGCTAACATCTTCCAAGTCAAAACCAGTTCAGAGCAGTGTACATGTTAATGTAAACTCTAATCAGTGATGCCAACTTCTGCTTTCAATAAGTGAAACTCAAACTTTGAAGGAGGGAGTTTTTTCTTGCCAGAACCTTTCCGTGAAAGCACTAGAGGTTCCAAACTAAAAACAGTGTCATACAATAATAGCTCCACTTTTACAATGTGTAAGTGTGCTGTTCTTTCATATGTTTCATGCTGCAAACTTGAACAGCCACATTCCTAACCCTACAATTCTCCCCCCCCCCCCCCCCGCCGTCCCTATTAGCTCACTAACAGAAACTTTGGTCTCTTATCACCTCTTTCTCCAAAGGTCAATTTTAGCAGCACACTGGTTATGTCATTTCTAACAGAGAACACAAGATATAACACTCCAGATAGAACTAATCAGTCCCTGGCTCCAGCACAAAGCAAACATGCAAGATCATCTTTCAAAATGTTTCTGCCCCCAGTTTATTTTGTAATTTTTGAACAAAGAACTAGGCAGGAAAGAGTTAACTTCCATTTTTCCATGTGAAAGATGAGGGGGAAAAACAAACACAGCAAGGTACAGAGAAATATATTTGCTCTAGTAGTATGAATGATCCTAAATGGACAGAATAATAAACAATCCACTGCACTTAAATAGAGCCACAGTCTATCAAAGCAAATTACCAACATCAATGAATTTAGCCTCACAAGAGCCTTCTGAGGCAGGGAAACAATCACATCTCAGTTTTACGAACAGAGCAACTGAAGTAAGGAGATTGACTGACTTGCCTCACATCTCACACGAAGTCTGTGGCAGAGCTGGGAATAGACCTCAGATCTCCTGAGCCCCCAACTCATACTTGAATCTCGACACTACCACGGACCTTAATGAAAGGTCTGCATCTGTTCAATACGACTGCACATACTGCAGTGTCCCGGGTCCCTAAATTATGCTCCTTTGGATTTCCTAGCACATCAAAATAGTTTGAATGAATAATGCACAACGTCAGTTTGTTGTACTGTTATTCATTTAAGTTCTGATCTTTTCTCAGTGTATCACTGGAGATGCTGATCAGAATGGGCAAAGCCTGACCCATATATTCATGTGGAGATCAAGGGCTTTATTCTTCCCTGCATACAAGCTCTACTCAGCACAGAGGGGAGCATCAAGTAGTCATTTAAGTAGTCCCTGTTTCAGCATTGACAGACCCCTAGGCTGCATGAATTGGAGCAGCCTAGCTCTGCCATGCCCCAATCCACCTTCTCCCTGTCCCAGTACATCCACTGTCCCCCACCACACACCCCATGATGTGGATGGGAGAGGCAGCTGGGCTTTGTACCAGTGGATAGCTCCCTGCTGCCAGCATCAGCCTCCATTGGCCAGAATTTGACCATTTTGCACCGCTGAGCACCACAAAGTAGTGCAGAACTCAGACTCTGACACTCCCTCCCCAGAGTTCCCGAAAGATGTAGTGATGTAGTCAACCACACTGAGCCTAAAATTCCATGCAGAGATGAACAAGGTCAGTTGAGAATTTTGTTCACATGGGTGTTGTGACCCGAAGTGCCTAGGGTAGCCTACATTGTAAATGCCAAAGTCAGGGCAGACAGCAAAAAGAAGAGCAGATTCCCCCAAAACTGGTGGTTAACACTGTAGTTAGACTCACCAACCAGTCACAAACTGTGCTTCTGATTCCCCACATTAGTTATCAAGAAGCTGAAAAAAAGAAATCACACAGCCCCCTTTATTGCATTCCAGTCTCTGACTCCCAGTCAGCAAATAGGCCCAGTAAACTGAGAGGCTACTTAAAACTCTATTCAATACACAAAATGTTTTTCTGATACTCAAAGGGGCCAGCCACATTACCAGATCAATACTAGTTTGGATGTTACCCAAAATACCACACTGCCAGCCAATCCTTTACTATCTAAAACTAAAGGATTATTATAAAAGAAATGAACAAGAAGAGAGTTGTTAAATGGTCAAAGCGATCAGATACATACATATGATTTCAGAGTCCATATATCAGGTTCTTCGAGGCATTGGTGAGTTTGCTGGCTTGTAAAGTCCCTCTGGAACACATCCAAAGCCTGGATGGGTCTGTCAGTCCTTTGTTCAAAGCTTCAGTTTGTAAAGAAGTTACTCCAGAGGTATGAAGCAGGATTGAAGACAAAATGGAGAAGATGCAGCTGCCCTTTTAAATTCTTTGCCATGTGGCTTGTACCTCCTTTGTCCCAAACACAAACTCATAGCACCTGGGCATGAAAAAGCTCTTGGAGTCCCCTGTCCACATGCATGTCCCTACATGTCCTGTTGATAGCCCCTGGATTCTCTCAATGGGTTCATTGTACAGCTGATTGCCTTCGATGGGCCATCAAGCAGACAGAATAGTGCTGATGCCAATCTGTCTGGGGTTGTCACCCAGAAACACAGCACAAGTTTGAGATACAAATATATCACACACATTTATAACCCACAATACAAAGATGATACATACGTATAAACAAGATGATCATACTTAGCAAATCATAACTTTTCCACTGATACCTTACATGGCATATCTTGTAAAATTCATTGCAATTTTGTAATATTGGTATCCATAATATTATAAATGGTCACCCATATTCCATACAGCATCACAGGTTTCATCAACCATCCTTAGCTGGACTGTTTTGTTTGTTGCTTCTCATGAGCTTCTCCTCTTCCACCCCAGGCTCACAAATGAAGCATTGAACAAGAGCAGGAATTACCTACAGTTCAACTACAGAGTTTTGTTATATGGAATGTGGCATAGCTGGAGTTCATCAAGATTTTTAAAAGGCCATTGTGATAGGTGTAGAGATATCTTTGTAGAAGATAATTTAGAGATGCTCCCTCCTAAGGGACAATATTATGAACATAGGAATTGGGAGATATGCCCTGAAGGCACGGATTGGGAACACCGCATGGCTGTGTGCAGCAGCTCACCAGAGACGCTCTCCAGTTTGTTTTATTCAAGTTTTATTCCTCTCTCATTAACTGGTTTGTTATTTAATGAACCCCAATGTCGTTACAATAGCAACAATGCTAATTCAATTTTAAGGGTATTTTAAAAGATAGGTTATGAAAGTGAAATGACTGAAAAACCCAGACTACACTGAGTAAGCATTTAACAGGATTGCGTTCTAGAAAAAAAATCTGTGAAAATCTGTAAGCAGCAGCTGCAGAATGATTACATTTACAAATGTAGTCCATACACCATACACCAAGACCTGATATACTCTTGTTTGGTTAATCGCACCCAGTGTTAAAGTAAGAGCATCATGTTTTGGCAGATATGGTCTATCCACATTTATTTCCAGAGCTGTTCCTGTTTGGCAACGAATTAATCCAAACACACAAACAGGAGAAAGTAAAACCAGGCAGAATTTTTCGAAACTCCCTGGAAAGCTAAATCTTGCCCTGATGCTAGCACGGAAAGTGTGTGTGTGCGCAAAGATGCTTTCAGGTAAGTCCTCTGCTGCAGGAGACTTGCCAGCACAGTACCATGATGTGCACACTGCTATTCTAACCCTCAGGAGCAAGATGTCCACCATCTACAAGGTAGTGCTTGCTGCTCATAGTGTTAAGCTGGGGGCGAGGTGGGGAGCACGGCCTGTACCAAAGACCAAGCCTACCTGGGAGATGCAATGCCCAGGCCAGCATATTAACAAAATATATGTCCTAGCTATGGAAAAATTCTGCAAAGCAGCTGAAACCCCTTGTAGAGATGCTTCTATAATTGCCTATATCCTGTTTGTTCACAGGAGAGAAGGGGGGTAAGACATAGCCTTATGTTTGCTGTTCTTCAGCTGTTTAGAATTCAAAGTCCAAATGCATATTATTATTAAACATTTTTATTGCATCTACCCACCAAGCCAGAGCCCTATTGTACTAGGCACTATAGAAACATGTTTTGGCAGGGGTCACTAGATGATGCTGTTACATACAGCCTTGCAAGTTCTCTTTCTTAGTTTGTGAGCAAGTTTTTAGTCTTTGAAGGAATGCTGTATGGTTGTTAGTTTTGTTTGTAGCAGCCCTTGGAAAGAAGTTGTGGCAGACAGTTTGCTCTCCACTTAATTTTCTATATTTGAATGCAATTCATGGGACAGAGTAGCTTCCTAAGAACTGGGCATTACAGTAGAATCTCTAAGAAATGAACACCAGAGTTATGGACTGACAAGTCAACCAGGCACCATGTGGAACTGGAAGTAACCAATCAGGCAGCAGCAGAGACACACACACACAAAAAGCAAATACTGTACTGTGTCTGTATTGCATCTTAAAGGTAGGCACATCTAGGCTGCCTGTCCCCACCCCTACCCCCATCCCCAAGCGCAGAGCACCCACTTACAGCTAGGAGCTGAGATGCACAGGCAAAGCTGTGAGTCCCCGCTGCCAGCCCAAGGCAATCGGAGGAGGAGCAGCAGCATTGGGGTCTGCATTGCTTTCCTGTAAGACGTGGGCGCTGTTTTCATGCCCCCGCTCCCCTGGCTGGGAGGGAGGGGCGCTGTTTTCACCCCACCGGGAGGGGGATACGCTGTTTTCACCACCACAACCCTCCCATCCCCTTGGCCAGGAGAGGGACAAGCTTGCCCGGGCAGGGAAAGAAGCTGCCTAGCTGCTGCTGGAACCTGGCCCGGAGTGTGAACTGCTAGAAGCCGGAGCTGCGTTTTGTTCAGAGTTACGAACATTTCAGAGTTATGGACCACCTCCATTCCCAAGGTGTCCGTAACTCTGAGTTCTACTATAGTATATGGGCTGATATTTCTGGATGAGGGCACTGACTATTCACTGTGGTTGCCTCTGTTGCAGGAATGGTGTGTGTGTGTAAATAAAGCACCTGGAATCATCTACGTCACTGATATCTCCTCCACTAATTACACACTGGGATTTCTATTTATCATGTAGACTGGTGATAGATAAGCTATACTCAGATCCACTTATCCGTACTTTCTTGGGGGTCCTATTCCTGAACTTCAGAGGATAAAATGAAACCCAGATATACCAGATCCAAGACCAGCCTTAATTTTACAGAGGTAAAATAACCTCTCTGCTCCTACTCAAGAGTCCCTTGTTTCTGCATTAAAGGATCGCATTCACCCTTTTGGCCATAATGTAGCACTGGAGTTCACATTCAGCTGATTATCCACCCCCTCCCCAAATCTTTCTCAGAATCATTGCTTCCCAGGATAGAGTCTCCTATCTTGTAAGTATGGCCTACATTCTTTGTTCCTAGAAGTATACATTTACATTTGGCCATACACATGGTTTGCCTGCATCCAATTTACCAAGTGAGACAGATCACTCTATATTAGTGACTTGTCCTTTTCATTATTTACCACTCCCCCAATCTTTATATCATCAGCATACTTGATCAGTGATGATTTTATGTTTTCTTCCAGTCCGTTAATTAACATGTTAAAAATATAGGGCCAAGAACTAATCCCTGCTGGACGTCTCTAGAAATACACCCTTTTGATGATGATTCCACATTTACAGTTACATTTTGAGACCTTTCAGCATGCCACTAACATTTGTCTGGTGTGAGCTTCGCCTCATGTTTGATGAAGTATAGTTACTGTATATGTTCTATCATTATAGATTTTGTAGTCCGCTCTAATGCACTGGGACTGACCACAAGGACAATTTATGGATGCCTGTAGGCCAGAGGTGGACAAACTACGGCCCGCGGGCCACATCCGGCCCGTGGGACCATCCAGCCCAGCCCTTGAGCTCCCGGCCAGGGAGGCTGTCCCCCATCCCCCGCAGCCTCAGCTCACCGTGCTGCCAGGGCTCTGGGCAGCGGGGATGTGAGCTCCTGCCAGGCAGCGCAGCAGCATGGCTGGTTCCGGCTGGGCGGCATGGCTGCCAGTCCTGCTGCTCTGAGCAGCATGGTAACGGGGCAGGGAGTGGGGGGGTTGGATAAGGGGCAGGGGGTCCCAAGGGGTAATCAGGGGACAGGGAGCAGGGGGGGTTGGATGGGGGTGGGGTCCTGGGGGGGCAGTTAGGGGCAGGGGGTTGGATGGATTGGGGGTTCTGAGGGGGGCAGTCAGGGGGTGGGAACTGGGAAGGGGCGGGGGCCAGGCTGTTTGGGAAGGCACAGCCTTCCCTACCTGGCCCTCCATACAGTTTCGAAACTCCGATGTGGCCCTCAGGCCAAAAAGTTTGCCCACCTCTGCTGTAGGCCCATGCTCTATAATTCTGTATCCAGTGAATCACAACTGCATTGCAGTAGCCATAAACCACTGCTCGTGGTCCATCTAATTTGTTTTAAGTTTATAGAACCTGTCATTAACTTATCTCCAGCAAGTTACATCACGAAGAAATGCTGCCCCTATACACTAGAGTAATCTGATAGCACTGGGCCACTGAAACAAAGCTTGTATTGGCTTTCTGTCTAGGACAATGTTTTTGCTTTGGGCTGCAATGAGACTGTCTCTCTCACCCTGTATACGAAGCAGTACACAGCTGAGCCCAACAGAAGCCCAGGGAATGAACTATGGCTCAGAGTCATAGTTTCTACCTTGGTTCCATCCTGGATATCCAGAGAGAAATCAACTGTCTCACACCTTAGCCGGCACAGATAACTTTCCTGCCCCCAGTGCCAGGTCAGATCTGCAGACTGGCTTGTCAGGGGCAGAACCAAGACCACTCCCTGAATAGGAAGGGAGGGGAGAAGTAGCGGCCCCATGGAGCCTGGTTTCCCCCCTCCGACACACAGAGCAAGATCCAGGTAAGCTGTGCAGCTATACAGGCAAAACAATCATGCTCACAAACATAGGATGAAATTCAATAAGGACAAATGCAAAGTACTCCACTTAGGGAGGAACAATCAGTTGCACACATACAAAATGGGAAATGACTGCCTAGGCAGGAGTACTACAGAAATGGATCTGGGGCTCATAGTGGATCACAAGCTAAATATGAGTCAACAATATAACACTAAAAAGAACGAGGAGTATTTGTGGCACCTTAGAGACTAACAAATTTATTTGGGCATAAGCTTTCGTGGGCTAAAACCAACTTCATCGGATGCATGCAGTGGAAAATACAGTAGGAAGATATATATACACAGAACATGAAAAAATAGGTGTTGCCATACCAACTATAACGAGACTAATCAATTAAGGTGAGCTATTATCAGCAGGAGGGAAAAAAAACTTTTGTAGTGATAATCAGGATGGCCCATTTCCAACAGTTGACAAGAAGGTGTGTGTAACAGTAGGGGGAAAATTAGCATGGGGAAATAGTTTTTACTTTGTGTAATGACCCATCCACTCCCAGTCTTTATTCAAGCCTAATTTAATGGTGTCCAGTTTGCAAATTAATTCCAATTCTGCAGTTTCTCGTTGGAGTCTATTTTTGAAGTTTTTTTGTCAGAGAATTGGTCTGTAATTTTAGGTCTGTAATTGAGTGACCAGGGAAGTTGAAGTGTTCTCCAACTGGTTTTTGAATGTTATCATTCTTGACGTCTGATTTGTGTCCATTTATTCTTTTGCGTAGAGACTGTCTGGTTTGGCCAATGTACAATATAAAACTGTTGCAAAAAAAAAAAAAAAAGGCAAACGTCATTCTGGGCTGTATTAGCAGGCAAGTTGTAAGCAAGACATGAGAAGTAATTCTTCCACTCTACTCCATGCTGATTAAGCCTCAGCTGGAGCATTGTGTCTAGTTCTGAGCACCACATTTCAGGAAAGATGTGGACAAATTGGAGAAAGTCCAGAGAAGAGCAACAAAATAATTAAAGGTCTAGAAAACATATGTGGGAAGATTGAAAAAATTGGGTTTGTTTAGTCTGGAGAAGAGAAGACAGAGGGGACATGATAACAGGTTTCAAGAACATAAAAGGTTGTTACAAGGAGAAGGGAGAAAATTATTCTCCTTAACCTTTGAGGATAGGACAAAAGGCAATGGACTTAAATTGCAGCAAGCGCAGTTTAGGTTGGACATTAGGAAAAACTTCTAACTGTGGTTAACCACTGGAATAAATTGCCTAAGGAGGTTATGGAATCTCCTTTGTTGGAGATTTTTAAGAGCAGATTGGACAGACACCTGTCAGGGATGGTCTAGATAATATTTAGTCCTGCCATGAGAGCATGGGACTGGACTAGATGACCTCTTGAGGTCCCTTCCAGGCCTACAATTCTATCTCCAGTGCACTGTAGGCTGAGGCTGCCTGGGCACATTGAAGGAGCTAGCAAAGCCAGCTTTTATTAAATAATCACAAAAATGTATTTTTGTAAAACTGAAGTGAATGGAGATTTCAGGTCTGAGGATTATGTTTTCATGGCTCACGTGTTCTTATGTTTATCAAGTGAATTGATTTTAATCTGAAATATGTTGGAGGCCAGGGGTGAAAAAATCCTGGCTCTATTAAAATCATTGGAGAAAATCACATTAAACTCAATCAAGCTAGGATTTCACCTATGGTGTTTGTGTTTTCTGAGAGGTTTGCTAAAAGCAGCAACTAGCTAATTCATATAAAACCTCTTCACTTAAAGTTTTGGACCCTAGATGGTTTTGTATCATTATAACTTAGCATAACATGTCACATTTAATGCTGCAGTGAAGTCATGTAGCACAATTAATTTCAAACAGAAAATTATACACAGTACCACCCATTATACCTACCAGATAATGCAAATCCTTATTGTACAAGTCTGAACTCTTCCAGATTTCTCATATAGACACAGGTTCTGGCAGTTGACTGAAAAATACTCTCTCTCCCCACCCACATCCATCATGAGCTCAAGAGACTGCCCCATCTCTCCTCTCTGCTATCTCAGAAATTCCCCTTTCCCCGACAATAACCTCCTAAATGTCTCTGCCCTTGGGATGTCTTCGCTGGACAGCCTGCAGATCCTCTTTTTCTCAGATAAGCCTGAGCCACCTGACGCATTCCTATCATGCATTGCTCTATGATTTTTCTCACAGAAGCACTTTACATAAATAGATCAGTCTGGATTGATGGATGCTCCAATTAAAATTTCTTAAAGATGTAGTAGTAGTAGGCAGCCTATAAAAAGCTATGGAGAGAAATAAATGTGATTCAATTTCCACTATGAAGTTTTCCGTTTACAGTATCCACTGGGGACTTTTTCCACTTGAACCCTTTCACTCTCACTACTTGCTATCAAAGGGTGAGATGACAGGCTGGAGTTGATGAGAGTTACCAGTGCTTGACATGTGTGGCAGTATACATGACAGCATTTGCTTTTTAATTAGTGGCTTGCAAACAAGGTACAGATCCCCTCCACCTCACAATAAATGCAAGTGATGGGGAAAGGAGAAACAGTATTTGTTTGTTTTTATAACGTTTGATAAGTGCTAAAAGTTTCCCATGAGAATTAGTGGACAGATGTAAAGTCAGTTTTAATTCCTTATGTGCTAACTGTGGTGTATTGAGGACCATGTTGGATTTGCAAGCTATCACTTTAAGCGTGGGGCTGGGGTTTTCCTGTTTTTTGCTTGCAAGCTAGGAGGCAGGCTCTGCTCTGTGTGATCAGCAATCAGTTCTTCTGAAAGCCAACTTACAATAAGATGGGGCACGTTGTGAGTGAGTCTACCCTAGGGAGCAGCCCGTTTTCTGTTTTGGGGTTCTTGCATGGTTTAATTCTGAATTCTCAGAAATAAAGTAGACTATGTTGCAACTTTTCAACAAAGGTATTTCTAATTTTTCTGTGTGTATGCTGTGAACATAAACAGTAACAAACTCAAAAAGAATGGAGTTAATTGCTGTATCTCTGGGCCTGGTTTCACAGATTTCCTGCCCAGAAGGAACCGTTAGATCACCTAGGCTGACCTCTGTATAACACAACCTTTGTTTCACACCATCCAACAGTACAACCCAGAAAGTGGAACGTAACAAATGGCAGATCACGCTGCTCGGTTTTCAGGCTTGCTAGCTCACAACTATTTTAGTGAAGCATTGTTTGGCTCAATTTATCTTTCCAACATAATATATTACTTTTGGCAATGTAATAGCAAAATGAATTGCCTATACTGCTGAATGGTGTGTGAACATAAATATCTCCTATTCAGAAGTGTCCAAACATGTATGTATAACTGCAACTAGAAAAAACAAAGATTGCTCTGCTTCATTCCACTCAAAGGGTCAAATCTACACAGGTGTGAGCACACAACTTCTACTCACAAAATTCCACTGGGACAATCTGCTGCTAAGCGGTAGATTTTGTACAATTTCTTATGCTCCAACCTCACCACGAATAACCTGTCTCCAGACTACTGAGCTGGAGTTGTAGTTTATTCTAGAGGATACAAGAAACTTTATTAACCATTGCACATGCCAGCTGAAAGTGAGACCTAGCTTCCATCATGTCTGGGTTGCTAGGCTCATTTGCTAGAGTGAATCATCCAAACACACATTCCCAGGGTTCAGAAAGAATCAGAACATCCAAAGATACAGGGCACTTCCAGGTGCTCATTGTCAAAGCCAAGCTGATATTTATTTTATTAGAGACACATGGTGAGTGAAGAAATAGCTTTTATTGGACCAAATTCTGTTGATGAGAGAGAAATTTTTGAGTTTACCCAGAGCTCTTCTTACCCTCACCCACCTTGTCTCTCTATTATCCTGGGACCAACATGGCTACAATAACACTGCAAACAACATTTATTTTATAATATTGTTTTCACCAATGATTCTCTTTTCTTTCAGTCTGATGTGAAAGGCACTGCAGCCTGCACAGGCCTGGGAGTCAGGAGCACCTGATTTCCAACACCAGCTTTGCAAGTAACTCACATATGAACTGGGGAAAGTCACTTTATCTCTGTCTCAGGTTCATTTCCATACCTCTGCCTGTATCTGAAGAATACAAATCACCACACTTGGGACCCTTCCATTCTCCAGATATTAGGAACAGCCCCATCCTTATTTTAGTACACAGCATCATGGAAGGATGCAGTAGGCTAGTGCGCTCTAACCTTTTGCCTGTGGAGAACTGAGTTCAAATCCTGTTTTGATCACAAATCAAAGCGATTGTGGGGGCTTTTTTCCTAATCTGTGTGCATGGCAAAAAACACTGTACTGAGCTGTACAACGGGCATTCTCTGCTCAAACAGAGATCCACCAAATGGACTGCCTTTCTCAGTGCTATGTACACCTCTCTCCCTGCCCAAAGGCTCTGTTTATCTTTTTACAAAGTGGCCCCAACCAGGCAGAGAGGATTTCCCACCAGCAGGGCTGGCTGCAGCATGTCCTTGGTTGAGAGGAACCCTATAGAGAAGTAAATAAGAGTTCTGTGCATGCCTGCTCTGCTCAACCATTGCACATGAATCAGGAGAGATTGAGCCATTGCCCCTCTCCACCTCATGGACAGAGGTCCATCTCCCCTGTTGCATTCCTGGCATAATGACCTGCTACTACACCCATTAGTAGTTGTTTCACTCAGTTGGCATGCAGAGGTTGAGAGGCCTAGACATAGGTACAGAAGGAGTTGTATAAATTACATTGCTTAGGGACCTGCAAAAACTGGGTTTGGCACTGTCAAGAACAGACCATCATGCTAATGATGATGCTATAAATTCACTAGAGGTTCCACTGCTAGGAACTTTTCCATTATACAAAAAAATCAATCTTTCCTTCCTACAAAGTGTATGCACTATGGGAAATGCCTCCTCAATAGTAACATGGAAAAATTCATTGCCTCTGGTTAAACTTGGAATTCTTGAGTGAACTGGGAATGCCAGCAATTGAAGAGCAGTAGCACTTGTCTCCCGAACAAATGCTCTGTGAACAAATGCAGCCTCTACAAACCCTGCTGACAATGGTTAGACTTTTAGCGTGCATGCCAAGGTACAGTAACATTAAGCCTTATTCAAGTTAGAATTGTGAAAATCTGGCAGTTTCAGTTTTCAAGAACCTTTTCTTCACCCCAGTTCATACATGTTCACAGCCTCTGATTTTAACTTAAGTTTGGGATTTAAACAAACACTGAGCTGAAAACCAATAATTGTACCTGCTTCTTAGATGAAATCATGGGGTTTGCATGGTTTCAACTACAGGTGGTCTGAATTGGAATATCAGATCCACATACACACATCAAATGTGGGAGTAGGTGGGGTTTAGAGATGATCCTAGAGCCAAATTTTACTGTTTGGCCATATCTCTAGTTTCAGGGCAAAACCATATATCGGTCCAGCCTTGAAAGTTAAGCAAAGATATTATTACCTCTAGACTATCCTGGGCCTTGTTTCTAGTTAATAATGAAACCCAAACCAGGCATGCTCTTCAAGGGTGGAGCTTTTGGTTCTAATGAGGTCTCACCTTCCATAACACCTGCCTTCTCCCACCCTGCCTTCACCCCAAAATACCATTAAAAAGCAGCTGACATAATCCTTGTTATTACACTGGAGAACTAAAAAGTCTCTTTGAAAATGGGCTGTTTAAACTGCAGAAAACAAAAAGCTGACTGCTTTGAATACTTCTAATTAATTATTGCCTACCACCAGCGACTTCATTAATCTAGTTGGTTTTGCAAGTGTAATGGTGCGTAACAGAGTCTGCTACTATATGGCTTCCTGAAGCAAAGGGCAAGAACAACTAGTGAAGTTTAGCAAAAATCTGGCATTTCTTATACTTAGAAACTAAAGAGAATGCAATACCTCCACTAGTTTTAATTTCTATTTTTTATTAAAAGGTAAATAGAACTATTGACAGTACCAGGCATCCTTTTACATAAGGCATAAGAGCATTAGGTGTACAAGAGAATACATTGAGTTATAGGTTAGCTTGAATACAAACTAAGTCATAAAAGATATAACAGTGATTTGTTTTTAATCAAGTCTTTCCATTTGCTCCAACTTTCCTTAGATAGTTGTGTTCAGTTACTGCAAAACAGGCAGTAAGTCTTTCCATTTCTCTTAATTGTTGGCTTTTATTCTTGCGAACAGCAGTTTCACCTCAATTCACTGAAGATTATTTAATGTATATTAATGTTTCTGTCAAACATAAAGGTTCTCTAAAGATCTGCACTGTACATATTTTATTTATCAGTAAATGTCTGTCAAATCTTCTAAGACTAAGAGTGAGTCAAGTGCTCACAGAATGTTAAGACTCCTAAAGACCCACTTTCTAAAAGTAAAAGGCAGACACACTCCATGAACGTTAGCTTTTGACATTTCCAAACCATTTTACCAACCCATTGTACTGCAGCTAAATTACAGCAGGGTTTCCCCACTAGCATCGCTTTTCTTTTGTTCCATAGGGCTAGTTCACTCAATAGAGCCTGGAATTCCTGAGTTCAAATCACCTAGGATGACAGCTGTTAAGAGATTGCTCTACATTTGTATATACGTAAATAGTTAATAAATAAGATGTCAGTAGATGGTGCTCAAAAATATTTAGCATAGCTCCTGGATTTTGTAGGGCCGCTAAAACTACTTGTTCTTCTGCACTGTAAAAGGCTTAATCTGTGGAGCATTTTACATCAGCAAACAACTTACCTTTACAGTGTCAATTAATATATGGTGAGAGACATTAACAAACAGCATTTACTGCATGATATTTTATTAAGCTGGTTAACACAAGAAATACTGCAGATACATTGGTAAATAATACCACAGGTATTAAATGCTAACTGCTTTTTAATCTAAGCTCCTTGGGGGTAAGAATCGCTTTTCTCCTCGGTGTATGTATTACTTTATAGTACAATAAGGCCCTATCCAATGGGGGCTTTGAGTTGCTGAAGCAATACAAATGATAAATTACAATAATGCCACCCAGAAACCTTGGACAGGGTCCCTCACCAAAGGCTCTTAAGCAAACTAAGCAGTCATGGGATAAGAGAGAAAGTCCTCTCATGCATCAGTAACTGGTTAAAAGATAGGAAATGAAGGGTAGGAATAAATGGTCAGTTTTCAGAATGGAGAGAGGTAAATAGCTGGGTCCTCCAAGAATCTGTACTTGGACCTGTGCTGTTCAACATATTCATAAAAGATCTAGAAAACAGGGTGAACAGCGAGGTGGCAGATGATACAAAATTACTTAAGATAGTTAAGTCCAAATCTGACTGCGAAAAGTTACAAAGGGATCTCACAAAACGGGGTGACTGGGCAACAACATAGCAGATGAAATTCAGTGCTGATAAATGCAAAGTGATGCACATTGGAAAAATACTCCCAACTATACATACAAAGCTCTGGGGTCTAAATTAACTGTTACCAGTCAAGAAAGATCTTGGAGTCATCAAGGACAGTTCTCTGAAAACATTTGTTCAATGTGCAGCAGCAGTCAAAAAAGCTAACAATGTTAGCAACCATTAAGAAAGGGATAGATAATAAGGACAGAAAATACCATATTGCCACTATACAAATCATGGTATGCCTACCCTGAATATGCATGCAGTTCTGGTTGCCCGATCTCAAAAAAGATATATTTGAATTGGAAAAGGTGCAGAGAAGGGTAATAAAAATGACAGCTTCCATACAAGGAGAGATTAAAAAGATGGGGACTGTTCATCTTAGAAAAGAGTCGACTAAGGGGGAATATGATAGAGAGCTATAAAATCATGAATGGTGTGGAGAAAGTGAATAAGGAAGTGTTATTTACCGCTTCACATAATACAAGAACCACTGAACATAGTAGGCAGCAGATTTAAAACAAAGGAAGTACTTCTTCACACAATGGACAGTCAACCTCTGGAACCTGTTGCCACAGGATGTTGTGAAGGCCAAAAGTATAACTGGGTTCAAAAAAAGAATTAGATAAATTCATGGAGGATAGGTCCATTAGAGGTTATTAGCCAAGATCATGAGGGATGCAACCCCATTCTCCATGTGTCCCTAAACCTCTGGTTGCCAGAAGCTGTGACAGGACAACAGGGGATGGACCATTTGAAATTGCCCTGTTCCATTCATTCCCTCTGAAGCATCTGGCACTGGCCTCTGTCAGGACAGAATACTGGGCTAGATGGATCACTGGTCTGACCCAGTATGACTGTTCTTATGTCCTTACTATAAAGGAAACCACCACCAATAAAAAAAATATTCTCTTAAGTGATGGGAAACAATGAGATCTCTGTCCCTTTGGATGATTTTGAACTGACTACTTAAAAGCTGCTGTTTTCTTTTAAGATCGGATACTGGTTCCTGCTTGTGAAATCTCATACTTTCAGATTAATGATGAATTTCTGATGTAATATCACAGACTTACAAACTGGTTATCAGGGGGCAATGAAAGGACTGGTTAAAAAGTCAGGACACAGATGCTCAAACTATCCTTTTTACTTATCTGAAAGACTCCTCACTAAAACATGGCATCACAACCCCACCTCGCCAACATGCATGGCGCAGCATCACGTACTCATTTGAACAAGCAAATCATTTCACTACTTAAAGATAAATGTTACCTGCAAGTTAAGACACAACTTCATATGTAATCTATGCACACAAATACTTACACACTGGGTGTGTTTCAAAATGGGTGCACAATTCAGTATAAAAGAGTGAATAAATGCTTTATTCCTGCTGCTCCTCCTTACTTTCTTCATTATCAGCATGTACACCAGGTCCAAAATCTATAAGACACCATTTCAAAACGCTACCTCTATACATGAACACAGATGAAAACTTACCTTACTGCTATTCCACTCTAAACAGGAGGTAATTCACTAGGGGGGGAAGGAAATCCTATTCCTTTTGTGTGTGGAAGCTCTCATTCAAACTATTCACAATCAAAGCTACCAGGTGCTTTTCATAACGATACCCAAAACTTTGCACAGATTCTTTGAATGACCTTGGATGTATTTTAGGAAGATATGGTACTATCAAATTATCAATAGAATAAGTCGGACATAAAGGCAAAAGAAAAACATTGGTAAGCAATATACTGGGATCTCTGAATGCAAGAGCTATTCCTTGTACATGGAGTCTTTGGCGATACTCCCATATCAAGAGAGTTTTACAACCTCCAAAAAACAGGCTACACATATTCTCTTCATTGATCACAAACAATTATACAGTACATGCAAAGAGAGGGACTGCCAGGAAACAAGGGAGTAAGACTATTTCATTGATTAAAGATGGCATTCAGATTCATTTATATCTAAGAAAATAAGACTATAGAAGACAGATCTCCTCAAATGGTCTTTCCTTTAAGTCTGGAAATCAGTATTCCAAGGTATTAAAGCCAATTTTCATTAGAAAAAATAAACTTAGGGACCTGATCTATAGGGATTTAACACTGCATATAAGATTCTTGGATAATTTTAAAGCATTAAAAAAAAAAAAGATAACTGTGTAGCTTGAGGGATTGGCAATGAGACATGGATCCTTTTACCTCTAGGTCACCAATTCAAATTCACACATTAGCTACTTGCTGGAAGGCAGATTGGTCGCACCAAAATCCAGGGTTCATTGCCTAATTGATTTTTACACCATGATAAGTATCTTATGTTTAAAATCTATATTCCAGCCTCAGATCAGTGAAAGGGACATACAGTGTTTAATAGAATGAGAATGAATAGATCTGCTCACCTGACTAGAGGAAGAGACATACATGCTTATATACAAAAGCTCCACATAAGCAGATTAGGTAAAACATTTGTAGAAATAGCGCAGAGGACAATCCTGCACTGTAGCAAGTGGGCTTATTGGGGGGAACAAACTAGATGATTCTACAGGTCATTTCCAGAACCAATCATCTATGATCCATGTTGCTTTAACCACCACATTCAAATTAAATAAAAATCATGACAAAGTCCTTAATCTGCATTCAAAAGCAATTAATGTTAGAAGTATTCAACTTCTGCTTTGGGAAATTTTTCCAGAGAGAAGCAGATCTCCTTACACCTTTCCTGAAGAGGCCTTCAAGCTTAGTGGAAGGGCCATCACATTTATATGTACACCCTAAAATGTCATACCAGGCATGCCTATAAATGTATTTGGACAACTGTTGTTACCAGCTGTAATAATCGTATTGCGAGTCTTGAGAGATTTGGCATTTCTTTTCAAGTTTCTAGCCCCCCCATGGTCATGAAGAAAAGCTGAAAAAACATGAATCAGAAAGGCTCAGAAATCAGAAGGCAAATAAAAAGGAACCACACAGTTTTAAAATCTCATCAATTTTAAGTGCATCTCATGATTTTGTGGACCTGACTTAATTTTTGAGCCCTTGGGATTGGCAATTCTGCTATACATCTTCCAGGACTATTTTTTTCGAGTAAATGTTTGTGTATTTCAAGACATCTTCAATTTATTTTCCATTGGGTTAAATAAATGATTTTTGCAAATTTTTCTATCATATTTTTTATGTGAAAATAAGAACAGCCATTTTCAAGTATCCAAGATGTCACCATTGTTCTACTGTTGGCTGTTCCCAGGAGGAGATAATGATTCAGACTGTGCTCCAGGATAGCAGTTTTGAAATTCTTCTCTTCTTTCTTTGCAAACAAGTGCCGGTATGCACACTGTGCTCAATGTCATGAACTTGCTAGCTATTGGCCCTACAATCTGAAAAAAATATTAAAAATGTTAAGTGACTATTTGGCCTCCACTTCTACTCAGCTGCTGCTTTATCTCATTTCTGCTAATGATAGCCCCAATTTCTATGTTTTAGCATATGCATTTCCTATTAGGCTCCTGAAGAAAACATGTATTAGAACCTGGAAGTGGGCTCTCCAAACAGAGGATAACTGTACATATTGTATGAGCTGCACTATACCATGCAGAATGTGAAAATGAATGTTAAATCATGGAATCAGTCCTTCCTCATATGGACAGTCCTGCCACCATCAATGAGATTGCTCATGTAAACAAGAGTGGAATCACAGTTTGCTATTACCTGTTATTTTAAAGTGGATTATCTAAAAATTGACAACAGAAAATTACTATCTACTGCATGACTTTGTAGCTGTGCGTAAATATGTAGTAAAGTCTTTCACAAAGCATTCCCAAGTTCAGATCTTCTAACCAAAGTGTAAGCCTGGGGCAAATTTTTATGGCTGAGCTACAGTATTCATTCTTGAAAACAGAGAGGGGTACATAAATGATATACTGACAGACTCTTAATTATTACTGTCCTGAAAAAATATAGCTTAACAAAAGAGCCAGGGAGAAAACCCTTTTCAGACATAAAACCCAATATGAACTGAATCAATAAAATAATTAAACTATTATTATTTAAAATAATAAAAATCATAGGCAACAGATCTAGGACTTAGCTCAGAGTGTGAAAAAATGCACTGAATTAGTAAATATCTTTTATTTTTAAGCATAAGTTGACAAATTCTGTGGCATTAATTTACACAGCAGGTGGCAGGTAACTGTTTTCTATATCACCATGCAAATGCATAGGAAGCAATTAAGTTTATTACAGGAGAAAAGAAGCTCAGCAGCCTTTTGAAAGAAGAGAACCTTCCTGTTGGAATTCTCTGCTTTCCACTTATCTGTCATGAATGGATTTCAGCGATTCAAATGCAACAGAAAAACCATCACCACCACACCTAAAACCTGGAACATGCTTATCCTAACCTAAACCAAACACTCTGCTGCATTGAATGCCATGGTATAGGGTTGATCCATTCCATAAACTAAGTTAACATATAAACAGAAGGACATGTACAATGTCGTGACATAATTATCAGGCAAAGCACTTTTACAATGTATTTACATTCTAATACAATTTCTATAATAATTGTATAGAGTTATGATTTCTCTCATGTGTGGAACCTGTCCATTAGTAGGTAGGCCCATGCTGTGACTGAATTGATGGTGGCCCCTATAAAGTCCAGAGATTATGTAGGGTCTAGGATCAATTCTCAACATTGATGCTGACTCCCAGGGATGAAAGAATGGCAAGTAGCATGGAGGTTGAAACTCAGGTTTCATGCCTGATCATGCAACTAGAAGCCAGCCATAGAGGTATGGAAAAACAAGGACCTTGTAACATCTGATATAGGCCACTATGATTATTCTTAAGGGGAGCACCTTGTACTGAAAATGGTGAGTGCTGACTGTGATGCTCAGGACATGTGTGTGGCCTGGGTGAATATCAATGTAAAAATAAGGGTCCTGCATATTGAGAGCTGTAAACCACATGCTTTTTTCTAGGGATGAGATAATAGCTGCCAGTAAGACAATATGAAACTTGGGTTTGTGGATGAAGCAACTGAGATGACGGAGGTCCACGATTGGTCTCCATATGCTTTTCTTCTTGGGTATCAAGAAGTAAGCTGATTCCCATTCCCTAATATTCCAGGGGAATGTGTTCTACCGCTCCCCATTGTAGTAAGGAATTCACCTCTTGGGGGTGAGAATGCTGTCGTGAGAGTGGTCCCTGAGGAGGGGAGTTTTGAAGGAGGTAGCATGATTAATTTGATCGTATAACAATGGTGGATGACATTCAGCATCCATTTGTCCATTGTTATTGCACTCCAAACTTGAGTAAAGAGTGCTAAACGACCCCCAAAGGGGGGTAGTGTGGTCGTGAGGTGGCAGTCAAGTTGGTTGGTGGCTCTTGAGGTTGTTTCAACCTCTGACCAAGAGATATTTCTGAAACTGTGAGGTGGAAGCCTGTGAAGGGGGTCCCAGGAAGTTGGATCTCTGGGTCTTTTGTTGCTTCCTTGGTAGATCATAAGGTCTCTGAGACTACAATTGGGGGGACCTGTAGTGTGTGGGTGGAACTTATGCTTTGGGGCAGGAGTGTAGATGCCCAGCAAGCAAATGGTGGCTCAAGAGTCCTTGAGGGTATGTAGGGAATCATCTGTCTTTTGATTAAAAAGATGGGATTCATCAAAGGGGAGGTCTTTGATAGTGTTTTGCATTGTCCTGAGGGAAACTGGAAAAGTGGAGCCAAGACTCTCTATGTATAACTATGGCTGTAGTCACAGCCCTGGAAGAGGTATCTGCTACTTCTGTGCTGTTTAAAGTGCTGTTCTGGCTACTAGCTTCCCTTACTCAGTGGGTGTCTGAAAATGAGTCCAGTCCTGTTGTGGGAGTTGATCAGCAAATTCCTCAAATTTGCTGTAATTCAGGTGGTATTATTTGGCTAGTAATGCCTGATAGTTCAAAATCCTGAATTGCAGACTAGCTGAGGAAAAGACCTTACTCCCCAAAAGGTCCAAATGATTGCCCTCCTTGTCAGCTGGAGTGGCACAAGGGTGCTGTCATCTGGCTCATTCAGTGGCTGCTTGGAAAACCAGGGAGTTTGGGAAGAAGGGGTGCGAGAAGAGAAACTCAGACCCCTTAGCCAGAATGTAGTAGCATCTTTCTGCCCCTTTGGGGATAGGTGTGCATGTGGCTGGGGTGTGCCATACTGTCCTGGCAGGCTCAAGAATGGCATTCATTAATGGCAGTGCAACTCTAGTTGGTCCCGAGGAGTGGAGGATATCCTGGAGTTAATGCTGGGTATCTTGGATTTCCTCTAGG
>NW_020664413.1:24141445-24361263 GCF_002925995.2 Terrapene triunguis | reverse complement strand
GGCGCAGGGTCCGGAGGCATGGGGGCTGCCCGAAGCCAGTAGCGCTTGGGCAGCTCGGCTCTTAAACAGAGCCGAAGAATCAGGAGAGGAGCACAGCAGCCGGAGCCCAGGAGGGGAAGTGCCCGGCTGGTGGCTCAGGGTCCGGAAGCATGGAGGCTGCCCGAAGCCGGTAGTGCTCGGGCAGCTCGGCTTTAAACAGAGCAGAAGAGTCAAGGTAGGGGGCACAGCAGCCGCGGGAGGGGAAGTGCCCGGCCGGCAGTATTTTTCCCAGACATGTTCGGCTTTTTGGCAATTCCCCCCCGGACGGGGGTTTGATTACCAAAAAGCCGGACATGTCCGGGAAAAACCAGACGTATGGTAACCCTAGCGGAGTCAGAACAGACTTGATATACCCACTGCCATCATATATGGTCTCCATGAATATTCTGCTGACCACCCCTCTGTCCCACTGCCAATCTCAGCAGAGGAAGAGGGTTGAATAGGCAGCACTGAGACACTACTAGCATAGCTCACAAGAGATCTGAAACTAATTCTTGAGCCTCACCCTTCCATTTGCTAATCTGACCTCAGGCCTTCTGTGCATTCTGTTACTATCCAACTCCTTCTCTGCACTCTCTGTGCCTCACCATTATATGTGTGGGTGGGCGCGTTTGGGGGGTTCTTTTTGTTTTGCTAAAGGTGGTAGCTCCCTGAAGCTTATATGCAACCCCCTGATTTGTTGACACAACCGTACCAGTCCTCCTTGGTTCTTCCCAGAAGGAATTTCCTTGTGAATACATGTGGAACACACCTCTGTTATTAAAAGTAAATCACCTTCGGGTACTCCAAGGTCTGCAAATAGCGACTTTTTCAGTATCACCTGGGTTTCTGGTTTATCTTTGTGCAAACAGCAGAGGAATGTGAATCGCTGCAGATTTTCCTCTGTGAAAATCAGAATTTTATAAACACCAGGCAAGGGGGAATTTGTCAAACCTGGGCAGAGATAAATTGAATTTACTCTTCTGAGTTAGTCAGCCACTGTTTGCAGTTTCAGAAACATTCATCCATCAGCCTAGAATTGTAACAGGGAAAACATTCTAAGTGATGCGTAGAGAGAGTAACAGCTCCACTGCAGGGGTCTGATATTAATGGGAAATAAGTGCATGCAGTTGATGGTCACAAAAACAGTGGGGAAGAAATTAGCATCAGCTTTCTCTTCCTGGGATTGCCACTAGTGCAGGAGAGATGGGGCAAGGGTACAAAACGGAGCAGCCCACTGTCAGCTTCCTTTTCCACCCCATCCCTCCACCCCCATGAGTTCATTACTGCTGGAGGTAGGGTGACCAGATGTAGGGACAGTCCCGATATTTGGGGTTTTTTAATATGAGCTCCTATTACCCCTCACCCCATCCCAATTTTTCACACTTGCTATCTGGTCACCCTAGCTGGAGGGAAGGGAGACTATATAGGAGGTTTCCAATCAGACTTTTATACTCAAAGCTGCTGCTGCTACTGGGAGAAAATTCTTCAGACCAGCTCAAATTACATAGCCACAGAACCATGGAATCCAAATGACCCAACATATACACTTCAATATGTACAAAGCCCTTCTGAAGGATCAGTGAAGTCAGCTCACTGAACTTCACTACATAGATGACACATGGTGACCAGACAAGCAGAGACTGTGCATCCCAAGTGTAAACAGAACAGATGAAGCACACAGATTTCCAAAGAGACCATTTAACTGCACTGTAAAACTTCCTCCCGCAACTAATCTGGAAAGCCACCAGCCTCTCCTTAAAATCCCTTCTTAAGGCCCACTTCTGCTGTGACACCGACAAGAAATTTGCCAATAAATACTGACTGGGCTGTGGGACAGATGGAGATAGCTGCTATCATTCATAGATTTTTTTTTTAAACTTTCAAAAATTTGGATCCATCCAGTTGTGTACATAGCTAACCTCCAGAATAGCGAAAAGTCCAGTGGTTAAGGCTTACTCTCATGGAGGACTGGATGGCTAAGCGCCTGCACCACGTTTGGATAACAGACCCCAAGAAAAGTCTGTGTTGCAGGATATGGTGCTGGGGCTGCATTAGACGATTTTCCTTCCAAAACTTCTCTGAATCAATCATGGCATTAGGGGCTCTGTTGCATTGGAAGTAAGTACTGACCTATTTTTCAGATATGTAAAAAAGGGGTCCTGAACACTTGTGACCATTAAATAGCCCACGGTACATTTAGCAAGGGTATTTTATTATTGCTGCTGCCTTGGCCAAATCCTAATTTAGAGAACTACAATCTGCCTATCTAAATTCCCCATGCAGTTGGATACAGTCTCCTACATTTTGCTTGGAAGTGCAGAAGTGGTTGAATCTCGAGCTGGGGAGTAAATGATTTTCCCATGCAATGAGAATTAAAATTTTCCCCCCCATCCTGAATCAGAACAAAAAGTTGAAATCTGAAATTTTCATGAACCACGCCCCCCTCCCCAAAATTCAGATTGGGCAAATCAAAAGGTTTCATTTTCATATTTTCCATTTAAATTTTGACCTTTATGTTTAGATTTTTACTATGATTTATTTTTGAAAGAAATTTTGAAATTATGAAAAAAGTTGACATTTTCAAAACTTTTTTCAAAAATTGTTTAAAATGGGAAATTCATCAAAACTGACCCTTTTCCAATGTTGTCTACATGTTGATCCCAGGATCTGAGACACACAAAGTGGGTGGGCTAATATATTTTATTGGACCAACTTCTAATGGTGAAAGAGACAAGCTTTCAAGTTCCAAAGTTCTTCAGGTCTTGGAAGAAGCAGCTCTGAAATAATAGTCTGTGTAGCTCGAAAGCTTGTCTCTTTCACTAACAGAAGTTGGTCCAATCAGAGATATTAGTCACCCACCTTGTCTCTCCTTTTGCCCCATAAAAAGTTTTGGTTTCAACAAATCAGAACATTTCTTTGAAAAATGCCTGAGCAGCTCTGGTTGAATCCAGTGATGCATAAAGTGATTCATTTATACCTGGGTTGCAAAGTGCTTTGGGACCCTTCAAGATGAAACGCACTATGTGCCAAATGAAGGAGGCCTGGTCTACACTCAAAATTTATGTAAGTATAGCTATGTTGGTTAGGGGTACAATTTTTTTGTTTGTTTTCTTTTCTTTTACCAACATAGTTGAAATGATAAAGGCCTGGTGTAGATACAGTTATACCAGCAAAAAAGTGTTTTGCCAGAATAGCGTATTTGCTTGGTATAAGCTATATCAGCAAACCCTTCATAATGTAGACAAGGCTTTAAACACAGACAGAACTCCACCGACTTCAATAGAAAACTTTATCAGGAACATTTACTGAAGGCAATGAGACTTTTGCTTGAGTAAAAACTGGTAAAGACTTAAGGATTCGGGCCTTTAAGATATACATTTTGAGTAACAGATATAATTTGTGACAAGTGACACTCTACATACCCCCATGACTTTGAACAGACTAAGGACATGGGTCTTGGGAACTATTTCTGCCTCTTCACCTTCCTTTCAACGCTTTAGCTACAGAAGCACACTACTTACTTCACTCCACACTTTTATTAATTTGACAAGGGTGGCAAGGAATGTCTCAATAGGAACACAGAGTGCCACCCACAAAGGATCTATGGGTTGCCAAATGTAACAATTCATTATTTGCAGCTAATTAAAAAAATCTAGAGTGAAAAGTTGTGTACTTATGTTTTATACATTTCTCTTCCTCATGTTTTATCTTGGTAAGAAGTTATAAATACAGCAGATACCTCATGCAATCCTGCCACAGAACCAGAAAACATACATCACTCTCTTTTACCCAAGAGATGGCTGCATATTATGGTGGACCAACAACTCCAGTAAGGTAAGGGTACTACTCCCATTAGCTATGCTGACTTTGCTGTGAGTAAAGAGATCGCTCCATTTTCCAGTATACTGCACACTGAAAAGCACAACAAACAAAATACATCTTTCATGTTAGATCATCAAAATATTGTACAGATCATGGCTATATTCCTCTTATTTCACGTCACTGAGATACTGCACAGCTAATTCTAATCTAATTCCTCTAAAACCAAACCCAATAGTGTCGAACTGCTAATGAACATTTATAATACTAAATGTCACATATGCGTTGTTTTTTTTATTGCACTTTCTTTATATTTCTATTTGCTCTAGGATCCATATTTCCCATATTTCTTTCACATTGAAAATTGCCCAAGGCTTATTGTTAGACATGGAGTGCAAGAAGTTCTATGGCTTATCAATCTCAGTTTATTTAGGTTTGGCAGACAATATAAAACTAACAGTATCTCTGATTGCTTACATTTCACAATATCCCTATTTACAGAATTATGACTGTTGGCAGAGTTGTCCACTTAAAGTACAGTACTTTGCTTCTAAAAATGCTGAACAGGAGTTTCAAGGGTTTAGCTATCTTGATAAATGTCACAGCTGCTAGGAAACTAATACACAATGCTATATGTGTTGTGTAACTGTATCATCGTTTTCTATTATGTTACTGACAGTCCCATCTCTTTTCTTCTCCAAACAGACTCCAGCACAAATATTCTTTCATATGTCGTAGGGCATATTTTAAAAATTGCACTCAAGGATCTTTTAAAACCTTTATTTTAATATATATTCATTGGGCCTTGTTTTTAAGTTCTAGCAAAAAGAAAAGAAAAAAAACAGAATCAAAGAGGCACAAGGCTTAAAATTCCCAGCTCTCACACCCCTTCCCTCTGTTACCTTGGACAAGTCATTTAACTGCTCTGCCTCAGTTTGCCCTTACATAAAATGGGGAAATACACATATCTGGGAAACTGCACACACATTCTGGGAGCACTGGGACCTAGCTGGTGTCCCCTGTATCCACCAATGTGGGCTTGGGAGAAAGCTGCAAAGAGGAGCTCTCCTGAGACTCCATCCTGTTAAGGGCAGAAGCAGCCGAATCAGCGACCTTTGGCCCTTCTGAGACCTTTCTACAGTTTTCACTGGACTTTCTCTGCCCTGTGCTGATTGGCTGTTTCCTTTAACCATCCCACTCCTTCAGTCACTTCACCTCAGTGTCACTCTCTTACCCTATTCACCCCTTCCTTGTCCCCTGCACCTCCTTTCCCTGCAATCTCCCTTCCCTGCAGCTTATCCCCTCCTAAATAAACCCACCAAAGAAAAAGAAAAAGTAATGGAACTCAGAATCCAAGTACAGGAAAAATCAAAGAAGTGTCTGAGGTTTCTTACCATCCTCCATGACCACCTGATCCTGCTCTTGATGTTGGTGCTTGAGTAACAGGTTTCTATTGCTTATGTGCTTTGGCAATAAATCATTTCACTCACAGCAGGTATGTACTTGCTTGTGCTCAGACACCTATACGATATAAACACCACAGACAGATGGGGCCTGCTCCTGCTCCAATAAAATTCAACGGAAAACCTCTCATTGAAGTCAATGGGAGATGGATCAGGCCCACAGTGCTGAGTTTCCTCAGACAGAATTGAGTTCCTCTCTCAGGGCCCAGTACTGAAGACCTGACGCACAAAAGCGATTCCACTGACTCCCAAGCCAAAGTCAAAACTACATGAATAAGAGCTGCAAGATTAAGCCTTATTCTGTTCTTATTGTGGAAGCCAGAGTCATTCCTAGGGTTGCCAGGTGTCTAGTTTTCAACCAGAACGCCCGGTTGAAAACAGACCCTGGCGGCTCCGGTTGGCACTGCCGACCGGGCTGTTAAAAGTCTGGTTGGCAACGCAGTAGGGGCCCAGAGCTAAGGCAGGCTTCCTATCTGCCTTGGCCCACGCGGCTCCCGGAAGTGGCCACCAGATCCTGGTGGCCCCTCGGCACAGGGAGGCTCCACGTGCTGCCCCTACCTGAGTGCTGGATCTGCAGCTCCCATTGGCCAGGAGCTGCAACCCATGGGAGCTGCAACCCATGGGAGCTGCAGAGGCAGTGCCTGCAGGTGTGAGGACAGCGTGCAGCGCTGCAGAGCCTCCCTGGCCGCCCATGCATCTAGGGGCCGCAGGGACCTGGCAGTTGCTTTCTAGGAGCCATGGTAAGTGCTGCCAGGACCACGCACGTCCTCCTGCACCCCAACCCCTTGCCCCAGCCCGGAGTCCCCTCCCGCACCTAAACTCCCTTCCAGAGCGCATACCCCACACATCCCCAATACCCTGCCCCAGCCATAAACTCCCTCCTGCACCCCACCCCAGAGCCCACACCCCCCAGTTGGAGCCTGCACTCCCCCCCCCCGCACCCTACAACCCTGCCCCAGCCTGGAGCCCCCTCCTGCACCCTAAACCCCTCATTCCCGGCCCTGAGCCCCCTCCTGCACCCCAAGCCCCTCATCCATGGCCCCACCCCAGAGCCCACACCCCCCGCCGGAGCCTGCCCCCCCCCCCCCCGCACCCTACAACCCTGCCCCAGCCCCGAGCCCCCTCCTGCACCCCAAACCCCTCATCCCCAGCCCCCTCCTACACCCCAAACCCCTCATCCACGGTCCCACCCCAGAGCCCACACCCCCAGCTGGAGCCTGCACCCCCCACATACACCCTACAACCCTGCCCCAGCCCAGTGCCCCCTCCTTCACTCCAATCCCCTCCTGCACCCCAAACCAGCCCCACCCCAGAGCCCTCACCACCCCTGCACCCCAACCTGGAGGCCCCACACATCCCCCAAACCCCTCATCCCTCGCCCCAAACCCCATCCTGCACCCCAAACCCCCTTATCCCCAGCCCCACCCCAAAGCCCACATCCCCAGCAGGGCCGGCTCTAGGAGTTTTGCCGCCCAAAGCAAAAACAATTTTGGCCGCCCCCCCCCCGTTTTTTTAATTACCCCACCCCCGGCCCCGCCTCAACTTCACCCCTTCCCCAAATCCCCAGCCCTGCCTCCTCCCCCCAGGCTCTCAAGCCTAGGAAAGGAGGGAGGGAGGGAGGGGAGAAGCGGCGCCCGCGCTGCAGCCACTCGGAGTCTCCCCCTCCCTCCCAGGTTTGAGAGCCTGGGAGGGAGGGGGAGACCCCGAGCGGCCGCGGTGCGCGAAACAGCTGATTCGCGCGCCCTGGCGCGCGAGCGGCAGCAGCAGCGGAGGTGAGCTAGGGCGGCCGGGGCACATTTTTAGGGGTGGCATTCTGGTGCCGGCCATGCCACCCCTAAAAATGTGCCGCCCCAAGCACCAGCTTGTTTTGCTGGTGCCTAGAGCCGGCCCTGATCCCCAGCCAGAGCCCCAGTGTCCCAGCCCGGTGAAAGTGAGTGTGGGTGGGGGAGAGCGAGCAATGGAGGCAGGGGGGATGGAGCGAGCAGGGGCAGGGCCTCAGAAGAGGCGAGGCATGGGCATGGCCTCTGGGAAGGGGCAGGCAGGGGTGTTCGGTTTTGTGCTAGTAGAAAGTTAGCAACCCTAGACTCATTCCCAGGTCAGAATGATTAACTTGTAGGCCAGCAGATAACGATTTCCAATGTTGTTTGTTTATATGTCTAGTTACATCCTAGTAATGCCAACCACACCAGGGAGCTGCGAACCTCTGAATGAGTCCCAGAAATTTGACTCTGCAACCTTTTCTCCCTCAGTTACCTCCAAAACTGAAAATGAGTCCTCACTAAATCTCAGAAGTGAATCTAGCTGTCTTTCATCTCTCTCTCTCTCACTGCCCCGAAGGGTTATTGTCTACAAATCCCTTAAAAAGAAAATCAAACATCCATAATTAAGTGATAGATCAAAGTAATTAAGCCTGAACTGTCTATCTGTCCAAGTTATTTTTAATGGACCCATCCCCCCGAATATCTCAACATGAGCACTGAGGCTCCTGTTCCATCACTGTACCCTGGCAAATGTTTACACAAACTAAAATCACGTTCCCCTTCACAAACTCTTATAATTTCTACTTATCCAGTTTAAGACAAAAACAGCTACTTGCTAATACATGCTACAGCACCTGTCACCACTTAACCTGAAGTTCTCTTGAACCAACACTTATAGTGTTTGCATAAAATTTCTAGGTACTCCTGTAACATTATTACAAGAAGAGGTAGAAATGGGGTCAGCTTAATGAGATGTCAGATTACATTTCCTGGTCTCCCTCTGAAAATGTGTACAGCTGAGCAGCATAAAGTCACTGTTTCTTACTTCACTCTCTAACAGCAACACTCTTTGTGCACACCTGACACAAAATGAGATGCCTTCATTCTAGTGCTAATAGCCCTAATAGAAACAGCAAAGATATCAGTGCTTGCATTCCATGAGAAAATCTGGGCTTTGTTAACCCACAGTGGCAATCATCCAGATACTAGGAAAATACATTGCTATTGATATACCATTCTTTAGTACTCAGAAGACAGACAGGTTCCATTATATGGACACCAAGAAATTATATTTTGAACACGGCCCAATCAAAATAATTAAAGCTTTTTAAAAAAATGGGGCGGGAGGAGAGCATCTGGGGGAGTGGGTGAGGGAAGGAATCAGAAGCTATTTTTGTTGTTCAAGTTTCAAGAAAAAATTGTTTTCATTTATTCCAAACTTTTAGTGAATTTTTAATAGAAAATTTCCATTTTCATTCTCCCTACCTCTTTGCATTTTTTCTCATTTTCCCCTCCTTTGCCATTGAAATGGGGAGAGAAGAAAGAGGAAAAAGTGTGTGTGGGGGTGGGGGGGAAGAGAAGAAAATAAAACAAAAACAAAAAGTTAATATTTCCAGTTTAATTGAAAATGTTTTATGGAAATTTTTGAAAAAAGGCCATTTCTCAGACCATTTCTCAGTGCCTCTGCTTAATTTGTGTTTTTGATGATTTACCTTCTAAAAAAGATCTCGCATGTCTCGCACCCCCAGAAAGGGCATCTCATGCCCCCCAGGTTAAGAACCACTGCACTAAACTGATAAAATCTGCATTTTAATTTAATTTTAAATGAAGCTTCTTAAACATTTTTAAAACCTTGTTTACTTTACATACAACAATAGTTTAGTTATATAATACAGACTTATAGAGAGAGACCTTCTAAAAATGTTAAAATGTATTACTGGCACGCGAAACCGTAAATTATAGTGAATAAATGAAGACTCGGCACACCACTTCTAAACGGTTGCCGACCCCTGCAGTATACAGAACCAGAGGGGAAAGCATAAGAGTTTCCTTGCTCACACGCATAGCAGTTTGAGTTATTACTTGCAGCACATATCCCCACCAGCACAGACCTGTGTGCCCACAGCTACGCAGGAAGTTGCAGAACCAGGATTAGATTCCACATCTTATTACAACTCCTGTGCTTTAACCACTATATCTATGGATATTGGCAAATAGGAGCATCACATTTTGATCTGTATTTGTACAGTGCCTAGTACAATGAGATGCTGTTCCATGACTGGGGCTTCTAAGTAATACCAATTTTAAAAAAAATCAGTTTATATAGTTCCCAACTATACACACAAACATTTCGATTATGTCAAGTCCTGATGCATTACCTGGTGATTTATTGCTTTAAAGGAAAGAAGACATCACTGAAAAATAAAATCTGAATACCACATAGGTGAAAACACACCACAAACTAGACAAAAGAACTTGACAGGTCCATTCCTGAGAAAATCCACGGTCAGTGCACTAACACTGCAAGTAGCCACAGCCCATTTAACAAGTATCACAAATACACCTTAACTATTCTTTTGTTCTGGATCAAAACCATGTGGAGAGAGTTGGAAACAGAATAAGCTTTTCTCCTTCAGAGTGATTACTATTAAATGAAGATCAATAATTAAGATCAGTTCCTCAACAGTACTAGAGCTTACCCTAAAAGAAAGAGCTTCAATACACACAGCATCTGATAAGTTCTTGGCAGATTTTAATTATAAACAATGGGAGTCTGTCTTGAAATCTACTAGGTATCAGTGTCCTGCTAAACTCCTAACTGACAAGGAACCATGAAGCATTGCATTTGCAATTTTCTCAACAAGCTAAAGAAAGCAGGGGGACTAATTTAATGGGGGTAAGGCCAACTACAATTAGTGTATATTCTACACCTGTAGGTCACATGCCTTGCTTTTAAGCAGTCTCAAACATACCTACCCTCTCCTCCTACCCGACCCCCATAATCTGTTTCCAAGTTACAGAACATCCCTTTCAGGTGGAGCACACCATCTTACTGGCCCTTGATTTAAAAACAAAACAACCCCTTCCTTGCACATTTTCAAATAATTTTAGGAAATGAGAAACAAGTAATTAGATTCAAAAAAGGGACATTTTGTTCAAGGACACAGAGGCAAACCACTAACTTTATGCAAAGCTTAAACAGGATCTCTAATGTCCACATAGGGGCAGACAGAACCAGGGCCGGCTCTGGCTTTTTTGCCGCCCTAGGCAAAAAAGCCACCCGCCGCGCCCCCCTCCCCTCCCAACGCGGCAGGGGAGGGCGCTGAGCCCGGCCACGGCCCGCAATCCCCGACCGGCCGGAGCGCCGGGGGGAGGGCGGCAAGCCCCCGGCGGCCAGAGCGCCGGGGGGAGGGCAGTGAGCCCAGCCGGGGCCTCGCTCTCTCCGACCGGCTGGAGCGCCGGGGGGAGGGCGGCGAGCCTGGCCAGGGCCCCGCTCTCCCTGACCGGCCGGAGCGCCGGGGGGAGGGCGGCGAGCCCAGTTGCGGCCCTGCTCTCGGGCCGGAGCGCCCCGCCGCGCCGCCCCCCCCTCCAGGCGCCGCCCCAAGCACATGCTTGGTGGGCTGGTGCCTGGAGCCGGCCCTGGACAGAACGTCACTTTTTAAGACGTGATACAAAAACCATTCACATTGTAAAATAAGTGGGCTCTCAATTTCTGTATATTGGTAAGATGAAGGACTGGATCAATTACATACAACAGCAGTAGCACCACCAGAACACAGCTTTGTAATAAATAACCTTTCAGAAAGTTGTGTTAAGAAATTTAAGAATGTTTTTGCAGTTCAAGTAACCCCAAGGGAAAAAAATTCTGCATTTTGCCTTGTGCAACAGCCTTCAGTTTGAGAGAAGAGAATAATAATTCAAATGCTATGTTAATCTTGTATCAGATTATCTGGCAAAAGTAATAAAAAATTATACAGGAGTGATAGAAGCATGAACATCTACAAAATATTTAGAAATTAATATAGATACAAAATCAACTTCCAGAACAAATAAGTCCTAATAGTGGACACAAGAAGGATTGAGTGAGCCAGTTAACTTTGAGGGCTAAATACTATAAGTAGGTTTCAGGATAAATCGGTCTTTTCACTTAGCAAACAGTCCTACTATTCATACCCCAGAACATCTATTAGGGATTCAACTGTGTATTTCAATAAAAGATGAATTATTCATTAAATAAAAGATGCACTTCACAAGGTGAAAGTGATCATTTACAAACATGGAGCGGGCTTTACAGCAGGTGGCTGGCATTAGAGCTGTTTTCACACAACAGATCTTCTGCAGCACTCATGTGTGACCTTGGGATGAAGAACGAAATACAGAAATGAAGAACTAACTTACTGTTGTCAAGGTAAATTTCATTTCACAGAACAGACAGGAACTACTTACTATGCAGCCAATATCTTTTACAATTATATATTATTCGGGTGCATCACCAGCCCTACACACAGCTTCCCAGCAATAACTTCTCCCCTCCCCTACTCCTTCTGTACCCTTTTATAACTGGAAAGCCCCCCCTCCTTTTTTCCCCCTTTCTGGGGCCAGCCACCACATTTTCTCCCTAACTTAAATTTTAGCTCCTCCTGTGTCTTCCAAGCCATCTCCAAGCATGGATTTTCCTTAGTCTTGCTCCCTTAAACAAATGTTAGGTATTTGGTAGCGTCACATGATGAGGGAAGAGAGATGGTCAGAGGGCTCAGTTCTCCTGGTCTAATGGCAAGCAGCAGAGAGCATTAGTTTGATCAGCATTCAGTTCCCTGAAATCAGGGAAAGGAAGCCAAGCATTGATCAGTGATCAGCACTGTCATGTGACACGGGCAAAGAAGTACAGAAAAAGCCACCTCTAACACTGAACAATGTTAGAATAAGGAAACACCATTTGCCGAAGAAGCTACTCTTCCCCTCTCTTCTTCACTGTCCAGCTACTAACTAAAACTTTCCCTAGCTTTCCTCCTACCTGACTTCCTGATGTAGATTTAAAGAAACAGTGAATGTATTCTCACAAGCTCTAGCAACAGTTCACACCATTAGTTACATGCATCATTAGTGGCTAGCCACAGCTCTACCAATACAATTTGGTGGCACAACAAGAATTACCTGATAGCAGTGTGACTAGAATGTAGCCTTCCCTCAACTTTGAGCGTTACAAGTTAATAGCGCTATTAGCAGCAGATGCTACAACTCTTCCTACTGTCCAATGTTAGTAGCAATCTCCAACTTGATACACAGAATCACAGCACAATGAGTCCCAGCAGGGGGGGGAAAACGTGGCAAAACATGCAGTAAATGAGACAATGGATTTTTTTTAAATGACAAATGTGCATTATCTGCACAGCCCCATTTTAAGCAAGTCCTTAAATAAGTCATCATTTATCCCATATGAAGTCACACCAGAACTGCCTGCAGAGCTACAAATAGAACTAGATCTCCTAAGTTCCAGTGTTGTGCAAAACTACAAGCTCATCCCTTCCTCTCAGTCCCCATGACCTGTTCATCCTTGGCAAAGCTTTCTGTGAAACTGACTAGACTTTTTGTAATAAAATGAGTTTGATTGCAAATGGACAGCACAGCTCCAGATGTTACTCTCTAGTAAATAAGTAATTTAATATCATGTTTTAAACTAGCCCCCGACAGGGAGGCCTTTCAAAAAAAATCAATTTTCCATCTTATTTAAAAAAAAAAAAGATGCATCATAAAACATTATAGTCACCCCTTTTACTCCCCCAAATCCACAATAATAGAAATTTTAGGCTTGGGGCATTGAGGAAGAGTGGATTTGCAAATAATATGGCAAGCATACAAAATATTTGCAAAGTTGTCCCTGTATGAGGCCTGTAAAGGTCATGGAGAACTTGGTAACAAGAGGCATCTCTCATCAACACGACAGTTTACCAGCCAGCAGCATACGGACTGTGCAGAACATTATTCAGTTACAGAAATCAAGCTACAAAGGGAAGCAACAAAAAGGTATTCAGATTTCTTCCTGGACGAAAATGGATGTTAGGAACATGCAGTGGAAACTGAACACAGAAAATGCCATGGATTCTTTTCCAAGGGATATAAATAGCCCTGAAGAAATGTTTACACAGGGAATAAGAACTCAAAATCATCCCCATAAACAGTCTGTGCATACATGACACATTACTGCTAGCACAGGTGCCTTATAAACATAGGCAAGTGCTGCACCTAGTCTGGTCTCTTGTCTCCAACAGTGGCTAATCCCAAATGCTTCAGAGGAAGGTGCAAGAAACACCACAGTGGAATACCTTGCCCATAAAGGGAGTTTCTTGACCTAGCCCATATCAGTTAGTGATTTGATTATAGATTCGGAGATTCCTAGGCCAGAAGGGACCTGAGGCATAAGGGCTCACATCCTTGATAACTTTGTCCTATAAGAAATAATTGTGGATTCATTGTAAGTGTGGATCATCTCATTATTTACATAAGGTCTTATGATATGTGGTGGCAAGGAGTTTTGCCGACTAATTAAATATGGTGTAAAAAATTTCCTTTTATCATCTTTAAATATATTGTTTTTCAGTTTTATTCTAGTCCCTTATTTTTGTTTTATGAGAAAAGGTAAACAGGAGCACCTGCTTTATCTCTTCTCTACCATTCCATATTTTGTGTTCTCATCTCTCCTCTCAACTAAACTATCTCGGTCTTCTCAATCTCTCCTCATACAGAAGTCTCTACATGGCCCTAATAATTTCTGTCACCCATCTCTGGACATTTTCAATTTCCTCCATTTCTAATTTTGAGAAGGGGTCAGGTCTCTGAACATAATATTCCAGGTAAGAGTGAGCCATCAATTTATATAAAAGGACTATAATATTTTCAGTGGAGGGGATCAAAAATAAGGGGTGTATGGGGAGAGTGAAAATGTTCACAACATTTGATTTCCATTAAAACTTTTTTTTTGGTCAACATTTTTCTGAGCAGCTCTAATTTTGAGTATGATTTTCTATCCCATTCTTGAGACATTCAAACCACTCTGATTTTTTAACAATACTGTGCATTGAGCTAGACACAATGCTATGGGTATTTTCTAAGAGAAGTTACAGTTAATTTGCTAAAAGTTAGGCTATTTGGTGTGGTAGACAAGTATGAAACCAGCCTTCTATTTTAAATTATCCTGGGGCTAATTGAAGTGTTGTATTTCAAAGAGATGAGGAACATATAATAAAAATCAAATTTCCTGAGTGGCAGTTCTTCAAGTAGGAAAACAATATCTTCACGGGTAGAGTACCAACAGCTTTTCTATAAAATGTGTATTACCAAAGTTAAATCAAGATCCAGCAATATACAGTACTGCTCAGCCTTTTCAAAACAGTTTGCACATCTGATGCTTTGTTGACTCCATTACAGAAACTTAAACAGAAAGCTTTAATGCTTTCATCAAAAATCTCCTAAGATGACCTACCTCATTCAGCAATTTTCCTTCCTTATATTTTATTTTTTGAGTGTTGCATGCCTCCTTGAGAAAACTGTGATGATAGATTGATGGTTATGACCCTAAAATTCTTCAAATTTTGTTTTTAATGAAATGAAGGTGGCTGTTGCTAGTTTCTGTGGGCTGAGCGCCAAACCATGTAATAGAAGTCTATGCTTCTCACATCCTTCTGAAGTTCAAAGTTAATGTGTAAAGTCCAGAAACAAAAAACATGTGTCATGATTAAAAGAACATTCCAAAAGAAAGACTAAGGGCTTGAAGCAAATGGTGTCAGGGAAATACTGCCCTAATGTCAGAGATAGATAGAACATGATGCTCAAGCACGCAGCAACTCTTATTCATCAAATTAAATTCAGGCATTCATACAGTACTCCAGTCACAGAGACTCCATAATGTAAAAAACAATAAATTGCTCCAGAGCATAATTCTTGCAACAGATTTACTCATATTACATCACAAGAGTTGTGCAGCTTTCTTGAAATGTATCATAATATTTAAAACGATACAGGCAGCCTCTTTACTTTGGGGTTGTTGTTTTTCCAAAGATAGGGAACGCAGTGCTGCCGATGGTTAGAACTGGGGACTGGGAGCCAGAACTCCTGGACTCTATTCCCAGCTCTACTGCTCACATTCTGTGTGACCTTGGACAAATCACTTCACCGGGTCTGTGGCTCTGTCTCTACTCTTCTGCAAAAAGCTTACCTGCCCCAGAGGGTTGGTGTGGATAGTATGTCAACTCAGTAAATTCAGCTATAACAAAAAATAACTTCACATAACATTTAAACTTCCAAGTCTGTTCTGTTGTATCTCACCATGTTTCAGTGTTGAACTAGACATCACACAGATCTCAAGGCTGAAGTCTCCTTCAGGTTCAGCTATCAATTACACAAGCCAGAGTATCTAGACTGACTTCAGTAGTGACCCCAACTACACACTGAAGTAAATAAGACAAGAATCTGGCTCTCTGTATTTAAATTACAGAGATCCCAATTTAGCAAAACATTTAAGCATGTGATTACATTCCATTTACTGCATTCAAACATAACCACCTGCATACATGCTGTGCTGAATCAGGGCCATGAAGTTGTGCACCCTCTCCTCAGAGCCCAGACTAGATTTAGTTCAGCAATGCAGAACCCTACCTTCCCAGGGCCTTGTGCCAGCTTCCCTCTGTGGCCACTGACACACTGAATCCAGTTCGTAGTGTGAAACAGGGTATTATAGGCTCCCAAAAGCCTGATACAAATCCTTGTGAAAGCTATAAGGACTATGATTCCTGCTGATTCAGGGTAATATTCTGTAGAATTTCTCATTGGACAGTACAGCACCATTAGAAGCATTATCCCAAAAAGTCAGAAAACTTCTCTGAAGCATTTGGTACTGACCACTGTTGGAGACAGGATATTGGAGTAGATAGACCTTGTCCATGCTAATATGGCAGCTGCTAATGTTCAGGAAATATCTATAAATTAAGACTGGAAAAAACAGAAGCCAGGACTGGTAAAAGGGTTTTGGATTTCTGGTCTACAGTGTACAACCAGTCTCTCTGCTTGTGTCTGTCATTACAGATTAACCCTCTAAGCAGCCCTGTACGAACCTCTGTGTGGTGATAAAAGTGAGCTTTTAAAGTTTTCATCATTCCCAAAAGCTTCATTTGAGGCCTGCTGACAGTCCCATGTTAGAATAAGGCTGACTTTTTAGGTTTTCTGCATTTACAAAGCAATTTCTCCTCTCAAGGATCCGGTGTGTGGGAAGGTGCAGGGGATACATCACTTTTACTCCTGGTACCTTATCATTCTGCTGTCCGTGACTATTTCTTTAGAAAGTTATACTCTGTTTATTTTGGGTTCCATTTTTCTTGCTTTTCAAGCACAAAATATAATAGTATGTATCATCATTGACCTCTCTTTCTGCAATGGCGTCTTGTATTCTTCCATTGTCTTGATACCATCTTAAAAGACTACCACAAGAATCTATTTTTCTAGAATAAGCCCAAGATATTAAAGTTGAAACAGACAAGAAAGAAAAATGCCAATTGTCTTATTAGTACCTTATTTTCACACTAAAAATAAGATTACAATGACACTGTCTGCCCGATGTCCAGAGTGAATGCACAAGGCATTATTCAGAAATCTCACAAGCTACAGAAAAGTGCCGAATGGTCATTAAGACAGTAATATTGCACTCCAGTATACACTGAAGGGTAAAATATATTTAATAGTTGTCTTTCAAACTTCATGTTTCTCCCTGAAAACCATACTTGGAAAAAAGACCAGTGGAGCTCACTTGTTGAAAATACTATGTGATTTTTTAAAGATAAATACAATTGCTTTCTAAAAAAACCTAAATATTTCCCATAGCCCATGTGTTTTAAAGGGTAGAAACCCTGTGAGAAACTGTGCATCCTTAACTCCAATGGAAGTCAACTGAAATTGATTGTACTCTATCTTAGGGTTTTATACTGCTGCCCATCACCATAGTCTCCCACATAAAATCAATAACAATAGCAAAGTTCCTAGGGGATTTCATGGAGTCACTGACCCTTCTCCCTTTATAGGGTCAAAGCTTTGCTTGCAGGTAGGGTTTTGTTTTTTGTGAGATAGTTGGCAGGGGGTTGGAAATAAAAGGAGTATTTTAATTGTGAGCATCACTTACCGGTACAAATTTCTTCTCAAAGAGAAAGGCTTTCCAATATTTCCTGAAGATAGTCAGACTCTTGATTTGCTTGGTCTCCTGTGGAAGATTGCTCCATAGCTGGATGTCCCCAACAGAAGATGCTTTGACCCCAGCTCTCATGTGCTTTGTGCTGGGCTTTGAAATATGCATTGTCCTAAAGGAGAACCACCATCATGGTGGTCCATAAATCAAAATTTAGTCTTGGGTGTAGCTGGGACTTGATCCATTAACTGCTTTAAAAATTAGGACCAAGGTCTTAAACTGGCTTTGGGAGGAGGTCTGGGAGCCAGTGGAAAGACTTGAGCACAAGCCTAATATGCTCACAGTGATCTGAGCCATAACTTCAATTTTGCCCGGATTCAGCTTGAGACAGCTACTCCTCACCCAAGAGCCAATATCTTGTCAGCATTCTGACATTTGAGCAGTAGCAGTGGTTGCATCAGCTGAGAATGAGATACAGAGTTGAGCGTCATTGACACAATGCTGGCAGCCAAGTCCATGGCATCTCACTATCTCTCCCAATGGTTTCATGTAGATATTGAAGAGAAGCAGTGATCATATGATCCCTCTGGGACCCCAGAAGGGGAGAACCAATTACTCACCACCACTCAGGGAGTTCTGATAGAGAAGAACAATTGGAGCCATTATATTGCTTCATCATCTACTCCTGCTAGGTCATGTAGGCATTTGACAATACTCGGCTACAAATAGTACTAAGGCTGCAAAGGTGTCCAGCCATACTTGTCAGCCACCTATCAGGAAACACTTAGCATTGCACGTACCTGGGACCTTGGACAGCTGTGCACGCATGCACATGGAAAGCATGGACTTTGGGACTTTTCTATTGCACATTCTTACATTTCTGAACAATTAGAGCTTCATTAAACCAAAACCAAATTATTCTGTCCTAACAAAGACATTACAGCTCAGTTAGATCTTAAAATTATTTCCAAGATCATACTCTGATAGGACAGCGTCATTTTCTTTGCACAAAGTATCTTTGGAATTGCACAACAGATGCTTTTACTGAAATACACACATTGCAAACAATTGAGGCTTCTGTAGCACTACATGAAACAATCTTGAACCAAATCCAATATAGAGAGTTATAAATACTATGGTTATGTCCAGCTATTGTTATGTCCAGCTATTGTCTGGCCAAGAGAGACAGCAACAGAAATTAATTGTACCAGCAGTTTAATTTAATCCAAATTAAAATTTGGATAGATTTCCTTAGACCCGTATATTGCCTGTACTCTATGAACATCACTCCCAATGCTTGGAATTCCACTGCAAATTTAAGCTAAAATATGGGCCTCCGAAAAAAATGAAGTGTATTACAAGATTGAACTTGGTTTTCTGAGGGGCATCTATGTTTATCATCAGCTTGAATCAGACCCAAAATGTTTTGGATGGTATGTACATATATCTACTTATGCACATACATATAGAGAGAGAGAAACCAGCCAGAAGCATGCAAGTAATGCTGTAAAGATCATGGAAGTAACAATAATTTGTAGTTTTGACATGGTAGTAATTATTCAAGTCCCCCAAGTCATGCTCTGAAATGTGATCTTAAGCTTTACTTTTTCTTGAATTGTTGCACACTGGTGAGATCAAAATGTAGAAAAACCACATTAATAGGTGTTGTGGCACATATTTCTGAGGCGAAGAAAAAGATTTATGTGCTTTTTATTAAGTGTTTAGCATATCATTATAGCTGCAGCCTCCAGGAACTGCCCTTGCACGTCGGATACATTATTGGCCATTACACTGCAGGAAACACATATGCAGCCAAAGCCAGTTCTGTTAAAACTTGGGTTAAAAATTCAGGAAGTTTTCTGAACCACTGATCATTGCAATGACAGGTCAATATGTCCAGCAGAGAAAGATATTTGGGTGATTTGTCAACATTCAGGAAGTGAAAGTGCATCCATGCACAACCTGCTACTAAATCATTATTAACCCTTTCATGGCAAAGGCATCCAGGCTGTGAAAGAGTTACAACAAAGTTCTTTATTTGAACCATTCTTATTGTAAAGCTGATTACATCAGCCTCAGATTTCAGGGGAGATTTAAATATATGTACATCACCACCAAAACTGCCACCAGTCCTGAAATTTGCAGAGTAGCTAGGATGGAGGTACATAAAACCCCTGAATATTTTTTCTTCCATGGGACAAAAAGATGGCAAACTTATCTGTGTCCAGAGCAGAACTGTAATTAGGCCACAGCTATAGCAGATTGTCAAAAAAAAAAAAAAAAAAAAAAAAAACATGTGGTGCTCTTTGTGGCTGGAAAAATCCCTAAATGACTACAAAGGGTTAATGTAATAAATTTCATTCAATCTAAACCAGATACTATTAGAAGCCAACAATATTGTATTGAGATTAATGATTGAACTCAGTCCCAAAGTGGGTTTGGAAGAAGTTGTTTAACAACTGCATCCGTGGTACAGAAAAAAAACAAGCTTTACTGGTGAATGTTTGTTCAACTATACCAAGAGGATTTTGCTAGATGAGAATGACCACTTGACAAGGATTATATCTATTACCTGAGCCTCTCAAAGGATTCCCATGTCTCTTAGCTACCTCTTCAAAGGTCACTAACTATATTTACATGTAAAACACATCTGTTTATGTTGTGAGTATATTACACTTTTTTCCTGCAGTAGTAAAATGAGTAAAGTAAACATGAAGCTTTCCCTGTAATTTTATTGTTCAGTTTATGTTTTTCCCTAGCCCTCGGATGAGCTGCCCTTGCAGAAGGCAATCTTAGCTTCACACCTTTATTGTCACTACTGCTGATGTCCAACACATGCCAAAACTCCACTTGGAAATCTTCCTTGGCATGTCAATTCTGGCACATAATATGGTATGTTAGGGCAGGAGTTCCCAGACTCTCTTCCCCCGAGGCCCACCTATGCAACTGCAATAGGCACTGCAGCCCACTATTAACACTTCTTGAGGAAAACTATTAATTTGAATTATTACCTACATATAAATGTCACTGTAAATAAACAATGCACGTTTCCTTTTCATTTTAATGTCAACAATTGTAATGATAGAAATCCCTAGCAATATGCACTCAAAGAAATGCTTCAAGATCTTTGAAACCAAACAATTTTAGTAAAACTACACTTTAAAAAAATGTTGAGAGCAAAATGTGTTGTTCAAACAGGGAAAACACAACTTTGTATAAAACAGATTAATAAGAAACACAGCGCTAACAAAATTGTTTAAAAAAAACCCCACACTATTTATTGATTTTAAAACATTTGTCCAACTATGAACACTATATTGTGTTTTCAATTTTTTATAGTGTAAATCTGAATGTCTGTGCTATTTAAGTAAAGACTCAACCCTACTCTTTACTAATTAGAAAAGTATCAAATATTGTAAATAAAAACAAAATAACTTACAGACCCGGAGTCTTCTGAATGGGCTGGATGTGCCTGCTTCTCTTTGCACAGTTTTTCCAGGTGGGGACATATGTTAGTGAGGCTCAACCTGATCTCATCTTCAATTTTCAGCCCCCTGTTTACTCCAGCCCTTGAGTGCAGACCCATATGCTTTCCCTATGTAGGCTCTGTCAGACGAGGCAAGTGGATGGGGCCATGTGCCCTGGAGCTGCGCTGAAGGACCAGGGTCGGTAGGGGAATGGAAAGGAAAGATGCAGTTTTTTGGGGAAGGGGCAATGCCGCTACATGCCCCCCTCCCAAAAAAACTCCACCCCAGCTTGATTGGAGAATGCAGCTGTGCCAGTGGACCACCAGGGACTACGTCACAGCCCACCCTTGGGCTGTGACCCGCAGTTTGGGAACCCCTGCGTTAGAGAAATAAAATGCAATCCAAGTGAGACTCATCAACAGAGACCACAAAGAAAATTGTATTCTAGAGCAGTGGCTCTCAAAGCCAGTCTGCTGCTTGTTCAGGAAAAGCCCCTGGCGGGCCGGGCTGGTTTGTTTACCTGCCGTGTCCGCAGGTTCGGCCGATCGCAGCTCCCACTGGCCACGGTTCGCCGCTCCAGGCCAGAACATCCCTCGGCCCGTGCCGCTTCCCGCAGCCCCCACTGGCCTGGAGCGGTGAATCGCGGCCAATGGGAGCCGCGATCGGCCGAACCTGCGGACGCGGCAGGTAAACAAGTGGACCGGCTTTGAGAACCACTGTTTTAGAGGTCTCCAAACTTCGCCCAAATGAAAGCCATAGTGACAGGTTTAAGGTGCTTCAAGCCTCGGATAGGGCTGTTTTATCTCATACAAAGAAATTAAATAAAACTTGCCAGGAGCCAAAGGGCTGTACTGAGGAGCCAATATTGCAAGATGATGAGCACTCTCTTCTCCAAGTGAAGTCAATAGTTGTGGATGCTCAGACCCATTGCAGGATCAGTCCCTTAATGTCATTAAACAACCCAGATTCCAGCTGACACCTTTAAAACAGAAATGACGGGGTAACTGCCATTAGTCCCAATGCAAAATGTTTGTTGGCAGTGGAATCAGTGCATGTCACTGTATGAGAGAAAGTGGCAATGTGGTAGCAAATAGGGGATATGCAACTCCTGCACAGAGCCCAACCCAGGGAAAGAACCCTGTATGGAAGGTGCAGGGGAGGAGGGGCCAGGACACAGATTGGCAAGGGGAGTGATGAAGATGGAGGACCCTCTACTGCACTGATAGTCTCATTCTCCCCACATGTGTGGACTGGGTAAAAGCTGAAGGAGGTTATTTCAGCCATTGAGCTGAATTAACCTCTGCAGAACAGCTCTGCAGGCATGGCATGGCATAGTCTCAGGGAACGTAACCCAGGCATCTGTCTACCTGATCAGACTACTTTGGCTGAGTGCTGAGTAGTACATTTGCCCTTATGGTTGAAAATATATGTACTGCAATCTCTGTACCATAAATGTGACTAGTAGCAAACAAGGGGACCCAGCCAGCATAACCCAAAAGCTCTACATCAACCATCACTTAACTGATAAGCCAATAGCAAACATCTTCAATTGTAACAACTAACTGCTGTGCAAAGGTTGAGGTCACTGTTGTACTTAAGTACTTTCCATAAACTTCATCCATGATAGCAAAGAAACAAAGTCAGGTTTCATTATGCACAGCTGTAGCCAAGGCAACCCATAGGCTGTGGCCATTTTCAGTCATATTTGTTTAAAAGGATTTCTGCGAGGCTTCATGTCATATCTTGCATATGACCAGATATGTGATTTACCATATTAGAAAAATTACTAACACTCCACCTATAGTAGAAGCCTCTGAAACAGAGAAGTAGCAGGACAAACAGGCATATATTGTAGGATTACTACAAGCAAACCATTAAGTATCTCTTCCTATTATTGTTCAACTACAACAGATTACAACCGTTTAATATGCTGATTAAATTCACTGCAACAAAACAAAACAAAAAACCACCACTCTCAAAGCCAGGAACAGTCATAAAAAAAAAAAAACACAGAGAAATTAAATCTAATTGTGAATTTTATTATTGCTCCACTGCATTTTAACAGTCCCAGTAAAAGAAGGCTCATGACATCATCTAGAAGTGATTAACCACAAACAAGGTTGCAAACACGGATTTAACTAGTTAAGAGAGCATTCTGTCAGTTAGACCCGGTCTCTTTTCTTATTTCTACACTTAGAGTTTATTTCCTCAGATCTGGCAGTGAACTGTACAGATTAAAATGCATCTTTCAGTTACATAACCTCTTTAATGTGGGTTTACATCAGTTCTAACATGCAACCTACGCATACTGGAATTCATTCAGTATGGATCTAGCCAGGTTCATGACTACTTTCAAAATATCCCTCTGCAATTTAATCAATCACACTGGCACTTACTTAAATATTCACACAGCCAAAAAATGTTTTTATATCTATGTAAAAGACAAGACCAATATATTACACAAGTCATCCTTTCCACTTACTATTGAGGAAGTGTTGTGTCTTAAACAACAGTAATTGAGTCTGGAGGAAAGTTTTAAAAACAACTGGGGTTAAACCACATATTAAGGGCTTGGCTACACTTGCGAGTTACAGCGCAATAAAGGAGCCCCGGACGCACTAGCCCACTCCCCGTCCACACTGGCAACGCACGTTAGAGCGCTCTGACTTCGCGGCAACAGCACTGCTGGTACTCCACCTCAGTGAGTGGAATAACGTTTGCTGCGCCCCCACTGGAGCACCACAGCACCAGTCTGAACGGGGTGTTGCATTACTGCGCTCTGATCGGCCTCCGGAAACGTCCATAATCCCCTTAAGTCAAGTGGCCACTCTTGTCTTTTTTTTGGAATCGCAGCAGGAATGCGGATATGCCCTTTGAAAGCTCCATTTCTGACAGCCGGCTGCTTATCTGCCCCGAGACAAAGCAACCATTAGTGTGGAATGCTGTGGGGGGGTCTGCTGCTGTCTGAACTTACAAGACAGCATGCTGACATGCTCTCAGCCCCCCCAAAACCCACACTCTCTCCCCCCACATACACACAACACTCCCTGTCATACTCCACCCCACCCCCACATTTGAAAAGCACGTTGCAGTCACTTGCATGCTGGGATAGCTGCCCATAATGCACCGCTCCCAATGCTGCTGCAAGTGCCGCAAATGTGGCCACGCCAGTGCGCTTGAAGCTGTCAGTGTGGACAGATTGCAGCGCTTTCCCTACTGCGCTCTACGAAGGCTGGTTTAACTCAAAGCACTCTACATCTGCAAGTGTAGCCATGCCCTAAGAGACAAATGCCTCTGAGCTTCCACCAAATTCCATCATTAAAACTCTCAAGTAAGGTATCAATAGACTCAGAAGGAACAAGTTAGAAGCATTAAATCTTAAGAACTCTCAGCACGGATCATACCCTGAAATAGGAAAATGTATCTGTCGGGGTACCATTAAAAGCAACTTTATCAAGGCCCTAAAATTGAGACACCTCTCAAAATGCATTTGCAGGAAAATTTCTAATGAAGTTTCTTGATAATGATTCACAAACAAAACTGGACTTTGAATGAAAAACGCATGTTAAATGTCAACATTTTTTATCTTCGTTAGAGAATCATAGTGTGCTCTCCAAACTCCCCTCCCCAAATATATTAAGAGGCTAACATAAACTGACTTATAACATGGAAAAATAAAAATGAAGGATTGCTAAATGGTAAAATTAAAAATTTTGTTATATTTTAATGATGTGTAATTATGTATAGTGAATGAGTACAGATAAGAAGACACTTAGGCCAATGCCTTGCTGGCAAGTGTGTGTTTTTGCCAATTCTTTGATATACATTTCTGAGCTGCTTAAAATGTGGTTATTGCGGACAGAACAAAGGTAACATATTGTGCTGGAAGTTTTGAGATAAAAATATTCAAACCTGCAACAACAAAAAAACCTTTTTCTGGGAAGACCCAGGGCAGGGTGACAAAAAATAATATGGCACTGAAATTGCAAAACCAGCAGAAAAAAGTGCAGAAGTTGGGTAATTGAAACTTGTACATGCATAATGTACAAGTTACCACAAACCCAAAGGGCTGGTGTGTTAAAAGCCAGTTGGATAAAGGTTAAGTAATCTATAATATAGAAATGTATAAGAGACCAAACTGGAGAAACACTGGACCAGAAACTGAAGGAAAGACAAGACCCAGGGGTCAGAGAAGGCAATGATTCCTTGGAATGTGGTAACTTGGGCCCATTTACCAATTCTGTCTGGTCTATTATTATTTGTCTGGCATAAACGTATGTCCAGACACTATAAGTGGCAATAATTCTCTCTGAAATTGTATAAATAAAGGCAAAAATTGATTAGGCCTAAATTGGATGGACTTGTGACTCAGTTTCCCAAGTTTTACTCCAATATGTCAATGAAAACTGTCAGTGTCCTGGTTTTCAGAGCCCCTCAAAAAAAAATTTATGTGCCAGGCACTGTAACCCCCTGTAGACTCTGGCAGCCTGCAGGAACCACCGCCAAGCCAACAAAATTGACAGCAAGCTGAGTAAGTGGATATGAAATTCAGATGGCACCACTTGCCAGGCTGGTCATTTGTAGCCAGCCTGCCATTCTTCTCACCAGTAATCAAGTTAACCAGCTGTGACTCTCTCAGATTCAGGGCAATTCAAACCCCCTGGTCAGCTTTACATTAAACATAGCCCCTCCCCCACCCAAGTTTTTGAAGACTGCTTCAGAGCTATTCCTAGCCACAATGTGTTGCTGCACAAGGAGGCAAGAGGAAAGCAGGGATTCCAGCCTCTCCCTCCAAGCTGTCAAAACCCTCCCTAGTCTGTACCTCTCAATTACTGACTCTCCACCATGCACTCACCCAGACCCCAAACCCCTGTGAGATACTGTCCTAGCTCTTTTGCTTTGAAAAATCAGGTCACCCTAGCCAAAAGGCACCAACAATATTTCTAGTGTAATTCTGAAAGAAGTCGCCTCTTCCAAATTAACTCTTATGTGGACCACACAGAGGTTCCCTTAAGTTTGTATGAATTCCCTAGAGGTGACCAAATTTTCAGGTGTTCAGCACCCACAATTGGTCAGATTTCTCAAGGGAGTCCTCCTACTTAGGCACAGAAAAAGAGTCGATATTTTCAAAAGTGCTCAGCTCCTGGCTGCTCCCATTGTGACACTTTTAGGCAGGTTCTCAAAAGACATCTGCACCCAACATGCTGAGCTCCATTCAAAAATCTGGCCCACACTGTAGGCATGCAAGTGTTTTCTACTGGTCTAAGGATTTTGCAGAGTTGCTGTTTTGTTCTTATGTGATTTTGAAGTCTACAGCTGAAATCCTGGCCCCTTTCAAATCAATGGGAGTTTTACTATTGACTTTCGGGAGTGGGGGGGAGGATTAATTTCAGTAATGCAGCTAAAAATGAAAACCTTCTCTGGAAGGGAGGGCAACATTGCAATAGTTTGGAATTCAAACACAACAGCTACAGGCGAATAAAAGTGCAGCAGGACCGATCAATCCATTATTACTATTATATATGTAGCACTCAAAAATGTATTAGTCATTTTATTAAGCTGCTTTATTCTTAAATGCAAAAGGGAACTGGCAAGGATTTTAAAAAAATGACTTGCTAACTTTGCTGAAGGTTTACTCACGTTTTCAAGCCAATAGCTCCTTTATGGCTGTCATTCCATAGAGGTTACTTCTATTTGCTTTGCTGTTCCCAGGTGGGCCTCCTCAATGCAAAGTAAAATGGAGAGTGGATAAGAATTGACAGGCTGTTTACACTGGTGCAGGTGCTATCACATGAAGTTTTGGCTGCTTTATACTGGTTGGACAGTTCTTGGATTCATTCCTTGCCAGGTAATTAGTTGTCCAGGGCAACATGAAGTTTAGATTTTATGGAGACCTCTGGCCTTCCTTTCCCCCAGGAGCTGCTGTAAAGATGTCAACATGTAAGTGACTTGGTTCTGCCTAACTCAAAAATGACACAAACCTGGATGTAAAACTTGAGTCTCTCAGTTTTAATTTAAATGTGCTATGTATCGTGACTAAAACACACTATGCAAAGCATAAAAGGGACTTTAATACCAGTCTCTTGCTCCCTAGCTCAGCACTGATGAAAGGTAAGAGAACTCAGTACAAATAATACAACAACCCTACTATTTCAAAGCTTGCCCCTGCAAGACTGGTCGATCAATGAAATCACTTCTGGCTTTGAAGCCAGTGTAAATAGAGTGTGCCAGCTAGAAGTTTCCCTTCTTCCCCTATTTATTCTTTCTGAGCTACCCCACTGTGCCTGCTGCATCTGGCTTTGTTTGGACTGCTGCAAACAATACTTTCCTGCCAAACAACCCCTTATTTGTCAAATCACTGGGATGTTACTAGAGTCAATGCTGGACAGTAAAAGGTGGGACATCTACTCTGGCATTTACTTATGACTATCTCTGGGCAGACACATGAGTTGACAAAAAAGGTCAGAATTTCAGACCTTGGTGACTAGGTGGCACCCACAAATCTTGTGTTTACAGAACTTGCATTTGAACAAACAGCATTTGCACCAAAAAAAAAAAAAAAAAGTGGGAGTCAATTCTACAGAACCCACCGAGCATGTGTAAATGCAGATTTAGCACACATGTAAAACTTGCATGCATGCGATTCAGTCTGAAAACATTAGCTTAGAACATTTTCCACCTGGTTAACATCAGTACAGATTTCACCAGCTGATTCTCTTCACCCAGTTTGGACATGTAAATCCTAAACTGGCTGTTGTCCTCTGCAATTGTCTCTAGCAACACCACTATATATCCCTTGGGAGTCAGGTTTCAGAGCATTGGGGGCAAACGAGTAATTACAAATGGCAGGTATCAATGAGGATGGATACTTTTTGGCTAAGCAGACACAACTTGATTCATAACTTAAAATGACAACTAAACCAACATCTAAAGACCTCAGGCCACCATCCACTTGCCCCCCATTTCAGTACTTAAAACCAGACCACACTAATTGTTCAAGACCTAACCCCAGGGTCCTGACAGACCCATTGAATCCCAAGCCTGTGGGCCTCATGCAAGCTACTGCATGCTGAACTGCCTTACCTCACAAGGGCTAAGATGTTCATGCCAATCTAATTTACATCAGCACAGAAGGGCTAATGCAGAAAAGGGCATTTACCCTATTTCCCAACCTCCAATGGGCAGGGAACCAACCATCACATCTTAATGATTCTAACCCCACTAATAGGGGACTGATCCCTGTTGCTAATGTAACCCACAGACAAATGTGTGTTACAAGTCCCCCCTGTGCCTGATCTGCAGAGGACATGAATCTGTTATAGCCCTAGTCAGTGATCTTTAGCTCAAGTTGTAGTAGCTCATGAGGTGTTTTTGGCTCTGGAGATCCTGAGTTGAATTCCCAGTGTGTTGACCAAGATGGCAGCCATCACACTAAGACAAATTGTTTCTGTTGCAATCCTATGAAAAACATATCAGTAAATTAAACCACAACACCCATGCTCATATTTGGGTATTTTGTGACCATTCAACATAACCTGCACAATTGCTTCGAAGTTCAAAAGGACCCACACAATCTCATAACCAAAAACCCCGCAATCACTCAAAGCATGATAAAAAAACAGGAAGCAACACTTTAAATTGGCTCAAAACCAGTGAGCTCTGCAGGAAGGAGGATATTTGCGATAGCAGAGATGGAACAGGAAGAGGCCTGCTTCTAAACTGCCTTTTAAGGGTGGCGTCCCATCAGCCAATCTTAGCTGCCTTTAGAGACCCCCAAGATTGACCAATGGCAACACTCCTCTCCAACAGGAACATTCTGGGGTTGGTCAAGAGGTGCCACAGCAACACACAGAGGTGGGGCTGGCCCTCTGAGCTCACAAAATTGCTCCAACTAAAGGGCCAGTGCCCTTATGTCTGTGTTGCAAGCTATTTCTAGTGCTTGAGGAGGGGTAGCAGGGAAGCTATTGTGAACCTGAATGTTGAAATTCAGTTTATCCTAGAGCGTACAAAAGTGGGTACGTTCATTTTAACAACTCACCCTGCAATCTTCCAAACTAGCATAGTGACAATTGCCCTTCATTTTTGAATGACTAATAGTTTCTAAAGAGGTTCAGATTTGTGTTAAATTAACAGCGTACTTGAACGAATATAAATTAGGGCTCAAGCCTATACTTCAGAGCTTCGAGAGTACAAAGTGTTATATAGCATCTCTGCACATAGCCAGTTCAAATTTCCTTCTCAACCCTACACCTAATTTCTCTCAAGCAGTTATGCATCTGTTCCACACACTGAATCCCTTATTTCCTATAACTAATGAAGTAGAAAGCCTGGTTCATTTGTCACATCTTTCTGGTCATTTGATTAAACAGTGATTATTAACCACCTAACCGGATTCCTTCACAGGGAAATTGTTAGGGGCTTGCCTTCAATGTTATGCAGTTTAACTTCCAATGCTCTGTTGTTCTAAACCCTCTTATTTTCTTTAAGGAAAGGTTTTGAAAACATTCTTATTCTTGGTATTTGGTATAATAGACAAAATGTATATGTAATTCAAATTCTTTTTAGTCTTGAAATCTTTTTAAATCTTGAAATCCCCTGAAATGTGGGATTCACTTGGAAATTGCACTAGATGTATGGGGGTAATATGAAGCACAAAAGTTGTTAAACAAATGCTACTAGGAGTAAAACACAGCTACATCTATTCCAATACCCCCTATGTTTATAGCTAGAAGATCCCCTAGAATAAAAGAGTTAAGTTATTTGTCATATCAGAGGATGTACCAAAATAAAAATCACTTCTTATAAAGTCCTTTGCTCTGTGATCCTCATAATGGAACCACTTAAAACATGCATAGAAGATGCTGGTCTTAGATGCCTCTCTCTCTCTCTCTCTCAAAGCACTACACAATTTAGCTTGACTATTATTCCTTGCTCAGGAAAGTATCACAACTGGAATTGTTGGATGATGCAGGACACAGACAGAGGTACTCTGTATGTTGGGACTGAAGATGCTACAGAAGGAACCTTTAACAATATAGGACCTCCATTAGCAAGTTTTATTAAATTATCCTCCACCATAACTTTTAAATTGGAAGATCACTGAAGCAAAGACTGTCTGTATTTGTGTCTTAATGTGATGAGCACATTATTTATGCTTAACAGAACAACAAGCACTGGTATTGGCTGATTTTTATTGTTTTTTTTTTTAAATGCAAAAGCAGTAAAGATACCAGACCAACTAATGCCAAAGCTCATCACTCAAACTTCTGCTAACCTACCTGTATTAAATCACATCCACTCACTTAGGGAAAATAAAAATCTTATGGCCCAATCCTGCCAAACTCTTAACGAGCCAAATTTCAATTGGTCTGCACTTGAGCCAGAGTTTACAGGATCAGGCCCTTGGCATTTGCCAGGATAGCTTTATATTCCAGCAAAACAATAATTAGGTTAAATCTGTTTTGTGTGGTAATTGCACAGCTATACAGACTGAGTCTCCTGGGTGGAGATGGGATGCGATACTAACTTGTGCCAGCAGAACCACCTGTCAGCCACGTGCTTTTAATAGAACAGAGGTGTTTAAACTGCACAGGTTTTTTCAGGCAGGTTATTATGAAACATGAATGACATTTACCTGCAGGCAGATTGTGCTCTAATCCTAATCTCTGTTTTACTGTCTCTTTCCAGAGTTGAAAAGGATTTCCTGGAAGTAGAAAATAAGTGAGAAGGTTTGAGAGGGAATTTGGGGAATCAACACCACAGCTCTCAGGCTATATCAGTTTCTTGCTCCTCACATAAATGCAGATGAATAAAACATAGAGAAAGGCATAGTTGGTGTTTGAACAACTACCCTCAGTCATTTTATACTTGAGACATGAACTTTGGTAGCTCCATAGCTCCACTCCAGGAAACTACTTTCCCACCAACAGAACAGGTTGGACAAACACCTGTCAGATATGGTCTAGGTTTACTTGGATCTACCTCAACATGGGGGCTGGACAAGATGACCTCTTGGGGAACTTCCAGTCCTACATTTCTATGATTGTATAGACTAAAAGTTTGTAAATTTATTATGTACCTACTGGTGCATAACATGTAGCATTGTCCATACCTTAGTAGGTTCAATAAAGTTGTTATGCACTGCCAATGGCTTCCGAATTCTTCCTAAGTTCTTAATATAGTAAGTTTTTGCACTTTTGTTTCAAGTACATCTTTTCTCTTTAAGCTGGGGGCTGAGAGGGAAGCTGGGAGGCAGAATCCCCCTCTTTGTATGGGCACAATGCTTTCCAATTCTGCATGCAGTGCCACGATAGACATTGTTATGATCAAAGTAGATTGCTTAATCCTCACAACGCTCCTGTGAGGGAGGTGGGTAAATATTATTAGCCTCATTTTAATTATGAACAAAGCGAGCCACAGAAGTTAAATTATTTGCCGAAGGCCACACAGCCAGTCAGTGGCAAAGTTGGAACACACCTCAGCTTTCCCAGCTTCCACTCCCCTGCCTATCCGATGTAAAACAACACAAGGCCTGAGCCTAGCAAAAAAACAAAACAAATGGAGAGCCCCCCCAGGGCAACATGCTTCATCTCTGATTTGAAGGCAACACAACTAGGGTGAAAGAAGTTCCACTTCCATGCTCACTACGTCTTTCTGCATGAACTGCCAACAATAGTGCTTGTTGGGATGTGTGCATCTAAGAACTCGACTCAGACCACAGCAACAGTTTTCAGATTCTAATCTCTTTTGCACAAGCACTGTCACTGTAGGTAATAATAGCCACACCTATTAAGGTTGCTTGGCGACTCCTATTATAAGATTCCATTTTCAGTTGTTTATAATTTTGTGAAAATTTAACCATTTGGCTGAAATTTTGCATGCCTGGTGACTGTCTCAGCTGTTTTGTGTGTGTTTGTTTTTTATTTCAGCCAAAACATTCCAGCCATTTTCTAAAGTGAAGCTAAAGAAAAATAAGGTTTTTTGCCCATGTTAAACAAAAAATTGAGACCTTTGCTTTGAACAGCTGTCGCACCTCCATGTTTTGGAGCAGGGACTTGATATTTGGCATGGAATGGCCTTTGTGTCAGGGATGTGCCATTTGCCATCCCCATGAAAATCCTCCCAAATTTGGCCAAGTTATAAGCCTTTGAAAGATTGCAGATCGCACATGCTCAGTAGAGACTTCTTAAATTGGAGCAGCTAAAATGTCTGAAGATTCTATCCTTACAAAGCATGCTTGAGCCTCTCGCAGCTCCTTGTGCTAACCAGACTGCACATGTTCCAGCCTTGGGCTACTGGGGCTTAGAAAGGCTTTCCCTTAATGGCTGCCTGCAGCTGCTCCAGGCCAGTGTGGGGCCTGGCACTGCAACTGACAACAGGCATCCCATTTCTCCTGGGCTCTCAATGACCCCACTGTTGACATCCAGGCAACATGGAGACAGAAACTGTCTGATTCAAATGAAAAGAGGGGACAAAAACTGGACTGAGGGGAGGGAAAGGAGAAATTGGGACAAAGAGGCTAGTGATAGACTGGATGGCAGTGGAGAGAAACTGGAAATTGAAAGGGGGAGATTCGGACTGAATGAGCAAGGAGGCTGGGTGCCCCAGTAGGAAGGGCAGGCTAAGACTGGTTGGGTGGGAAGGCTGGGACTAGGAGCCGGTAAGAGTTATGTAGGGAGGGGAGGACACAGAGATAAGACAAGGAGCTGGAGAGGAGACTGGGAATGTCTGAACAAGGAAACTAGGATTAGGAGCCAGTATGTGGGGGGAAATGGAGACATGGGGAAGGGAGAAAGATCTGGCAAGGAGATGGAGTGCAGGGGGAAAAGGGGAAGTGCTATATAATTCTAAGTGCTTTGAAAAATCAGGTTCTAGTCATCTCAGATTGGTCACCAAAATTATTGGAAATTAGACCTTAATATCTCTGTGCCTCTTCTCCCCATCTGTAAAATGGGGCTAATACCTATCAGGAGTGTGGTGAAGATAAATTAATGCTTGTGAAGCACTCAGATACTGTTGTGGGGTGCTCCAAAGAAAAGCCCATGAGAAAATTAATAATTCAGTCTTCAGAGCTGGGTTTGAACAATGTGCAACAGATAAGGCCATACAGCTGACCTTTGTACAGTGCCAGACATAACGGGGCCCTGACTCTAAGCCTCTAGACATTATCATGATTTGAATGTTCAACAACTACTGATTTTGGATTAGATTCACCTAAAGGTTAAAGACACTGCGACCCATTACCAATTCCATGCACCATCTGGTCCCATTGTTATGTTATCTGAATGTATTACCCACATATAGTAGACGGCATTAAAGAGCCAAAATTCCTTAACAGTTCTCACAAGTCTGTCGTATGCTAAGTACCGTGTATGTGTTGGGGCAGGGGAGACGGGTGGAACATGGTAGTCTAACTGCTATGCTAGTGTCACAGAGTTTGGGGCAGTCAAGGCCCTGCACCCCCGGCTTCCTGCGATTCACCATGATTCTTAGCCAACCAGTAAAGCAGAAGGTTTATTTAGACGACAGGAACACAGTCCAAGACAGGTCTTGCAGGTACAGACAACAGGACCCCCACAGTCAGGTCCATCTTGGGGGGCCAGGGCGGCCAGAGCCCCATCTGGGCTCCCCTCCATTTTCCCAGCCCGCTCCAAACAAACTCCCCAGCCCCTCCTCTCCCTTTGTCTCTTTCCCGGGCCAAGAGATCACCTGATGTCTTTGTTCTCCAACACCTTCAGTTGGCACCTTTGCAGAGGAGGGGCCCAGGCCATTAGTTGCCAGGAGACAGGGTGTCAGCCATTCTCTGTGCAGACCCTTGCACACCCCTGCCCTCTAGGGCTCTGCAACAATCGCACACCCTTATCCCACCACCTAGATATTTAAGAAATGCATGGGGAAACTGAGGCACCCACACAGTATTCAGAGAAAACATTAAGAACATTCCCACTTCGTCACAGCTAGCAAGTGCCAACTTGTTAATGGCAACCATCTACGGTACATAGTTTGTCAGATCTAAGCCTAAAGATCTGCCAAACCTATTTGGAAGGATGTGTTCTACTTTGCAGAAAGCTGATCTCTTTTACCACCATTTACTCCACCGTTCCCAATAGATGACTTGACTATCGTAGCATGAAGTCTAGTCAACTTATTCATAATACTCTTCTGTTTAATACAAATGTGGATACAGAATTCATATCCCATGTGCCTTTCCCACTTGTGTATGTTTAATTGCTCAATGTCACGGCATTAACAAATATCCCCAGTCTCTTGCTCCTGAAAGAAAAACAAAAACTAAAGCTCATCACACCTTCCATTGCTTTTTTCCATTAAAGATAATGTCTTTGTAAAAAATAACCTGCCTGTCCAATTAACTTCCAAAGCCTCAAGAGCTGCCACACCTGTTTGGAAGGATGTGTTCTACTTTACAGAAGGCTGATCTCTTTTACTATTGAGTCCATCAATCCAGTTCTCAACGTGCTATGATAGAGTCTGTGAGTTACTGTATCATGATTGCCCACCAAGCTGGGGAAGTTAGGTGGAGACAAAACTCATGTTCAGACATTCCCATGACACTTCATCTGTACATGGTATCCTAAAACTAAGGAGATGGAGGGGTTTTGATCAGGCTGAAACTATAGAATTGGGGGTAGGAGGGGGAGAAATAGCTCAAGAAGTAATCTAGGAAGCTCCTTCAGTTCAACCATTACATGAGATGAAATAATACTCTGAACAAAACTATTTTGCTTAAAAAAAAAAATATTGGTCCCTCCTTTGCTCTTTGGCTCTTTCAAAAAGACTTTAGCTCACCAGCTAGGCAGATTTGCTTTAACATTTGTCCTGACTAAGACATCTTCAAGTGCTATTATACTCTGAAAATTGAATAAGTACAGCATTTTTGTTTCTTCCAAATGACTCCATATCAAATGTGCTCAGTTTATAGATATAGAATTTTTTTCCTGTCTGCCCTATAAACTGAAGGCTAAGGGCATATCTACACTACAAACTTAAGTGGACTTACGTTAGGTCATGTCTACACTACTTTCCTTCTGTCGGTGGTGCTCGTCCTCAGCAGAGCACTTCCATCGACTTACGAGGGGCAGTCCAGGTTTTGAGCTCCACACACAGCTCCTCGCCAGGACCCCAGCTCTGCCCTGGGCTTAGGGTGACCAGATGTCCCGATTTTATAGGGACAGTCCCGATTTTTAGGTCTTTTTCCTATATAGACTCCTATTCCCCCCACCCCCGTCTCGATTTTTCACACTTGCTGTCTGGTCACCCTACCTGGGCTCTCAGCTCCCCACTGGGAGCAGGCCTGCCCTCTCAGCTCCTCACTTCCCACCAGAAGCAGGCCTGCCCCCTGCTCTCAACTCTGAGCTGGGGAGCTGGGAGCCCGGGGGACAGCTGGGCTCTAGCTGGAGCCCCACGCCCAGCCCCGGGTGACTGCCCAGCTTACTTGTCAATTTCACAGCTCCAGCCTGGAGATATGAAATTGACAAGAATAACAGCCAATGTAAGTAATCCGCAGCGTCTACGTGGACACGGCATCAACCTAACTACCCTGATATAAGCCCTACGCCTCTTGTGGAGGCAGAGTAATGATGTGGCTGTAGTAGGGCACTTACATTGGTGGGAACAAGACTGTAGTATGACATAATTAGGTCGACTTAAGTTACCTTACCTCGATTTAACTCTGTAGTATAAACCAAACCTATGCTGTACTCTCTCTCTCTCACTCATCCATCATTACACCAGACTTAAATAGGACTGTTCACATGACTAAAGTTAGACTTTTTTTTAAGTATCAGCCTAGTAATTTAGAGCCTCAATTCTGAGAGGTTCTGAGCACACTCAAATTCCACTGAAATTAATGGATATTGATACAAGTAGCCCTGTAAAATGCTGTGCATCAAGTCCTTAAGTTATCAATTCTGTTCATGTAAGACCCAAAATAGAATCTAGATCATTCACCCTTATCTGTATTGGCTATTAAGTGCTGACGTGCAAAATGTAGTAAAAATCTACTTTATTCAGGAAAATAAGCAGACATGAGAGTGAATATATAGAGACAATCCTCTGAATAAGAATGAGTAATTTTTACCATCACTTTTCTGAGTGTAACCCAATTTTAAACTGCTAAACTTTATGCAATATATTTAAAGCTTCCTTGGTGCAAATAAAATCATACAGATTTATAGGGGGAAATTATATGCATCACTCCTGAGCCAAATCTTGAATGATAAATTTCAGTACTCAGCAAATTTTGTATGACTGAGCTATAGATAAACCCCAGAAATATGGCATTTAGAATAGCAACTGTGTCATGCCATGAATGGCACCTCCAGAATGCTACACAAAAGCATTACACCTCTACCCCGATATAACGCAACCCGATAGAACACAAATTCGGATATAACGCAGTAAAGCAGTGCTCCGGGGGGGCGGGGCTGGCACTCCGGCGGATCAAAGCAAGTTCGATATAACGCGGTTTCACCCATAACGCGGTAAGATTTTTAGGCTCCCGAGGACAGCGTTATATCGGAGTAGAGGTGTACAGAGAAAAAACAAATATTGACTCAGAAAGAATCTCATCTTCAGTAAAGCGTTCGCACAGTTAATGAGGGATTGCCGTTAGCTCAGGAGATGTCCGTACCAACTCTACAAAGTAACTGACTTCAATTTTCTTGTGTTCCATGTCAGGTACATTCACCAAACAAAACATAGGCCCAATTTATCAAACGCTTAACTGAGAGCACTTTGCAGCTCAAAGTGATGTACAAATATTAACTACCGGTAATTAATTTTCACAACACCTTCAGGTAAGTAAATATAATTAGCACCATTTTACAACCGGGAGAGGAAGAATGGTCCAGTGGTGGGGCACTAGCCTAGGAGATAGGAGATTTGGGTTCAAGACCCTATTCTACCACAGACTTCCTGTATGACCATGGGCAAGTCAATTAGCCTCTCTGTGCCTCAGTTCCCCATTTGTAAAATGGGCCTGCGTCTAAGATGGCTGGTGATCTAGGTACTTACCTAAACCAAGAAACAGTCAGAAGTCACCCTTATCCAATATTGGCATTGGACAAAGTAGATGAACAGTGATGATTTTACATATAGGGAAACAGACTAGGTCAAGTCACTTGGCCAAGGTCACAGCAAGTCAGAGAGCCAGGACTAGAACCTAGGATAGTTCTGGTTTTCAGTCCTATCCCCGGTTCTCTCATCCCCACTTTATGAGAATCGCATATTAACCTGCTGTATTAATGCCATTTGAGGGATTTAGTCATAAGAGACACGAAAAAAAGACATGGGTTTAGGAACTAAATGTTATACTTGGGTTTGGTTCTGAATTCAAAGTGTGCATGGATTTCAATGAAAGTTACAGGTGGAGATGTAATGCAAAATGTAAGCCTTTAGTCTAGTCCAAAAATTGATATTCAGTTTCTTATATATTCATAAGAGCCAAATAGGCAGCTCCCTGGGTGAAGTGTTTGTGTCTCAGAACTGTATGAAGAACTATTTAGGGAGAAGAATTCTTGGCTGCAAAGTTCATATTTAATCATAAAAATAAAGCGTGAACGTTCTAAAACCACCAAGTAAAGGTCTGTCAGGAGCACAGCAATCCTCTAAAAATCGCACAGCAATCCTCTAACACATTCACTTAGCTGCATCTGGGCCTATAATGAAAGCAGCTAAATTCTTACTTCAATAAGAATATAGAATTGGTTAACTTTACATGGGCCCAACTTGAAAATGAGAAGTGCTTAATACAACAGTTGCCAGTTTTATAATTTAGATGGAATATATGAGCCCAAAGAGTTAAAAGGTGTTAAGGTAACATAGTCATGGTCCAACATTAAACAGTTTTAAACAAGGTTCAAAGTCTGGGATACAAAGACCTCATCCTGCTTGGTACCATGGCAAATACATCATTAAACATCTTTTTAACCTTTTAATAAAGATACAGAAAAGAAAAACAATCAAGCATTTGAAATAGAAAGCAATAAATAAGGCTCTCTTTTTAACATCCCTTGTTCCCTTTCCCTTTAGCAAGAGAATTCTTAAGACAAAAAAAACCCTTGCTTGACAGTCTTTTAGAGGATATTAAATATGGTAATAGCTGTACATTTTGGGGAAAAGAGAAGTCCGTTGAGATGGGCTGGAGCTGTTGTTATTGTTAAAGTCTGATCCTGTTTCCTAAGACAACAAAACAAGACAAACACACACAAAAGGGGAGATAAAAGAACAGCAAACAGAAAACACAGCTTCTGTCTCTAGTATTGACTTTCACTTGCAACCTCACTGCTGGGGAGGGGGGCCACAGGCACAGCCCATCATCTTATTAGACACTCAGGCCTTGTCTACACTGCCGGTAAATTGACCTAAATTACGCTAATCCAGCTCCTGTGAATAATGTAGCTGGAGTCGACGTAACTTCGGTCAACTTACAGCGGTGTCTTCACTGCGCTACGTCAACAGGAGATGGTCTCCCATTGATTTACCTTACTCCTCTCGTTCCGGTGGAGTACCAGAGAGCTCTCTACAGTCAATTTAGTGGGTCTTCACTAGACCCACTAAATCAACCCCCGCTGCATCAATCGCAGCAGTGTTGATCCCCGGTAAGTGTAGACATGGCCTCAGATCTGGCAAACTTATACAGTATCAGCTGCTTAAGACATTGCTTTTAGCTACCTCTCTGCTCACAGGTTCACAGCTGTGTTGCAAATCATGGAGTCTTAGCTGGCTAAGCCAGACTCTTATTAAACAGAAGGCAAAAGGAGAGAGAAAGAAAAGAAATACGGTGGGGATTCTTGTAGACCATGCATGGTCTTAATATAGTCCTTGAATTTTATTAAGAGGTCTTTTTGTTTGGACTAATTCAGTCTGTCCATCTTGCTTCTGCATCTTTTCCCATCAACATTTGTTGTTATAGGTTATTGTGACATCTTATGAACTTTCACTCACTTTTTACAGTTCAGCTCAAAATTTGGGCCTACAGATTTACCCTGTTATCACAACACAACTAAACTTGCACATTCATTCTGATTTTACACAATATGGACAACATATACACTGCTTAGCCAACACCAGTATCTGATTTGGGGAACCAAGTGACATTTTTGTTCCAGGCAATGCAGGTTGAGGCCATCTGAAAATGGGGAGACCATACTGACACATAAAGGTGCTGTCCAAAGCTAGTGTGGCTCAAGGCAGAGTAGGCAAGGTCTACTGTACCCAAGAATCATCTACTTCTCCCAGCTTTCAAACTTTACAAGAAATAACACTGTATTATGGAAAACTGAAAAACTGTTGCACTTCAGCATATTATGGAGCAACCAGTAGTGACACTGGGTCCTATTCTCATTTTCACTAAGGTCTCCCATTCCCCCGCCAGCTAAAGTGGGCCTTATTTACACCCCCCTTTAAGTTCAGTCAGAGCAATGTAAAGGAGTCTTGGTGTAAATAAAAATTAGGCTCTGTATAATTAAGTCTGAGTTCAGTTTTGCAGTTAAAACAGAATTTAAATCCCTTAGTTTGCATGAAAATAAAAGTTGATCAAAACCAAAACACCACCACTTGTTCGGGGGGGAAGATCTAATTTCTACCAAGTCACCATGCAGAAAAATAAGCAGATATGATTGTGAATATATAAAGAGAGGGTCCACTGAATAAGAATGAATATATTTGTTCACTAGTTGAGGCGATTAAAGGAGTTAAAATTTCAAAAAGGAGTAATGTTCGGGCACTCCTTTTAAGTGTAACGTCTAGGAATGTTACCATCCTTCTTTATAATAGAGGATGAAAGGAAACATAAGGAGAACAATCATTTATTAGCTATTTTGATCATATAAATAGGCCTACCATATGGATTTTCTTTTTCAGTATAAGTATGTCTGATTTGCCATGCAAAGTCTGACTATTGATCCTTTCAATCAATCAGATATACTGCCTACTATAACAGCCAATACTCAGTACATTAGAGGAAGGTGACAATAAAAATGAACACAGCCGGTTCATAAATGCAATATACAAGGGGATAAACAGTCCTTCCTGGATCCTACAGTGATTAGTTTACACCCTCATGCCTGACATTTCATACACTTCTTCTTTGTTCACATAGATACAAATTACATTATCTTTAAAAACGTGTCCGGTTTCAGTATTCAATTCAATAGCACTTTGTAATAATGCTGCATGTTTAGCATTAAATTAAGCTTGGTTTAACAGCAACTGATTTGGATTGTGATTTAAAAATTAAATTAAATAAATAAATAAAGGAATCTTTCAGTATGTGGATTCAAACAAATCACTGTTAATGGATTTTTCACTGTTCCCAATTCTTGTGATTCTATGATGAGCCTTGCAATATTTGGGTTTTTCTTAAAGCCTGATCTTCTGCACAAATCTGATTAGGTGAGAAACTTACGGGTTTTTTCGTTTGTTTGTTTTAATTAAGTTTCTAGCCCTTGTATTTACAGAGAAAAGTTTGAAAATGTGATGACCCAAAGTGAAGCCAGGAGGCAAATAAAAAGCACCCACAATTCCCCCCCCCCCCCAAAAATCTTTATTTTTAAACCAGTGTCATGACTGTTTGTGGGGAATGGATTTGTGATTCTTGAATGTTTTACATTGATGACACTGATTTACCTGGAATGAATCAGACACATGGGTACCTACTAAAACCAAGACCGACAATGGTTATGTTTGAAATGGTTCCCCATTACAGATCTTGCCACAATTCTATCTGTTTTAGATACTTATGTAGCCCTCCATTACTGTAGTATCTCATTGTCTTTCAACTTATCTATCTTCACAACAGCCCTTTGAAGCATGGAAGTGCTATTATCTTCATTTTACAGTTGGGGAACTGAAGCAGAGAGACTGAGTGACTTGCCCAAGGTCACACAGGAAGTCTGGCGGAGCAAGGAACTAAAGCCACATCTCCCAAGTCCCAGGTGAGAGACCGAACCACTGGGCCATCCTTCCTTTCTTACCATCTGTTGGCTTTCAGGTTTCTTTCCTTCCATGAAAGCAGAACTCTCCTATAGGAGAGAGATCTCCAAGGCTTTGATTCAGCAAGGTAATTAAGACCCCGAGTGGTCCTGTTGATTTCAGTGGGGCTACTTCAGGGCCGGCTCTAGCTGTTTTGCCGCCCCAGGCAAAAAAAAAAACGGGTGCCGGACTGACGAAGCGGCTTGCAGGGGGGTGAAGGGCGGCACCCGCCCACTCCCTCCACCCGGGGGCAGCCCTCCAGCCTTGGGGTGCCTCTCCTGGCCGGGCAGACGGAGCCCCTGGGGGCTGCAGGAGGTGCTGGCTAAGCCGCTCCTTTAAAGGCAGCTCGGCCGGGCCGGGCTCAGAGCGGCACGGGAGGTGGAGGCCGGTGCAGGCGGCGGGGAGTGGTGCGTCCCGGGGAGCCCGGCGGGGGTTGCTAGTTCCTGCCCCTGCAGGGCTGGGCTGGCAGCCTCAAAATTGGCCAGAATGCCGCCCCAGGCACATGCTCTCTCGTCTGGTGCCTGGAGCCGGCCCTGGGCTACTTACATGCTTAAGTGTCTTGATGAACCAGCGCCTAAGGCCATGTCTACACTACACAACTAAGTCAGGTCACCTTACAAGCACCACAGTAATTACTGCAGTTTTTCCATGTCCACACCACCCTCCTTCTGTCTATGGTGCACGTCCTCACCAGGAGTGCTTGCACTGACTTAAGAAGGGCAGAGTGCGGGGCTGAGAGCTGGCCTCTCAGCCCAGCGCTGAGCTCCCCGCTGGAGCCCGACTGCTTTCCAGGCTCTCAGCCTCCCCTCTCACTGCACAGCGCTCCCAGCTGGAGCCCGGCTGCCACCTGAGTTCTCAGCTCCCTGCTGCACAGAGCTTCCACACGAACTACATTGACTAAGCCTTACGCCTCTCATCGGAGTGGATTTATTAGGTCGGCATAGCAGGTGAGTTACAGCAGTGGGAGGAACAATGTAGTATGTACATTTACATAGTTAAGTCATCATAAGCTGCCTTACATCAATTTAACATTGTAGTGTAGACATGCTCTAAGATATCCTTGAATAGTTGTATTTCTTTACATCTTCTGTAACTTTTTAGTGATCCTCTAATACTCCCCATTGTTGAAAAACAAAGACAAATAAAAGACAGGAGCTCCAAATTTTTTCTTTTTTGTGTGCCTTTAATTTGCAGGGGGCATGACCCTGAGAAAAGTGGTAACAAGCATTTCCCCCTGGCTAGTGAGCTTAATTCCCAGGATACTAGGTGTGTAAATCTTTCAAGCCCTGTCCCCAAAGCCTCTCATTAATTAAATAATCCTGTGACCCAAAGAAGGTAATTGTGACCATGGGAAACAGGGAGCTGTAGATCACATTTTTCTTAGCCAGTAAATAAATCTGAGGTAGTAAATTCTCCTGCTTTATTTGTATACTAAAATAGTTTTGCTATATATGAGGCATGATCACTATTCGAGGACAGAAAAGGATTGTATGGGACAGGAACAGGCACAATGCTTTGGTATTAAGCCAAAAAGAATGAATGACAATCTGACATCCAAGTGAACAACCACCTCCTTAGACTTCGAGAAGTGAGGTTATCAGAATGTATCTGCCAACTGACAGGCACTTATTACCTTAACCTCAGTGATGTGCTATTAGATGTTCACTATTCAAAGAGCTGTTAACAAGTACATGCTTGAATACCAGGTATCATCTGTCAGAAAGGGCAATCAAGTGGAGTTGTCAATAGGATGACAGGCTGGGATCTGAACTGGTTAAAAAAATGCCCTTGGTAAAATTTCCCTAGGGAAAGAGGCAGTTGAAGAATTGCAAAGGAATGTAAGGGCTCATAGACTGCATGTAAGCAAGCTGTAATGGCATTTCCCTTTCCCATTTTGAGTTTTATTGTCATCACCTGAGATCAAGCACTGTGCAATAATAATCTTTAAGCTTTTTTTTTTTTTAAGTCGTTAGCATCCTGGTGGCCTTTAAATTTTGTACAGGTAGGTGAAATCCCCTGAAACTTACACTCATACGGTGTTTCGATACAAGGTACATCCTAGTGGCTGTGCATGCTGCTCAAAACCTGAGATGAAGCCCAGTGTCTAATCAGGCTAGACATGTTACACAATATCCATCTCACCTCTCGTTTGCCTGGAACACTTTGTTGCGCGTCTTTTGTTTTTTTAAGAGAACAATTTTGATCCTTTTTTAGGCAATTAAATGAAATTATCCTGGATTGGAACAGGTGTAGGAAACGATCATTAGTTTGCATTTACATTCCACAAGAGGAATATCAAATTGACATTTACCAGCAAGGTACTGTAAAGGAAGGTTAGATCTTCAGGTGTGGGGCTGCAAAATATAATCCACCATTCACCCAATCAGTTACCAAACCACCCAGATGCTAATGATTGGAATGGCCTCCAGACAGTCCCAGGATCAGGGACAGTAAGCCACCTTTGTGCCACAGCTAAGCACAGTTCAGGTGGATTGGAGGATCTGGACCAACATGCCAGCTTGCTGTTGATTATTTTTTCAAAACTGAAATGAATGTGGGCTTTTGAATGTTTGTGTTTTTAATTATTTTGCTGTTTAACACAAATTCTACCTTTTGAGAAAACATTTAAAAAAATAAACTCAGTTTGTTTACATCCAATTCATGGGCATAGATTTGTAGAAAGCAGACAAAGGACTTGTGTGGACAAAGTCAGATTTTGGTGTAGTTTGAAACTTTCCTGGGTAGCTCAGATTCCAGCTGATAATTTTCCCTCCCCCGTCACTTTTGTGTAATAAACATTAGGCAAAAGACAATACCATGCAGTCTTGCAACCATGAGGGACTGAGAACTGGGTACAAATAATGGCAATGACAAGTATGAGTGAGGTCAGGGCCGGCTCCAGGCACCAGGCACCCAAGCTGGTGCTTGGGGCGGCACCTGGAGGGGGGCGGCGCGGCGCTCTGGCCGCCGGTGGGAGAGCCGAGCCCCAGCTGGGGCTCGCCGCCCTGCCCCCGGCGCTCTGGCCGCCGGGGGGGGGGGAGAGCCGAGCCCCCGCCGGGGCTCGCGGCCCTGCCCCCGGCGCTCTGGCCGCCGGGGGGAGAGCCGAGCCCCCACCGGGGCTCGCCGCCCTCCTCCCAGGGCTCCGGCCGCCCTCCCCTCCGGCGCCCTCCCCCCAGCTGCCGGGGGGAGAGCGGAGCCCCCACTGGGGCTCCGGCCGCCGCCCCCCCCCCGGCCGGAGGCTTTTTTGCCTGGGGCGGCAAAAAAGCCAGAGCCGGCCCTGAGTGAGGTGTTGCATTACCTAAGCCAGACAGGGGTCTTCTGGGAAGAAAGCAGATTCCAACCCAGAGTACAATGCTACTGTGACAACACTAGTCATGAAGCTACGAGCTGTGGGGAATCTGCTTGGAAGGAGCAATGGCCAAATTTGTTTTCCTAACTAGCCTTTACTTTTGATGGGAGAAACATCATCAGTCAGAGCCACCCCCCTGAGCGATGTAAGTGACACCGACCTAAATGCAGGAGTGGACATCACTATGTTGGCAGGAGAAGCTCTCCCGCCGACATAGCTCTCGCCACTCGGGGAGGTGGAGAATTATGCCGACGGGAGAGCTCTCTCCCGTCAGCACAGAGCATCTGTACTAGCAATACTACAGCGGCGCAGCTACATCGGTACAGCTGCACTGCTGTAGCAAATCTAGTGTAGACTAGCCCTAAGTGAAGCTTCATCTATGGTGGAAAGAAGGTGGCTAGGAGGCCAGGCTTTGGAGTCAAGGGGACATGCAAGGTGCGTGCCAAGTTACCAAGGCTCTGTGATATTAGGTGCCCTATGTTTTCCCTATTGATTTCAGAAACTTCTAATCATAGCTCTATATATTCAAATGAGCTTTGAGTTTTAGTGCCACTTTGTTACAACAGAATCAATACAATCATCAAGACAAGTATTGTGGCTGCACTTTTTTTTTTTTTTTAAAAGGAATAGATGCTAGATGACTGTATAACTATTAACATCTGCAGTTATGCAAGTTTCAACTACAGTAAAGGTAATCACCACCACATTTCAGGGCATAACCTATGAGGGTCAAAGAGGCATTCCTATCCACAACCTCATGTTAATGACATTGCACACGTGTATTATAGACAGATTTTAGTCTTCCTTTGAAACAGATGTTGGGCACTGCCTGAGACAGATTATTGGTCTAAGATCTATGGTCTAGTCTATTGTATCAACTTGTGTGTTCAAATATTCAAAAAATCTCTGTATTCTACAGTCTGAAGATTAAGTCTTATTTCAGACTGCAATTAAAATTATATTTGCTCCTCTAGCTATTTAAGGATTCAAGACAGCAATCCACCAAATATCACAGAAGTATTTTCAGAACAGCAATACTATTACTGTCAATGGTTTATAATCCACTACAAAAAAGTGGACGGTCTTTTATATAAGCTTGCCATTTAAATAAATGGGCAAAAATCACAACACTTCACATTTAAACCTAGGATAAACCCAATAAAATAAAGTGAAGCACTGCTCCTACCACTGGTGTCAATCTTTAATCCTAACTAATCACCTAATCCAGGGTGAGACTAAGTATTTCAGGTTCATCTTCTCTATCGCTTGTATCTACAAGTACAATTTTATTAGGCTGTAAGAAAAATATTCCTAGAAAATCCATCAGCTAATTTGTCTGAAAGCTCTCACACACAGAGGTATTCTTGACAGACAAAAATTTAGACATGAGCAAAAAATGCCAGACCTCCTGACTCCTTGTATTGTGCCTCAGCCACATACTCCTTCTATCATTAGGAAAGATAACAATCAGCTCTTCTGAAGTACCTATTGCCATAATAGCAACATGCTGCACTGATGTGTTTAAGCTATACCAGGTTAGCCCATATACATTTTCACCTGGTTTGATATTCCTGATCTATAGGCAATGGGTTCATTTAGCTTAACAAAAAAACAAATCACCTCACTAGACTGAACTGTTTGTGCTGTAACTGATTTAATTTAGATAGGGGGCCAAATTCTGCCCATGATACATTTGCACAGCTTTCACCAATGTAAACATAAATGAGGGCAAGACTTGACCTGGTACATTCTCAAATCAAATCACTTTTTTTCAATACTTTGATTCTTTCAATATTTGGCTCCATTTTTTTTTTAAAGCTTCATTTTCAATCAAATAACTGCTTAGCAGAGGTCAGATTTTTATGGCCCATCTATACTGCAGACACAATGATGTTGAGATACCCAGTTATATCACAATTGTCCTCAAGTAGTATCCAGTTCTGAATACTACCCAGAGATGTAACCATAACTGGAAATGGGCCAACCAACATGCAGATAGCTGAGCCGGATTTGATAGCAAACTTAACGTAGATGGAATGGGATCAGAGGATAAGGCCCAAGACAAGAGGCACACCCAGGGGGAGGGAAACCATCTCTGAGAAGCCCTGGGATGGCTGGGCAAAAGCAGTGTTCCGTATGTGGACGGTGGCAACACTTGGCCAGGGATTGCCCAATCCACCCACTGAGGCCCAGTGCAGTGCTCGAAAGGCCAGCTGCACCCTAGCCCCTCAGAGTTAGCTGTGTGATTGAAGCTCTAGTGGGAGGGAGTCGCACAGCCAGTCTGCCAATGGCATATAATGTTCATGATGAGACATTCACACTTCAAATCACTGCCCACGTCATGCTACACTCTCCCGGGTACAGCTCCATCTGCCCATCAGTGGGAGAGGAAGGTGGTAGTTAATGGGGAGACATTCATTGGATGGAGCGATACTGGGGCTGCTAAGACTATAGTTAAGCCCCAAGTCATGAAACCCCATCAAATGCTCCCAGGGTGTGAAATCTGGTTTAAAGTTTCTGGTGTAAAAGCCTTCGCTCAGCCTACAGCACAGATGTCTTTCCAGGGTGCTAGTACAGGCACGTTGTCAGATATCCCACAATCTTTCCTTTTGGGGAATGATATTATGGCTTTAAAAGAAGGAGAGGTCAATCAGACCCCCTCAGGTAGCTCCAGACACGAAAGTAACTGTGTCAGCTAAACTTCAAATGGAGTAGCTGACAAGGAGGAAGCTAGTATCCAAGAGGAATCAGGTTACCTCCATGGAGTACGCAAACAAATACCTGTGGGGGGGGGTGAGACCCCCATCCTTCAGAGAATTAAGATCTCTGCCTACCCTGAAAAGAGAACCAGAGGCAGTACAGAGCATGGTGATGGCAGTGTCTCCAGCCAAAAGTAGGGATACCGACACTAGGGCAGGTGGGGTTCACAGCCAAACCTAGGACTCCCACCCCAGAGGGGGAAATGCCCAAATAACGTGTAGGACAGCTGCCTGGGAAACGATAACAGTAACTCCAGCAAGGAAGGACAGGGAACTTCTTCCTACAGTCTCTGCCTGATGGTCTGTAAAAACAAAGCCAGATGGGACTGGGAGAGGGAAGTCTGCTCACCTACTCCCAGTGACTGGGGAACAAGAAGCCACCCTAGCGGGGTAGGAGGATCATTACTCCTCCTCCTTCCTCCAGAAAAACTGAAGTTAGGCCACCAGGTCCCAACCTCCAAGGAGATGGCACAGAGAAAGGAATTTTGCTAACGGGCAAAGTTTGAAGACCCTCCCTTGCCTGGCCCCTTTGCTGTTAAAAGCAGCTGCATGGTCGACAGCCACTTTACAGGGAACCGGCCCAAACATGTTTCTCCCTGTGAAGTAGATAGGTAAGCATTATTATTCCCCCTTAACAGATAGGAAAACACAGAGAAAATAAGTGGCTTGTCCAGAGCTAGTTAGTTAGTTAGAGTCACAACTAGAACCCAGGTCTCCTGACTACAAGTCCCATGATCTAATCACATCACTACACTGCTCACAGAGTTCTCACAATTGCTGTGTAAAGCACAGTGGATTCAGTGCACAGAAGTTTGAACAAACATTTGTTTCACTACACACACACACACACACTCACTCACTCTCTCTCTCTCACGCTAAGGGCAAGTCTACACTATAAAATTAATTCAAGCTAAGTTCCGTTGACGTACAGCCGCCGCAGTAATTAAATCACTTTTGCATGTTCACTATGCTCCTTGGGTCAACAGTGCATGTCCTCACTACCAGGGCTTGCATCAATGCAGAGAGCAGTGAATAACTATCCCACTGTGCAGTTTGCCACCATCTAGCGCAGGGTGTTTTAGGAGGGGTTTGCAATGCCTCAGGAGGGCAAACGAGTTGCACAGGGGTGACTGGGAACATGGTTTCAACATCCCATGATGCAGTTTTCTCCATCCCAGGATTTTATCTGCATCCCATAATGTTTCGTGCCTCTTTTCAAAAGCCCTGCAAACCAGCAGGTCTGCCATCGGTGTGAGACGCATGGATCCTACACAGCTCTGCACTACTGTGATGAGTGTTGCAAGCACAATGTACCTGATCCTGCAGTATTTGCAGAGCCGCCAGAGGAGCCGGGCAGCAGAACAAGACAATTCCTTAGAGGCTGCCTTGCTGTTGGACCTAGAAACAAACAATTCAAGGTTGTTGTTGGCATTCATGGAGCAGCTGCAGACAGTGGAGCACCGGTTCTGGGCCAGAGAAACAAGTACTGACTGGTGGGATCGCATCATTATACAGGTATGGGATGACGAGCTGTGGCTGCAGAACTTTTGGATGCGCAAGGCCACATTCCTGGAAGTGTGTGTGGAACTTGCCCCAGCCCTCTGGCATAGCAACACCAAAATGAGAGCTGCATGGACAGTGGAGAAGCGAGTGGTGATGACTGTGTGGCAGTTTGCAATGCCAGATTGCTACCAATCAGTCGGGAATCAATTTGGAGTTAGGAAATCCACCGTGGGGGTTGCTGTGATGCAAGTGTGTCAGGCCATTAATTGCATCCTACTGCAAAGGACTGTGACTCTGGGCAACGTTCAAAACGTAGTGGATGGCTTTGCAGCAATTTGGCACCAGACCACCTTGCCACGGAGTACATCAACAGAAAGGGCTACTTTTCTATTGCAAGTGATGGTGAATCACCGGGGATGTTTTACCAACATCAGCGCAGGATGGTCAGGGAAGGTGTATGATGCACTCATCTTTAAGAACACAGGCCTGTTCAGAAAGCTGCAAGCAGGGACCTTCTTTCCAGACCGACAGATTACCATTGCGGATGTTGAGATGCCAATAGTGATCTGTCAAGACCCAGCCTACCCCTTATTTCTGTGGCTGTACACTGGCCACTTCAACAGCAGCAAGGAGCACTTCAGCTACAGGCTGAGCAAGTGCAGAATGACAGTTGAATGTGTCTTTGGCCATTTGAAAGGCCGCTGGTGCAGTCTACTCACAAGATTAGACCTCAGTGGGAAAAAAAATCTCAATGGTTATAGCTGCCTGCTGTGCACTTCATAATATCTGTGAAGCAAAGGGGGGACAGTTTCTGCCGGGGTGGAAGAGGAATGGTTATCTGCTGATTTTGAGCAGCCAGATATCAGGGCTATAAAAAGAGCTCAATCGGGAGCTATAGGGACTCAGGGAGTCATTGAAAGACCATCTTAATAGTGAGCCACAGTAATGTGTGTTTCTGTAGCATGCTCTGCCTGGCATTGTTTTTGTGCACCCTGGTATGAACCTTGTAATGAGTGCGGAGAGTAACATCACACATGTACCTATTGCTATAATCTCTGAATGATCCAAGACCCAGCCAGCATATGTTGTGAACTAGTAAAGATGAATTCAGTTTCCATAACTAGCTATTTATTCCAAATCCAGGCAAATAGACATATTTATAACTGAATGAGACTTTATAAATACAGGGGAAAATACCTTTGAAGAGGAAAGAACAGTAATTTTCATTTCACAAACACATACACCAACTGTGTCTCTCATGGGTCACTGTATGTGCACTGTGATTGTCTGTACTGTCCTCCAGGGTGGAGTGGTAGGTGTAGAGCAGCAGCCCCGGACACCACATGGAATGGGGGAGGGGAGGGGAAAGAGGTAGGGAGGTCCCAAAATGCAGTTCTCTGTGGGCTGCAAAGGGAGGTGAGCACAGGTCTGTTGAAACTGAAGGTCAACAAGTGTCTCCAGCATGGCTGTTTGCGTTTTGAGAAGCGTTAGCATGTCCTGCTGCATGTCTCTCTCCTGTGCTTTTCTCCTCTCTGCTCTATCCCTGTCTGTTCTGTCCATGATAGTGATCCTCCAAGCCTGTGCTCGGCTTGCAGGATCTCTTGGACCATGTCATCTCACGTCCTCTTCCTTCTCCTCCTTATCTGGCGGAGCTGCTCTGCCGATGTGAATGGAGAGTCCCTCAAGGCCACATTTCCAGCTGCAAAAGATACAATGCACAGAGCTACTATTGAGAGCGTATTCACAAGATAAATGGAAACTTGGCATACTGAACTGACTCCCTTTGGTCCACACAAGTTCCAAGCACTACATTCTCACTTCTCCTTGGGATTCATGGAGCACGGTGGCAGTCCCAACCATGGGACAGCGTGGGTGGGGGGGATTAGTGGGCAAGTTGGGACTATGGAGGAGGGTAGCTCACGGGCATGAGTATATGCGGATAGGGCCATTGAACTGAATACTGGCACCATTTTCTACCGGTGGTGGGTGGTGATTTTAGCTGATATCACACTCCTGAGGGTAATGGAGACCGAAAGGGAACAGCTCCTGCATGCGTCTGGCTACAGACCAGGTCCGTAGGCTGCTAGCTTGTATGCTGCAATGGTGCCTGCTGAAGTCATTGCTTAGTGGTGTTGGGAAATGTCCTACCACAGCAGAAAAAAATAAGGCAGCCCTCTCCAGAAATCTTCATCACAGAATTGAAGACTACCTTCAGGAACCTTTTGAGATCTCTATGGAGGATTCACAAGACATCCCGGTGCACATGAACTGTTCTGCAGGACCCCCTCTGCCTAATTATGCAGGGGAATGAGAAGCAGATAGCAACTCTACCTTTCTTAGTTATTTCATTACCTCTTCCTATTTAAAATTATTAAAAAAGAGTAAATGAACAGATGTGTCCCTGCAATATCAAAGTAAACTGCATATTTACCAGAGGTTCCTTCCCCTGCATCAGTCTTGCCCATGCTGGACTGTAGGGACTGATTCGACTGCTCTATAGTCAAGAACAGGTGCTGGTTCCCTGCATCACTGGATCCCCCAGTCACCTGTCCCTCATACTCCTCCTCCTCGCTGTGACTCCAGCTCCCCCAAAGTGTCCATAGGACTCTTGGTAATGGTGGTGTCTTTGCCAGGGATGGCACACAGCTCTTTATAAAAGCAGTATGTGTGCAGCTCCACACCAGAATGATTGTTAGTCTCCCGGTACATCTGCCACAGCTCCTTGACTTTCAGGTGGCAATTCTGCATGTCCCTCTTGTAGCCCTTCTCTACCATGCCACAAGTGATCTGCTCGTAGATATCTACCTTTTTATGGCTGGATCAGAGCTGTGCCTGCACAACCTCTTTTCCCCATGGACCCAGGACATCCACCACCACCTGTGTACTCCAGGCAGGAGTGCATCTGCAGCATGGGGCCAACTTGGTCAGCTGGGCAATTGCTAGGTGAGCTCTCCATGCCAAAAAAACAGGAAATGGAATTTCAAAATTTTGCAGGGCTTTAAACGGGAAGGGCGCAATCATGTGTATCTGGCCACCCGGCAGCAGAGTTCAAAACGGTGACCAGAGTGGTCACGGTAGGGCAGTGGTTCCCAAACTTGGTTTGCAGCTTGTTCAAGGTAAGCCCCTGGGAGGCCGTGAGATGTTTTGTTTACCTGAGCATCCGCAGGTACGGCTGCTTGCAGCTCCCAGTGGCCGTGATTCGCCATTCCCGGCCAAGTGTAAGCAAAATAATGCAGAGTCCAACGATGCAGCTTGATTCAACACTTACCTTACTAAACAACACACAAGACTTTTTAGTGAAATACAAAGAAACTGGATTCAAAGAAGCACAGGTTACAGCAAGAGAGTTTGCAGAGACACTTGGTGTAGAACCAAAATTTCCATGTCCAAACATGACAAGAGTTTCGAAAAAAAAGCAGCAAGCAGAATATGAAGGAGCAGATGAACCCATAGAAGATCCAGAAAAGAAACTGGAGGTTGAATTTTCTAATGTTGTGATGGATAAAGCAATACCTGCTGTTGATGAAAGGTTTAATACTTTACGAGCACACCATGAACAGTTTGGATTTTTGTATGACATAACTAAATTCAACGAAATAGGAAAACAAGAGCAGCTAATTACAAAGTGCAAGAACCTAGAGAGCCTCCTGAAGCATGGTGATAGTTTTGATTTAAATGGACTTGAACTGTACAAAGTCAGTGATGGACAATGTACAGTTTATTCATACCAGCAAACTTGACGACATATATACTATGTATATGTATGTATATATTTCCGTGTATATATATCTTCCAACTGTATTTTCCACTGCATGCATCCGATTAAGTGGGTTTTAGCCCACGAAAGCTTATGCCCAAATAAATTTGTTAGTCTCTAAGGTGCCACAAGTACTCCTCCTTCTTTTTGCTGATACAAACTAACACGGCTACCTCTTTGAAACATATTCTAATGTGTACATTGCCACTCGTATTCTTCTGATAATTCCTATAACAGTAGCATCAGGAGAACGGAGTTTCTTAAAACTAAAGCTCATTGACTGATCTTGCTATTCTTGCAATCGAACAAGACATCACTTTGTGTTTGTCATACGATGACATTATTACTGACTTTGCAGCCAAAAAAGCCAGAAAGATTGCTTTTAATTAAAAACAAATCCATGTTCCAATACCTCTTCATAGTAATTTCCAATAAAATATTGAAAAAATTTATTATTTGCATCATTCTATCAATAAATTAGAATTTTTTCTATAGCACTACTTTAGTGCAAGTCCATCAGCACTATAGTGTGCTTAATTTGTTTAAACTGTTTTTAATAAAGTGCATGTGGCAAGTTTTCGAATACTGTAAGCTTACGTTTGTGTTGCTAAGAGCAAGTCAGGCATAGGTGCACCAGTTTAATAATACTACATAGGGCCCATTAAATCCTGAGGACGGCCCTGTTGACCTAACTCTACAGTGTAGACCAGGCCACGCACCCCCCACACCCACATGCACACCCACACAGAGAGTTTTGGGTTTAAACCCAAACTGCAAAGTGAAACTCAGATGAAACTACCAATTTGACCTGGTTTTAAGCAAAAATCATACAAAACCAAAATATTCCACCTCATTGCTTCCAAAGGCTGTAGCTCAACCCAAGTTCATCAGAAAGCCCACAAACGTTGGGGAATTGAAACATGAACCCTGTTCCAAATCTCAGGCACAGCTTTAGTGTCAGCATTTCCATTCCGAAGCAGAACAATGCCCATTATGTTGTTCAATGTATGATTACTCAAGAGAAAAGAGTAACTTGATTTTTTAAAAGGCATTTCAACTACAACTATTCACCGCTATTTGGAATTTATATAGCTATAGGGTATGTCCTAGAAAATTAAAGTTTTACTTCCTTAGTTAATTTATTGCTAAAGCAATCAGGCAGACTGAGATTCCCTCCCCCCCTCCCCATTTACATCTGCTTCCCATGTTAGAAGAATATATTTCCACACATTGAAGTGTAAATCCTGCAGTCCTTACTGCAAAAATTAAAAGGATTACAAGGAACATGGTTACACTTATTATAAGGACTGCAGGTCTGGGCCCTGAGTGGGACACCCCACCCCCTAGCAAACAAATATTCCTAAATAAGTCAACAAACTGGCATCAACCTTAACTCGAGAAGTAGAAAGCCTCTCAACATATGCTGCCATAATATTTTAGTGGAAACAAAAACAAACAGCAACGCTTTGGATTTTAACATATGTCTTGTATCCTGATTCTGAAGTACACTTTGAAGATCGAGCAAGAAAAGAGCACAGATAGGGGTAGAACTGAACTCTACCTTGGTTTCATTCAGGCATTCTGGGCTTAGAATAAAGAGCACTGTGATCAGCAATCTCCTGTAAGCAAATACAAAGGCCAGAAGATTTTTACCTATTATGTAGATTGAATGGCTCATTTAAGAAGTAATAGTAGAATAAAATGGAATCACGCCTGCTGTACACAACACAAGACCAGGACTCAATCTCTGAGTAAAGTTATTATTGGAAGTTTTACCCATGAAAATATTTACCTTCAGAACTGTACCTTTTAGTACCAATGGTTTTGATCTCTAAGTGTTAATGAAAATTTGGCTCTGCTGAGTCGGAAGTTTACCAACGCTGCCGCCTCAGCTGTCATACACACGCTTCCACCTGCTCCAAACTGTCAAACATACACCTAATCCCAAGCCTGGAAGTCATTAAACTTTGACTCACTTTACATACATGTAACAACATAACTGTAAGTGTTCTTTGAATCAACAGAATCCCAGTTACAGGGCATGAGTGTGGCATAAGGATAAACAACATTCCACAAGTGAGGCTTAATAACCCGTCTTATTTTAATTTCTCATTTTCCATGTAGCAGAAATGAAACCTTATTTCAGTATGTTGGAAGAGGGGATTTTCCCAAAAACCTTCTGAAGGGTAAAATGGATTAGGGAAATAATTTTATTTGTATCTGTTGTCCCTTCAGTGCTCCCAGAAACTTGTGGATTGATGAGTGATGGACAATCACAAAAGTCAGATGTCCACTAAACAGTCAGACTAGCTCCTCATCCTACCAGGTGTCTCCCTTTCTCTTAGAGAGACCACCCATGTTGTGTTTTAAGAGATTTTCCTTATTAGGTTGAAGGACATTAGGCACCAATCTCCAATAAGAAGCTAAGTATGACTAAAACATCAATTGTCTCTTGAAAACAAGAACTGTACAGCAAAGGGGTCTTGATTTGTAAAGGCCAGTCCACCATCAGAATGACAAGCACAACAGACATCTCCCTTCTATCCCTAAATCCCTAACAGCAGCAACAATAACAAAAAGGGAAATGAATAGTCTAAATCAGAAAACACCCCACTCCCCAAATTAACCTCTAGTGCAAGTAGAGATTTTACCCCAAAAAGGGAAAAGTGCCAGAGACCCCATTAAGTGGTCTAGGGCCTTCAGTATTGAAGGTGCTCAGGAATTATGGTGATGGGCAGAGCTGATGAGAGGGGAGAACAAATGAAAATTGTATCAGGGCCCCAAGCTTGAGGGTCCCCAAAAACATATGTAATATCTGTGTAAATAAAGTGAAATGAGAGGGGGTGGGGCCCCAGCAAACATGATGTAGTGGAGCCCCAAATTTATCTCAATAGACCTAGTGATGGGTCCCAGGATAAACCCACAAGATAGATTTTTCATGTGACCTTTATTTCCCTGATATGTAGTTGGTCATGTTCCCTCTCCACCTTAACTTTATTTCTCGTTACTAATTATTTGTATTACCTAAAGCAGGGGTTTATTTTTTTATTTTTTTATTTATCGTCATTTATTTTTGTCAAGGCCCAAAGTTCTTGGTCAAGGTATAGTCAAGGTCCAGATTCCAGAGAAAATAATAAACATAATAACAGCAATGATAATAATAAGTAAATAAAAAGATTTTGAGGTCCAAAGCATCTGGCAGTCCGGATTTGGCTCACAGTCCACCTACTTATGACCCCAGACTTAGAGACTTGTAACTCCATGGTCCTAGATGCTATACAAACATAAAACAAAAATGAAGTCCCTGCCCCCAAACAGCTTACAATTATCTGTCTCTAACCTCTCCCTCTTTTTTCCTCTCCTCTTTTGCTTATATGGCATTTGCCTTTTCCTGCAAAGCACCTCCAGAGGAGGATCAGCGTTGTGCTGCTCCATACAGAATGGGGGGCAAAGCTTATTTTTATTTATACTACAGCAGTCTCAAATAGTTCCAGTCAGAAATCAAGGCCCCATTATTCTAGGCGGGGGGGGGGAGCGAGCACTTCCGGGCTCCGGAGCATTTCCTTGTTTGTCCAGTGTCCCGACCGCACATCGGTCGGGACGCGGGACAAACAAAGAAATATCGGGACAGTCTCGATAAAATTGGGACGTCTGGTCACCCTAGTGTGGACTGACGCATGTTCATTTTCATCATCTGAGTCAGATGCCACCAGCAGAAAGTTCATTTTCTTTTTTGGTGGTTTGGGTTCTGTAGTTTCTGCATCAGAGTGTTGCTCTTTTAAGACATCTAAAACCATGCTCCACACTTCGTCCCTCTCAGATTTTGGATGGCACTTCAGATTCTTAAACCTTGGGTTGAGTGCTGTAGCTATTTTTACAAATCTCACATCGGTACCTTCTTTGTGTTTTGTCAAATCTGCTGTGAAAGTGTTCTTAAAACGAACGTGTGCTGGGTCATCATCCGAGACTGCTATTACATGAAATATATGCAGAATATGGGTAAAACAGAGCAGGAGACATACAATTCTCCTCTCAAGGAGTACAATCACAAATTTAATTGATGCTTTTTTTTTTTTAAACTAGCATCATCAGTATGGAAACATGTCCTCTAGAATGGTGGCTGAAGCATGGAAGGGGCATACGAATGTTCAGCATATCTGGCATGTAAATACTTTGCAATGCCGGCTACAAGAGTGCCATGTGAATGCCTGTTCTCACTTTCAGGTGACATTGTAAATAAGAAGCAGGCAGCAGTATCTCCCATCAATGTAAACAAACTTGTTTATCTTACCGATTAGCAGAATAAGAAGTAGGACTGAGTGGACTTGTAGGTTCTGAAGTTTTACACTGTTTTGTTTTTCAGTGCAGTTATGTAACCAGAAAAAAATCTGCATTTGTAAGTTACATTTTCACGATAAAGAGATTGCACTTCAGTATTTGTATAAGGTGAATTGAAAAATACTATTTCTTTTATCATTTTTACAGTGCATATATTTGTAATCAAAAATAATAATATAAAGTGAGCTCTGTGCACTTTGTATTATGTGTTGCAATTGAAATCAATATTGAAAATGCTGTATAGAAAAACATCCAAAAATATTTAATACATTTCAATTGGTATTCTATGGTTATAAGTGCGATTAATCGCAATTTATTTTTTTTAATCATAGTTAATTTTTTTGAGTTAATCACATGATGAGTTAACTGTGATTTATCTCGTTAGACTGACCTCACACTTGGTAAAGCAACCCTCATCCTTTCATGTATTTATACCTGCTCCTGTATTTTTCACTTCATTCATCTGATGAACTGGGTTCTAGCCCACGAAAACTTATGCCCAAATAAATTTGTTAGTCTCTAAGGTGCCACAAGGACTCCTTGTTGTTTTTGTTGATACAGACTAACACGGCTACCACTCTGAAACCTGTGATTAATGAAAGCCCTAATTATCACATGACCTCACATCATGCAAAATTCATCACATTTTGACAGAGGTATCACATGCTAAGAGATGTGCTCTTCCACTGACTTGCACGGGAAAACAGGGCTGCCCAGTGTCCTGCAACTCATGTGACATGGATTTGCCAGCTCCGCCACACACATATAGCAGGGATTACTCTGCAGTACCTCCTCCCTGCCACCTGGGGCCACAGCTGCTCCCCCTTCCCTCTTCCTGTTCCCCCAATTGGATCTGAGTGGGGACAGCTGTAACAGAGGCAATGGTGGGACAGAAGTTGAGGGGGGCCCAGTACTGGTACTGGGCTATCCAGCATCCTCTCCAAAGAGCCCCCAAACTCTCTCCCACCCATTCCAGATGCAGCTGCTAAGCTCCACCTCCCCACACTGCTTGGGAGCAGGCAGAGATGACTAAGTCAAAGATTATAGTGGATATGCAAATATGCTCACTAAATAATTTGCACAGAATATGCAAAGCTGCAGAAAGTCCAGCGACCTATTGGTATTGCTGACCACATAGCCTCTCCAAGCTGAAAGGTCCTACAGTCAAATGGAGGAGTTTCCTAATAGGTTTAACCTTAGTTTGCATTAGCATTTTCAGTCTCTCTCTCTCAATTCACTGGTTGAGACCAGGACTGCCAGACAGGAACTCTGCCAATATACCTACCCACATAACTGACACAATGCCAGCTTCCACCTGTGTGAAAGGGAGCATTCCCTGTCCCCTACCTCACATCTGCAGATGGGTAGGGGCAAAGTCCTAGGAGGATAAATCTACTGGGTGGAGAGGATCGCATTGCAGGAGAGAGAGTATCACTTCCTATTAGTGGCAAAGTCCCCAATGGTGCAGGAGAAGTCTCATCTCCTGCAGTTCTTGCACCTTCACCCTGAAGCAGCTTGTAGAGGCTGCACTAGCTAGTCCCCGGTACCCCACACCATCCACAACTCATGGACTCTCTCTCCTCTCATCTCTGCTACATCATCCAGCAGAGAATGAGCGGGACAAAGCATGCACCATCTGGCGCCAGCAAGGGATGGAAATCATCAGATGTGCTCCAGGGATCAACATGCTGGATCCATCCCATATAAGCTGATCACAGGATTTACTGGACTCCGTACAGTTAACATTGCATGGCTAGAATGGCAGATGTCAAGTGTGGGAGACACAGCTCTTATAAAGCCTGGCTAACACCAAGTGCCCTATCACTGTCTGCTTTGGGAAGGATGTCATTAAAGGGATGGAACTGGCTGCAAAAGAGAACACAGTAATTGTTGTGTTGGGAAATCTAACCCACTTAAAGTGATCAAAGGAGGAGGAGGAGAGGGAATGGCTCCTGTGGACAGAACGGGTAGCTAAGCTAATTGTGCTGATAAACTGAAAGAGCAAACGGATACCAAACATGAAGCACTGGCCTCTTCACCAGGGCCAAATGGGACAACTCCCTTCATCCAGACTATAAAATGAACATCTACAATTACATCTGGATGCCATTACTAGAACTACATAGGAAGCAAATAGGGTGACGAGACAGCAAGTGTGAAAAATCGGGACCGGGGTAGGGGGGTAATAGGAGCCCACATAAGAAAAAGACTCAAAAATCAGGACTGTCCCTGTAAAATCAGGACATCTGGTCACCCTAGAAGCTGATGACCTTGTGCTTCTTGCACAAAGTGGCTTGATTATTTGGATACGGTGACTAGCCAGAGTTGGGTCATCCTCCATCTAATTTTGCATTCTCTGTTTTCTGGTCTGAACATCTGTTTTCATACACATTCAAGGGCTTTCTTTACCTACTGGCATGATTTCAATCACAAGTTTTACATTTTGGGGTGTTTCTCTTTGTTTGCTTTCCTTTATTTTAAAATCTAATGCATTTATTATAAATCCCAATGAATCAGTCAATCTGCTAACATTACTATGACCAGGTAAAGCACTATCAGGTCCATAGGATTAGTAAATGTAATAATATATACAAACGTCTCATACAAATAGGACACCTGGTTTATACTTTGGATTTAAAGTATTTAATAATGAACACCTGATGCCCTTCAGATTTTCACTCTCACTCTTGTTTCTTGAATGTTAAATAAAGTTTCCGTCTCATTAATCTAGAAAATGTAGATCTGATCTCTCTCTTTGAAGTAAGTGCTGTCTGTCTTTCCATGTATTATATGCCACTACAGTGGCTATAAAAAGAATGGTAAACTGTACATGGAAGACAAATGGATAGATCTGTTAGTAATGGAGTGTACGGTTATACTGGATGCCCACCAGGAGCGGCGCCAGGGTTTTTGGCGCCCTACGCAGGGGTCCTTCCGCGCTCCTGGTCGTCGTCGGCAATTCTGCGGCGGGGGGGTCCTTCCGTGCTCCCGGTCGTTGGGGCACTTTGACGGTGGGTCCCGGAGCGAGTGAAGGACCCGCCGCAGAATTGCCGCCGAAGACCCGGAGCGCGGAAGGACCCCCCCGCCAACGAATTGCCGCCAACGGCGGCAAAATGCCACCCCCCCAAATCCTGGTGCCCTAGGCGACCGCCTAGGTCACCTAAATGGAAGTGCCGGCCCTGATACCCACATGCCTTGAATGCACTGAGAAGCATGAGGTCAAAGGCCACGTGATTTCAACAATCCCAGAAGCAAAGGAATCCTACATAACTGCACTGTTTGACACAGTCCATCTTCTGGGAATTACTTTGTTAAATGTTTACAACAACCTGTTAATGGGAAAGGCAGTGTGATCTAATTGTTAAAAGCAAAGGCCTGTGTGCTTCTATTTCCTGATCTGACAATAATTCATTCGGACCATGGACAAATCACTGCACTTGTACCTCAGTTTACCCATCTACAAAACAGAAATAATACTTACACATTCCACCTGGATTGGGGGGAGAGGGGGAGAAGGGTTGTGAGGTTTAATTAAACTTTATACAGCATTTTGCAATCCTAGCCTGAAAGGTGCTGCATACAAAGTATGAGTAAAAAGCTCTGCTCTGCTTTATGGAAACCTTCCCTGGCCAGTCAGATTGCTCCTGTCCTGTCATAAAGCCCATGTGAAACACAAATAAAGTGCCGACTGAGTAGCTTGGGTGTGACGTTATTTCACGGCAGCGATTGGCTGAGCTGTGCTCACAAACCCCAAGCCCGGGGCAGTCTCGCCGTTGTTGCTAAGCCAGCCGAGAGTCCCGGCTAGAAACACCGCGCCAGTGACAGCAGAAAGCTCCGGCTCCTTCCCCGGGCTCTGGAAGAGGCGATGAAGGGGGCAGCAGGACGGACCCTGCCCCTGCTCGCTCGGAACCGGTCCCAAAGCCCCGCCGACGCTTAACCCACCTCCCGCCGCCGTGCGCTGCCGCTGCTTCCATCCGTCACACCCAGGCGCCAGCTGCCCGCCCCGGGGCAGAGAGTCCGAGCGGCTGCGCGCTGGGCAAAGCCTGCGGCCCCGGGAGCGCCCCCACAGCGGCGCTGGGAGGCGCCAGCCCCGAGCACTCACCCGCTAGCTGCAGCCTCCCGGCGTTCCGAGCGCCTAGTGCAGCTGCCGGCGCTGCCAAGCCCCTTCCCAGCCAGCCCCCAAGGGGGTGGGGCCCGTCTGCGGCTCGGGGCCAGAGTCCGGCGCGAGCAGCAGCTGCGCACCCCCGGCTGCTCCAGACCCCAGCCCGCTGTAGCCGCGCCCCTCACACGCGCCTCACCTGGGCGGCTGCTCCGCCGGGGCGGGGCGGGGCTTGCTCCCTCCCGGGGCGGGCTCCAGGTAAGGAGCGCCGGGTGCGAAGTCCCTGCCGGCTGGGGCTCGGTGCTTCGCTGGCTGAGCAGTCGAGCCTGGCCGCAGCCTTCTCCTCCCATCTCAGGGAGCTCCCCTGAAGCCCTGGGGCGCTGGCAGGGCGCCAGGGACAAGGTCTATCCCCAGAGCTAGCACCCACCCAGGGCAGGCTCCAGGCACCAGCACAGGAAGCAGGTGCTTGGGGCGGCAGGTCCCAGTCTTGGCAGCAATTCGGCGGCGGGTCCCTCAGTCCCTCTCAGAGGGAAGGACCGGCCACCGAATTCCTGCCGAAGAATGAAGCCGTGCGTTAGAGCAGCCGCCAAAGTGCCACTGACTGCGGCTTTATCTTTTTTCTTCTTCTTCTTCACTGCTTGGGGCAGCAAAAAAGCTAGAGCCGTCCCTGCCCCCTTCAGCGAGCTGAAGCCAGAGTGCAGGGCCCCTGGGGATTTCCAGAGTGCTGCTTAGCAAGGGGGTGAAGGAGCAGTAGGCGCCAGCTCTGCCATGGGGCAAGGCTGCTCTGGGACCTCCCCCTTACAGTAGGGTTTGACCCTACAGTCATGCTTGTGGGCACTTGGTACAGGTAGCTGGTCCCTAGCTAGGCTTGCCACAGGAGAATGAGCCAGCCCCCAGGCACCTGAGAGTTTCTTAGTGCCTAGGTGGCTAGGCAGCAGTTACTCAGCTCAGGAACACCTGGGCCTGATGACAGGTCAGGAGGGCTCACTGAAGAAGCCAGAATGCAGAGGAAGCTCCTGAGGAGAGGGACTGCTCTGGGGAGCTGGTCAGAGAGTGCCCCAGGAAATGAACTCCTAGAGCAGGGGTGTGACACTCTGTAATCTCCAGGGAACACCCTGCACCCCCATGTTCATCCGTATAATATGACTGTGTGGTATCCAATGCAAAGTTTGTCATGTCGAGTGTCTTCGGAAGGCTCATGATGCACTGAGCATTGTTGTTATAGGTTGTAATTTCAGGTATATAGTTATGAGCAGGGCCGGCTTTAAGCCAATTCGGCCGATTCCCCGGAATGGGGCCCTGCACCTAAGAGGGCCCCGCAACGTCCAGGGCTGCCGGCGGAGCGGGGGGGGGAAAAAAAGCCGTGTCCTGCTTCTCCTCCCTCCCTCCAGCGCTTGCGCCGCCATACAGCTGATCAGCGCAAGCCTGGGAGGGAGGGGTGAGGAGGAGGAATGCGGCATGCTTGGGGAAGACGCGGGGCCAGGGCAGGGATTTGGGGAGGGATCCAATGGGGCAGTGAGGGGTGGGGCTGAGGGCGGGGCCAGGGCGGAGATTTGGGGAGGGATCCGAGGGGGCAGAGTCAGGGTGGAGTTGGGGCGGGGGGGCGTGAGACAATTCACGTCCCGGCATGGGGCCCCGCACCTGCTAAAGCCAGCCCTGGTTATGAGGCTGAAAATGTGTCCTCATGGCTTAAAACAAGCCCAGGCAAAAACTTTCCAGGAACAGAGAGGCAGTTCACACCTCATCAGAGCATGTAAGGGACAAACCCAGCCCAGCCTCACAGGAACAAAGGACACTGGCCTAGGCAGCAACAAAGGATCTGTTGGACTCTCGAGTGAGTCACCCCCCTTCCCTTGTGCAGTTTAGGACTAAGATGAGGTAATGCTCACCTGACTCTGAAGGGGGGGGTGCAATGCTCTTTCTCTCTCTTCCATCTCCATCTACAGACATCACCACCAAGCAACTAAACCGCTGATCAAAGGGAAGAGCCTGGATGAAGGACAACCAGCCAGCCTGTGGTGAGAAGCATCTAAGTTTGTAAGGGCACTGAAAGTGTTAAGATTAGCTTAGAATACATTTTGCTTTTATTTCATTTGACCAAATCTGACTTCTTGTTCTTTGACTTATAATCACTTTAAATCTATCTTTAGTAGTTAATAAATTTGTTTGTTTATTCTACCTGAGCAGTGCATTTGGTTTGAAGCATGTCAGAGACTTCCCTTGGGATAATAAGCCTGGTACATATCTGTTTCTTTGTTAAATTGATGAACTCATATAAGCTTGCAGCATCCAGCAGGCATAACTTGGACACTGCAAGATGGAGGTTCCTAGGATTGTGTCTGGGACCGGAGATATTAGCTAGTGTCATTCAGTTGCACAATCCAAGCAGCTTACATGCTAGAGGCTGTGCATGAACAGCCCAGGAGCGGGGGGTCTCACAGCAGAGCAGGGTAAGGCTGGCTCCCAGAGTCATACTGGAGTGACCTAGCAGATCACCAGTCCAGATAACACCAGGGGAACGTCACAAGGGATTCTCAACCTTTTTCTTTCTGAGGCCCCCGCAACATGCCATAAAAACTCCAGGGCCCAGCAGGGGAGCGGGGTACTCGGGCGTAGGTGTAATTTGACTTCTGTTTTGGGTGGGCAGGGGCCAGCAGGGTTCAAGCCAGCTCTACATGACAGGGTTTGGGAAAGGAGCACAACCTCCACCCCCCTGACTCACCTCAGCAGGCCACGCACCTGTCTAGGCAGGGTGGGTAGGGGGGTAACCAAAAATTATAACTCAATGGTGGGGGCCTCAGCTCAAAAAGTTTGAGAACAGTTTAGGGCTGTGTGCAGGCAGGGCGGTAGCTAGGGGTTCACTCAGGGTGCAAGGACGGATAGCTCAGAGTGCAGGGAGAGGGGTAGTTAGGGGTTCTCCCCCCTGCAGCTGCGCTCCCTGTTCCCCCAGGGCTCTGCCAGCCATGAAGTTGGTCCCCAGCCCAACAGCTCTTACCAGCTGTGTGAGCGAAGGAGGCTGGGAGCTGAGCAGCAGCTTCAACTCCCTGCAGCAGCAGGAGACAAGGGAACAGTGCCATTGCCTGCTCCATGGTACCAGCAGCTGTCCCGTACTGCCCGGCTCCGGCTGCCCGCCTCCGACCTGGCTAGGGGACGGGGAGTATAAAGCTGCCTACGACAGGACTGCCCTGCTCTTGCACTGCAGTTTGGGGGTGGGCAACACCCCCATGCTCCCCAACTCTGTCCCATGGAGGGCCCTGGGGAATCAGGGCTTCAGCCCCGCGGGAGGTGCTTGGGCTCTGGGTTTTAGCTGTGGGGCCCCGTGGCCCCCCTGAAAAGGTTCACAAACCCCCAGGGGGCTGCACACCCCCTATTGAGAACCACTGTCATAGAGGGAAGAAGTTCTGAAAGGGGAGAGCTAGGAATGTGCCAGGGCCCAAGGGACACCTGGGCCCAGCAAAAGAAGCCTCCCAGACAGCAGTAGGTAGTCCAGATTGTGGTGGAACTACATGCAATGCCAGAGAAGAGTTGTAGTGGTTTGCCCTCTGCAGGGGCCCTGAGTTCTGTGGGGGGATGCTTCCCCAGGTGGTGACAAGAGGCCTGACTCCAGAAAAGGTAAGGCGCCTGGATGGAGGAGACAGAGGAAAGCAAGTGGGACAGATAGCCTTAGTCATAACTAGGAAGTAGAGTTAACGTTAGGGTAAGATTTTGTCATGGATATTTTTAGCAAAAGTCACTGATAGGTAATGGGCAATAAACAAAAATTGATGGAAGCCTGTGACCAGGGTCCCCACACTGCCTGCAAAGGTTGGGCAGTTCTGGGGGCCACTCCGAGCTCTGGGGATCCCCACCGCCTGTGGGGACTTGGAGCTCCAGGGGAGTCCCCTTCCACCCATGTTGGACAGGAGCTGGGGAGGGTCCCCCCACCACCCATAGTAGCTGGGAACTCCAGGGGCCCCCAGCACCCACAGCCACGAGGACCTGTGGAATCTTGTGTCGTCCTCCCCCCCCCCCCTCGCAGTGGGGGGACCCTGAAGCTCCTGGCTGACTGGGATGAATTCACAGAGGTCGTGGAAGTCATGGAATCCATGTCTTCCAGCAACCTCTGTGAAAAAATTGTGTAGCCTTAGTTATGATCCTGCTGTGAAGGCTTCCTCTTGTACCAGGTTGTGGCCTTTTGTTAAATAAACTAGACCCCTAAAAGCCTCACTGAACTAACTGAAAGACCATTAGGCTGAGGCAAGGATACAACTACTTTCTGCAACAGACTGTCAGGGTACACTCTAGGGTGAGTATCCATCATAACTCTTTCATTGCTGATTAAAGTACTGTTAACCGATTTGTGTCATTCTTAGGCTTCAGAATCAACAGCCCATTGCAATAAGGGACAATTTACACTGCTCTGAATTATATTTTAGGCTGTCCAAAGATTCAGGCAAAAACTACACCATTGGTTGACACTTAGTCAGGGGTCCTGAGCAGGGCCGGCTCCAGGCACCAGGCACCCAAGCTGGTGCTTGGGGCAGCACTTGGAGGGGGGCGGTGCGGCGCGGCGGCCGCCGGGGAGATCGGGGCCACAGCAGGGCTCGCCGCCCTCCCCCCGGCGCTCTGGCCGCCCTCCCCCGGCCGCCGGGGGGAGAGCGGCGAGCCCTAGCCGGGGCTCGCTGCCCTGCGCTCTGGCCGCGGGGGGGGAGAGCCGAGCCCCAGCCGGGGCTCCGGCTGCCCTCCCCCCAGGGCTCCGGCTGCCCTCCCCCCGGGGCTCGCTGCCCTCCCCCCGGGGCTCCGGCCGCCCCCCCCCCCCGCGGGGGGGGGCGGCCGGAGGCTTTTTCGCCTGGGGCGGCGAAAAAGCCAGAGCCGGCCCTGGTCCTGAGAGCCACTGAACCAAACTGTAAACCATGTATATAATGGAAACCACTTCAAGCCAGGGGATCAGCATCATCCCCAGCACCTATGCACTTAGTTCACATCTTTAAGATTATCTTCACAACCACATAGGCTAGACTTTTTTATTTTAAATAAAAATTCAGAGTATTTCTGGCATTTGGCTTCTTGTAATTAAAACCAAAACCATCTTACCTATCCACTGTGAATCAAACAGTAGGGGTTGAATTGGGCTATGTATTAACTTTTATCTGCATCACAATTTCAGGGCTGCACATCAGCTAGTAATTACTTCATTACTCCTAAACCTGAATGTAAATCTTGAATTTATTTGGTGAGTTATCTTGCTTTACTGACCACATATTGTTAATTTAATTTGAGCTGGACATCCCCGCCAAACCCACCTAAAAACAAAACAGTGGCGTGAACACACTTAATCAACCTCCTCCCCAGTTTAAAATTCCTAATCCTATAAACTTTCCCAAGTGTGCCTACTTGGAATCCTGGTGAGTGGGGCGGGAGAGGTTCTGACAATGCAGAAAAATTTGCTGGATGAAGGCTTAAGACACATTTCCAATTAATTCTACAAACTGTAGTTGAGAAAATATATAGAAAGATAATTCATTTTATTAGCCTGATCAGCTTTCAGAGTCACAGAATCAGAGTGAAAAAAGAATGGAGTCTTGCAACAAAAAATTAAACTTGTTTTTAGCTAAGGCATAAGATAGGTTAGTGAAGTAAATATATAGTAGAACAATTGGTTATTTTTATTAAATGGGGAGTTAGTATCAAACTAGATGCGTGGCACATTACAAAAGTGACTTACAACATAAATGTTTTTGTATACCAAGCTCCTTGATTTAATATTTGTTCAGTTAGGTGGGAATCTGCACTGACTTTCGGAGGGAATGAAAGAAGAAATGTAAATTGGAGCCAGTATTTTAAAGTAAATATAGTGCTCATGAAAGAAGCTGCCTTGACAGCCCAGGTGACAAGCTATAAGAGATCCAGCATGGGCAGTGAGAGTGCACATTTAACTCACCAATGTCCCTGTTGATCACCAAACTTTCATCAACTGAACTTTACAGACAACACTTTTTTGACATTAAGGACTCAATTGTCTACTAATGTTTCTGTTTCGGGACTGAAGAGCTGCTCTTTGCAAGACTGAGAAGTCAAATATTTTGCAGTTCCCATTTAAAAATAATATTGGCCTTCAATTTAAGTACCCAAGTTTGGCATGGTTAGAAGAGAAATGTATTATAGCATTCCCAGCGTCTTGTCAAGAATACATTCTCATCTAAATTGGTAGCTTTACGTGGAATTAATATTTTAGTAGTTGAACTAATCTCTTCTAGAGATAGAAAAATCTTATCTTTTGCTCCTTATTGTAGTTCGGCAAACTGAATTTTGAAAAGGAAGTGGAGAGAGAGAAGGTAATTAACTGATGCAATCCAACTCTCTGAACAGAAAACCGTTGGATATTCCCGCAAGCCTTTTGCTTGGTTATTGAACTTGACCTCCAGGCACAAGTTTATCTGTGGGGACTTTTTTGGGGGGGATGTTTGGTTTTTTTGTACCTCATGGGAAAATATATTCTCTCCCCTCCTAGTATCTGCCTTTGCTTGCAAGGCTGAGGAAAAAATGTCCAGGATTGAGTTTCCTGATTTACTCTCTTTAACCCTAAAATGGGGAAACTTCCTCATGCTGCTGAATTTGAAGCTTTTTGTTCTGTATACATGGCTTTTGAGCCAGCATATAGAAATTTTTCACCATACACTGAAAACTAATAAGAAAAAGTGTTTAAATTTAAGTATCAAAATAATGGTTAACTCCCAGATTTAATGGCAGAATAACCTCCATTCCCACAACAGTGATCAGCAGAGAAACAGACTGGAAAATAGTCTATCCAAGAACAGGATTATGTACATATATTTTAGCTGGTCAGTGGCATAGTAGTCAGCAATCACAAGGCCAGCAGCTGAAATTTGCAATGCCTACTGTGAAGTAAGAGGCCTTCATCTGGCATTGAGCATCTATCATGAACAAGGAGCTGCCTATTGCTGACAGAAGAGCCCCCTGCCCACGAATGCTATTTTGAGTGTGTAAATGTTGGTATGGATCCCAGGTGAAGCAACGGAATGGAACATATGGTGAAGATGCAAGTGATGATGAATGTCAGCTCATGCACTTTTTCAATAGAGGGTATGTTTATACAGGAAAAAAAGAGACCTGTGGCAGTGAGTCTCAGAGCACAAATGTCTACACTGCTATTTTTAGCTTGTTTGTGTGAGCCCTTTGAACACAAAAGTTGACCTAGACTCGCTGACATGGATTATTATTATTATTATTTTTTTTTTTGGTGCCTATGGGTATCCAGAGAAATAATCAACTTTTATATCAAGCCTAAACTCCCTCGTAGTTTAATTCTCAAATAAGGGTTTTAGTGCATCATTTAAACAGAAATTTAACAATACCAAACATTAGATGGCTCAGAAAGGGAAGTAGTGAGGATGCAAGAGCCTTCCCCCATTGCACTGTATGTGTAGAGGCTTGCTATAATTGGAGCACAGAAAGCAGACAGTGTCACTATGATTAAGCTCCCTAAAGGGGATAGAACGAGAGCAGGATTATGCCCTGCCATCTCTCCCTCACATATGCCAGCCAGCAAAGCATGGGTGGATGGAAGATTTGGGTGGGGAGCTGGAAGGGAAGAAGCACTTGTAAAAGGGGGGTAGAGTCCCCACTCCCGCACATGCTCCCCTAGAGCACATGGGAAAACTCTGACTACCTCACACCTTTAGGGGAGGATTAAAATGCAGACATTTTTCAAGTGCTCCAGTACATTTATACTGCTTGCCACAAAAATAATTAACTTCCATAATGCCAGGAGCTGAGATTTCTTGGTGAAAAAAGCCAAAAAGACATGTCGGCACCATAGATGTTGTTAATACATGCCACAAACACAGCATACAAGAAAGTTTAATTCAATTTTATTTTCCACTTCAACAGTTTTTAAATGATACATCATGCAGTCTGCCAGTGTATCCATACATCTTTAATAGATAGTAATTTAGAACCAAGATTAAAAGATTTATCCATGGAAGGGGGAGAGGGGTTCAGATCTGCTGTTAAGAGTTTAATACATTACAGCATCATTTGCTGTAGTGGCAATTTATTCCCCTTGTTACCACCAAAACGTGTCCACAATTTAATTTTTCCTAAAATGAACACTACTGTACAGATACACAGAGCCCAGAAAATACACATCTGCAGTACACATTACACACTTTACAAACTAGACACGTATAATTCTACAGAATGCCTCAGTCCCCATAGTCCTCCTGAAATGAGAAGTATTTCAAATTGACAGACAAAGTTGTTTAAGACAGACTCTGAAGTGTGGTTTCTGTAGTTGTTTAGCAGATATTTGTGTGTTTTTCAGTTCATAAAGTCCTTAAAGCAAAAATATCACAGCAAAGGTCAATTAAGATTATCCTGCTAGTATGATTTAATGATTCCCTTTCTTGTCATGGGTATCTTCTTTATATTATAAAAAGTTATTTCCCCCTCCTTGCTGTCCCCCCCCCCCAAAGGAAAATTACATTCACGCTATTGTATGAAGCCACAATCCTCAAACACTTATTCCTTTCAGATATATGGAATCCAAAGAGTGATTTGGTTTAGTTAGAGATTTGTTCATATTTAATGAACTGATGAGGATTACACTCTATTTCACATATTCTACAGTTACAAATTTACCTGAGAACTGCAAGGGTATGTTAATTCCTGGTTCTTCATGAATTGAAGTTTAAAAAAGTCACTCAGAAGTCTGTTGTAGACAGACATTAACGTAGTTAAGAATCTATTTTTAGAAGGTTCCAATACATTCAGGATAATCTATTCTCACCCTTGTTTGGTGAAATACACACTTGGTTGCATCTATCAGCCAGGATCTTTCAAGCTTTTAAAGCATTCCTTACTTTCAGCAAAAACAAAAACACATTTCAATAAATAAAAGATGAATTTGAGGATAAAACTCAAGATAATAGAACTCATTAGTAAAAAAAAAAAAACAACTGAGCAGAACATGCTGTTAATTAGTAGCAAAATGAAAAACGTGCACTTTAGTTCCATATTGCAAGTCAATCCATGAAAGCATCTCCATTATCTTAGTAAAACTTGTCCTGTGTGAAGTTTTACATATGAAATTTAATCTAAATTATTTAACTCAGTTTCCTTGCAAACAAACATCTAGAATAAATATGTAATATGACATTCAAAAAGGAAGCACAACAGTATTAATTGAAATAGCAAAATACAGACTTTTGAGCTCTGAGTAGCAGAGGTGTGGTTTCCATTTGTGTACAAAATATGTAAGATACTGTAAAAGTAGTACAAAAATGTTGAATGCAAATTATGTAGGATGAAATTAAACCGTTACCTAAAACAGTCTTAAGAATGGAAGATACTAGCAGCAGCATAAATTATAGCAACACATTCATGAGTTCAAATTATAGAAATTTTCAGTCCTCCATTTTGAGGATTACAGTATAATATACCTCTTCAGCATTTCAGTGATAAAGTTATCATAGGTAGGATCTAAAAGTTAACTCTGAGGCGCTTAAGTGATCTAAGCTAGATGGACTGACTGGCTGATCAGCACTAGCATGATTATCTAAGAAACATCAGAGTTAACTCATCAATGAAACTGAAGATAACTATCTAAACTGTTATGCATAACAGGATGATTTTGCTTTTTGTTCTGATGTGGAACCTGGGCTTTGTTTTTAAGCTAGAAGCAATTTTTAAATATAGCTGTGTGACAGATTTCAAATCAAGGATACAGGAAAAACATATTCTACAGTAGTCCAGTTATATGACTTCAGCGTATGAAGAAATAATACAGAATGTTTGCTGTACAATAAAATGATAGTAATTCATAGTTGGCATTCCACTCAGACAACGGTTTTAGAAACAAAAGAAGAAGAGAGTTGATACTTTGTTAAATATACAAATTTTAGCTATACACGGCTATCAAGATAGCACAGGGTAACTTTGAAATAGTCCCATTACTGGAAATCGCATATGACAAGTTCACAGTTCATTTTCCTGGTGGTGCCTATGCACATATTTTAAAGAAAAATAAAAAATGAAACCTAGGAAAATACAAAATAAATTAAATGCAAATTTGCAGTCTTTATTAAATACTTTTAACAAAATGCTCCCCAAAATAGTGCAACATTTAAAAAAAATAAATTAAATCCAACTTACTGTGCTATAATTGAGAGCTTTCTAAATAATTTGTGTAGAAAAAAAATGTCTGAAGTCAATTCAGAATCTTTAGATATTCTCTATAGCAGGTTAAATATTTTTAAATATATGTCTACCAACACACAGGACACATTCAGAACCCCCAAACTAACCCTAACATTAAATAAGAATTAACAGCAGCAACCAAGACTAAAGGGGTATACTCTTGCTTTAGTCATCTTGAAATCTATACTGCTTTAAGACATAGTTTGATATGCACATGTGAAACAAAAGCAGTAGGTATACAACATAAGAGCTTTGACTTTGGCCTGCTAACCTAGCTTTTCCATGGTGATTCCAGTGCCCCGTGCTGTGAAGGTGGAAACTTCATATCTGGCACTAAAAGAGAATCCAAAAAAGGCAAGTAGTCTCATTATTGGTTGAATGAGCTAAAGTTATCCAGAGGCAGACTTGCATATTATCAAGTTCCAGTATGAATTTATTATTTACATTCTTTGCCCCTATATTAACATGTGCCATCTTCCTAAATTCTCTTTGCACAGCACAATTGAAGTATGTACCCCCATACTCTCTTAGGAGCACTCAATAGAATTTTCTCTAGGTATCCAAGAGACTATTAGCTCCCATTTCTGAATTCCAATATGAACATATCAGGGCTTGCCAGAAAAATGATGGGAGGGGGAAGCATCTCACTTTTTTTCAAAACAAGATTTCTGCAGCATTTTGAAAACGTTCAGAATTTCATGATAAACAATGCTTATAAACTCAATGGCTAGCTATCAAATTCAGGGAATACTCATCTCATCATAGGCAGAATTACAAGCAGATCAGATGTTAAGATAGTTGGTGTGACCACTGAACTTCAAAATGTAATGCTATACTAACAGATTTCTCTCCATTCCATAGTTTGATCTTTAATAGGTATGATAGTAAAGGATATTTTTATACAGGTCCAAAGATTTTACCAGGATATTAAAAATGCTTCTTTGGGGAAATTTACTTCAGAAAATGTGTTTAAACTATTTTAATAATATAGCAGCACATTTTCATCCCCTAAAAATATAAAATAATATGTATATTATACAGTAAATCAGTCATGATAGAACACAATCAGCTGCCTTTGATGGCACTTGGTCGATGAATGATTAACTCTTTGATGTCAGAAGTCAGGATTTACTGATGCCACAGAGTACTTCAAACAGCATCAGTGCCAGCAGAGAAGCCCTAACTTAACCAGCGCCAAGGGGTAAAATGAAGTCAATGGAAGATATTTTGAATGGCAGACCTTCTATTGTTACTTAGATGGATATGTTACAGATATTGTACATGTTTCCAAAGAAGAGCTGAGCTGAACACACTTCTGTACACATGGAGATTCTATGAAGCTCAAATTATTTGAAAAAAAGTGCACTGCAGATGGCTGTAGAAAGTACATGATGAACAGGATGCAGAGCAGGTTGAAGAATAAAAAAAAATATCAGTGAATTAATGTCTGTCTTTTAACATGCTACGTGGCGCCTGACCTGTCAAAAGAGGAGGAGAGAGAGAAAAAAAAAAGTTAGTGAACATTTAGGTCAGCAAGGGAACATTTATTGGGTCCAATCCTGTAAACACACTACTCACATAAAGAGCTTTAAGCACGGGAGTAGTCCAGATATCATAAATGGAATTACTCAGATGCTTAAAGTTAAACATGCGTCTAAGCGTTTGCAGGATGGGGCCTTAGACAGTAAGCTATGAGGGCAGGGAATTTTTTCTTGTCTATTTTTAAAGCTCCTAGTACACAATTGGCACAATACATTAATATTAATAACCATGGTGAAAATCATTCTTTTCCATCTAAAATGTAATAGGGTGTCCTCATTTAAATATGTCCCATTGGACTATTTACAATCATAGAGTACTTACTTGTTTTTTTCCTCTTTTCCCCTCAACCTTTTAATAGGGCTTTCCCTCTATTGCTAGGTATATGGATATAACAATAGAGATGTACAATTTCAGAATGGGATATATTTAAAGGTGGTTTTAGGTAGCTAAATATCTTTACTATCAAGCCCATTTGTCTAAATATTATTTAGTAAGGAACATATCTGTATTTGAGTTTGTAACCACAGCAGGATGTGGATAAAAAAAAACAAATCACATCCAAAGGTTCAATGTATGTCTTAACATAGAGATACTCATCTGCTTGTACAACCTACATCGTTCTTATCCACCACAAATAATGGAAACAAACAATTTTAGGAAACAAAGTTCAAGGTATATAAAACAGCCAAGTACAAGGGGAAGCTACTTAAAGTACATTAAAATAATTTCACAAACAGCAACTTGGAAGAATTGGCTTCCAAGAAAAATATTTGATTTTAAATCATGTCACAGGCTTCCCATTATATATCAAAATTCCCTGTTTCATTTGCCTATCACTAAACAAATTAATATATTTAATACTTTTCTGCATGCCTGGTTATAACAATAAGTGGAGATTAGAGGAAGATCAAAGTCTTGCTGCCAGGCAATCCAATTATTCACTTTTTCTTGTAAGTTTGTTATGGTAAATAAAAAAAGAATAAATGCTGTTATCCAAAATGCAATTAAAAAGTCAATGGAGCCAACATTTCTTTTTACTTGTGTTTTCAATACCAAAACACTGAATTTTTTTCTTTAAGTTTGCTTTGAAACAAATGCAGGGACAGTATGTCAGCTTCTACTCACTCTGCTTGTAAATTCTTGCCAACTAACCAGAGCAGTTTTTAATATATGCTTTTTATTGGTTGATTAAATAATGTTCTAGCTTGCGTAAGGATGAGGAGGTGCTGGGAACATACCATAGATTTCAGGATTAGGAAAAGGCACAGATATACATGACTAGCCTATGTTTACACAGTATTTCATTTATACAGATCCCAACACATATTGCTTTCATAATTTCAATAGACCACGGAGTGGCATTACTTCTATTGTAAAAGTATTTCCATTTGAATTTCCCCACCTCTTACTAAATAAGGTGTCATGCAAATTTCAGCAAATATCAAGTAAGAGGAGGAGGAGCAGGGAACAAGCCTCCTTGAAGACTGAAACATGAAGACATTCATATATCATCAAGGAAGAACTGAATACATTTGTAGGCTTCCTACCTATCATTGGCTAGTCTGTTTGGTATTTCCACACAGATAATAGGCTCCAAGCACACCAGCTTGCTTATTTGTATATCATTATCTGGATAATGATTTCCAGGTTGCAGGTCAGCATTTCAGAGTAGTGTTGCTGGAGTGCTGGTAGCAAACAAAGTTTTGGGGAATGCTTTTGTGTTCATTAAGCTTCTCTCTAACAAGGTGGTTTGTGAGAGAGAGAGTTGTGAAATGCTTTGGCTTTCCACACTTGACCCTCCAAGGCTCAGATCCTCAGCTGCACCAGAGCTCTGCTCAGTGTCACTTTTCTGCTCCCCCGATTCCTGGGATTGTGGAGGCAGGTCCAGCCCCAGCTATAATTAGAGCAGGATCAGGAATGCTTTAAACTATGCCTGGATGTCACAGCCCCCCAAAAGCCACTGAGCAGCCATGAATGGCCATAGTGCCACACTGCTCTGGGCATGCCCCCAGAACAAGAACTGCTGCATTTTTTTTCTCTTCTTCAGCACCCAGCTCAAAGTCAACAACGTGAATTACTATGGTCACACTTCAAGGATCAGTCAGGCCCTGACTTTGTGTTTTATTTATTCACTTTTTTTAAAAGCTGCTATTAATACAAGTATCAGGGGTAGCCGTGTTAGTCTGTATCCACAAAAACAACAAGGAGTCCGGTGGCACCGTAAGGACTGTCCGATTCATCTGGGCATAAGCTTTCATGGGTAAAAAAACCTCACTTGCATCTGAAGAAGTGAGGTTTTTTACCCATGAAAGCTTATGCCCAAATAAATCTGTTAGTCTTTAAGGTGCCACCGGACTCCTTGTTGTTTTTATTAATACAAATTATTTTTATAAAACTTAAAAAAAAATACATGAAAACAACTCATTTAGGTTTGAGCATTCCCTGCAGTGTTTGCATCCTAGACATTTGTATGACAGCATGAAAAGCAGAAAGTGAAAACTGACTACTCTATTTGCAATGTCCAAACCGAACAAAATTCAGCAACCTCCTTCTGACCCCCTGCACCATCCCTTCTCCTCTTCACCAGATGAATGGTGAAAAATAAACTGCAAATTTCAAATGGCTCATTTAAAAAATTTAAGTTGCATTTAGTAACACAAGTTGACTCTTCTTTTACATGTAGTTTTTAACTTGGCCATGTATCTTTACATTCCCTGGCTGAGCATCACAGAAACTAAAATGCTCAACCAAATTCTGGTATCTGGGTGTGATTTGCAGCTAGTCAGAAGGAGACTGTGCGTGTGCACGGGGAGGAAGAGACTTTTATAAATAAAAGAAAAATCTTCCACCACACACTTTTCTCCAAAAGTCAAAATTTGTAAATTCTAAAAATGTCTTTGAAATTCAAAAAATTTTGAACAGCTTTAGTTTATCTATTCTGAGTTTGTAATGATAAGAATTGGTTAAGAACTGGCTAAGTAATTGTGGAACCGAAGTAGAAATTTAGAATTCCTTGATGTTCTGTCTCCATTAGACACTGGCACCAGAGTAACTACATTGATGTACTTACATGTGGGCCAGCTTCTAATGCAGACAGTTTACTTATGTGAAGTGAAGATGACACTGGTAAGATTTATCTAGTAAATTAATGGAGTAGCCACACCAGCAAAAAACCGCACTTTATATCAGTGCAGCACATCTACATTTGAGGTTTGCACATTTTGCAAATTTCTCTAATGTGGACAGGGCCTAACACCTCTGACATGATGCTTACAAAACACTTGACAATGGTTAAGCAGCTGATCTGCTATGACTGCTACTTATGCCAATTATTTCCCTGTTCCCTTCTTCTCCTCATGCCCCATCTTTCTTTCCTCCACCTGCTGTCTTGTCATATGCTAAGTTCCTTGAGCTAGAGACTATCTTTTTACTAGATGCGTACAGCTCCTAGCACAATGGGACCATGATGGGGCAATCAAAGTCTTGATTGAGTGACTTGGTTTCTTTGTCCAGATCTAGCTTTTTATATTTACAACTGCTTATCCAAGTCTGTGCACCATTGGAGCTAGTAGAAATAGCAAAAATAGCACTGACTTACTGACAAACGCGTTACCATGTTGTGATTAATAAGTTAACATAAATGACCAGACCAACAGCAATAAATGACTTATCTCTAGTGTGAAATGATCAATGGGCTATTAAGATAACTTCCCTCATCATGTCATAAAATTTCTATTCTGGAGATAGGGTAGACTACGCCACTTGACAATAAACAGTCCATGTAGGAATCACATTCCTGTTTCATTGCTGTTGAGAGATTATAAAGGAAGTTCAGTAGGGCACAATTTTATTTCAGGAGTTCTAAAACTATTCAAATGATGGAGTGCAATGGTGATGACTTATCAGCTATGCTGTGACAATAATCTGTGTGAGTATCTGTGCAAGACACTCCATTTTAATAATACACTGACAGTTATGCAGTGGCTTTCATCCAAAGATCTCAAAGCATTTGGATTACTGTATCTAGCTAGGGATCACTTGCTCAGCCTGGTTGCAGAGTATTGGCCCTTAGCTGCAGGGCCAATGTATTCTCAGAGAGTAAACAATTCAGTAAATTGACCAAGGCATATTAATGGACTGGAGAATGAAGTTGCCCTCCTAGATTTTGGCAACATAATTGAGTTAAAAGAAAAAAAATTTAAAGCATATAGTTATATTCTGAAGTAGCAACTCTAAAAATAGTAACATGAAGTTCCATATTTATTGTATCAGTGACTTTCAGATCAAAGTTATTCAGCTGACCAATTGTTAACCACCATATTCTAGGATCTGAAATTCAAGTAATGTCTTTTACGGCCCAAGCATAGTGATCAGTAAGAAATATTCGCCATATCAAAAACTACCTTATATTACACATGTACCATTTTTAATAGGGTTGCATAGATGTAACAGAGTGAATTTGGTCCTGCAACTGGAAATTAAATAAAAAAAAAAAATCTATGGATGATGCAAGTACCAAAACAGAATCCAACTTATAGCTGTGTTGGTTTTCTGTTCTAGTGGGATTAAAACTTGAAAAAAAATTAAGTATATATGACAGTTTTGTCAAAAATGCTGATTTGTTGAACCCAAAATGTTTTGTGAAGACATCTCAGGTTAGACAAACTTTCAAGAATCACCTCAATTTCATGCACAGCTATTGATCCAGGGGACATGTTTCATTTCAGAAACATCATGTATCAGTGTGTCCGAAATTAAAAAATTTCGGAATCTTTGGTTTGCAGGAAATTTCCAGTTTCAGACAGATTTAGTTCCAAGGTCTGTTGATCCAGGGTGTTCAGCAACAGTGTGCTCCTAGAACATGGAAGCAGTTAACAGGGTGTCTCTGAGAAGATGACCGCTTCTGCAGTTCTGTTTGTTTGAGGGCTTCCTGCACCTGCTATGTAGCAGATTTGATTTTGCCATTTATTATTGTACTTTTGTGCAGATGATTTCCTAAAGGCACACTCAGTATATACGGATACAGTTTATTTTTCCCAGTATAGTTCTTGTTGTAAAAAACTTCTTATATGCCTCTTACTGTACACTTTTCCTTTGTAATTATGTGTAGATGACAATACAATGAAGTTCTTGGGTTATGTTGCTGGCAAGACCAAAAAGCAAACTTCAATTAAGAATGAGCTAATACATGAAAAACCCCAGCAAAGGCTTGCCCAATTCATCTATAGCAAAAATATGCTGCCTGTAGCAACAGGGCTCAAGGCAAACACAAGCAGCAAAAACAACCCACACAGGATATTAAATAGCGTGAATGTGATTAGACGGATGGTTTGCATGCATGTATGACAAGAAACATTCTCAGCAAAAAAAACACACAGTATCCAAGAATGCTTAGTGCCTAAAGGAAACAGCAAACTTTCAAAAAAGAAACCAGAGAAGAGTAACAAAAGAGCAGAATAAGAGCCATCCTTAAGGGAGGAGAAAAAAGTCAAAATCACTGAAAAGAACATAACCATCCCCCAGCCTCTTTCACAACTGACAGGCACCTGGCTAGAGTCCAAGTCATTTTAGTCAGTGTGATGGAACTGTACAGCTAAGTAAAGCTAGTAACTGCCTAAAATAATAATTAGAATTTTAAAATATTGAAGAAATAAAGCACTTTTAGGAGACAATGAGTTACAAAGTAAATAATACACGAGAGAGGATACATTGCTGGTCCTCCCAGTAGAAGCCGCTTTGCTCATTTGAAATCCTCGTGACTAATTTAAACTGTTAGCTAATAGTTTTTCAATTGAAATCTGCCCGGAAAATGTAGAAAATATAAAAAAGCCAACAATATGTTTACAAAAAACTTCGGTATTAACATCAACATCAGCATGGAGTTAACCATGTGAAGTCAACATACTGTTCCAGTGGTAATCCTGGCCACATTTACTAGAGATGATGAATCTGCTGAGAAAGGGGGATAATCCGATGGCTAGGAATTTCCAGCCTTTATAGGAAACAAATTTGTGAAGCAGTCATGCACACAAAAAGGGTGTGTGTGTGTGGGGGGGGGGGGACGACGGGCTCCAACCAACCACATTTCCTCCCTTCATGAGCAATTCCTTTAAAAAACAAACAAACATTCTCAGGAGCGTCACACTGGCTCCACCTGGTGCACAAATATTGAAGAACATTCATGGTTCTCACTGCTTGGCAAATATTTTTAACTAGCTTCACATTCAAGAAGCTAATGTAAATTAATAAAGAATGTATGAACAAACTACAAACTATATCAGAGTTGGGATATTTAGCCACAATCTAAATATACAGAGAAAAATTCCTAGACGAGGAAAAAGCCACAGGAACATATCAAAGCTGTACATGGAGGCGATGCTTAGGCAAAGCTGAGAAAACAGAGAGGAGAGGAAACATTTAAAGCCAGCAAACTGATTAAAGGATTAGGCTTCATAGATGCATATATTTTATGGTCAGAAGGGACCACTGTGATCACCTACTCTGATCTCCTGCATAACACAAGCAATAGGACTTCCCTGAATTAATACCTGCTTCACATCCAATAGCTAAAGTCGAACTAGAGCATATCTTTTAGAAAAACATCCAGTCTTGATTTAAAATTTCCAGTGATGGAGAATCCACCACAGCCCTTAATTAGTTGTTCCAATAGTTAATTATCCTCACTGATAAAAATCTGTGCCATATTTCCAGTCTGAATTTATCCAGCTTCAACTTCCAGCCATGGAATCTTAGTATATTTTGTCTGCTAGAAGGAAAAGACCACTGTTCCCAAATTTCTGTTCCCCATACAGGTATTCGTAAGACACTGATCAAGTCACCTCCTAATCTATTTAGCCTATCCTAGAAAAGGTTAGGCTAAACAGATTGAGTCTTTTGAATCTACTATAAAGGAAGGTTTTCCAATCCTTTAATAATTCTTATGGCTCTTCTCTGAGCCCTCTCCAATTTTTCAACATCTTTCTTGAATTGCGGACACTGGAAATGGGCACAGTGATCCAATAGCCATCACCAACAATGACAAATGCAGAGGTAATATAACCTTCCTGTGCCTGTTCAGTATTTCTCTGTTTGTACACCCAAGGATCGCACTGTGGAGCAGATAGTGTCTCTCAGTGGATAGGGCACGGGACTAGGACTTGGGCAAGTTACTTCACCTCCTTGCCTCAGTTTCTCCTTCTGTAAACTGGGGATAATGACACTGACCTCCCTTTGTGAAGCACTTTGAGATCTACTAATGAAAAATGCTATGCAAGAGCTAGATATTATTAATATAATTATTAGCAACCCTTTTGGCCATAGCATCACATTGTGAGCTCATGTTAGCTGATTATCCACCATGACCCCGAACTCTTTTTCAGTCAGTGCTTCCCATGAGAGAGTCCCCCATTCTGTAAGTACGGCCTATACACTTTCTTCCTAGATGCATGATTTTACATTTGACCTTACTAAAACACAAAATGTTTGCTTGCACCCAGTTTGCCAAGCACTCCAGATTGCTCTGTATCAGTGACCTGTCCTCTTCATTATTCACCACTCCCCCAATATTTGGGTCATCTGCAAACTTCATCAGCAATGATTTTATGTTAGGTAGCATAAGGACAACCAATCTCTGAGGTTGGACACTGCATCTAGAAACACTCAATAATAATTTCTCATTTACTATAACATGGAGACCTATCAGTTAGCCAGATTTTAATCCACTGGACTTGTGTCATGTTGATTTTGTATTGTTCTAGTTTCTTAATCAAAATGTGCATGTTTTATAAATAAATCTGTGCAGATAAACAGTGATGCCTTCAAAACACACACACACACACACACACACACACACATACACACACACACACACACCACAATGAGATAGATAAGGAGGGAACAACACATGAAAGCGATGTTCTGATTCTGCAGATAGTGTATTAAAACTGTAGTGATGCTTGATGTAGTGTAATTGCCTCTATTGTATATCCTGAATGTTGCTTGTATTGTATGATCCTAGAGGGGAAAAAAAGCCTTCCTGAAAGCCAGCTTTGCCATTCACGCCTTTGTTTACAATGCAGTAAGATCTTCACCACCATCAAAATACATAATACATGAACTAGGGCTGGGCAGAATTTTTTTTTCTAAACACATTGTTTCCATCAGAAAATGACAATTCATCAAAACAACTTTTTTCCACAGGAAAGGGTCAGTTTTGATGAAAAATTTTCAACTTAAAGATTTTGAAGTTATCAAAATGTTTCAATTTGACATTTTCAAAACAAAAATTCTGGTTTTCTGTTCAAAACATCTGCTAATTACAGTAAAAAAATGGTCAAAATCAATATAATACATTTCAAAATTATCAAAACAAAATGTTTTGATTGACCCAAACCAATTATTTTTTGGATTTTTGGTTTGTGAAAATTTGCAATTTTGATTTTGCATCCCAATTTGACATGGGAACATTTTTTTAAATCTCCAACATTTTTGAAAGACTACAAAATTGTTTCCCACCGAGTTCTAATATAAACAACCCAACTCCCCTTTCACTTTCCTAGTAAAAACACAGAGCTAATCCAACATGTTGGTCAACACCAATTCCCTTCCTCTGGCTAAATGGCAGTGTGGCTGAGGCATCAGCCCACTGACATATTGTTCTCCCTTCTGTTTACAACAACTACCAGTGCTCTCGCTGCTCACGTTATTGAGTTTGGTAGAATGTGGCACAAGAAATTGAACATTGCTGCGTAACAGGCACATTAAGTTATCCAAAGAAAGTTTGCAAGGGCAGCCACTGTACATGGGGAATCTTCTCCATATAACACAGGTTTTACTTTTGTACATTCCATATTTCAGCCTATATTTGTAACAACAGTTCAGTTTACATAAAAAACATCCACAATGAGAAGGTTGCTTGCAGATTGTTGTAGCTGTGTTGTTCACAGAGAGACAAGGTGTGGGAGGTAATATATTTTATTGGACCAAATTCTGTTGGTGACAGAGACAAGCTTTTGAGCTTCAGGTCTGGATATAATGAAAAAGGACAGATAATCTAAACCAGCAGCTTGCAAAGTGTTCTGACAGTGCATTCCTTCTCACTACAATGGTTATTATTGTCCTTCATAACTAAACCACCAGAAAAATAGATTCCATACAAAAGCCTTCACAGGTTTTCTAAAAACAAGAATGGGATATAAAAAGAGTGAATGTTGAACAGCAACAGATTTAAAAGTCATGTTGAACTCACTTACTGTTTATTTCATATTCTGGTAGTAACTGGAGTTTGACACTCCTCCTCCTCCTCCTCGGATAACATGAACAGCTGTTGGAGAAGATGCTGGGTAATGGCCGGGACGGATAGGCTTGGCTGTAGCGTGAAAATCAAAACAAAATTTAGCATTCATAGAAGCAATTGCACCTCACTTTCTGCTCTAGCACCTCACTGTACTGTTATAAAAGTAACTGTTCTAGGCATTTCCTGACATCTACAATAGTTTGGGCCAAATTCTGGCTGTGGGGAAAGTGACAACTTCCCTCATCCTGCCCACAGACACATGCTGCAAAGGTGATCACTTGCACCTGCTTTCTGCCAGCGATCATCCCTTTATACAACCACCTCATACATTCTGCTTCTGGAAAAAGGACTTCTCAGTGCAGCTGAGTGGGGAAGACTGTACATGGTGACCACTGCTTGGGTTGGCCAGCCAGGTACTTGCATATGCCCACTTTCCTCCCACTACTATGGAGGAGATGAGAAGGCATCTTTGGGGGACTTTCTGGAGGAAGCAGAATGAAAGCATTTACGTATGTGTGCTCCCTGCTGCCCCCCCTCAGGTTTTCCGGTGTGCTCCACCACAAGATTTGAAAAAAGTTCCACAATGAATTCCACTTTAAACACTACATGGCTGGTGTGCAGTCTGTCCAGTGCCCTGGTAGCACCAGACATCCCTAGGCGGCACAGCAATTACATTTTAAAATAAAGTGTGTACAGAAGTGAGAGGATGAGAAAGGGGACAGAAGAGGGAGGAAGAGCAACAAGGGGAATGGAAGAGACAGTCCAACTTAAGAAAGGTCATTAGAAGTACACAAGACACATTAAGCTATCTAAATCAGTAAACAAATATCTGAGGAGCTTTATCCTTCAGGTGGGTTATGTTCTATAAAAGTGAGGTCCCTGAAGTGGCCATGGGTGTGGTGTGCACACCCTGTTCGGGGAGGCTATCCCTTTGCCCCAGTCCTTCAGTCTGAGGCCCTGCCCCACTCTGCCATAAGCTCCACTCCCACTCCACCCACCCCCAAGCCTCCCAGCTGGTGCCCAGAGCAACCCCGAGCCCCCCGGCCAACCCTCTGGTGCCCGGAGCAGTCAAGAGGAGCCCCGAGTCCTGGCCACCCAGAGCAGTCTGAAAGAGCCCCTAGCCTGGGCCACCTGGAGGAGCTGTGAGCCCCGTCATGGCCTGGCCCCAGCATTAGCGGAGGTTTGGAGAGGCTTAGCCTTCCCCAGCCTTCATTACCTGCCGCCCATGGAAGTGTTCTTCCTGTAAGGAAGGGTGCACTGGCAAAACACAGCTGGGAATCAATAGTTTGCCCTGGATGCCTTCTACTATCACAGCACTTTTAAGATGTACACAAAGTTTGTGAACAACCCAATACCTTGTTTGCTTTATGTCCTTACCAATCTGAGCAGAGTGTGCTCTCCTTGCCATGTTCTTGGCTCTTACAGCCTCTTTAATGCGATCTACCTCCTGCTGGTAGCGTTTGCGGTCCCGCATGGCGTTCTCCTTGGCTTCCTTCAGTGCACTCTCCAGAGTCTTAACTCTCTCTGCTGTAGCTCGAAGTCGTTTTTCCAGCTTAGGAAGCTCACAACGAAGATCTGCATTATCACGTACCAACTGTAGTAGGAAGAAGAAGAAATGGTATTACTCCTTTTGCAAAGCCATGTGGTCTAGTGAATAAGCCATCGTGTCCTGCGGGGATAGAAGATTTCACTGTCATCCTTACAGAAATGTACTGGGGTGAAACAAATAGGATTCTGTAAAATTCACTGTAAAGTACACAGGAAAGAGGAGGTTTATTCAACTATAATGATTTAGGAGATGGTATTCCCTTGTTCTTCCACTGAAAACCTGAAAGTTTTGTATGCTTGTTTTAATAGCCGTGTTGGTCCCAGGATACTAGCGAGAGAAGATGGTGAGGTAATATCTTTTATCTACTTCTGTCAGTGAAAGAGAGAGACAGAGACAGACAAGCTTTCGAGCTACACAGTGCTGTTCAAAGAGAAGTCCAGTAATGAAAGTTTTGGATATACAAGGAAAGCAAGAGTCAAACCTCTTTCAGTGACAGCTGTATTTAATTTGTAAACCTCAACACTGTATTTAGGAAATAAATCTGCCTAAATTGAATTTCAAAGATAAATAAATCCATAGCTTGTTGCTCAGATTCATACAAGATCAAACTAGAGATGCTCTTTGTGTTCCATATGCTTAAACTTCATGCTACTAACAAGACTGCTTCATGTCTTAGACTGCCTTCAGCACTACCTTCTTGAATTATACCATCATTAGTGGTTAAATGCATGTGAAACAGAGCCTAGTCTCCCATTTCCTGTCTCTCTTCCTACCTCAGTAAGGATTTACAGCTTGTTGAATCAGTCTGCTGCTGCTGAAACCTCACAAAGGGGAAAAAATGATCAAGCAATAATGAATTCATTAACCCTCAGAACACTGACAACCCACAGATATTTAACATATTGGGGGAACAGCTGGTTTTCTACAGTTTCAGATGAACTACTGGAAGTGAGTGGGCATTCCCCATCACAGAGGGAAAATGGGTTTCTGGCTGCTAGGAGCTGAGCCAGCATCAGGACGCTTGGGAGGAAGCAGTCCTTAACCTGAACAGAGAACCCTACCTCTTCTCTTCCATATTACACTCCACTTCCCCCTGCTGTCAGTTCCCAATTTCTCCCACAAGCCATGAACCACTGTTGGCAAGAGAGGGCATACCCGCAAACCCGTTCAGAGACAGGAAAGAACAGTCACAGAGACAGCAACAGAGGAGAGCAGGGGGAAACAAAGGGACAGGCCCAATGAGGGATGTGTGTGTTTGTGTGTGCACACAAAAGGGGGGCTTTATTCATCTCTAGTCCCTACAGAAAAGGGCACTGAAGATAACTAACAGTTTTGGTTTTTTAAAATGTTGTACAGACACATTGACAAAGTCTTGCCCACAGAATTACCAAAACACATTAGACTGGCATAAATGTACACAAATGTATATTTATGCCAAGCATCACATGTTCATGACACATGCATTCATTACACAAACATTGTGAGTGCAGGAGACCAACTCAGACTCCGATTTACTCCTGATGCAATGAATTTTAACTGAATATCATGGATATTTTGGCAATTTAAACATTATTTCAATCAATCTAACAATATCTGAGACAAATTGCCTTCAATAAACTATCCTGGGGGTAATTATATAGATAATTAGTCTCAATTAATTACAAAATCATCCATCAAAAAGGTCAATTAAAAATGTGATTTGGAATAATATAAAATAGTAACAAGTTAACAGGATTCTCCTATGGCTAGAATTTCAGCAAAGACCATGGTTAAAAATTAACTGAAGAAAACAAACTACTAGACTAGCCCACTTTCTATTTAAAGAGAGTGTCTGCTAAAATCGAAGCCAGAGGTATTAGTCCCACCTGTTTGTGAACCTTTGTAAGCTGCTCCAGGTTGTTCTCAAGAAAGGAAATTTTCTGCTTCTGAGCAGCACTTCCTCCTCCATCATCGCTGTCCAGTTCAACACTCTGCACAGAGAGCAAATTATAAAATTAGAGCGAAGACTTTGAACCCAGGGAGAGGGAAAAGCTAGGGTTTTTGGGGGTCTTGTAAGCTCCCCAAAGGGAGACTACTTCTCAACAAAAGGTCAAAAAAGACATTGCTTTTTCTGTTCATTTTGTGTTCTCAACAGCTACATTTCCTCAATATGGAAATTAAACAAATAAAAACCTTCACAAAAAAACCTTAAGGATCCGGAAAGGGGAGTGCCGTGCAACCTTTTGACCAGCTTTCATGTTGATAAAAATTTCAGTTTGTCTGTGATAAAAAAATACCTTAAATTCTGCTAAAAATCATATGTCGGAGGTGCACAATTAATTTCTCAAATTTATTTTGCCTGGGGAAAGGATGAGGAGTTTTGAACCATAAAAAAGAACCACAGCCCACAATTACGGCTCAGGTCAGCACAAGTTTTAGGTGTGGGTTTGAGTCAGATCTGGTTCACTAAACTCTGAGTCAGTAACTGAACTGATAAGTGAGATCAGCCCATTTCACTGAATAACTAGTTAGAGGGAAAAGCCTCAAAAACAGGAGCTGAAGCAGAATTCAACTTTCCTAGACAGAGCTGAAAGCACTGCAAATCTCACTCCCCCAAAGTACAACCAGCAAGCTCTCAGGCTCCCAGAAACCAAGATAATCGGGCATGGTATAAGAACATTGATAAATAAATTACAAGTCTGCTGAATTTACATCAGGAATTATATACACTACGCAATATAATAGCCTGGCAAGATTTTTACTGGGGAAAGGGGGTAGATTGTGTTAAAATAAAATCCAAGTAATATTTGAACTTACTTTTTTGACTCGAGTGGTGAGGTCTTGAACAAAGAGTTTTCGTAGGTTGTGGAGGGTCTGAAGTTCTCTTGCCTGAAAATAGAATTTAAACAAAAAAGTCAGTAAAATTTTGCAGACACTGTTGTAAAATTTCTCCTCACATAAGAACATGTAGAGTACATTATCTAGAAGTATATATGCAGGTATGCTTGAAAACATACATATATCATTACTGTTTAAGTAACTTTAAATTAATGAATTGCATTAGTTGACAGAAGGGCATGAATTTGGGATGTAATTGGTGTGTGGGAATCTGATGGTTTCACAAAGGTGATTATCTAGTGTGAAACAGTACCTCTATCACACCTCACTTTACTGTCCATAATCATTTCACATCAGCCAAAATTGAACTGATTGTAAAACGGGGGGTGGGGGGGAACCATCACAATGCGTTAAGGCTTAGTTCATGTGACTAAAAGCAAGCAATTGTAATTAGCAAAAAACCCAAACCCTTGTTTGTACATCTTCTGTCTCACTCAGTCACATCCCCATAGTTCATTGTTTTTGGCTACGTGTCTGCAGTGAAGTTCTCTCTGAAAACAAATCTAACACACTGAAGAAAAAAATAAACCAACCAGAAAGACAGTCTCAAAAGCTGGCTGTGGTAACGTCCCCAGCTATTAAATGGCTCTTAAATCATTGAGCCTTGAATTCATGCTATGACAATTTTGCTGACCAAACCTATGCACTGAAAGATGGTGACATTATACAGGCACTTAGATACCAAGGTGATAGGTGCCTTATAAATACCACAGGTTCATTCCTAATCTTTCAACACTACTTAATTTTGCTAAACTTCAGCATAAGAGCCACTTTATTCAAAGAGAAATGCGAGAGGCATAGCACAAAAAGTCTTAATCCTTTGCCCATTCTGTGAAGGGCAGAGAAACCAGTTACAGGAAGGAAATGTGCATAACCATTTGGATAAACAGTGAATTCCAACCCATTCTCTACTTTTTATATGTTGCACTGGTATGAAGGATATGCCCCAAGTTGATAAGGACAACCTTTGCTTTTCTATCTTATTTTCATCTTCTCACACAGAAATTTGAACTGGCCACTCAATAAATCAGGAGCGATAAGACTATAAGCTTTTGGACTGCCACTTCTTATCTTTATCACTTACTGGGGAAAACTAGAAAGTGATTCTGAACCCAAAAAAGGAGATGCTACTGCAAAAGGACAGATAGAAGTGCTTACTTCCAATTATACACAGACACCCAAAAAAAAAAAAAAAAAATCAGTAGAAAAATCTGATGTACAATTATCCACATATACTGTTGTATTCATAACACATACCTTATAGTGTTCTAATACAAACATACAGATGCACATTACTACTCTCAGAAGGGGAAATGTAATCTAGAGCTAGACAGAGTTTATTCTTACCCCACAGCTCTTATCCAAAGCAAGGGGCAGCATGAGTCCCAATTCCTTCCCTGGTTCCATCCTGAAACTAAGCCGTCTGCTCCTGATTACTTCCCTCACCACGCTGGCTCAATTGTGCTGGCGGTCAGTGGGGGGCCAAGTCAAGGCTATGCCCATTCTCCAGCCCTGAGGGAGACAGGTCTCCTGCTGGAGACCTACCTGCACAGGACAGGGAAATAGCAACCCCACGGAGACAGCTCTCCCCACCACACAGTGACCTAGGAGGCACACCATGCTTGCAGGGGTTTACACTCCCTTACTTCTCTGTGCACACAAGAAAGCCATGGTCTTGGACTAAAATGGCACATGTTGCATGTAATTTGTTTTACGTGATTTTTCCTCCTGCTGCAGTAATTACCGACTGAAATTTTGATCATTGCTAATATTTTAATATAGCTGCAGCAACACCCTCTGAGATGCCATGGGAATGAACAAAAGAGTGCATGAGTGTACAACAGTTTAAGTAGTTCCTTGATTTTAAACAAAAACACCATCTGATATAATCGGTGCAAAATATCCATGTCCTATTGCTTAAAACTGAGCTCCAATTATATCACTTACTCACTGAATAGGACAATATCGTCACAGGTTATTCTTACAATTCATGAGCAATATAGCTGCAAGAGAACTCATCTGAAATCAGGAGGGTATTTAAACACTTTTTCTAAAAATCAGGAAATGTTTATCAAATATATATATTTTATATATGAAATCTGGGTGCCTAAAGTTCAGCTCCAAAATAAAAATAGCCTGATTTTTGAGACTGCTCCCAGGGTCAATACAGCCTTAATTTAAAATTATGCTCCATAGGAAAAAAAATAAATTAACAAAATATGTAAGCAATTATGCTTCTTGATTAACTCTATGCAAAATATTATATTTTGAATTCAACAACTTATACAGTAACTGGAAGAATTACTAAAAAATGAAGTTCTGAAAAACTTTAAAAGATAACGTTTGAATGTTTTGCTCAAGAAGGTAAAGGAAAAACTAAACTGGTTAGAGCCAGACAAGTTTCACCATACAGCTCAGAATACACACATCTTTCCTGAACTACCTCTGATATTCCAAAGTTGAGCAGAAAAAACTGCCTATTGTGTGGTAGTTTGGGGGCACACACCAATGTCCACCTGGGATTATGAGAAACACCACCAGATTTATTTTCCCTTCAGATTCAGTTTTCAGAAGTAAAAAGCTAGCATGTTAACCTACCATACAATCTACTCCTCTTTCATAGGCTAATACAAATGTAGGGCAGGAAGGGACCTCAGGAGCCCCATGTTCTGAGGAAGGGCCAAATATACCTAGACCATCCCTGACAGGTGTTTGTCCAAGCTGTTCTTAAAAAAAAAATGATGGGGATTCCACAACCTCCCTTGGAAGCCTATTCCAGAGCTTAACTGTCCTTACAGTTAGAAAGTTTTTCCTAATATAACACCTAAATTTTCCTTGTTGCAGATTAAGCACATTACTTCTTGTCCTATTTTGAGAGGACATGGAGCACAATTGATCATTTTCCTCTTTATAACAGCCCTTAACATATCTGTAGACTTATCAGGTCACCATCAGTCTTCTGTTCTTAAGACTAAACATACCCAGATTTTTGAACGTTTCCACATACATCAGCTTTTCTAAATCTTTTATCATTTTTGTAGCTCTCCTTGTGACTCTCTACAATTTGTCCATATCTTCTTAAAGTATGGCACCCAAAACTCGACACAGTACTCCACCCAGGGGTGAAACTAGAAATAGGGACTTACCAGTACAGGGCTGTGTTGGGCCTAGCTCTGGCCCCCAGAGCCAGCCCCGGCCCGCCCTGTACCGGTAAGTGCCCTCCCTCTCCCCCAGGCCCTTTAAACCGCTGCCTGAGCCCCCGGCTGCTGCTGCTACCCCAGGGCTCCAGCGGCAGGGCTCCAGGGGCTATTTAAAGGGCCCAGGACTCCCCTGCTTCTACCGCCCCTGCCCTTTAAATAGCCCCCGGAGCCCTGGGGTAGCAGCAGTGGGGCTCCGGCAGCTATTTAAAGGGTCCAGGGCAGTAGAGGCAGCGGGAGCCCGGCCCTTTAAATAACCCCCAGAACCCCACTGCCGCTACCCCAGGGCTCCAGCGGCGGGGCTCTGGCAGCAATTTAAAGGGCCTGGGGCTCCAGCCGCTGCTGGGAGCCCCAGGCCCTTTAAATTGCCGCCTGGGGAAGCCGGGCCGCCCTGGTACGGCGTACCGGCTTACTTTCATCTCTGACTCCACCTAATGCCTCGCCAGTGCCAAGTAGAGTGGGACAATTAATTCACTTGTATTGTAATCAAGAAGAAAATCACTATTGTTTCAACCAGCCTTTTTACCTCTTCCAAAAGTCTTGTATATTGCACAAAGTCAAAGTTTTTCACAAGAAGATTTCATAGCATTGATCTGAAGACAGCACTAGTTCTTCAAAAGAAGTGTCCTTTCAGTACTGATTGCAGAGCATAATGCATTTTATACAGGATTATACTGATTGCACAGTGATAAAGTACTAACATCTTTGAGAAACGCAATTTAAATGTATTAATTTAATACATTGGTTATGACATTAAATCATAAATATCAAATATTGAAAAACTTGTAGAATGAGCCATTGAGATGAGTATATGTAGGATGATAAGTAAACAGATCAGTAAAATAGCTTTAGGAAATTTAGAAATAAGGTGTAACCTAGATATGGGCAAAAGTGGGTTGGGTCAGATACTAAACGTATTCAAATCAAGCTCAAGACAGAAGAAGAGTTTGGAAATATACTACTTTTTAAAACTTATTCCTCACCTAAGCTGGTCATTTTCTTGCAAAAATATTGTAGGCAACAAGCACATACAAAAAGGCTGGCAACAAATCACTGCCTAAGCCCTTGCAAAAACGCTGATGTTTTAATTATAACATACCACAGTTTCCTCCAGCCCTTTAAGATCTTCTCTTGCTTGTTCCCTTTTATCGTTAAGCAGTCTAAAAAGAGAGACCATTATGTAAGCCAAACAACATACTGAAATCATGAAAATAAAAGAACATAAAACAGAATAGCATCAGTCAAAGTTTTCAGATTTGGATGGAACAGGTGTGCCCACATTCGCACATCTAAATAAATTGCACATGCAATTACCCAACTGCACACATATGTGCAGGCTTTTTCAGCAGTAATGACTGGGCCACCATCTCCATTTTGACATGCATCTCTTGTAACTGTATTTGAAAATTTAATCTTCTATATTTTCAGGAAAGTCTGAGAAAAAGCCCAAATAAGCAACTAGGTAGCTTTGTTAGTGGTGGATTGTTTGTTTTTACAGTACAAAAAGCCAATCTGCAATCTTGCAACGAGCAAGACATTTTCAGTTTATCTCCTTGCACAAGGTAACAAAACTAGAGCTCTGAAAAACTTATTTTGGCACATACTAAAACAACAAAAAAACATGACATAACCAATGTGGTGTGCCCTGTAATTTGTAGGTTAGCCTGGTTATTGGGATGGTGTCTTCTGTATGAGTATTTTGGTGTAAATGCTTCTCACTAGGAGACAATCTGGGATGAGTCAGGCAGGAAGGAAGACATGGCTCAAGATGGTCAGCTTCCACTTAAGAATTGTTAAGGGACAACACCATAAATATTATCTCTGGTGACTCTGCCATAGTCCTGGACAACCTACAGAACTGGTCTGACCAGGATGGTTCAAAGCTGGCCAAGACTTGAAGAGGCCTCCTGGAAAACAAAGAATCCTTGTAGGGTTAAAAAGGACTCTCTTGAGGATATAAAGGGGGAACCAGACAGACACACACAGACTGTGCAGGTGTCCGAAGAATCTAGGCCTGCCTCGGTTGCCATTATGGGATGGTAATACTTTAGGTAAGATAGACATATTTACACGCTGTTGATTTAAAATCCACTTTTCTCTAATGCTTTGATCCAATTGTTAAATAAAAATGCTTTGTTTTAAGAAGGTTGTTGGTCACTATGTCACTTGTCCCTGTAAGAAGGAAACAGGTGCCTGAAACCCAACGGGATCTGCTGAGTAATATTCCATCTTCTGTGGTACCTATATGGCCTTCTCCATTCCCAGAATATCCAAGCACCTCAGTCTTTAGTGTATTTATCCCCACAACACCCCTGGGAAGTACGCAAGTGCTATTATCCACATTTTACAGATGGGCAAATGAGGCAACACAGGCAAAGTGACTTGTCCAAGGTCACACAAGAAGTCTGTTGGCAGAACAGGGAACTGAACTCATGCCCCCCAAGTCCTAGGCCAGTGTCCTAACCACTATACCATCCTTCCCCTCTAAGTGGCTGGTATACAAAGGGTAACAATCTCAGAATGGAAGAATTGTGTGATTTCACCCCAAGACAGATAAGGCCTATCACCTGAGCAGGTGCACTCAAAGAGATCAGAAAGAGATCAGAGGTGCAGCTAGCCCGTAAGTATGACAATATACAAGAAACAAAGCTTAAAGAGATCAGAGAAGGAGACTGCAAACTTACATGAGCTTTTCCAGTTTCAGTTCTCTTTCCTGATCCTCTATTTTCAATTTATCATAATCAGAGCTCAATTTCTCTTGTTCCAATTGCAGCTTCTGGTTCATACTGAAATGAGAAGGGGAAAAACCTCGCCAGCTTGATACAGACCATTGTAGATAAAACACTTCGAGAAACCTTCACATTCAGAACAGAGTTACCCACAGAGAATGAACCTGCAGTTCCACTGAGAGATTTTGGTATTTATACTAACCATGATGGATCATTAACTGGAATAATAGCCTTCATTTAAATATTTTGGGGAAACAAAACATACAAACAGCTCTTGTCCCCTCCCCTCACATACCCTTTTTATACCTCAAGGGCACAACCTGTACTTCCAAAACTATTCTGTTTTCACATTTCTCATTTTTCTGTTATCATGCCTTATCCCTTTTATAAATGCAGTGGAAAATGAGCATTACATTGGGATGAGACAGATTTAATTAACTGTTTACAGAACCAAGGGTATAGCAGTAAGGAGCACAGTGCCCCACATTGTACTTTACACCATAATTGTATTGAGAAAGGATTCCAGTGCAGAATCATGCACTAGAAGTACAGACTTGGCTTCAGTATGTTTTCGGGGTACTTCATTAACCGATATATACTGAAACTGGTGATGCCAAGAAAAAACACCCATAGTGCTGTAACAGGAAGCAGCTGGAGTTTACTGGCTAGTAGTTGTTTGAAGAACCAGAAAGGCTGTGGCAGGACCAGTCACCATGACAGGTATTCAGAGTCTTTATTTTTCCAATTTGTTCTCATCTACTATTTCTATTATCTATAAGCCTTTAGGCATAACATTATTGTGTCTTTCTTCCTCCCCTCCACAATTCTTTTTATTGAAGTAGATACACAACAAGGAAAAGGACAGTTTAATCCATAATATTCTATACTTTTCTGTCCCTTTATCTTCAAATCAGTACAGAATAGTTATATAGGGTACTTGTACATGCTGGTTTCTAAGGCCAGCTAGTGCTAGTAGAACTCTGAGATACATAGGTATGGATGGAAGAACAATCTTACAATGTCATTAGAACAGTATAGAAAAGAGCTAAATGACAGGGAAACAATGAGCAAGCATACTCTCTGATTTCATCAATGATTTTCTGCTTCTCTTCAATCTCATCTCGTAGCCTGGACAGCTGTTTCTGGTGGGCTTCCCTGTGACTCTCCATCTGCTGCTCCAGCGCTTTCTGCAGTTTGAAAAACAGAAATGGTGTATTTCAATAGTTTATCTGCTTTTGCTAATGCCTAATCCTCTCTTTTCTGTACATACGAGCTAAGTCAAACCTACAGTTTTAGATTTAAAAACTAAATCACATCAGAACTTTACTCAATATACTGATTTATATGGACAGCGCGGTACCATCTATTGCACCGAGTGCTAGATTCATGACTATGCATCTGTCTTATGCATCCGAAGAAGTGGGCTGTAGCCCACGAAAGCTTATGCTCTAATAAATTTGTTAGTCTCTAAGGTGCCACAAGTACTCCTGTTCTTTTTGCGGATACAGACTAGCACAGGTGCTACTCTGAAACCTGTCTTATGTGGGGAAGCCCTGATTTCTATTTTTGTGGCTTTGCAAGGAACACGTACAAGAAGATGGCAGGTGTGTGTTACTAAGCATACCCCAAGAATTACAGCTGTTCCTGCCACCTTCTATACCATTGTACCCATCTGTTTACCAGGAAAAAAATTTTTTACTGCTTTAGTTGTGCAGATGAAGAACACCTAAAGGGCGGTAGTGGGGTGGGGGGGGGGGAACAACTTACCCATGACACTACTGCTGAACTCCTAGAGCTAGAGATATTTCAAGTACTTGGGAAAGCTATATTTTTATTCTCTCTCTTTTTGGCTTGATGTTACATAGGACATTTTTCCCTCACACCAGACATGGAATAATTCTGCATGGCTATTTAATCATTAACTTAGGTTTTTGAATCCGAGGTCAAATTTTTGAAGTTCAGTTACTATCCCTGTTAAACACAGGATTTTCCCCCCGCTTCACACAAACTGTAATCCTCATTAAAAAAACTTAATATTTCCTCCTTGCATTCTACTTGCAAACAGGAAGGATAAATATCAGAAAATGTGTTTTGGCTTTATAATTCATTAGGTCATATTTAGGAGGAGGTTCTTTCCAGATGATTGGGCAACTGTTTAAATATGATCTGACCTTTCCTTATTAAATTCCAGTATAAAAATCACATTGATCCATAAGGCCTGATTCACCACTTAACTAATTTACTTCAATAGATTTCTACTGGTATAAAACTGAAGTAATGCAGGCTGAATGAATCAGGCTCATTTTTGTGTGTGTAGGTAAGGAAACCATTTCCAATTAAGAGTACACCTCTACCTCGATATAATGCTGTCCTCGTGAGCCAAAAAATCTTACCGCGTTATAGGTGAAACCGTGTTATATCGAACTTGCTTTGATCCACTGGAGTGCGCAGCCCCGCCCCCCCCGGAGCGCAGCTTTACCCTGTTATATCCGAATTCGTGTTATATCGGGTCGCGTTATATCGGGGTAGAGGTGTACTATATTAGGCACTGAATTTCTCTCCTGGGTTCAAATGAAGAAGTGGATTTACTAAAACCTTTTTGATTAAATTTGTACAAATCTTTCAACTGAATCTTTTCACCTTTTGAAGTTAGCTCAACTTCCAAACCATCCAACCATATTTTGGCTACAATGTACCTTTTTCCCCACACAAATTTACTTTATCAACATTATCAAGCTCTTCCCTTTCAAATCAGGAAAGTCATTCCTACGTGGCATGTAGGTTTCCCAATGGAAGTTTATGGCTCTGATAGATTATAAAAGTTTATTAAAAATTATTGGGCAGCACATGTGCATCCGAAAGCAGAATTTAGACCTAACTGTCAGTTTGACAAGTGTTCTTGGTGAGGAAAATCTATAATTGTGGCCTGCAATGCTACCTTCATTTCCTCTGCATCCTGAAGCAGGGTCAGATGCTCCTTCTCTTTATCCTGGAAGCTGACTTCATGCATTTTTTCTGTTAAGAGTTTAAAAAAAAAAAAAAAAGTTAAAGAGTTAACCAGAGACTTACTCGACACACTGAATCTGAAACCATTACAAAAAAAAAAATCACTACAACAGCTTTTTCTTTCCAGAAGCAGACAGAGAACTTCAGCTCTCAATTCAAGAATATCACATTACCCATCTCCGATACATTTTTAATGGTAACAAAATAAATGGGCACACTAACAGTCATTTGTTGAAAGATTCACATATGGCTATGCAGGGCTCTATCTGAAGTGACATGTGGATAACCCATCCATCACCTTCTCCACTTATCACCCGGTCATACCCCCCACATGCCTACAACTCCTTCCCATTCCCAGCATCCTCATGTCTACTTGTGACCCTTCCCACTGTCCTTAGGCCTTGGTGACTTCCATCCTTTTCTTCTACCTTTTCAGAGGATCCAAAGCATCTGATGCCACACCTATCCCTAGGAATAGATGGGGAAGCCTGAAGGTGGAGCCAAAACACAACTTGCCAGAACGTTAAATAATGAATTCTCTGACACAGCCTGCTGCTCCTGGAGTCCGAAGGGACCCCGAACAAGGAATATGGGGTGATGTTCTGGGTTGGCAGGTGTATGGTGGAAATCAGGACCCATGGTGGCAGTGTGTGCTACAGAGGCTTAAGAACACTAGAGAGAATTGCTCTTTCAATAAATTTTGCATATGTTGTCACAAAAACCTAATTTGCAATCCATAAAACGAAGCCCATGTATTTGCAGGATGTAACGTAGGAGCTACGAAAGGAGCATTTCACCCAGGATCAAACAGGGCGCAGTCTCCCCAGTTCTAGAGCAGGCAACCCACAGGGCTTGTATGGGTCAGCAACTAGGGGGATTATTCCAGTTGGACTGGACTCGAAGAATATTACAATACCAGGAGGGCCTGATGCTCCTTCAATTGCATGAACTAGGCTGCTGTGGCTTAACTCTGAGTTTCATAACAAGCACAGTGTGTACTGCAAGTCACAGAACTGTGTGATATTGACTCAGTTGTACTGTTCTACGACTGAATACTAAGCATGCAGGACAATTTATTAAGAGGATTGGGGAAATCCATTTGTTGTCAAGTTTGCACATTCAGGTTTCCCATTAGCTACATCCATGCATCCTCTTCAGAGTTTGCTTTTGCTTCAAAGAGACCCTGAGAAATGCCTAGGATTAGGCAAGTGAATTAAAATCCCACCTATCCAATCTGGCTCAGCCATGTCATCCTTCTAGTAATGGGAGGAATGAATAGCAGGTCGGCAGGGGCAACCATTATTTGCAAGGAAAGCCACAACAAAATACAAGATCCCCAGAAGAGTTGTCAATGTGCCAGTTGGATAGAACTCAATTTTCTAGACTGTAGAGGTAAAAAGTCTAGGACTAGAGGCCCCCCACAATTAATTACCCTGTTTTAAGTACAGTACCTTGAGCACGTAACTTGGCCAGCTCTTCATTAAGCGAGTCTTGTGACTCTTCTAGGTGCCTTCTCTTCTGTTCCATATTTTGCATGTAGTCTGTAAGGGACTTAATCTTTGCTTCATGCTTTAAAAAAAGTGAACAATAAGCAGATATAAATGGTAAAGCTTGTAATTTAGAAATTCAGGTGCTCTCTTCCTATAAAGATTAGGGACGTGTGAAAGCTCTCTGCATCCAGAGCTACCTACTAGGTGGACGTGCTGTACAAGATCTACGATAGATGTAACACCAACACAATCTTAACTCTTTGTGGCCTGTGGTTAACACTATGCAGCATGACAAGTATTTCCACAATACCATATGGAACGCAGGACCAGCTTGTTATCAACCAGCAGCAATATTTTAAAGTCAAATTCATTTAACATTAGGATGGAATACATAATTGAGTAGCTTCCTGGGCATCTCAAGCTGTACTACTAGGAAGCCAGATGTGTTGGTGAATAGCAACACTGATCATTTGCTCCTATTTTTTGTTAGCACGTCTTTAAACAAGAAAGGTCACTTTAATTAATAAAAATAGCAGCTGACACATTTCAAAGGTAAAAAGAACAAAATATATTTTATTTTGAAACATATTCTATTCCTAATTTCTGAGTTAAGAGGGGCCTGTGTGGGAGCTATTACAGTTCTACTGATGAGATCATTTCATTTTAAGAAGACCTGCCTCAGCATGGAGAAGAGGTCTAGATTTTTGAGTTCACATTATATTTCCGCATTAAGGGCAAAAGCTTGGAAGGTGCCGAGTACCTCCTAACCTTAATGGGAGTTGAAAGAGTTCAGTACCTCTCAGGACTTAGTTCTCAATGAAAAGTACATGTCAAATCCCACATCTATCATGATGACAGTCTGCTAGATTACTAAATTTGACAAGAAGCATTTGGAATGCTCATTCCCCAAAGTGTGGCATTAGAGCAGCACATGGCAGAGATACTCAATTTTAAGGGCTCAATTAAACAGTTCAAACCTCTGTTAACTGTTACTAAGTTTCCTTCTAGGCTTAAATACAGAGGGAACCTCATCATGATCTTATTCACAGGGCTCCCAGAATGACAAGAAAAAAAGTTCTCATGCTTGAAAGAATTAATCTGGTTGGTTTCCACACAGCACTAAAAGCATTCAAACGCCAGAAGAGAGGTGTAGACCATCAGTCTCAGCACAGTAGTGAGTTCCACTCCCACTTCTGATCCCGCCTCGTTCAATGGCCTCTGGAAAGTCACTTAACCTTTTTGCCTCAGATTCTCTATCTTTACAGGGGTGTGGAGGGGAATAATTAGGTAATATTTGTTAAGTGCTTTGAACATGAAAAGTGCTATGTAACTGTTAAGTATTACCAGACTCCAGTATACAATTTTATTGATTAAAAAAAGGGCTGGGATAAGATCATTCACATGCATGGTTCATTTCACATTTCTGAACAAGCGATCTATCCAGCCACAAATTGGTCTAGTGTCTTTCTGGAACATTTAGAAGCATGCTACAACTTCTGCCTTTCCTTATCAAGATCTACAGCAAGTTCAATGGATTGGAGAGCCACAGCAACTGCAAAACTGGGTCTGTCCCTACTTACGTTTTAATGATAAAAACTCTAGTTTTTTCAGACTAAGTGCCAGCAAATTACATGTGGTGGACTCACAATTCCTCCCCACAATCAGGGAACATGGAGATGACCATCTGGAATCAACAAAACCCCAACATATTGGCAGTAGCTGGCATTCAGCACATTTCCTTTCCTTTTTCCCCTTTAGGATCACAAAAAGTCTGACCCAGAGGGGCATCCTCCAAGCTCTTTTTCTGGTCACACAACAGTCACCAGGAAACCCTGCTGCTCAGAATTATATGGCACCAGTCTCCATAGTGTTAACAGTATCATTTCATATACTGTACCGGGGTCGGCAACCTTGCAGAAGTGGTGTGCCGAGTCTTCATTTATTCACTCTAATTTAAGGTTTCGCGTGCCGGTAATACATTTTAATGTTTTTAGAAGGTCTCTTTCTATAAGTCTATATTATATAACTAAACTATTGTATGTAAAGTAAACAAAGGTTTTCAAAATGTTTAAGAAGCATCATTTAAAATTAAATTAAAATGCTGATCTTATGCCACCAGCCTGCTCAGCTCGCTGCCAGCCTGGGGTTCTGTTCACCTAGGCCGGCAGAGGGCTGATCAGGGCCTGCGGCCGGGACCCAGACCTGGGGGGGGGAGGTTTCAGGGGTCAGGGCAGAGGGCTGGGGGAGCGGGTTCAGGGCCGAAGGCTGGTGTGTGTGTGTGGCGGGGGTTCAGAGATCAGGGCAGAGGGCTAGGGGCTGTGGGGGGTGCAGGGCAGAAGGCTGGGTGTGTGTTGGGGTGTGGGGGGTTCAGGGCAGAAGGCTGTGTGTGTGTTGGGGTGGGGGGGTTCAGGACAGAGGAATGGGGTTGTGTGGGTGCAGGGCAGAAGGCTGGGTGTGTGTTGGGGTGTAGGGAGTTCAGGGCAGAGGGCTGGGGCTGTGGGGGTGCAGGGCAGAGGGACGGATGTGTGTTGGGGTGGGGGGGTGCAGAGCAAAAGGCTGGGGTGCTCGGCTCGTGGGAGTGCTCCCAACCCCCTGCCCTGAGCAGCTCAGGGCAGGGGGCTGGAAGGGATATGCCCTGTTCCACCCCCTTCCCTACTTCTCTCTGTGTCCTCTACGGAGCAGGGAGCATGCTGCCGCTCTTCCCCCTCCCCCTTGCTAGGGCCATCAGCTGATTGGCCAGGGAAGGAGAGGAGGGGGCTGGAAAGCACCACGCTGGAGGAAGAAGTGGGGGAGGGGGGGAAGCTTGGCTGCCGCAGAACCAAGCTTCTGCCTCCTGCCCCCGCAGGGGAGAGCGGTGGGGCTGAGTGGTGCTGGGACCGCGGAAGGGAGCTGCGTGCCACTCAGAATTGGCTCGCGTGCCGTGTTTGGCACGCGTGCCGTAGTTTGCCGACCCCTGTACTATACTGTATATTTGCTAATGGGATGAATGCCTCTCCCAGCATGTTTTACAAATGAACTGGATATTAATTTTGTTAATTTCATTTGCATGTCATTTTTTAAGTTGAAGGCAGAGTGTTAAAGGTATAGAGTTGCAGAAATAAAGTTGTTTCTTCAGCATGTGTGGATAAGCTGTACTTTACAGTATGAGGGAGATAGAAATCTACAGCCAAGCAGGCATGATCTCATCGTTGAGAAGTAGCATGTTTAAGAAGGTTGGGGGTGGAGGCAGAAGATTTCAAGGAAGAAGAGGGTAAATCAGTGAGACTTCTGCCAAAGAGAGGAGGAGGAGGAGGAGGAGGAGGAAAGAGGCATACTTGTGAGATGAGGAGCTGGCAGGCTGCAAGTTCCCTCTCACTGGCATTCATCTTCCTGTTGGAGTCTATCTGGGCACTCTCCAGCTGCTTGCTGCGGTTCACCAGAGATTTCACCTCAGACTTCATCTTACTGATATACAGCCGTGCCATGGTGAACTCTTCCTCGATTACCCCGTTCACATCTGCTAACTAAACACACAAAGAGTTGCATTGCTTAATGCAGGCTTATAAAAGAAAATAGCCAATGCAGAAAACTTTCTACTAGTGAACCAGTTGTCTAGAGCTAGGAGATCTCAGTAATACACAGCACAACTCACAAGTCCTGGGTACACCAGCTTGGATTTTTTCTCATTTACATTCCAAGATGTCATATCACTCAACCTCTCCGAAACTTCATGGATAAAAGTCAGACAAAGGCCAAAAGTTAAGTCTTCCTGCTCAGGTTATAACCACTGATCCAATGACTCAACATTAAAAGTGGGAATAATTTAGAACACTTGCCCTAATTGCAGTGACACATTGCAGAAGAGCTTTCCGATGCTGCTGGAGAGGCCAGGAACCTCCTTTTTTAAAGTGACATTATAAAGCACCTTCCATTGTTACTTGTTTACACTGAAAACTGGCTTCTTAATTAGTACAACGCCTCCACTAAATGGTAAACATCTATTTTCAAGTACTGTACCCTTTAATATAATTTCATATACAATTACATGACCACCAGGGGTTGCTGTAACATCTTATGCAAGATTCACTCTTGTACTACTAGGAAAAAAATGGTTAAAAAGAACTTCCAGATCAGATCACATTAATTTGGACAGAGCTCCCTGTAATCTTATATCAACCCTAGATTTACTGGCTATTCGTATCAGCCAAAAACTGAAATGGTATGACAGTTTATTTTGCTTATTTTGAGATTGCAACAGCCAGATTTCCAGAATTATCAAATACTTTAATATAAATTAATACACTAAGGAACATTCAGAACCTGTGGAATCCAATGATAACAGCAGAATTCCAGGAGCCCAATTTTCTCTCAGTTCATTGAGCAAGGAATTCCTCAGCAAGCATGGATTTCCTTTCCCTCCCCTACCCAAACATGCCTTCTAGCAACTCTTAAATGAACAGTTCATACTCCGGGAAATAATGATGCAGGACGTGTCATAAGAAACACATTGCCAGACAGACAAAGATCATGTCCTTTGTAATCAGAGAGGAATTGAGCACTTGCAAATCCCATTGACTTCAGTGAGAGAGAGGCAGGTGCACAACAACTCTCAGGATCAGGTCCAAGGGGTATATCATGAACAGGGTATCCAGCAACACATACTTGTTTTTTATCCTTGAAGTATGGGGAAAGAGTTTAAAAAGTAAGATGCCAGCTCCAATATTCCAAGTGAAGCAAAAAGGAGAAAGTTAGTACACTAAAAAGACAACATGAAATACTACTTGGAAATAGATTTGTCTCATGCAAACTTGCCGGAATGGTCTAGCAAATAGACATAACATTTAGTTTCAAAAGAAAAAAGTGACATGGTCAACAGTGTAAAGAGAATTTGTATATCACCTACAGTGAATAGTTTGTTCAGTTACCTGATGCAAAGTTTTAGCCAATGGCCATTAAAATACCATTTCCAATTGTTGAAATTTCCTTTATCTACTGTGGGAGAAGTGAAAACCTTGAAGAACTTGGCCAGCTGTCTGTATTCAGAGGAGCCAGTCAGCATGCAAATTTCAAAGCAGGTATCTCCAGAAACATTTCCACTCCCAGGTTCTACTTTGTCAATAGCATTCATTTATTTTCCACTTTGTTATTCCACAGAAGAAGAAACCATCAATAAATTTCCTCTCCTACATTGGCTATAGTCAGGCGTATGCTACAGCAATGCTGACATTTATGGGGTAATCAGAAAAATTCACCAATGCTGGAAATTGACAGACTTGAGTTTGTCACCAATACTTTGATTTCCCTGAAAATTTGTGAAATTTCTAAATTCAGCCAGTGTTTAAATGATAAGCCACAAACATTTCTCCTCACATGACTCTGTCCTGATCTGCTGAACGGGTGCTAATACAAATCCTTGACTTCTCAAGAACAGAGAGCGCCTATCACAATAGATTGTGTAAGCTGCATGGTGGTTTTATGACCTAGAAAAACATCCACCAAGACCAAAACAAATTATTTTAATTTGTGATCCAAGGAGGATTTAAATATCAGACTACAGAGGTGAAAGGTTGGGGCTGTAAATACCCATACCACCCATCCTCAGAACTACATCTTTATAGTCTTTTGAAAAAAGCAATATAAGATCTGGTTTACCGTTTTAACATCATTGGTACCAATGATTCCTCCAATCTCTCCCAGATCTTTAAGCAGTAAGTTCAAGATCTCTGTAGCTCTCTTTTTCTGATGATTACTGAGATCCTGCAACTGACCCAGCTCTCGTTGGGTGGCTGTCAAAGCCGTCTGGAAAAGATTTAAGAGATGAGATTACAAACCTGTCCAATGATTCCCTTTATACAGAACAGCAACTATAGTTCAGAAAACTGACAGTTCATACTCTGAACAGAACAAACCCACATAGGTCAGTTTTCCTATTTCTACATTTAAAAGATTGTCTTTATATGGTTGTTTTTATGTCTCCCCTTTGATAGAGGTATAATTGTGACCCCACATTTCATTTTCCCTTGTTTCAGTGCCATTCCATGGGTACAAGCTGTTCAATTATGGCTTTCAGGCTACAGGATTATTTATTTTATTCATCCTTTTGCAGAATTCACTTAGAGTCTGACATCCAAGTTACATATTAAACACACCAACATCTGCATCTTTCTAGTGTTTGTACAGTAATGCCTTCTATCTAACTGCCTGTCCTTAACACCAGTGTCCTCAGCAGACAGCCAGTATGCCTTTTAGCAAATAGCACAGTAAAATGAAAATTGCTAATATAATGTTAAAAACATTACCAACATGAAATCAATATTGTTGGTATCAGTTACAAAATAATGGAAATCAGAACCTGACAATGACCCAAATAGGCAGGAATCACACATGCTCCAGAGTCTATCCTGCCTAACCCTTTGGGTATTTAAACCAAATCTAGATTTGAAACTCTTGTAGACTAGGATATAGTAGGTGATGTAGTTTGATCACATCCAAGAAGCTAAGGTGTGTGTCATAGGAGAAGAGAATAAGAAATGAGTGAATACAAAATGTTCTTGTAAATATTTGCACTCTTACTTTATCCCCAATGCTAAGTTTTCTCTACGGCAGCCAGAGAAGTCAGGGAAAAGAAACAGTTGTTACATTCTGGTGGGGCTTGTCAAGATGCAGATTATTCCAACATCCTTGAAGGGAGAGGGGTGAAGGAGGGAGATTTTCACCAACCTGGCAGTTTTAATGTAGACTTACACTACTAACTGGATAAATTTCAGCTTGAAGCAACATACCCATGCTAGCTCCAATCAAGCTAGAGCCCTAAAAATAGAGTGTAGCTGTAGCAACATGAGTGGTAGGAGGGGTTAGCTGCCCTGAGTACATGCCCAGCATCTTGGATAGGATTGTACTCGGGCAGCGAGCCCGTCCCACCACTCCCAACACTGACTATATTCTTAGAGTGCAGGTACCTCAATCAGAGCTAGTGTGGGTATGTCTCCTTGAGCTGGAATTTACACTGCCAGCCTGAAGCTTAGATGTTCCCTTAGCGAGTGAGGCTGAGACATTGTAGTGACAAAGTAGATCTACATACCAGAATATTGGAAGAACAAAGAGACGATAAAGCTAACAGCTGCTGAGAAGAAAGTCTAGTCATTAGAAAGAACATTACTATTGTGCTTTGCTCCTACAAATTACCATTATATTTTGAGTGTGGTATGCAAGTATCTGCCAACAATTACCACACAGTAGTATCAGAGTCTACCACAATTTTATTCTTCAAGATGGGCGATACAAGAGGTAACTCTTGGCAAATGTTGGCCTTTTAATGGCTTCTCTACTTCAGTTTTTAGCAACAAAAGCTAGTAATATACTTGACTAGAATATTAAGAAAAGATTTATAAATTGGTACAGACTAGTGGGTATCTCCCTAAAAATCAGTCTTTTTGACAATAATAAACTGCATGTAAAAAACAGACATCAGATAAAGGAATAACCAGCAATGCTCCTACTGTTTTCTGTGACAGTTCATCAGCCAGCTGTTCATTGGCTCGGGTCTTGTCCTCCACTTCTTGCGATTTCTGGTCATAATTGACAGCTAATTCCTCCAGGGCCTGAAGAACCTCTTTCACCTCATCTTTTGCAGCCTCATTTTCAATCTGAAGACGAGTCAGTTCCTCTTGGATCTTCTCATAATCTCTTCTAGTGGAAGCCAAAAGCTGGAAATAGATGGCAGAGATCACAAGTAGGTCGCTGTTCCCCCAAGAACTAGCTCAAAAGATTTACAACATTGACTACAGGAGACAAGAGACCTTGCCACTCTACCAGAAACAATATAAGCAGCAGGTGTAATGTGCAAATATATCTTTGAAGAAACTAAGCAAAAAACCTCTGGACCTCATGGAAAAGAAAGCTTAATCAAATCCTATTATGCCACAAGATTCAGACAAAAACAAAAACTTATTTTGAGCAATTTCATAGCTTCAAATGCTTTTTCTACTCTGAATTCAATGCTGTCCAAGCTAAGAACCAAAATGAAAAAGACTTCAAGTCAAAGTGTTACAACTTTGAAGTGAACCACATAATAAGCTGTCTAAAGTAGCTTGGGGTGTCTCGTGTCATTTTGTTATAGATTCATAGATTCTAGGACTGGAAGGGACCTCGAGAGGTCATCGAGTCCAGTCCTCTGCCCTCATGGCAGGACCAAATACAGTCTAGACCATCCCTGATAGACATTTATCTAACCCACTCTTAAATATCTCCAGAGATGGAGATTCCACAACCTCCCTAGGCAATTTATTCCAGTGTTTAACCACCCTGACAGTTAGGAACTTTTTCCTAATGTCCAACCTAGACCTCCCTTGCTGCAGTTTAAGCCCATTGCTTCTTGTTCTATCCTTAGAGGCTAAGGTGAACAAGTTTTCTCCCTCCTCATGACACCCTTTTAGATACCTGAAAACTGCTATCATGTCCCCTCTCAGTCTTCTCTTTTCCAAACTAAACAAACCCAATTCTTTCAGCCTTCCTTCATAGGTCATGTTCTCAAGACCTTTAATCATTCTTGTTGCTCTTCTCTGGACCCTCTCCAATTTCTCCACATCTTTCTTGAAATGCGGTGCCCAGAACTGGACACAATACTCCAGTTGAGACCTAACCAGCGCAGAGTAGAGCGGAAGAATGACTTCTCGTGTCTTGCTCACAACACACCTGTTAATACATCCCAGAATCACGTTTGCTTTTTTTGCAACAGCATCACACTGTTGACTCATATTTAGCTTGTGGTCCACTATAACCCCTAGATCCCTTTCTGCCGTACTCCTTCCTAGACAGTCTCTTCCCATTCTGTATGTGTGAAACTGATTTTTCCTTCCTAAGTGGAGCACTTTGCATTTGTCTTTGTTAAACTTCATCCTGTTTACCTCAGACCATTTCTCCAATTTGTCCAGATCATTTTGAATTATGACCCTGTCCTCCAAAGCAGTTGCAATCCCTCCCAGTTTGGTATCATCTGCAAACTTAATAAGCATACTTTCTATGCCAATATCTAAGTCGTTAATGAAGATATTGAACAGAGCCGGTCCCAAAACAGACCCCTGCGGAACCCCACTTGTTCTGCCTTTCCAGCAGGATTGGGAACCACTAATAACTGAATATTTTAACAGGAAAAACTGTGATAATCATTTTAACTTGAGTTAAAAGAAACTATAGACAGACTTCTTTTTAAAAAATTACTCCTATTTGCAGAGATCAACTTAAAATAAGCATTTTTATGCGCAAACCGTTGATTAATAAAAAGAACACAGGTTTAGCACAGACTTATGGCTGTCTCTAACCTTCCTGTTATACCCATCTAATCCATTTCATTCTCAAATAAGAAGGGACGTAGGTAAGTTTATAGGATGGCGAAGATTGTGCAGAGGTCAATTTCATATTCTACTCTCATATCCTATTCCATCTTAATACAAAAAATTAAACCATGGAAAATTCTTCAAAATTCAGATTGCACACTGAACTGGAAAACCTCTCAAGTAAAGTTACCTATAGGAGAACAGTGTCAAAATAAAAGAGAAAACTGAAAAGTATCTCACAATATTTATTGCTAATAATACATTTTTGGAAAGTCACAAGTTGAAAAATCATTGTTTAAAAAAATAAAATAAGGCAAAAAGCAGCACCAAATAAAGACTACAAATTTAATCCATCAATTAAAAGAAGGGGTTATTGATTGGGGTCATCCTAATGGCAACATCCTGGACATTTATTCAGGAGATGCTTTTGTTTTTAAGGGTCTCACTTTATGGGTTGACTGGAGCTTGAAGTGCTGTAGATGGAGTTCTCCTAGGCTACTCACAGCCCTTAGTGCCAAATTAGTAGTCCTGGTGGGGGCTGAAGAATTAAATCTTGTCCGGTTTAGCCAGAAGGATAATGAACATGCCATGGGAGTGGACGGTTAAAACAATTAAGAAAAAAAGTGGAGCTCTGAAAGATGGTGTGGTAGGCTCTTCTTTCTACTGCCACACTTCATAGGAATGATAAAAAGTTAGGTAAGTATGTGGTTATCATCAGCCTGAACTACCACTGTCCACTACCTCTTCACCCCCAAGCCTTGAGGAAGTTCAGCTCTAGATACAAAACCAGAACTGAGATAGTATCTCTTCACCTTCTCTTTCAATATATTCAGCATCTAGAGATGTCTAAGAGGAAAGCTGGAAAATAGGAAGTAAGCAGGTTAGTTTCAGGACACATGCCCCTGCTGCAAAAGGGTGGAAGAGATGATTCACCATTAGGGAAATGCACCCAGCTGGTAATACTGTATCCTCAAAGTGAAGTGTTAGTTAATTTATCAGGACCTAGGGATAGGAGATGATTTAAACAATAATAACTGAACACCTTAAAAGTATTTCTCTGCTAAACTGACATGGACTACTCCTTACAATTTATTTAAAGATATTTTGATGTGCTTACCACTGTGGTTTCACAATACCAAAAATCCATTGGTGCAATATACTACCTAATGTGTAAGTGGCAACACTACCCTTTACTTGATTGCAGGGGAAGGGGGGGGAAAATCAAGACTTCAGGAACTTAGTTATCTCATTCTCTACCGACTGGTTCACAAAGAAGAGATAAGCCTTAATACTGACAGATAGATGCAAGGAGGAGTTCTCTACCTTAAGGGGTACAGATCTGTGTTTCTGGAGTTCTATTCCCCATGTTTCACAACTTTGAGATGTAAGCTTCACTGTGGGGGCTATTAGAAGCAGCGTATTTACTACAGAGGCCAAAGAGAAAGAATCAAAATATATAGGAGTGAACAAGTTATTGGCCATCCATCCAAAGGAAGAGCGACTGAAATCTTAGGATGGTTGGAACACTGTGAAAGGTCAATTTATGAACACATACCTAGAAAGAAAGCAGACCAGAACAATTTATCTAGCAATTAAGCTTAATTTAGTACATGGAGTTCTACCCCTCATGTTCTAGTAAAGTTTAGGCACGGCCTTCCTGCGAAGATTCAGAACTTCATCTGAGAATACCATACAGCAGTATGTAGCTCAAGTGTATGTACTTTCACCTGCGAAAGAAATAGTTAACCCATGGCAAAGGAATGCTAAGGGTATTATAACAGCACGTGTCCTATCCGTAACATGCTTTATAATAGCATTGAATCTACTAGTTTAATCAGCCAGAAATAAGTGCTCTGGCTAATTAGGGAGAACAGCCACGTTGCATCATATATCAATGAACTAATCACAAGCAGTAGTAGACTGCAGGTGGATCATTTCAATGAGAGCTGTGAGAAGCTCGTGAAGTTTACAGACATGAAGTCAAAGCCTAAAAAAACCTTAATTTCCTCCTTTAGAGAGAGTCAAACTAACAAAAATATTGCACTGGCCTCCAGAGGTGACAGACTGCCATCCCCATTGGAAGAGCCAGTAAAGCTTCTAAGCCAGTGATACAACACTAGCCTCAGGGATTTTGATGATAAAGTTGGTGAAGCAGGAATGAATGCAAAAAAGAAAGAAAATGGTCACCATGGCAGGGATTAGAGGTCACTGAAAACAAACTAATATTAAATAAGGATCCAGAGGGAGGCAGGAGATGAGCTAGAATACAGGAGACTCCCAAGTAAACAAACATCCAAAAGGAGAGTGATACAAATAGCCCAAGAAATAAAGGTAAGAAAAGATGCCAGAACCCAGGAGTACAGAAACTATACAAATGGGGAACTAGTGAAAATGAGTGAGATTTGGACACTAAATTAGACTTACAGACATTAGATCCACAAAGGACTACATTCTTTTATGAAACAGAAGTAGATGGCTTAAAACCCTATAAAGTTAAGAATACACATCAGCAAGTTGTAGAATGTAATTTGAAGTATTATTGCTGGCAATATGTGAAATGCAACACTAATCAAGACACTCATAAGAATAGCCATACCAGGTCAGACTAATGGTCCACCTATCCCAGTTTCCTGTCTTCTGACAGTAGTCGGGGCCAGATGCTTCAGAGTGAATGAACAGAACAGGACAATTTATCAAGTGATCATTCCCTGTCATCCAGTCCCAGCTTCTGGCAGAGTATGGGGTTGCATCCCTGACCATCCTGATTAATGGCCATTGATGGAGCTATCCTCCATAAACTTATCTTATTCTTTTTTGAACATACAACATCCCCTGGCAACAAGTTCCACAGGTTGACAGCTGTTCAAAGCTGAACAGTCCCAGTCTTTCTAATTTCTCCTTGTATGGATGCTGTTCCATACCCCTAATCATTTTTGTTGCCCCTATCTGAACCTTTTCCTATTCTAATACATTATTTTTGAGATAGGATGACCAGAACCACATGCAGTATTCAAGCCTACCATGGCTTCACATAGAGGCATTATGATATTTTCTGTCTAATCAGCTACCCGTTTCCTAATGGTTCCTAACATGGTTAACTTTTCTGACTGCCGCTACAGATTGAGCAGATGTCTTCAGAGAATGCTCTACAATGTCTCCAAGATCTCGTCCTTGAGAGTGGTAGTTGAGATTATGTTTTCCAATGTGCATAATTTCATCTGCCATTTTGTTACCCAGTCACCTAGTTTTGTGAGATCCCTTTGTAATTCTTCACAGGCAGCTTTGGGATTAACTATTTTGAGTAATCTTCTATCATCTGCAAGCTTTGCCACCACACTATGTACCCCTTTTTCCAGATCATTTGATCCGTGGAAAAATTGGAAAGAGTCCAGCGGAGGGCAACAAAAATGATTAGGGGGCTGGAGCACATGACTTATGAGGAGAGGCTGAGGGAACTGGGATTGTTTAGTCTGCAGAAGAGAAGAATGAGGGGGGATTTGATAGCTGCTTTCAAATACCTGAAAGGGGGTTCCAAATAGGATGGATCTAGACTGTTCTCAGTGATACCTGATGACAGAACAAGGATAATGGTCTCAAGTTGCAGTGCGGGAGGTTTAGGTTGGATATTAGGAAAAACTTTTTCACTAGGAGGGTGGTGAAGCACTGGAATGGGTTACCTAGGGAGGTGGTGGAATCTCCTTCCTTAGAGGTTTTTAAGGTCAGGCTTGACAAAGCCCTGGCTGGGATGATTTAGTTGGGAATTGGTCCTGCTTTGAGCAGGGGGTTGTACTAGATGACCTCCTGAGGTCCCTTCCAACCCTGATATTCTATGATTCTATGGTTATCTGTTCTGTTCATTCCCTCTGAAGCACCTCTCCTTGGCCACTGTGGGAAGACAGGATACTGGGCTAGATGGACCATTGGTCAGATCCAGTATGGCCGTTCTTATTTTCTTATGTAATATGTTGAAAAGCACTGGTCCCAGTACAGATCCTTCAGGGACCTCTCTCACTTCTGAAAACGGACCATTTATTCTTACTCCTTGTTTCCTATATTTTAACCAGTTACTGATTCACGAGAGGACCTTCTCTCCTATCCTATGACTGCCTACTTTCCTTAAGAGCCTTTAGTGAGGGACCTTGTCAAAGGCTTTCTGAAAGCCCAAGTACACTAAATCCTCTGGATCACCCTAGTCCATACGTTTGTTGACCCCCTCAAAGAATTCTAATGGATTGGTGAGACATATTGTGTTCATCTAGGTTTCTGAAAATTCTTCTTTTTTACTATGGCTAACCTAGTGAAGAGGGTTTTAAAACTAGATTTGATGGGAGCAGGAGACAAAAGCCCACATGTAAGTCAAAAACATGGAGATCCGGGACAAGGGTCAGAACCTAGGTGGAGCATGTGCCATTACAGGAGGAATAAGAGCAAGAAAAGAGAGAACATAGAGGGGAAATCAAATCAGTATCTTAGATCTCTGTATACTGATGTGAGAAATATGGGGAATAAGCAGGAAGAACTCTCAAAAAAGAAAAGAGGTGGGTGAAGGGGCAAATTTTGCTCTGTTTAACTGATCTCAGTTCACTTGCTGCACTGGTGTATCAGAGTTACTCTGTATTTACACTGCTTTAACAGCAGAAATTGACCCAAGAAAAGCTTAAAATATTTTTAAAAAGTGGGTCAAACTGCAAAAGAAAGCACAGCAAAAAATAGAGAATTTAACTCGCTATGAAACATTTCACCTCCTCCAAATTTTCCGAAAAATACCACAACTACATTTTGGAAGCTCAGTAATAGTGATTTAGCATTTATACAGTACTTTACATCTTCACACAATTACTACTGTATCCTCTTACCATCTCTGTGAGGTAGGTAAGGATCATCCTCATTAAAACACACACACATTCCTTTTTCAGACACAGACACTGATATAAAGAGATATTAACTGATTCACTTAAGGCCTCAGAGCACATCAGTGGCAGTGCCAGGATGAAAACTCAAGAAAAACTGGTTCCATTTCCCACATACACTCCACTAAACTATGCAGCCTACCCATCAGTAATGGCCAATCCTGGGCATTACTAATTCACCAGTAGTAATAATTTTTAAAGCGTCAGCATTCCCAAGGAAATCAGGTAATTGGCTAACGTCCACCTTGGCTTGCATTTTACAAGACGAACATACTGAAAAATGTTTTACCAGCATTTCTTACTTTCAAAACCCCAGAGCTACCATCCTCTATACAGGGGGGAAGTGGAGAGGGGAGCAAACTTTTTGGCCCGAGGGCCACGTCGGGAAACAGAAATTATATGGTGGGCCATGAATGCTCACAAAATTGGGATTCGGGTGCGGGCTCTGGGGTGGGGCTGGGGATGAGGAGTTTGGAGTGTAGGAGGATGGCCTGGGCTGAGACCGAGGGGTTCGGAGGGTGGGAGGGGAATCAGGGCTGGGGCAGGGGGTTGGGGCGTGGGGAGAGGCTCAGGGGTGCAGGATCTGACCGGCGCTTACCTCAAGTGGCTCCTGGAAGCAGTGCCATGTCCCTTCTCCGGCTCCTAAGCAGAGACGCGGCCAGGCGGCTCTGCATGCTGCCCCATCTGCAGGCACCGCCCCTGCAGCTCCCACTGGAGCGCCAGAAGGGGCCACTGAAGCATGTAGGAGCCGGAGCAGGGTCATGCCGCAGCTTTCAGGAGCCGGTGGTGCAGCCCCCGACCTTGCGCCCCGACCGGAGCGGGGCCGAGCTGCGTGGTGTGGCTCGCAAGCCAGCTTAAAATGGCTCGCAGGCTGGATCCGGCCTCCAGGCCATAGTTTGCCCACCCCTGCTCTATATTATGGCCCAGCAATATGGTGTACTTGAATGTGTGCTCATTTAGACTTCAAATTATCAAGGTGACCAGACTAACAAATTTAAAGTTTAAACCCTTCCATCTGTCACATAAGGCAACTGACCTCACACTTGGTAAGGCATCTCGCATCTTTTCGTGTATTTATACCTGCTCCTGTATTTTCCACTGATGAAGTGGGTTCTAGCCCACGAAAGCTTATGCCCAAATAAATTTGTTTGTCTCCAAGGTGCCATAGGGACTTGTCGTTGTCTTATCCAACAGATTTTTAGCCAGTTATGACATCTAACAGCATAGCTAATACAGTAATGTTAAAAAACAAAAGCTCTCTGTGAAACAAAACTTTTGTAACAAAGGTTCTTTGGATATTTTTTTTTACCTCATCTTGATCCAACATTTGTTGTTTTAGTTTCTCAGCCAACTGGCTCTGCTGGTTGATTTCATCATCCTGCAATTTAATAAAAAGATTTATTTCCGTAATTTGGATTTGAACCCTTTTCTTTTGCAGGACCTGGACAACAGTAATGCCCCAAGATGGAAATGAAATGAGTATAAATATGGATGGGCAAAAGAAAAAAAATTATAAAGAATAGCTACATGGTTAAAAAAATACATTAGTGATTAGATGTCTCAATAAAAATCATAGCATGTAGCTAAGCAGGCTTGCCTCAGATCATGACTAAGACACTGAAATGGCAGTAACTGCATCAAGCAAACAAACCAGTAACAGTCAATTTGTAATTGTATAACACAACAAGATCTTCAGTGCTAAGATTGCAGACTTCAGTTGAGGGCTTTTATATCTCATCTCTCCCTGCTTACACTGAAAGAGTTCCAAAATCTTGACAGTCATGGTGCCCCTAAAATGGAGGTGCTTTTATAGGGAAAGATCAGTCAGCAGTTTTACTGTCATGTTTGACTTTCAAAAGTTTAATTTAGCTGTGATAATATAGATATTATTTTATAAAAATGTCTGCTGCTCTATTCTGAAAGGAAATAGGTTTATTAAACAAGAACTAGGGCCAGCCCTGAACTTCATTAAAAAAAGTACATCATAAAACATGGGATGTGTACACTTTGTTACATTTATATCTTTCCTTCCCTATCAAAGACCTTGAAGGAAACATTATCCACCTTTGTGTCTACTGCAACTCCAGGTGTTCAATTCTATTGACATTTCAGGTTTTTAGTTAAGACAATATCCTCAGGGTTAGAAATTGTTGTTGAATGCAGAAGTAGAACAGAGATGTCTGACTCCACTGAATATATTCTCTAAAAGCATGGATTCAGACAGACAGGTCAGTCCTGGCAGCTGACAAAGTCACTCTCATCCACTCTTGTGAAAAGGGATGTCTATCTCTAAAGCAACTCAGCATCTAAGTGGCTGCTTTTGTGCCCTGTCGGAGACAATCAGAATTCTGAATTTTCCTGGCAGCCATCCTAAACAATAGATTGATTTCTGATGGCAAGGCTAGCTATCAAGTACAGTATATAGGACACTTCACTCCCAACACTTAAAATGGTCTTTCAGATTTCCTGTAAACATAAAATGTGGGTTCTTGTGAGTTATAAATGGGAAAGCCTTGTTTTTATACTAGGGAAAATCACCACCCTTCATAGTCCCTACAATAGTGTAATAATGGATTGAATTGTGCATTCCTATATTTCCTGGAGAAATAAATCTCAAAAAAAGTGCAAGTGACTAGAACAATCTATAATTAGTCCTTTGAAGAATAATATAGCCTGTGTGGGTTTAGAGGGGACAGGGGGAGAATAAATAGTTAAGTATTTTATGACTAGAATTTTTACCTCTTGATAAGCTAGGTGGAATATCTGCAATTTCACCAAGAGGCTCAGATGGTATTTTGAAAATCAAATCAAAGATTAAAACACTGCTTGATATTTCTGGGGTCAGGCTGTATATGGTCCTTGTCCAAGAGCACAATGGAAAGCACATGTTCAAGTAGCCCTAACACTCTCTCCCACTTCATTCAGGACTCAGAGACAAGTGCACTCCCTGTGCTCTCCTGAGTCCAACAGCTTTTAGCTATCAGCAGATACAGAGCCAATGCAGGTTTTTATGCATGATTTTCCATTTGTGTTGGACAATCCTGATGAAAAAATACATGAGTTCAAATGAAGTTTTGGTTCAGGAATATTTTTAAGCAATCAGTTTTTGCCAAAATGTTCTTATCTTTTGGCACTCCTAACATATATGCTTATAGTTAAAATCTCCCGAACAGAAGTATTTTCTTTTGTCACCCAAGCCCAACTATTCAGAATGATAGGTGCCCAATAAATTGCTCTATCATATATTTGAGAAGTACTGATAATGTATTGGACCTGCACAAGACAAATAAAAGACTCCTGTCCCAAGGTACTTGCATTCTAGGAGACTGACATAGATCAGACAAGATGCATTCATTAGAAGACCTAAAGGATGGTCTTAGATTTTACTTGTTAAATTAAAATCTAATATTTGTATCTCATGCTCTCTTCCCTCCCACCCCTGCCTTCTCCTAAATAATGTTGAGATGAGGTGGTAGATAACTGATGTGGGTTCTGGATCTCCTGGAAAAGGTGAGGGATTCAGGAGGAAGTGGGTCAGAACCTTACAAATTAATCTCAATCTTTCCCTAGACTTCAATGAGAGCTGTATAGAGACATACATGAAGAGAGTGTGGAGTAAAATAGATGGATACAGCAGATCTGGTGGTGGAACTTTGAATCCTGGGTTGCTTCCTACCCACCCAGAAAGAAAATACATGGGGCTCAAAATGAAAATATAGAAAATCTGTGACCTTCAAACTGAGTAATTATGTAAAATGGTGGCTTGGTAGAGGTTTAGTGAGTTTCAATTATATGGCTCTTGTGCCAAAATTCACTAGATGTTAAAAAAAAAAATCAAATGGGGCTGGAAGGCTCTCCCCTGTTCTATTTTCATATCAGCTAGTGTGTATTAAATATCAAGCTGTAGATATCAGATGAGCCTACTGTTTTTAGGATGATTCACCAGTAACGGAAAAGTCAAAGTCTATTTACTGTGCTGTGCAGTTATAGCCACAGTGGGACTGCATAAGGGGAAAAAATAATCCATAGGACCAGTATTTACCATAAACAGAGGCACTCAAGAGTAACAGCAGTGAGAACATAAAGTTCCTATACACAACACAGAGAAATCCCTAAAGCAGTTCAAACAGTTCCACACTACAGTTAGACTGAAAATGAGCAACTTTGAGAAAGAAAATTGAAGGCAGTTAGGATATGCTTACAAGCCAAGAACACAGAGAGACTAGTTTAAATAAAAGTATATAGCAGAGAAAACGTTTCTTAAAACTATATAAAAACTGGAGTAAGCCAACAGCCCCCTCACCTGTGGGGAGGGGCAGCCTCATAGGTGCCTCTCACCATTGTGAGGGTAGGCAGCCGTGCGCGTCACTCCCAAGCTGTGAAGATGGAGGCGAGGCCTATTCTAAATAGTAAATAGAAAGGACTACAGCTTGAAGTTTGGGAAGGATACAGCACTGATAATGCAACAGCTAGGTACATGTACCCATTGACTGTTGGGAAGCAGTTTACGTACATAGAGCAGACTCAAAGAAACAATTTCCAGACCTTATCATCCAGCTGTCTGTAGAGACTGGTAATCTCTTCATCGTATTTCTGCTTCTCCTCAGTTGAGATGCTGGCAACAACAGGTGCAATGTTGTCAATGATGGGTGTGTTGTCACATGGCTCCAGATTTTTCTGCTCCTTAGCACTGATCTGCTCATCCTCAGGCACTGCTTCTCCTGCAGTGGCAGAGAGGAAACAGTTACAGGAAGCGTGTCATTAGAATCCATGAGAAAGAGAGGCACTTCTGAAAACAAGGGTTAGACAAGAGGCCAGGAACTCAGCTGTCACACTGGTCCCTAGCGCAAGTCATAGGAGCCTGAAGGAAGAGACCATAAAAACAGCTATTCAGCCAGATTCAGGGACGGGATGGCCACACCCCCACACTGGCAATTAGGAGGAGGAGTTATGGTAAGTAAGGGGGGGGGAAATCAGACTCATTTTAAAGCATATTAGACTAAAGTATCTATTTTCCCCATTTTTCTGTTGTCCTCTCCTTCCCACCCCTACGTATGGCTATAGGAATACAAAGATCAAACAGCTGCATGAAAACAGCAAACTTCCAGTACAGTCACAGAGATTGAAACAGGAAAAAGCAACATGCAATTGTAACTCTGGGCATCAAAAGTGGAATAATTTAGATTGGTTTGCAGTGGCAGAATAAAACTAGATATGATGTTCTTAAACTTTTTCTTCAGAAGAATTTTCTCTGAAGAATATTTTCTTTACAAAAACATATGTGCGTTCCAATTACTAGTCTGTTGCAATTCATTGAAAAGGAACAGGCAAGTAGTTAATGCCAAAAATTGAACTGGTGTTCATTATAATCTGGTGGGAACACTCCTCTAGTTGGTAAATACTGTGTGTATTGTATGGGGAAGGTTAAATTCCACTATTCTTCATGAAGATTTTTTTAAATCTAGAGAATAGCTACAGTTTAAGGCAGAGCCTACCAAATTGTTGTTCCATAGATGAAATAACTAGCAGTCACTCCTGTCAACTGTGCAGACACTATCCATAACACTGCTAGGTAAAGTAAATAACGCAAATGTAACAAAACAAAAGGAGACATGGTAATTCAACCCTGGGAGAAAGAATAGGGCCTGGGAGTGTAACCATCAATGTTTCCCAGATGTAATCAGACAAAGTTAGTGAGAAAATAAAATTTTCAAGCTTTAAAAAAATTACAAAATTATTAGACATATAAGACAAAATCAAGCACCATAGAAATCCTACATTAAAAAAATTCCTTGTCTACATTACTGATATCACTTTATACGATTAATACTGAAAATGTTAAATCTAATTTATTTTTCACCATTTATGCTTTTGATTTAGCTTTTGCATTTCGCTCATATTAAACAATGAAAGCAGATACTTTCTGCCCTTGGGAACTAGAACAGTTTCCAAGGTTTGTAAATAACCTGTACAAAAAAAGTTCAAACATTTTAATTTTCTTTTTTGTTTTTTAAAAAGAAAAACTTTTTCATTCATGTTGCTTTGTGTGGAAAAACAACCACCACCAAAATTTGGATCTTAAAACTATATGACATTATCCTTCTTACTGGAACACACAAGTCAAATTCTGTCCTTGGGTACGTGCACACTTAATTGGTGCTGACTGACTGTCCTTGGGATTTGTGCACACATCTTTGTTTCTACTACAGCTTTATTTGGAGAGAAAGTCACCTTTTATGGAGCCTTCCACCAGATAGACAGCCAATAATATATTTCTGATTGCAGTTAATCTGCTTGTAGGCCAGGCCAGTGAGACAGAATTGGGTTGAGAAAGTGCATACATTTAAAAAAAAATAATAATAAAATAAATAAATAAAAAAGACAGTTTGCTGTAAGAGCTGATTACTCTGCATACAGCCATGCATCTGTGTTCCCTTTTCTAAAATGCTACTGTCCTTCTAGGATGGAAAGGAGATTTGGAAAGTTACATTTAACAAACATAGAATCAAACATACAAGCATATTAGGAGACTATAAATTCCCAGCACTACACAAGACCCAACACCAGACAAACGGTCTCCATGGCAATTTCACTGCACTAATGGAGAAATATTCCCTGCACGGAAGTGGCCTGAGTCTCCAGAGATGGCCCAAGAAAGCTATCATTACAGTCAGTTGACTGTAATAAGGAAGACAACCACAAACAACACCTGGGGAAAGAGAGCATTTATATAAATGGAAAGGTTTGATTTCTCCTGCTTTCAGCAAAATCAAAAGCAGTTGCCTCTTTCCAATGAAGATTTTACATATGATGTTCAGAATAAGTGTAACTGATCTATCTTCTGACCACAAATTCAAAGGTTTTCATATCTGTCCATGCCAAATCACTGGTGTGCATTTACTTCAGATTACCAGCCTTTTTTGTGTGTTGCATATATTAACCTTTCGATTACTAGCTGCAGAAACACACAAGATTTGGCTGAAGTAAAAAAAAGTTTTTGTAATGACCCCATTCAAGTGGTTTTCCCCATAATTACAGTTTATTTTTAATAAGAAAAAAACTGCAGTCAAGTATTAAGTAAAGATAATCACAGTTAACTATTTATCGAAATGTCACTACTGTATTTGTCAGAATGCTGGAGTAGATAAAATCCTATAAATTAGCATTTACATGTTGAAATTTCAAACACAAAAACTATCTACCAAATTACCTTCTCTCCCGCTAAATGAACTGAACCCTATGCAGAGAATGGAATAGCAATTCCACTCTTTGTGCTACTCAGAACAGCACATTTACTCATCTCCACAGAAATTCCATCTGAAAGCCACAGGAGGGCAGGCAGGCAGGCGATCAGATTGACAGTCTCTAATGCAGTTCTAACGGATTGCTTATTCTAATGCCAAACTCACATCTAGGAGATATCCAGCTATACTAGAGGCACCAGAAAGTAGAATTCCATGCTGGAAAATAGTGATTAAAAAAAATAAAAATAAAGGTGAGAAATTAATAAGATCCTTTATAAATGTTTGTATCTCCTCTACTGTGCCTTCCTGTGACCCTATCATACTACATAGCACATATGTGAATTTTAGTACTTATGAAAGATACTGTAAACTGCTTGCAGTCTTGCCGGCTGAAATAATGGGTCTAGCTCCAAAATTTGCTGTGCAGCTTTTTACTTCCAGAAGCTGTTGATACGCTGGAAGAGAACAGAGCTCTGTGCAATTAGTGATAGCAGTTCCAGAGGCCGTCTGCTTTCAGCTGCACCAGTGTAAATCTAAAGCAGCTCACTAACTTCAGTGCAGTTACTCCAGATTTACACTGGTTTAATTGAAAATGGAATTTGGACCTAGATGCCTTATAATAATTGTATGTATTCTTATTATGCTAGTTTAATTATTTTGTAACAAACCACAGTGAAAACCACATTAGAGAAGATCTCTTACAGGAAAAAAAAATCTTAACATTACATTTTCTGTTCATAAATTTCACACTTATTTACCAAGTAAATGCTATATGACTTCATGACTACAACAGCCCAGTTACTCCAGATGTACCTAATTGAACACCGTAGTAACAAATAAATTACAATATAATTTTCCATTCATTATGCAGTTAGACAAGCAACTGTGTAATTGCAGCTATCATACGACCATTTATGCTCTAGAAAATTTACCTGAAATTGTGTTCATTTGCAGTAAATGAATTCAATTTAATGGTTAATATAGACAAAATCATTTAATCACAAATTCCTTCATTTCTTTTGAGCAAAGCCATTGGAACACACCAAATTTGCAGGTTAAAATTAAACAAAAGACTGTTTTCAGATCTTGCTTCACAAAAAAAATAAAATGAAATAAAATAAAAAAATCTATACCCATATTTTGCCCCATCTGGGTGTTTTTATCAACTCCAAATGCAGAAAATGATCTTGTCCTAAAAGTTATTACAGACAAGTGTGAGCATGAGAGGATGACCAACATGTCCAATTCCAATATTACTAGTATCTGTATATAGGATTTTTTTAAAGCTTTGTTGAAAACTAGGATCTTCCTTGCATCTATGGATTTCCAGCAGCATGAACATTTCATCTGAGTGTTAAAGAGTCAGGAGATTTCTACCGTACCAGGAAATGAGCTAAACCAGTGGAGGCTAGACTAGGATGAACCAGACAATGGCAGGCATTACTAGGCTTGGCTGCAAGTGGTTACAGCCTGATGGTCAGGTCAACAGTTCCAGTTGCTGTGAGGTGGAAGGTGCCATTAATTAGATGTTTGTTAAGTATGCTAAACTTAAAGCAATATTGATTATTTAGGCTTGGGGTGGTTTTGGTTTTTTATATTTTACGTTTTAGTTCTCTATTACGTATGTTCCTAAAGTGCGCAATAGAGACCTGAAACTTTAAAAAAAAAAAAATCAAAACAGCAATAATTGATATTGCTTATATAGGCTCCTAAATTGTGGTTCATGGACTCCTCCTCCTAATTTTCTCAACTGCTAAACAGCATTAAGAGACACTAAAAATATATACTTCCTTAATACTACTATTCCTCATAAGCAATGATGTAGTTGCAAGAGACATTATGCGATCATAAATGTGAGGGAAGCAGTCCACATACTCATGAAGAGGAGGAAGCAGATTGTTCATGAGACTTTCTCTGTAAAATATGGCCCTTACTATGGAAGAGTTTGGGACCTCTGTTTTATCGACTCTGAATTGGATCGGTTTGAGAAAGTGACAAGCTAGCTTTTTAAGAATATCGTCTCTGTCCTCTCTCAAACCCTTCGAAGAGATTGTGACCACTTCTGACACTGAGATAAGCACAGAGGCAGCTATGGCTGCTGTTCCCCATAAGGGCAATGAAGGCATCTGCAGTCACACAGGGTATGTCTACATTGCAGTTAGACACCCACGGCTGGCACAGGCCAGCCGGCCTGGGCTCGTGTAATTGAGATATAGAAATATGGGCTCGAGCTTCAGCCTGAGCTCTGTGACCCTCTCACCTTGACTCCAGTCTGAGTCAGAATATCTACAATGCAATTCAACAGCCCATTAGTCCACTAGTCCAGGCTAGCCATGGGTTTTAATTGCAGTGTAGACATATCCCCTAAGGACAAAAGTGATCTAAAGATTCTAAGGAGCGATTAAAATGGCCAACTTTGCAGAGTGGTGATCTTGAAAGGAATTATTCTGCTTTAGCACAATGATTCAAAGTGGTAAGCAACATCAATTAAACAAAGGCAGAATATACTGCAATACATCAATTAAGCTGCTATGCACATCCATCCCCAAACTCAAAGGCTTTAAAGTTTCTCCAAAGACACTATGGTGAAAGTAGGTACTCATGAAAGTGAGTTTTTAGCACTGTTCTGAGACTAGTACAATGCAGACAGACACTGTGCAAACTTCCTTATACAACTGTCACTTCAATTCAATCCTGATTTGTTACTTCCTATTCCAGTGCTGGTATTCCTCTGAGCAAAAAACCTGCTAGTTATGGCAAATAATACAGCAGGTCAGTAGTCTGCAGTCTAATGGTAATGCAACTAATTTTTAGTTATGACAACTCAAACCCAGTCTTCATGAGGTGAGACTAGTGAACTAACTCACTAGGCCACCTTGGTACCCCAATGTTCCATTTTTTCTGGTGCTGTAATATATATGGACCTAGTAGACTGAATAATCACTTATCATGGAAGTGTCTTACCAGTTCAATATAGTTCATCATCATTTGGAAAATTTGTATTTTTCTGTGTTGAAAACTTGTATGACTGTTTTTCAATTCAAAGAAAGATTTAAACATCTAGAATGAAAAATAAATACATATTTTGTTTCATCGTTTCTTACCATTTCTCCACCTATTCAGTTCCATCTCCAGATGCTGGATAACATTCTTCAAACTCTTGTTTTTGTCTTTTTCCTTCTCATATTTTTTCTTCCATTCTTCTGCAGTCAGCTCTAGATTCACAGAAACTGTGTTCTTAATAGTCTTGGCTCTGTGCAATAAGAAGGAAGGCATGAAAATGTAAGTGATCATTAAATTGTTTTCATCACAATATTTCTCAGTGTAACATAGCAAGGATTCAGATTTAAAAAAACAGAACCAAAACACCGAATGCCTCCACCTTAGGAAATAAAGTACAATGCCACAGTTCACTCTTCTCTTAAACACCTTGGCCCCTTGGAGCTTAAATATAAAAATGTTCACATACAGGGCCGGCTCCAGGCACCAGGCACCCTGTTCACATAGCAAATGCAGCAACTGATTAGTAAAGGGATCAAATCTCAAAAAGCAGACCCACTTTGAGGTAAAGAAGTTCAAAAAAATCCCTTTTAAATTTAACAAAAAAACAAAAAACAAAAACAAAAAAAACCACAAAAACCATGCTGTGGGAGGTATTCAGCACCAGAAAGTTTTGCCTTAATTTTCTTCAAGTTAGTTAAAAACTCATGTCTGTGAAGAATTTTCCCCCACAGCTTGGTTAGAAGAAGGATTCTGCATGTAGAGTTAGGAACAGATTTTCATGTACATTTTGTAATTCACCTTGGACAGTATAAAGTAACACTGCATACCACTCTAGCACAAAAATATTAAATCCAGCTGAATTTGCAGGGGGAGTTTAAGTAGGCAGAACATAATTACCCAAATTGTAATGTGGTTGGGATGTCATGGCTAACCCTGTTCTCTCAAAAGGAGAGAAAAAAAATCTTTAGTGACCACAGCTAGTAAAAATGGATAACTTTACTTCCCCTTTAAAGATGGCTCCTTCAATGGCATGCTGCTCCCTAAAGCCATAATATGGCACTGTCTCAGAACTAAGAGTACCGCTTACTAAAATCACAGCACAACTACATGAAGAACGCTGGCCTTTCCTAGGGTGTCTCCGGTCCAGATACTGACCAGGGCCAAAACTGCTGAACTTGAGAGATCCTGCCTGATGTGCTCCAAGAGGGATACAGGCCAATAATACTAATAATGTTTAAATTGTTGGTGCTTAATATCCAAAGGCCTTTGTGTGCCTTAGAAAAGCATACACAATTATAAACAAAACCATAAGCCTTATTATACTGCTAGAGTAGGAAGTAAGCAAAACCCTAATACACATATCAACAGTAACAATGAATGAAGTTGATTTAGCTGCAATTATTTTATCCCAGCAGTGATTGCAGTTTTGCACAAAAAAATCCCCACAAAACCCACCACCCAAAACATGCAGGACAATTAGCAGGGCATCTGCTTTTGAATATATGTTTTCTAAAAATAAAATGAGTTAGGAATAGAACTGAGCGAATAACTGATTTTTCAGTTTGGGGGCCAAAGTGAAAAATAAAAAAATTGATTTAAACCTAAAATTGAATTTTTAGTTTTTTCCTCACCAGAAGGGGGAAAAATTGTTTTGGTTCAAACAAAATATTTTGTTCAACCATATACAAATGTCAGGTGTTTTTGTTGTATTTTGGATCGTTTTCAGGTGGGGTTGTTTTTTTTGTTTGTTTGTTTGTTTGTTTTTTTTAACTTTTAAAAAAAAAAATCTAAACTTGGAAACAAAATGCCACTTTGAAATGAAAAGTCAAAACATTTCATTTCAAAATTGTCAAAACAAGCAGTTTAGGTTTAAAAAAAATCCCCCAATTTTTTTTTTAGCTGAAACTATTTATTAAATGCAACTCAAATTAGCAAATAGTTTCAGTGACATGAAAAAAAATGCAGTTTTCAGTGAATTTACTATTACCCACACAAATATCACCAGCTCTAGTTAGGAAAGCTACAGTGTTGACTGCCCTTGGATTGCTCAACTATAGAGCCAACCAGAGTGAAGGCAACACGATCAGGTTAAACAAATTTCAAGCAAAAGAATATTAAGTACACCTAGGACAAGCAATTTAACAATCAAAAGATGCAGTGTGTTAAGCACAAATGAAGAAAAGCTGATAAACTACTTTTCTAAATAGATTACTTCCAATACTAGCCCAGAGACACAGGATAATTATTAGCTGAAAAGCCTGATTATTGTAATGCTTTTAACAAACTTTCTTCATGGCTCCATTAAGTGATTCTAAAAACATGGTTGATTACAAAAAACCCTGAAAACATTATGTCAGCAACCTCCATCTCTCCCACTGCTCCTCCACATCCCAGCCACTACACAATCAATCATTCTCACTGCAATTTTTACTGCCTGTTGGATGCAGTAGTTTTATTACTTGCATCTTTGGCACAGAGAACTATCCTCTGCCCTTTTTACTATGGTATGCCTATGAATACTCCAGGGCTGTCTCCGAGCACTGTCTTGATATTCTTTCAAGCCTATTTCAAATTTCCATTCCTATGGATTGTTCTTCACCCATTACTAGTGTCATACTGTCAATAAAAACAACAAGGAGTCTGGTGGCACCTTAAAGACTAACAGATTTATTTGGGCATAAGCTTTCGTGGGTAAAAAAAACCACTTCTTCAGATCAGGGCTGGCTCCAGGCACCAGCTTCTCAAGCAGGTGCTTGGGGCGGCCGTTCCGGACAGGGGCGGCAGTTCCAGGTATTCGGCGGCAATTCAGCAGACGGTCCCTCACTCCGCCTGGGAGTGAAGGACCTCCCGCTGAATTGCCGCTGCAGATCACGATCGCGGCTTTTTTTAGATCGCGATCGCGGCTTTTTTTTTTGTTTTTTTTTTGGTTTTGGCTGCTTGGGGCGGCCAAAATCCTGGAGCCGGCCCTGCTTCAGATGCATGGAGTGAAAATTACAGATGCAGGCCTTATTATACTGACACATGAAGAGAAGGGAGTTACCTCACAAGTGGAGAACCAGTGTTGACAGGGCCAATTCGATCAGGGTGGATGTAGTCCACTCTCAATAATAGATGAGGAGGTGTCAATTCCAGGAGAGGCAAAGCTCCTTTTGTAGTGAGCCAGCCACTCCCAGTCCCTATTCAAGCCCAAATTAATGGTGTTAAATTTGCAAATGAATTTTAGTTCTGCAGTTTCTTTTTGAAGTCTGTTTCTGAAGTTTTTTTGTTCAAGTATGGCTACTTTTAAATCTGTTATAGAATGTCCAGGAAGATTGAAGTGTTCTACTGGCTTTTGTACCCTACTCAATATTGTAAGATGGATCTAAGTAGATGACCTTTAAACCTGGAAAACGTAACCACTTAATGTAAAATGTTTTAAAGGTGGGAAAATGCGGCTTCATCAAGGATCTAACCAAGGCCAGGAGGACCCTCAAGAAGGAAACGTGAAAATTATGATAATCCATAAGCCATAAAATATTCAGCAACTTTCCCTTCATATTTAAAATCTTATCCATAGCCTAATCTGCAAATAGCCCTACTGGAGGAAAAAGATGCACAACCAAAAAAGGGTTCTCGTTCTGGTTTCCTTGGTGGCTGAAGGATAGGGATAGAAAATGTTCACTGTAAATATTAATATTCATTTACTTTCTAGAAAAGCCTTAGAGAATGCAGGGTAAAGCTCCTTCTGTTCAGTTGATCTTAACACAATACACCAGCAAACATCACATTTGTATCTTATTGTTCACAGTGAACTGCTCTGCATTAGGGGCACTATAGCTCCTGTTTTAGTTCACTTATGCATTATTGGGGTGGGGGCGGTTAGCTGCCATAATGTATCAAGAGAAAGAAGGGCCATGTCTACACTACCACTTATGCGGGCAAAACTTTTATGTCGCTCAGGGGTGTGAAAAAACCACACCCCTGAGCGACATAAAAGTTTTGCCCGCATAAGCGGTAGTGTGCACAGCGCTATATTGGCGGGAGAGCTTCTCTCGCTGATCTAGCTACCGCTGCTCGTTGGGGGTGGTTTAATTATGTTGATGGGAGAGCTCTCTCCAGTCATTGGGGGAAGGGAGGAGGAGACAAAAAAAATACTGGGATCAACACAGCTACAACACCACTGATTATAACAAGGGAGTATCCTGCTATTCTCCCAACACCCACAGCTGGGCTGGCATCCTGGCCCTAAATGAGAAACATTATATATGATAAAAAATAAAACATATCTTGAGATAAAATTGCTTTCCCCCTCCTAGAAAAATACTTAGCATTTTTAGCATGGAACTTTGTTATTTCTAGTTTTACAGATGACATAGTAAGTGAAACAAACTCATAGCACTGCGTCTATTATTCATGCAGCAGCAATCAAGGCTCTCCTTAGCCAAGCTGTGCTGAGTCAGCCAGTTTCTAAAAACTGATTTGCCTTCTGAACAGAAGGTCCATTTTTGAATCCCAGAGAGATGAAAATCCAAATACAGAAACTGGACTTCTGATGTTCAATGCACTTCGCTATGGCTGTATAAAATGAGGTTTTGATACATATATGGCACTATCTACACACAATGAATGTGCAAATCATTTCCAGTAATGTTAGAGGGGATTAATACATGCTTATGAAGGAAAAGTACCTTTCATGTTCTTATAGCTTTAAAAATATGTTACTCTATATTCACCTAAACTGAACTGGAAAATTATATGGTGTCCAACATGGTGTGTTCTGACCTTTATCTGTACAAACAGGCTGCTCAGTGTTAACCTCATCTAGGCCCCAATCCAATGAAGCATTTACTCACAGGATTAAAGTTAAGCACCTATTTAACTGCTTCCCTGGATTGAGGCTCTATCCAAAAAGGACCAGGGACAAGCAAATTATTCAGACAGATGGAGTTGGCACAACAGGGACTATTTATTTTGTTATGTTATGAGGAGGTGTAAACCATTCACCAGAATGAACTGAATTCAAAGTGAAAAAATTACAGCTATGAAGAGGACAGCAATGTGACCCCATCATACTGTTTAACAGTAACTCCCCGCTCCCAACCTCTAACAGTGGGCAGTATGCAAGCCAATAAGCAAGCCAATAACCAACTACTGACCCATTAGATAGCAATGTTTTTATAATTATTATTATTGCATCCTAATATTTACTCAGTTTCACTACTCAGTTATCAAGTATCAATAAGGAGTAAATGTCTCCAAGAAATGTAATTTAGTTTTGCATGATAATACACATTTAAATGAAAACAAAATTAATGAACAAGAAAATCTTCAATAATAATCCCTCAGTCTAATCACAGAAATGATTATTTCTCCATTTTATAGTGATTTTTGAATTATAATTTTGTCATAACTACAATGGGCCAGATGTTCCACTCCCACCAAAAACCCAGAACAAAAGCCCCCATAAAATTCTCCCTGGGGAGTTCTTCCACATGTTCCTATTCAAAGTGAGCAGTTTATGGTGCCACAGAGCGGGAAGGGGACAAAGACTCTTCTCCAATGGCAGCAGAACTCACAGGAAGTCAGTCATGCTTCCCATAGCTTGTGTCTGTTTTGCCACGTCTGAGTCCTACCTGCCCTGACCGGGTCCTAGCAGATGCCAAGGGCAAGTTAATACTGGAGCAGCATCAGAATGTCCATAAGGGGAGCGTGCTGCAGAATGGCTCCACTCACTGTCACCTCTGGCTCCACCCACTAACTGCCCCACACAGCAAATCTCCAAATGCATAGAGGGGTGCATTCAGTTGAGCCTTTTCACCTCCTCCTTTGCCCCCTCACCTGCCCCCCCAATATATTGCACTCTTTATGCACCTGTCTATGTGCAAGGAAGGCATCATCATCAGGCACCAAATTAAGAAACACAGGTCCCATCCTTCTCCCACTGAAGTCAATAGCAAAACTCCTATTAACTTTAACAGAAGCTGGAATGGGGCCATAATGAATAAAGGGTTGCCAGGTAAAACTTTCCACATTCTTATACCATCCCATGTAAAATGCTCCTTCAGAAGGGTGGGTTTTGTTGCAAATTGTGCACATCAGGAAACATAACCCAATTTCTGACAGATAAATGAGATTCCAATATATTATACAAATAGTTAAGTAAATAACATTGCAAAGAGCAATTATTAGCACATATTGTTTTGTTTATCAGTCATATACTACACAAAGCAAGTAATTTCCAAAAGTATCAGAGACTCCACAGATTATAATAAAAACACTAATTATTTAATGAGTCTGGCATTCCCCCCCCCCCCCCCAAACTCCCACCATGGACTTCATAGAACTGTTTCTTGTGGACCAGTGTGAGAGAAAGATTTTCATTCTGACCATTTCCATTCTTGCCTTCATCTCCAGAAATCTTTAAAAGTGTCAAGATCCCATTTATGCAAAAAACCTACTGAAATAGACATTACACACAAATCCACATTATACTCCTCCTAAGTAGCGGCAGAAAATGCTTCCTTTGCAGTCCCGTCAGTTACATCAAGGTGTCATTCAAGGGAAAACTAAACCATAAAAGATTCAAAAGCAGCCTCAAGTGAAAGCTTCCCAGATGAAGCAAAACCAGAAGTTGGCTACTGGGTTAGCTCGGGGATGAAAAACACAGTGATGTTGCCATTTCCACAACATTTTAAAGTGATGCTACTGTGCTTAGTCCTTCTAGTGACAAGAAGTGGCTTTGAATTCTTGACCAGTGTCGTTTCCTGCCATTGTAAGATTTATTTTTTCTTATAATCCAAGGAACAACGATACTACTTATATTTCTGTAGCATCCTTCAGGACAAAACTAAAACTTTTTAACTGCAGTTTGTACAGAAACTGCAGCCTCCATTTAAAAACCAATGTCCACCTAACATAGTTCTCTTCTAAACACTCTGCAGTTCAGCTGGTTCAGAACATGCTGCCAGGGCAGACAGAAGAAACAACATCCAGGCCAATGCTGGGACTCACCTTTGTCCAAACATTAGGGTAGACTTGGTTTCTGCTTCATTGAAGATGGAGGGAGAACAGCAAATAACAATGGTAGTTCTGCAGTTCCCACCTAGGGAGTCTTGAAGAATGCGGGTCATTTTGCTGTCTCGGTATGGAACATGGGTTTTCTAATTGAAAGACAGATAAATTACTCTTCAAACAATATTTTTAATAGGCACATTAGAAAGAGCATGACATACCAACGATTTAGATTTTACTGAGTTTGCAACGTGTGACATAGGTATACTTGTTTTAATTCTATTAAGATGTGTTTTGCCTGCTAATAGTTGAACTGGTAGTCATTAGGAGTTAGTTTTCATTATACTTTCTAAATTAAATAGAAAAAGACAGTGCTATATTCGTTTAGCATTCAAAGCTAATACTCCCCTTTCTCCTTTCTAAGTGGAGATGTCAGCTTATTTCATGTATCCATGGTAAAGAAAGCTGATTGACAAACATAGCTTATTATTATTATTTAGTAACACAAAAAGTAAAAAGGATTACTTACAGTTCCCTCTGCCAAGGCTGAGATCACGTTGCCCAGAGCAGACAAAGACTTATTGATATTTTTAGCTTCATCAAGAACAGAGCCCTCTGCTCCAGTTTTGCTGACCTACCAGATAGCAGAAATAAGTCAGACTAAACTGTCAATGAGAGCTTGTGCAAATAATGTTACGATACAGGAAGAGACAATGGAAAAATTAGAGAACCTTGGAAGAGAAAAAAATGTTACCCTCAAACTAAAGAAGTTATTTAAAAATGTATCTAATACTTTTAAAGCATCTTAGAAAAAGTCTATTTAATGGCATTTTCCATCTTTCTCTTGGTTCTCTTCCCATTAGCTCAAAGTAGGAACACAGTCTATGGATGGGTCCTTACTTGGTCAAAGGAGTTCAATGGGAATTTTAAGAAGTGTAGGATCAGGCCATATATTTCTTTTTATTGTACCACTGAAGGTACAATATATGCCTGATATTACTTCTGCATCCAGCCATGGGAAATGGATGCTACCTCACAGACAAGTGAAAAAATTTCCCATCCATGAACCGGCTAGCCTACTGAGAGGCTGCATAATTTCAGGTTTTCTTCTGAATGCCCCCAAACCAATTTAACAAATCTCAAATCTGTGAATTTAAGGATGAAGGGAAGCTAACTGGGAACTCATTTTCCAAACTGCTATAACAATATTCTGAATTCTCTAATGGACATAAAGAAATGTATGCATGGATTTATTTAAAGTGAAAGTGCTTTTTGCTGCCACAATGTAAAGGCAATCTCCAGTGGAATTATCAACCAATATATGAAGAAGGCTATTTTACCAACCACGCAATATACTGCAACACATTTATTTTACCCATTTGTCTCTAAAGAGAGAAAAATAAAGTCTATTACCATTATGGAAGAGCCATCTATACTATTTAAGTTTGATTATTTCTCAAATACTTAGGGAGAGGCGTGTGGGTGGAGAGCACGGAGAAATGCAACAGAGTCCTAAATTAGATCTGAAGTAATCCTTCTAACCAAGGAATTTTTTATTACTATTTATTTACAGCCAGACATTCTGTTTGACTGCATGTTAAGAACATTTCCTTTGATGTTCAGATCAATTCTGGGCAACAAAATGGAGATTTGTTCCATTGTAATTCTGTTTGGGCTCATTCTTCTGAGTAAAAAGATACAAATTTCATTCTGCTTAACATTTTTTCTGTATCCAAATGAAAGCAAAAATAGCTTATGCCATCAGTGTTATGAAAATTATCTGCAGGGAGCCTCAATAACATACATGTAGCTTTCAGCTATACCAACTAAATTAAATACTAATGTCTCAACACCCTAATATGCTAAAAAACTGAAGCACTGGAAATGGGATATGTCTGAATTAAAATTACAGTAATGGCCCAATATAACATCTTACAGAAAGGTTACATGCCCCCCCCCCAACCAAAACTGGTGGAAAGTCTATACTCATGCCCATAACAGCTTTCTCCAGATGCTAGTGAACAAAACCGGCCTTCCATTACAGCAAACATGAAGATACATTCTCCGATACAGAATGTGTCAAGTTATATGAAAATTATGTTGTTGCAATTCACTCCATTACAAATTAACGACCAACTACAGATGCTGTGTTTTGCATTTCGTTCTAGTTAGTACTACTGACCTGTTACTTTTCCCCACCTTGAACTCCAATCATGTCACAGATTAAGTTTGAGCCAATATTCTTATCTACATACTAGACTTTTAATAATAAATAAAATAACAATAATAATAAAGATATGCTACGTTTAGTTCCAGAAGTTGCATAAAACTACATCCATAGATTTAAGTTGCACCAAAACACACTCAATTTAGGAATACAATAATACTTCTAAGCCTGTAAAAATTAGTGATAAAAACGTACTCATTACCTTCTCACTTCCAGCCAAGTCCACCAGATAAAGCTTTCCACTGAGTTTCTTTTCAGTTTCTACATTCTCTTGTTTAATATTAATCAAGAAGATACTGTGGCTTCTAGAGCTGTGTTCATTCATATCTATAAAGAAATAATACTTAATAGTTTTGTTTAACACTCCCGTTTGTAGAGATTTTAAAAATCTGCCAATATATGTTCTTATTTCATTTTATCATAGTTGGCCTGTGACTAGTCAATAAGCATAGAAGCCCCACACAATAGTCTACTCAGAAGTATAAATTTCAGACAACTTCTTGAACCCTTCTGAAAGCAGTTGCCCCTCAAGAGTAGTGACGAACATTTATGAGGTCTAGAATGAGCTTTTATTTTCCATCCACATGGCTAAAAAATTAGCCAGATTCATGACAAATGACATGATCCTGGGGGGATGGGGTGGAAAATGTGAAGCATTTCTTTAGAAGGACCCTCATCAAATAATTTTTCTTAAACAGCATACACTTTGGGCCTAAATTGAGAATCCTAATTTGTTTTCACTAAAATAAAAAGTCAATGAAAACCCAAGAAAGTTAGGAGTACAAAGCAGAATTACAGATGATATTCCTGTGATCAAAAGCACCCTTGTATTCACACCCTACACATTACTGTAATAATCTCTATGCAAAATATGCCTTGTCAGGTATCATTTAAAAACTAACACCACACTGATCAATCTTCTTGTGCAACCTATGTATGAGATGCATATTAAGAATTATGAACATAAACTGAAATTATGACTACAGTGTGTTTACCAGCCAAATCTGGGGAGGGGGTAAACAAATGATAAGATGATGCCTCTAGCCAGGTGTTGTCAAAGCGGATTGGAAATCACCGATCAAGTGGCCATTCTTTGGCAATGAAGGGGGGCAGGAACAGATCTATCTGCATCTTAGCAAACACGGAACCTCTTTCTCTAAGAGACTTCATATTTCTTTTCTCACAGCTGGAATGAACTTTATCTAGGGGTAATCCTCAGGAACATGAATTTCAAAGGGTGACTGGACTATAAAAGTGAGGGGCAAAAACATCCCAAGCTCTCTCTCTCCTCTCACATAAGATGACAAAGGAACCAGCCCATGGACTTTGGGACTGACTGATCCCGACATGAGAATTTGATTATCCCTGTTGCTGGGAACATGTAGTAAAGATTTTACCTTAAACCAAGTCTAGCTTGTTAAGTTTCAGCTAGTAGGAGGCGTTTTATCTTTATTTTTTATAACCATTTCTAACTTTAATACCTTATACTTGTACTCACTTAAAACTTTTCTTTGTAAATAAATTTGTCTTATTTTTAATCTAAACTAATCCAGTTACTAAATAAAGTAGCAAACTGTTGAATATTGACTCTTTAGCAAGGGCAACAGAACTTTAATATCTAACCTGTCCAGGAAAGGGCTGAACAGTGCAGAACATGTTTTTGGAAAAATCTGCGACTGGGAGTGTTTTAGGATCACCCTGCAAGTAGTAATCCAGGCTGGCAGAAGACAGAGTTTGACTAGAGTGTTGCTGACAGGCTGCTGGGGTTGGAGTTGCTGGACCAGGGATGTAGCTGTACACAGACATTCAGGGTGTAGCCTGCGTGTTGTTAGGTTGTTTGTGAGCAGCCCTAGTTGGAAGCTACAATAGCAAAGCATTGTGAGGCACCCAAGGTTGTGTGGCAGATGGTGACACAGCCTCTTGCTGGTCTGGATTGCGCCCCCGGAACATGACAATTTCCCTGCTGTGTTTGGTAACAAGTGCATAGCGTGCGCGCACACACACACACACACACACACAGAGGCTAGAAAATACATTATTAAAAAAAATAGTACTGTAGCAAGAGAATGAGTATGGTATATGGAATGGGAAGGAAGTTTGTTAAGGTGTGGAGTGCAAGTGTTTTTGAGAATTATCATGCGAGTCATAAAGCATTTGAATTGAAATGGGTCTGGATGTAATTGTTGCCATGATGTTAATCAGAAATGCACATGAGAATTTGTATGGGAAATTTAAAGTGATTTTTGTTGCTTGTGTGTCAGAGTGAGAGCCCTGAGGCCTGGAATCCTCAATTATCCACACAATAGTTACAGCATGGTCAGGTGCAGTGCAAGTTTCCGTACAACATAAGCTTGGATCTAACCACATTGTGTTGGCGGTTGTAGTGAGATATCCAAGAGAAGATGTCAGTCAAGTAACCACCTTCTTTCCCTCCACCCCCCCCTTCTCTATCACCACTGACCTCACTACCATCTTTCTTCTCTCCCAAGCTTGCAATCTTTGTGTTCACTTCAGTTCCACTCTCTTTCTCCCCTCACTTTCTCTACAACATTCCCAAAGTTTTCCTCTTCCTCTCCCTACCTTCAACCCAGGCACTAGTTTGTTCTCTGGTTGATTCCTGTCTGGACTTCTACACCTTGGTGTGGGGCTGGACATGAAGTTAAGAGTAGATTTGGGTGTTTAGTCTAAAGAAAGAAGTAGAAACATGGAAGCATAGACAAGGAAGAAAGAAAGAAAGAAAGAAAGAAAGAAAAGCTGTTCTATAGAAGTTATTTAGGTATGGTAAGAAAGGCAAAGGAAAACCAGAAGAGCACAGTACTTTAAAAATGGAAGGCGGTGAGAGTGTAGGGGAGAATGGTATTATCCACTGAGTAACAGCAAACTGAAGAACAACAAGGAATCAGAAGGAACTGCCAGAATTGTCTAGGAGGTAGTCATTTGCTTTTTTAGGGGAGAAGTTTCCAAATATACTTGAGTAATGAGATATGTCTGTGCCAAACTCACTAGTTGCATCAAAGGCAGCCTATGCTATAGTCTGGGGACTGGGTCAATGATATCTGTCTTTTTCATCACCATGCCCAGCATAGTATAATGCACCATGATAATAGTTACAGATCTGGTATAGGGTGCGGTAAAAATACAAAATAATAAATACATGTTTTAAAAGGTTTATTCGCTTTGCGGCTACTGGAACTCAGTCCAGGCCACTGCTGCAGTAGGATAAGGAAACAATGCAAAAGACAGCAGAATTATTTTGAAGGTCTGTTTAAACAACATTCTGCCGTCTTTATATGTTATTGTGACCAACTGATTCCTCCAGAATTTTGAATTATAGTACAGAAAAGGAAACAATTCCTCTTTTTAAAATCTTATTTGTTATATTCAGGTCTCAAAAATCTGGAATGTAGCCAATGAAATGTATGCATGCAAAGAAGCCCAAAATCAGTAGGATTTAAACACAGCCCCGTTCACTTAGTAAAGCACTTTGTGAATGTTAAGAATCTCATCATCAGCTAGGTAGGAAAGTATTATCTCTACTTTACAGATGAGTAAACTGAGGCAGAGATAAATCATAAAACTAGAACGAATCACAAAATGAGGGCAGGGACATAGTGGGAATATGGACAAAACCTAGAATTCACAAAATAAAACCCTCAGCCTGGAACCCACCAGATGCCTACATTCAGATTTTCAAGATATCGGAGGTATATTGAACAGCAGTAAACTGTGGACAAGCTAAAACATTTTAGAGCTGAAGTTATGAAATCTAGCATTATAATTTGGACTGATTTAAATTACAATTTAATAGAAATCCCTTGCTCAAAAGTAAAATTACTTATTTTCCCATGGTAAAATTTTGGAAATTATTTTTCAGGTATAATTTGTCACATCTTATTCAATAATGACTGACAGAATAAATAAACTATAGTGAGCTATATGTAGTTAGTGCATCCATCCACTGCTCATTTCCTTAGTGAAACACACAACATAACTAACGTCAACACTAACAGACTGTCTACACAAAAGTCACCCACAATACAAAAGAGCAATTAACAGTGATTTTAAAAAAACCACTAGCTTGACAATTATTTCATAACTTTTCATTCTATAACTTTTGTCTGCTAAAATAAATATTACAAAATAGCATTTAAAAATATTTTAATATGTTTTAAGACAATCTTAAAAAATAGTCTCCATGTTATTTTGAAAACAGTATCACACAAGCCATTCTTTAAAAAGTTATACCTTTTATGGCACACACATACAATAGTATATATCGCTGCTAAAAATGTAAGGAATCTCACAAAGCCTATGTCAAGAAATTGCAACGTATGCAATGCATGTTAAACTGAGGTACCAATTCAGCTCCCATTGAAGTCAATAAGAGTTTTCAAATTGTTATCAGTCGGAGCTGGATGAGCCCTAAATGTCTATTTGCACTTGGTTTTCCCATTTGCTTTTTAATGGTCTCCAAGAGTCATTTACTGGGCCAAAGTTAAAAGATCTTCTCACATCACAGATTATCATTAAAAAGTCAACATTCACCAACTGTTCTAGCACACTGGTACCTGAGAGTGAGTTAGTAAGTAAAGTACTTAAACACATGCTTAATTGTAAACACACAAGCAATCCCGTTCACTTCAACAGAATTATCCACGTGCTTTGATGGATTGGGGTGTTATTTCCTAATCTAAGCAAGACACAAAATATAGGTACTAAGTCCTATTGTTTCTTTATATACTTCTTTGAGATCACTTACTTGTAACAGCTACATGGCGGTTTGCTTTCCCTTCATCAATGACATCCATAACTTCTTCAGGACTAGAGACAAACCTCTCTGTGCAGCCCTAGAAACACGTAAATTCAGTATTTAGAAGTATAGAAAATGTGTCTTTGCATCTTTTCATAGTAATGTAAAATGTTCATCTCTCTCAGGCAAAAATAAATATCCAATATGAACCTTCAAGAGAGATATGGCCAAAATCTGCCCTCAAATTGACTTCAGTAGGGTTTGGGGGGGTAACTTGAGAAGATTCTACTCTCAGATTGTATTAAAGGATCAATCAAATCAAACACTCCAAATAAGAGGATTCTATACAATCAGAAAATGCTGAAGTATCAAATAACTTCCATTAGAACCTCTAAATTCTTCTAGATTATTTTCCTCACAATTGCCTACATGTTCAGGGTTTTTATTCTGTAAATTCTATTGCCTCCACATGCACAAAGTGTCATAGGGATAGCTGTGATCGTCTGTATCCACAAAAACAACGAGGAGTCCGGTGGCACCTTAAAGACTAACAGATTTATTTGGGCATACGCTTTCGTGGGTAAAAAACCCACTTCTGGATCTGAAGAAGTGGGTTTTTTACCCACGAAAGCTTATGCCCAAATAAATCTGTTAATCTTTAAAGTATCACCAGACTCCTTGTCTCCCACCCCCCACACACACAAACTGCATGTTAAGGAAGGGGCAAATAGAAATCCCCACATAAAAGCAGAAGCTGGTTTAAGGTGGGGAGAAGGGGAAAATGAACCAAATCAAACATCTGAAAGTCTTCCTTATACCTTTACATATGGAACTCTGTTTTTATCCTCATGTACTGCAAGGTTCGTCTTTGACACTAGAAGAAAGATTACATGTATTGGCAGTATTTCACTTACAAATTCTGTCAATTGTAGGAATGACAAAAGAATAATTTGAACACACTATAACAATTCATTACAAAACTCAAATTCAGAATGAGGATATTTTTTCCTGTTCCTTACTTTAAAAAAGTTACCCTTAATTTCAGGGGAGGGCTTTTTATCTATAATGATTTTTATGGCTGAGAGCTTTTGTTGCACGCTCCAATCAATATAAACATGTATTGAAGAAACATGAAACCAACTTGGATTTCCTGAACAAAGCAAATATTTCAAAGGCTTAATAGAGTTCCAGCCAACTTCACTGCTCTTGTGTTAATATTACAGTTCACCACCACCCCTCATCTCCAGACTAATTGAATAGGTGCAGGCTGGAACAACAGTTGAAAGAATCTATTTTTTTTTAATGTTTCCAAGTTCTTCTAACCAATAGAAACATAGTAAAACACTGATTAAAGCTTGGTCTATTCTCATACTCTGGGCTAAAATTTAACTATGTAAATCTAACCTAACTTCTGACAAATACTGTATAAAGTCTGCATTTCAATTGCAAACTGGCTGTAAGTCATGAGGTTTACATGTACAGCATGCATGAAAATAACATTAGTTTGCAGGACTCAGAAGTAGTCTGGTTGGCAAGAAAATACAAAATCTCAGAAGTCTGTAGCTTATAAGCAAGCTATGAATATCTACACTGGACACAAATGCACTTCTGGCACTTGGATTTTGTACACCACTGAAGCATCCTCATTTACACAGAAAAGCTGTGGCACACAGTGTCTCAACTATTCAAATGCCTCTTCTAATCAGGGCCGGCTCCAGGCACCAGCTGAACAAGCAGGTGCCTGGGGCGGCCAAGGGAGAGGGGCGGCACCTGAGGCAATTCGGGGGCGGCAGGTCCCTCACTCCCTCTAGGAGCAAAGGACCTGCCGCTGTACTGCCCCGCCGATCGCGGCTTTTTTTTTTTTTTTTGCTTGGGGCGGCAGAAATGCTGGAGCCGGCCCTGCTTCTAATATCATAAAATAAAAGAGCCAGATAATCAGATAACCTAAACCAGTTTAAATAAAATTTAGAAATTCAGTCTTTCAGCTGTAAATGTAATTCAAGCTTTTCAATACAACAGCATTGAATCAATTATAAACAGGAAAGAAACACATTCCCCAAACTCCCCACAACCCAGCCAGTGGGGAACAAAAAAGCATGCTGTTACTTACCATCAAGTAAGTCCCTTATTTTGTCCAAGTAAATTTCAAAGTAAGAAACCTAGTGCAAAACAAGTATTTGTTTTAGATTTATAGCACTGACTCAAAACTGTTCTTCTTTACTTGCACTGTCATATCTATGAAAATAAGAGGATGCAAATGACTCAACTAAAAAGGTGTCCAGTACTACCCAGTGAAGAGTAATTTCACACTGGCCCATCAACAAAATAAGGTGAATAAATCTACCTTTGTTCTTTTCTTTCACAAGTCTCTTCAGACATGCAGAATTGAAAATGCAAATTGAGATAGCAGAAAATTAACAAGCTCAAATGTTACCTTAGCATATGTATTTACCTTAGCATATGTAGTAGAAGGTACCACTTTGACATTTGTAAAAGCTATACTGATGTACATTACAAGAAGACACTTAGCAGGTTTAGTACAACATCTGTATTAAACTAGTTAATCCAAGTTAAGACCATCCTTAAAGTTAAGCACCTGCATAAGCGCTTTCTCAATCAGGACCAAAAGGAGGAGTGAGCTGAAGAGAAACAATGCTTTGTTTAAAAATAAAAATTGGGAGAGAAAATGTACAAAAACCTCAAAATAAAGGGCTAACTCAGCATTGGCATAAACAAACAAAACCCCATTTAAGTTAATGGAGTTGTGGCTACTAGTATCTGGATTAGTTTTGTCCAATGAATGAGTATTTGTATAGTTAGGCTCTGTTTTATCTGAATAATTTTATTTTAAGGAAAAAATAAGCTACACTCATAACTCTGTTGCCAATTTGTTTTAGCGTGACAAAAGTTTCTTTATCATTTACTGTAGCAGTGCTGCTGTAGGCAATTAAGGGATAACTTTATATTGTCAACTTATTTTGACATGTAATTATATCTATTGTAGGTCAGCTCCATTACATTTGTAATGGAACAAAATCTTTGTTTTCCTAGAGTTCACACCAAAGGCTAAAATGGTTAAATAGATGGCACTACTAAGTAGATGAGATTTAATAAGGCAATGATTGGCAAGAAAGAAGTCTAGAAGATATGCCATCATTCATTACAGGAAAAGACATGAACAAAGCTCATAGGTCTCAATTACAGTCTCCTCCTGGACACCAAAAAAGTTTCAGACTTACACATTCAAGTCAAGAGATGAAAGAGTGAAAAAAAAAACGGATTTCATCATAAGCAGCTGAGCTGGTTGAAGTTTTTTTGTTTGAAGTAATTTGTCAAAAAGCCCAAGACAGTACCTACATTAATATTTCCTGTTTATTTTGTCAGCAGCTACACATTAAACTCCGTGTTCTATGGTTGATAAGCCATTAAACCAAATGTGAAGTTTTCAGAATGTGCCTCCTTATTTACTCTGTTTGACTGGATAATACACTACAATCCATTTTGTTAGGGTCTTTTTATTGCAGATCTCATTAATTTTTAAAATTAAATCTCTTTCAAAGTATTAGCTATTCAGGCAGAACAGTCAGGGTAGTTGCGTTATTGGGTAAAAGATTTTAATGGAATAATTCTTATTATTTAATGAAACCAGCTTACTGCATGCATTTTAAAACGAATTTCTGATATTAACAGCCATTGGAAGATTCCATTCTAGGCCATTCGAAATCCTGTCCAACCCACTTGCTCTAAGGCTTTGCCAACACTAGCAATATTCAAACCCGTAAGTCACAAATGCTGTAACTCTACCACCTAGCCCACTCCATGCTAGCATTTTCCATCATTGCTACCACTGATGGAGAATCACCAATGATTAACTACAGGTCTACATTTTGTTAATGCAGTTGCACCCAAAGCTACAGGGATTCTACCCATATTTTTATACTATGCTATGCAAGTGGCATGCAAGTGACTCTAATCCAACTAACTGGCCCAGAATTTAAACTAAATTGACTTCTAGACACATTTCAACAAGAGATTGTTATAGCTTAAACAAACAGGTTTTAAAACTGAAATTTAGTGGCATGGCTTTAAGTGTCTGGGAATAACAAGAAGATATGTTTATATATACACACACACACTAGTCACTATGGGCTATGTGACAGCACTCCCTTCTGCAGTCTGCAATCAAGGGGAGTTTTGCCTGAGTAAGGAGAGATGACTATGGCTCCATGCTTTCCAAAGACCTTGAGCCTCATGCCTCAAAACATTCACTTATCCCATGTAGAAATAAATAAATAAATAAATACTGATAATTTGTTATTGTATAACACCTATAATCAGAGGACCTCAAAGCAATCTGCAAACATTAATGCTAATAAATTAATCCTTGTAACTGCACTGTGAGGAGGTAAGAATCCCTGTGTTAGAAAAAGGGAAATGTAAGCACACAACGCTTAAAACTACTTGCTCCAATCAGTGGCAGAGATGGGAGTAAACTTTAGGTTGCTCAAGCCCCATTCTCCTCATTTTTCAGGCTAGCACTCTAATTGACACCATCAATCTGTTTAATACATTTTTTACAAGTGATTACTGGGTAACGTGGATCACAAATTTAGGCTTTGAACAATAAAATAAATCAGAAAATAAACGTTTTTTTTTAAACTTTACAGATGTGTTCTCACAATAGTTAAAAGCATTATTTCCGCCCCCTACTTCAATTACTAGAGCAGCGCTCAAAGACAGATTTCTGCCAGTTAAATCTCTCAGACCTGTGATTTACTTGACACATTTACCAGAGTAGTAAGCAGTAATACCAAGCTCTTATATTACACTTTTATTCAGTAGAACGTAAAGCACTTTATAAAGGAGGTCAGTATCATTATCCCCATTTTACAGATGGGGAAATTGAGGCACAGAGGTGAAAAGACTTTGTCCAAGATCATCCAGCAGCCCAGTAGTACAGCTAGGGTGGGGAGGGGGGGGGAAAAGGGTGTTCCGGGCTGGGACCGAAGAGTTCGGCGGGCAGGAGCGGGATTAAGGCTGGGGCAGGGGGTTGGGACGCGGGAGGAGGTCAGGAGTGCAGGCTCCAGATGGTGCTTACCTCAAGCGGCTCCCAGAAGCAGCAGCATGTGCCCCTCTGGCTCCTAAGCGGAGGCGCAGTCAGGCGGCTCCATGCACCGCCCCGTCTGCAGGTGCTGCCCCTGCAGCTCCCATTGGCCACGGTTCCTGGCCAATGGGAGCTGCAGAGCTGACGCTTGGGCGGGGGCAGTGTGCGGAGACCCCTGGCTGCTCCTATGTTTATGGGGGACATGCCGCTGGTTCCAGGAGCCGCGTGGAGCCACGGCACATGCAGAGTGGGGCAAGCCTCCAACCCCGCTCCCCAGCTGCAACAGAGCAAGCCCCCAACCCCACTCCCTAGCGGGAACTCGATGGCCAGATTAAAAGGTCTGATGGGCCGAACACAGCCCGCGGGCCGTAGTTTGCCCACCCCTGCTCTATAGTCTCTCACTAAAGTGCCATGCATATCAAATTGTTAATAACCAATAACAAGGGCTGATCTGAAACACCATGTATTTGAGTTAGGGAAGCAATATAGAAAAACAGTGCATTATACTATTACAGAGATCTGAAAGAAATACAAAAAGAAAAAAAACTCAGCAAGGATATTTTCCATAGCCTAACTACAGCAGACACAACTATATCGGATTCCTGTACAAAAACCTATTTTATATTAATGGGTCTTTGAATCACCTAAGGAAAATGAAAAATCCTGCAGTGAAATGTTACATTTTGTAACAAGATTGAGTTTTTACCATCCAGTTCATTGTCTTCCATCTGACCCATTACATAACAAGTCATTCTGCATTTACCTTTATGTGAAACTCCAGGTTTTCATCCATGGAATAGATGTGATCAAAGATGTCATGTGCAATTCTTGGAATTATTCCCATTAACTGATGGTCGTGCAGCTTCCCCTAAAGACACAATGGAAAACTGTAACTTGGAAAGGGTTGTTTGTGTGTCAAAATAGAGAAGGCCTTCCTCAAACAAATCTTCACACAGTGGGCACCTCTGAACACGTCCCCTGCTCTCTAGGGATTTGCTTGATGTAAAACACACATTAAAAGGTGGCAGAGTGACTCAATGTGTTAGCACTCTTCACTCTACAAAGTGCCCACTAGTTTTGTCAGTTGCCGGCATTCTGTGCAGAATGCTCTCCTACTGCCAATCACACCATCCAACTCCGATTTAACTCGGAGAAAACACACAAACAAAACCCACTCAGAAAATATGGAATGGTCTTCCTGGTTAAATTGAGATGTATGGAAACCTGCAGAAAAGAAAAACCTCCTGACGCTGCATTCATCAGACTCTATTCTACCACTTCCCTGGTGCAGGCAGCTAAAAAGGAATCTGGGAAGGCGGGTATTTTGGTTACACTGTGGCTTGATTTTGTTGGGCCAGCTGCCAAGATGCACAGTCTTGCAAACAGGACCATTCTCTTAGCGGGCACAGCCAGCTTCCTATGCCCTATCAAGCAGCTCCAAATATTAAGTAAAAACAGGTTTCAGAGTAGCAGCCGTGTTAGTCTGTATCCGCAAAAAGAACAGGAGTACTTGTGGCACCTTAGTCTCTAGAGTCTCTTAGAGACTAAGGTGCCACAAGTACTCCTGTTCTTTTTAAGTAAAAACAGTTTCCCTAACTGCATGACATCTTTCTGTTGCTTTCCTTTATACAGATGAGTAACCTTAAAAGTGAATTATGATCAGAGCTTGAAACAAAATCTTTCTATGAAAATAGCAGAAAAATATCTCACACCTTGTGCAGTCATTTACATTCACACATAGTTAAAGAAAGGGCCTGATGATACAATAGAAAGGATTTTTTCCAGTGATTATGAAATATTATTGAAACATATGGACTCAAGAAAGATATGGTCTGCAAAAACAAACCCCATAAAAGTGTTAACATCACTAATAAAAATGGTCAACATCAGAGAAGATGTTGATTTCAGTATCATACCGCTACTTTTAAAAATTGGGTAGATGTCCATGTTGCTATGAATCATGAGAAATCATTTTAAAAATATAATCAGTAGTCATTTCTATGAGTAAAACCCATTTCAACTGTAAAAGCAACACACACAAAAAATCAGAGCAAGTTAGGAAGAAAAGACTGTGAATTTACAGACTAGTTATATAGCTTTTTATATAATGTACAAATTTCTGGATCTTAGTGGTTTGTCATATACAACTGTCCTACCAATCAGTCAGCTATTATTACTGTTTTCAGATACAGTCCCTGTAGACACAACTTGCTGCATTTAAATACACTGGAGCGGGTGGAGTGACAGTCATCTTATAAACATTAAGCCAGTATGACAGAAATTAAACATGAAAACTGGTACGTTCTATATATAGCAGTCTATCTCAAGGATTTTGTTCAAAGTGTCCACTAGTTTTCTGCCCTTGAATTACAGATCCTAGGGAAAAATAGAATCAATTATACTGCTACATGCCCCTTCCTAGAAAAGCAGAACTCAGCTATATTTAGACCATTAATATTCAACTAATGTTAAAACGTGTATGTGTTTTGGTATTTATACAAAGTTAACGTTAGCCACTATATAGTTTGGCTTGGAAGAATTAGATTTTTACTGGTAAATGTTAGTAAACATGATTTCAACGTACAAATACAAACAACTGTAAAAGTATTTCCATCGACAGTAATTAAAATTTACAGATAAGCAAGCTAAGAAAAATGCTGCCTGACAACTTTGTGTTTGATTTAATTATATTTACTCTGTATAAATTGACAATTTGTGATTTAATGATCATAAAGTTTACACTTTTTGAATCTCAATGTCTGTCATTAAATAACTGTCTCATCTCCTCATAATTTCCCACAACTTGGAACATTTAAATCAATAAAAATTTAAAAAAACAAACAAACAAAAACTTAAACCCCATAATTTCACACAACTGAAAATTTAAATCAATGCAAGTAGAAATGCTCAAAATAGACGTTGACATTATCTGATGGGAAAAAAAATCAAATTCTGCCAAGCCTATATGTGTGGCAACCCTTTCAGTTCCTCAAAGAATGAGAAGCCTGCATTGCTCAGTACAGTGGTTCACTGCAGTCAGTGAGAAGGAAAATAGAGGTCATATATTAAATTAAAAATAAATTGTTTTTGAATCCCTAATTATTTTGGGGGTCGGGGGAGGGAGTGGAGATGATCCACGCTTTACCTTGCCACCAAAGGGCTCATGCCTCATTGCCTATGTCTTTGCCATTAAGACATGCTATTACTGAACTGGCACTGCAGTATAACTTTAATGCCATTAATTCCTGCCCTTTGGATCAGTCTGCAATCAGCTTTGCTAGCACACCCTGCCCTATAGTACTGCTTGGAGTGTGCTTTCTCTAATGGGAAGAGAATATCTTACACACACCCCAAATAAATGACAATATAAAAACATAAAATAAAAAGTTCTCCTTTCCTTAATGAGCTCTCATGCTCCACCCTCTCCTTACATACATAGGCCAGTCCCAGAAAACAAAGGGTCTATGTGAAAAAAGATAAATGAAGTGTGCATGCAAATTGAAAACCCAGAATACACTTTGTAATCCTCTTCTAGGGCCAGGCCCTGTTTCCATTGAGGTCAATAGGAACTTTCTTCAATAGAAGCAATATCATGCTCACAAAGACAATAAAATTTTTTCTCCTGCCGCACAGAAATAACTTTTTTCAAGAGGCTTAGCATAGTGGGATTTATTAACATTTGCACCTTGTGATGCACTGAAAGAGGAGGAAATTTTATTCTATTTCACTATAAATCGAGTTTCACTAAAATCAGAGTTCACTGAAGCAGGTTTCACTGTATTAGAATTAAAAAAAAAAAAAATTATTCATATCAATGTTGGAAGGCAAGAGAAACCAAGGTGGCCTAGTCACACAGAAGTTAAAGCTACAAAACTCTCATTGTTCCAGTTGTAACCTCAAGAATGGTTTAGAGGAAAGTTCTACAGCTGCCATCCTGACAGTGCTGTCAGTGAACACACCAAAACAGCAATGCTTTGCTCATTAAAACCCTTCATTTTAATAAGAACATTATTTCCCACATTTTAACATGGGCGACAAGCAGCAGCTAGTGAACTGTAACACTGAGACAGTGCTCTTATTTCAGGCCGTTGACACAATAACGAGGACCTATGGCAGACTTGCTTCTGAAGAGTCTAGCGTGAGCTCAAAGCCCATATGAATCAACTGAATATAAACTTACGTGAGATTAGTGGACAAAAGAAAAGGTACCTCCCTACACAGATTGATACGAGTCTTATCTAGTTCAATGTGGCTCTCTCAGGCTTCCCTATACAAGTTACAAATGCAAGACATGGGTTTACCAGAGCTCCATTGTATTACTTTGTCCTGTTAAGTGTAACACTGAAATGTGAGATATTTCACATATATTACAGAAAATCCACCATAAAAGCTTCACCTTAAGGATTTAATATTTCTTCTATTTTAGATCAGCTTATGTATTTCCCCCTTTAAAGTATTGTAATGGCATTACAAGAGGATGTTGGGTTAAAAAGAGGGATTAAAGCTGAAAACAGACATGATTCCTCTTTAAATGTGACAGGTGGCTTTATTAATTTTTTTTAAAATTAAAAAAAAAAAAAGGAAGAAAATGCCCCTTTTTCCACAGCGGGCAGTTTTCCTTATCAGAGTCTGTAATTCTGAATATAAATTGACTTGAAGAAATCTTTCCTCATAGTATGTGAAAGCACCAGCTCAAGCCCTGCAGACATTTTGATTTAATTACATTATGAGCTGGTGGGATGACTGAATAATCCACCATCTGTGTGGATTGAGTTGATGTTTCCTCTCCCCTCCCAGCCCTCAATTTACAAAAGGAAGTAAGGGCAGACTTAGGCTACGTCTTCACTACAGGGGGGGGGGGTCGATTTAAGATATGCAAATTCAGCTACGCGAATAGCGAAGCTGAATTCGACGTATCGCAGCCGACTTACCCCGCTGTAGGGACGGTGGCAAAATCGACCTCTGCGGCTTCCCGTCGACGGCGCTTACTCCCACCTTCGCTGGTGGAGTAAGAGCGTCGATTCGGGGATCGATTGTCGCGTCCCGATGGGACGCGATAAATCGATCCCCGAGAGGTTGATTTCTACCCGCCGATTCAGGCGGGTAGTGTAGACCTAGCCTTAATTAGACATGAGCCATCACTGCTCTGTAAAGGAGCAATTGTGGCAAACAAACAGCCATTCTACAAGCACCTGAAAACAAAACAAAAAAATTAAAAAGCTGAAGAAAATATTACTGGCTTTCTCCCTACACCTTTAGGTTAATTAGGTCACTTGTATTAATCATTCAGAAAATCTGCTTGATGCTGCTAAACAAGTTTGAGTAAGACTTCTTTCCTGGTTGGAGCTGCTTCTTTCACAGCCCTCTATTTACGGTTTGTAGCTTGAACTGAAAATATGCTGGAAAAACGTTATCCAGCTTCTTATATACTGACTTTGGGAGGCTCTTGCTGTGAGACAGATCTCAGCCCAACACTCAGACTGCATCACGTGTAAGTAAACCCATCACACAATTAAATGTTTGCAGAGATTCAGAGGATTAGATCAAGAGATCAAAATATCATCTAACTGCCTGTGCTTGTAGGGTACCATCCCCTTGTTAAGGGTAAGATGCCCTGAGGCTGCAGACCACATTATACTTCTCTAGGCTGGAAACGTGGATACACTCAGGACTTCAGCCTTTGGCCTTGCTTTCCTCTCTTCAAGAGCAATGATTCAAATGCTCAGCTTTTTATGCTGCAGCATGCGTGAGTAGAATTCCCATAAGAGGATTGCAAATGAGAAAAACAAAAATTGAAAGATGAATTTTCACAATGCTGCATTCAAGATGAGTACACAAACCCTTATTATTGCTTTTGTTGTGTGATTAACAAATCCCATTCTAAACCTCTAAAAATACATACATCTAACCTGGTATGATAAATCTGGAGAAGCTGCAGTTTGCACTTGTCATTCACTGTTCCTTATGTCAGCTACTTATCAATAAAAACCCTTGAGAAAATTCTACACTGAAGAAATCTCTACAAGCATTATAAACAAGACATATGTATGTCTTCTTACATGCCATTTGTATGCCACAGAAGTACAATTCATTTTTCTAGGCATCCAGATTCTCTGAAGTAACCGATTCCATTTAATTCCCAAATTCCTAGTCAATTACAATCAAATATTGCTACTTTACCTCCATAGTATGTGTTTTTCCCGAAGATGTCTGTCCATAAGCAAAAATTGTTCCATTGTAGCCTTCAAGAACATCTGCAGGAAAGAAGAAAATAATCAAAATCCACATTGTTGTCTTAAATACTGCATTTTCAGAAAAGTGTTTAGCAAATCACTATTTACATTGATCAAAATTCAATAAGAAAATGAAGAAATTTGTGGAAAGAAACAGAAAAGCACATAGATGCACCGAGTCACTATGTTAATGAAAAAAGTGGGATTTGATTTCTTTACAACAAGATCTAATTTAGATAATTAGAAAATTATTTATACACCCTAAATTTATCAAATACTGGAGAGAAAATGAAAAACTCAGATATAAGTTTGATACTTACCATTTCCCATACCCATGGCATTGGCAATATTTACAGCTTCATTAATTTTCCAGGGAGTAGTGGGGAGGGGGCAGCCTGAGAGCTGGAGGATTTGGGGTTTATTTTATTCTGATTATATTTGCTGGTGAATATTTATCTGTTAAGGCAGGATAAACAATCCTTTATAATGTGTTATTAGCACTATGTTTTTAATTTATAGAATGGACGCCTATAGAAGTTTTTATAAAAACTAAAAAGAAATTAAAAAATGGAGTAACCAGAAAGTTCTAAACAATGAGTTATCACACAAAAGATAAGCACTCTAAAAACCAGAAACATACCAATAAGTATTAGTTTCTACAAATCTAAATACAGGAATCTGCAAGGAGTGTTAGCCAGGTGAAAGCTCATTTACCCATGAGAGTAGGAAGCTTTCCTGGGCAATGGCCATCTACTTACAGCAGCTTTTATTACAAAACACTAAAATATACACACCACTTAAAATTCTAACCCTTATGGCTGCCAGTAAACAAGCAAACCAAATTATTGAATATGAATTGAGTATAACCAAATGTAGTGCTGTCTTCCTAGGTCTCTGCAGAGGGACAGCACCAGAGCCTCTGTGGCTGCTCAGAGTTTCCCTATACTACCACAGAGTAAAAAATGAACATCTTCTCAGTTTCTATTGCTGTACTTTCACTCAGCAGTTGCAGAGGCAGGCACTGGAGCCAACGTAGCCCACACCCTCTCTGGATAGTACAGACCCGGCATGGACACTGGGTACTTACTCTGCCCACTAGCCTGCTCTGAAGCTCACACAGGTGTCTTCACTGCAGTAGGATTCAAGCTAGCCTGGGTTGGCTCACCTGTACACAGTTTTTGCTGTGTAGTTATACCCTCAGTGTGGCACGGTGTCCCATTCTGACACACCTGTTGCCACTGAGGAGCGGTATAAAGTATCAGAGACATGTCACCTGCCACTGTAGCAGCCAGGAGGGGAGGGGGAAAGAGAGAAAGAGAGAGAGACCGCGTATGTGTACACAAGAAATAAAAATGCTCCCCTACCCTTCTAGCATGCAGAGAAGGCTGAATGGAGACTTCAAATTGGTCAACCAACTATGAGCTGGAGACTGGTTTAAAAAAATAAAACAGAGTCCCAAGCAGGGTCCAGGGACAATAACTTGGTAGGAACTCCAGTACTCGGTCCTTTCTCTGGTGCATACAGTATGAGGGGAAATGAATCCTCACCTCGGCACTGCCCTTTGACAATGGGCCCTCCATCTTTCCTAGCAGTCTTTGGTTTTTAGGTTTAGTCCTCTCTGGCTATTAGGTATCTGATAAGATTTCCAACCTCTGTTTCTGTGCAGGTTGATGGGTATCAGGAGGGTACGTGCATGGAGGGGCCCAGAGAGAAGAAGAGAGAGATTAACAGGAAGGATACGTTAGGAGGGAGATGGAGATGAAGAGGTGAAAGTGAGACAAGAAAGAGAAAATACAGGGAGACAGTTGAAAATATAAATGAACAGGAAAGCAGAAAAAAAAAAAAAAAAAAAAGGAGGGAGTAGAGACTGAAGACAACTCAAGCAAAGAGACACCATGATTGATATACAATAAGATTGAAAAAGGAAAAGGAGCAAAGTTATATTTTTTAAAATATATTAAAAAGAAAGTTGATTGGTACAATGTTATAGTTCAATACAGCACACAACAGTACATAATTGTTTATTTACAATGTAAGCGGGATCTTCAGGCGGGGGGGGGGGGGAGATATACACAGGTGTTCGTAACACGCATGGATTTTTAAGAACTCAGGCTAGTAGTCCTGGGTAAATTTTTCAGGTCCTGAAATCAAATAATCAGATAATAATGCAGAGCACCAGAGTATCTGTGCATCAAGGTGATTAAAATACATTTGCACTCAGATCATCTTATCTCCTCTTTCCATATATAAAAATATCACAGAAATAAAATGTAGCTTTCCCCTTCCCTAGCGAGAGAAGGCCTGTAATAAATTCACAAATGGAAAAAGAGTATGAAAAGAACTCTACTCTGGTATAAACAAACTAGTCCATGAATTCAGCCCAGCCCATTATATTTACCAAGGGGCCTCTAAACAGGTCTGAGTTTCTCTTTATTATTTCACAACATTCATTCAGAATTCCCTTTTGGAAGAAGCATCTTATTGATTTGCAGTTAAATGAAGCGTGAGCTCAGGCAGACAGAAATGCCTATAGCAGTATTAGCCTGAATATTATAGAGACAACAGCCTTCCCAGAGGTCTGGTTGCAGCTAGCCTTCAATTATTTATAGGCCCTGATTCTGACTACCATTATACCTGCCTACACCAAAACTAAACAAATTCACTTGTAATTTCCTGGGTGCGATTTTAATGCCACTTTTCTAGAAAGCTTGAGGCGCATCAGACAAGGTGTTTAGAAGGTCTGATGGTTAGAGGGGGGATTCTCTCATTTAACATTTTCTTAACTTTTGTGGATAATCAAAACTTTAAAATGGCTTGCCCTAGAAACTCAAATGTTGAGTTTCTATCTGTTAGTCTAGGCAATCGACAATGCCTGGGGCAGCCTAGGAGGGCTGTCGTGGGTGGCTGGATAGGGAGGAATGCCTAAAGCAATGAGAATCTGGGAAATAGCTGTGGTGGTAGTGAAAGCGGGAGGGAGAACCAGAGTTGACCTTAGGGGTGGGCGACAGCCCAGGGCGCCATATTTGAGGTGGGGGGGTGCCATGGTGAAGAGGCAAGGGCGGCGGGTGAAGCTTCCCTTGGGCCCCCCCAGCCACTGCTCGCAACGTCCCTCCTCTCCTCCCCTCCCTCTCCCAAGGCGGGGGAGGGCTCATAGGGAGGAGAGGAAGGAAATGGCAAGGAGGGGGGCCTTGCTGGGGAAGGGGGTGGAGGAGAAATGCAGCGAGCTGCGGAGGTCTCACGGAAAGGGGGTGGAGGAGAGGAGGGTCACACAAGGTATGGCTTGTGAGATATTTAAAAATTCAGTTTGCTGAACAATAATATCATGCCAAAATACACATAACATTATCTCTAAAGTTATGAACATAAGCACGTTTCCAAGATAAGTCTGGGGAGAGGCTATGCCCGTTCCTCAGAGACAAAGGGCAAGCTGACGCCTCAGCCAGGTGTCAACAAGGCTGATGGACCATGATGTGCTAAGTGGCCATTTTTTGGCAAGGAAGGGGGCGGGGACAAAAATGTACATCTTAGCAAAAATACTGCATGGAGCTTCCTTTCTTCACCAGACTGCCTCTCCCCTTGGCTCCCAGGTGGAACTGCTTCTGAGAGGGAGGGGGGACAGGGCTATAAAAAGAAGGGGCAGACAGCCCAAGAGATCCCTCTCTCTCTCTCCCTTCCCACCTCATTCTCTTTACCTGTGAAGACAAAAGGAAACAGCCATTGGACTCTGGAGGAGGAGTCCTGACCTGAGAGTTTGGTCAGTAATCTGCTGCAGCATATGGTGGGAAACTTTGCTTGAATCTAATATAGTTTGTCAAGTTCAGCACTAAAAGACATTTTATTTTTATTGTAACCACTTCTGACTTGTATGCCTCATTACTTATACTACAAATCTGTCTTGTTATAGTTAATAAACTTGTTTTACTGTTTTATCTAATCTATTGTATTTAAATTGGAGTGTCTGGGTACTCTATTTAAAATAATAAAATAGCATAGTATTCCCTTAAAGGTATAATGGACTAAATATATTTGTAATGTCCAGGAGAGGGCTGGGCAGTACAGACCATACATTTCTGGGGAACAGCTGGAACTGGGGGTATGTTGGGGTCACCCTGCAGCATAGCCAAGGCTGGTAAGAGCCAAGGCATGGCTGGCTGCAGCACACAGCCATATCTGGGAGTGACTACGTGCTGGAGGCTGTTTGTTTGTGAGCCGTCCAGGTTGGAGGCTACAGCAGCAAAGCATTATAAGGGGCACCACAGATTACAGGGCAGGGTGACACAGCTATTCATTAGTCTGGATTGTGCCCCCTATGTCATAATGGTATATTACACAATTGATATACAACCTTCACTGGCTCCAAAATTAAATACAGCATTTGCTTCAAGGGGTTGGTCCTGACCACTACAGCCCTGAAAGTTCTAGGTTCAGGTTCTCTCACACCACATTCGGATGGATGTGTGCACACGCATATATACACTTGGTTCTTATCACTTTCTATTTTCTCTCCCTTTCTCTCAATCTGTTTTCTGCCCTTTTGGCTTGTAATCTCTCTGTGACATGAATTATCTTCCTCTACTCTGAGATAGAGCCTAGAACATTTAAGGTTCTGCTGCAATATATAAACAAAGAGGGTTCCACAATGGAAAGCTTTCCACGTAAAATGTCCTCTTCCTTTGTGAGAGAGATTTTTGCTTTGGCCTTTGTCAGTTATATTGCCTTTGGTGACTGCAGCTCCTGCAAAGAGTCATGGAGTGAGAAGTGGTCTGTACACATTTACACACACACACACACACACACACACACACACACACACACACACACACTCGAGTGCCCCTCTTCTGAGTCATCATTAATTCCTGACCCAACCCGTCTCTATAAACACATTTTAAGTGTTATTCTTTTCTTCAAACTCTAAAATCCAAATGAAGCTAATCCTTAATCCAGGATATCCCCCTGTACCCACATGCCTGCCCTCCCTGCTTCCCTCCATCGACACAGTGAGCTCAGCCATTCAGCTATTACGGTGTGGTAAATATTAGTACATGCTGACCACTGAGGATCAGGTCATATGGGACCACATTCTCTGGCCCATTCCAGTCATTTTTCTCCTTTGTTATCATTCCTGTCCTTGCTACTTAGCCCTCTCATACTTATACCCTCTCACAGAGTCTGTCTGTTCCTTTCCACAGTTTCTTTTTTTTTAAGCAGTGTTAAAGAATAGCCTGTAAAAAGAAACACTTAAACTTGAAAATAGGGCCTCTTGTGTCCTTAAACCTGTTTGTAGACTCTGTATAATGAAAGTTTTCTTGCATGTGTTTTTAAATTTAAAAAAATTACTTCAGTGCTCCTATTTTCTGTGGAGAATAAATGCTTTCCTCCAGAATTCATTTTTAATTTAAAAAAAAAAAAGGGGGGGGGCTTATTCTGCTCATTCTGTTTAAACAGGTTACTGGTATTTATATCTGATACAAGATCCTAAGGCAAGACTTTTAAACATTAAATATAATCTAAAACAATATACAGTTTTAAAAATATTGTTGAATCAATTATCCTAGAGGTAGGCAGTATAATCCAGTATTTCTCTTCCACCTACAATTCTATAATTAAATATTCAAAAAAGTACACAAGTAACTGAAGGAGACAGTCAATGGGCTATTCAATGAGAACTACCCAAAAAGCAATTACCACAAAGAAATCATTAAAACAATTCATTGTCTCTTCCTCCAAGGCTGCACATACACAGTAAAAATTGCTACAACTAAAAAGCAAAGCCCACTGAATAGCTAGTGTTGGCCATTACATATCGACCACGTAGTTTAACAACGTCTAGTAACCATGGTGTTTAATTCCTTTCAGTCAGCAGTATTCTTCCAATAGGACAGTGCATGAAAGACAAAGACCTCAGACCTAATCATCTCTCTGTATAGGAAAAAAGCTGAAGCCTTTTTTCTGATGATAAAAGACCAGATCAGAGTGGGAAGGAACAGGAGGGCGGAAAATAGAACAAAAGAAAAAAGAATGAATATACGACCCACCACGGCCTATTATAATCCTTCAAAAAAATGGATTTTACAAAAATCACCACACTGGAGAGATTAACAAATGTCTCTAAAATCTAGATTATTATACTACATAGATTGTTTCTGTACAAAAGTGTATGGTTTCATATGGTCCATATACATAGGGATATGAAAATAATTTGGCTTAGCTATTGCTGTTTATTAAAAAGGACTCATTTAGAAAATTCTACTGTCAATGCAATTATTATAACCATGATTTTAGAAACCAGCGGTCAGTCATTAAGCCAGCTGGCATTCTCTACAATTATATTAATCACAATGAAACCACTGGGTCCTGTGAGAGTATATTTTGAATAAGGATGCAAGAGAACTATTGGAAAGCTACTTAAACATAAAAACAATGAGTCTGGCACCCAGGATGCCAGCAAGATAATATCAGTAAATATTTTCAATGGAATGCATTCAATCAGTGTTTTCCAAAAGCTTTTGAAAGCTGAGTCCCAGTTGAGGAAAATGAAAAATCATTCCCCTACTCCCCCAACCCAACTCCCATTGTGTTGTTAAAGGCAGACCCTTCCTAATTTACACAATCCCTATAATTGGGCCCCCTCCTTTGGAAAACTTTGGGTGTAGATCTTCATAGCAGGATACTACTTTTTTTTATTTTATTTGTTTTTAATACCTTGAGCCGTGAAATAGTTAATGTTGACATTTAAAACAACATCATTGGCATCGGAGTTAAACCCCATTAAAAAGAATAAGGCAGTTCAGACCTCAGAGCTGTTGTTTCAGGCTCTCTATGAACTCAGGTAGATGGATATCCATCTGTTCAAAACACGAAGTGAGTGTAAGATTTCCTTTGCAACCATAACAGCTGAAGACACAGCTTTCATTTTTGGGGGGAGGGGGGAGGGAGACTCTGGAGAATAACAGAGGTGGCTCCACACTTCCCCAGCCAGCCCTTCACACCCCCAGGGAGCATGCCTCACACTGAGAGGAACACTGCATTAAACAACAAATCGATGCACCTCTGGACAGTTTATAACACCCTAAAGGAGTATTAAAAAGCTTTAAGCAAGGCTGTCAAGTGCTTTCAGCATCCAAAAAGTGCAACCATCTGCCTTGGTGTCTTATTTGCCATGATGAAACAGATCTGGGCTGACCCTGAGAGGTACTGAACAACTACATGGCCACCTGCTATTGCTCAGCACCTCTGGATCACATCCTTAGAGGGTGTTGAATAAGTTCAGGGTTCTCAAGTTAAAGCATAAAACTGAAATGACTTATAGTAATTTTTTTCCCCAGATACTGGTGTGCAATCTGACCGTCACTAAGGTATGTCTACACTGCAGCTTGGAGCGTGACTCCCAGGCCAGACAGACAGACACATGCAAGCTCTACTTGAGTTAGTGTGCTAATAAGCTAGCCAACCAAGCTCAGACCCCAGGGGTCAGGCATGCTCATAGTCTGGTGGCTAACCCATGCCACTGCCCATGCTTCAAAGTCCACATTGCTATTTTTAGCATACTAGATGAAGCAGAACTAATGCATGTCTGTCTACCTGGGCTGTGAGGCATACTCCCAGCAACAGTGTAGACGTACGTTTTTTGTGTGTTTAGCTTCCTTTAATGGGTGCTATCTGTGCTCAAAGCAGCAGCAGAATTAAGCCCTTCGTGTTCTCTTAGACAATAAACATCTTTGAAGCCATAAATTGTTCTAGTAAAGTACCTCAGCAGCAGCTGATCTTCATCCTTTTAGCAAAACTGAAGTTTCTCATCTTTCTTGAAGCCACTCTATCATCTTCAGTTGGATAGGTGACCAGGCCCTGTCCTATAGTCCTACCCACATTTAGGAAAGTTTTTAGAAAGCAGTCTCCACGACTGTTTTGTAGGATTTTTTTTTTTTTTTCTTTTCAAAAAAAGGTTCCTGCTAACATGGGTTTAAAACACAGTTTCCTTAGTCACAGTACAGCAGACAAAAACATGTTAAACCAATCTTAGAAAGCCATTTTCTAGACGAGGTGCTTTCCTATTGTTTTATCTAGTGGAGGAAATAGTTTCTGACAGTGTTTTAAAATGATTCCACACTCACTAAACAAACTGTGTTTAACCCACGTTAGCAGAAATTGTTTTTAAAACTCATTTAAAAGCTGGTTCCTACCAGAGGATGAACTCCAATATAAATGGGACAATACAGCTTTTATAGTTAAATCCAGAAAAAAAATTAAGGTTTACATTTGCTGTAATAGAGAGCAATTGTGACATCACTTACCTTTAACAATCTGCTTGGCACAGGCATTATAAACTTGTTCCTGGGTCGTGTTTGGTGGTAACACTCTATCAAAGACATAAGGTTTTGCCTGCTGAAATAATAAAACACAAAGTAATGTTTTAGAAAATGATAAAAACCTATAGCCAAAGCAGTAAGAAGGCAGAACCCATTTAATAGGCACCCTGATAAAAGGCATGGCTGTTTAAATTAGGGACGATGTTCAATGCAACAGAAATGATGCATTTCAGTGAACAAACAATGAATAAACGACACATCTGGTGTTGTCTGAAAATCTGTTCCCAGTCATTAGCAAATATGGAGTGGCACATGTTGCCCTCAAATTTCCTATGTATTTAGCTCATTGAATTGGATAAAGTTAAAGAAAGTGGAAGGAAACAATGGGCTAAAATGTGACCAATGTAATCCTGAGCTCTTCCCCATCTCTTCCAGAATTTAAAATAGAAGATCCATATTTCTAACCCAAATCTATGATTGAAAAGGAATCTGTGTCAAAGTTCATCACAACTTTCTACCATTCTAACCGTAGGGGTAAAGATCACTGAAGACAGACCAAATTAATTCAAATTATCATCAGTTTTAAAAGCCCTGCATTGCTGTCTAACCAGCCCCATATCAATCTTGAGTGTTGTTAGCACATTTTGATTATTTGGAAAGAAAATAGCTGGGCTTCAGCTAAGTGCTGAAAATGCAAATAAGTTGAAGCATAGCCGTAACCAAAGAAAAGAAGCCAAGGAGTGGAAGGCCTAACCAGTTAGTAGACTAGTCTTTTACTCAAAGAATTACAAAGATTTTTGGCTTGAACAATATGAATGCTTTTTTGTGCACTAGAAACAAATATGATTACAAAGTGAAGCACATGTTTATGAAATGAAACAAAAACATTTGGCTTTGGGGATTTTATTATTGGGATTTTCTCAGGTTGCAGAGGATGATCTTACCACAGAAACAAAGTTAGCCATGGATTCTAAATACCATGGCAAATGGTGCACTGAAAAGACGTGAATAAGTAAGTGGAAAAATGATACACGTGCATTAACGAAGTGGAATCTGCTTTTCTTCTTTCTGGCAGCAACATGGGATTGGTTACAAAGAAATACATGTCAGCTATCCTGAAATAAACCTTTGATGTGGAAGACATTAAAAGGTAAATAATTTTTAAGACAGAAGCTTAGATAGCATCCTTACAGATCAGTAAAAACAAGTAAATGCTAAGCTATCTTCATTTAAAATAAGATTTCTTCAGTTAAATGCCATGAAGAACAGAAGCCAATTCTTCTCTCTCTCTCTCTCTCTCTCTCTCTCTCTCTCTCTCTCTCTCTCTCTCTCTCTCTCTCTCTCGTTTTCCACCAAAGAATGCAATACCTCCAATCCAAAATACAATACTTGTTCTGAAACAGCATTACAGGGATTTCCAAGTAACTGATTGATGGCTAAATCTGCCATAATGGTCACACTCTTGTCAATCATGCAATCACATCTGCCATCTGTAGCCAGCTGTTCAAATATTTGTGCTTGACTCACTATTTTCTTGTTGCACTCTGATTTATTTTAAGCTAACCATGTACCTGACACTTCCGTAACTCTGAACATTCACTTCTTAAACTACAGTAAAACACATACAAGCAAGATAAATATAAAATACATTAGAAAAAGCTCATCCTTAAGATATGAAATACTGTAGATAAGAACATATATTACCAACCATTTTTTTTAAAAGTTGGAGGCACATAAAACTATGTACAGTCCTGTTGCAATAAAGCATGTGTGGTATATTCTCAAAGCACAGATCACAAGTAGCCTATGTGAAATGAATTTAGTTGCCTTCATCCAGTTCCTAGTTAATAGGTTTCCATCTCTCTCATATGCACATGCGTGATCCCCTTTTTTGATATCTTAAGGCAGGGGACGGCAACGTTCGGCACGCGGCTCGCCAGGGTAAGCACCCTGGTGGGCCGGGCCAGTTTTATTTACCTGCTGACGCGGCAGGTTCGGCCGATCACGGCCCCCACTGGCCGCGGTTCGCTGTCCTGGGCCAATGGGGGCGACGAGAAGCCGCGGCCAGCACATCGCTCGCCCGCGCCGCTTCTCACCGCCCCCATTGGCCCGGGACGGTGAACCACGGCCAGTGGGGGCCGCGATTGGCCGAACCTGCCGCATCAGCAGGTAAATAAAACTGGCCCGGCCCGCCAGGGTGCTTACCCTGGTGAGCCGCGTGCCGAACGTTGCCGATCCCTGTCTTAAGGGCTTGTCTACACTGGGAAGTTATTCTGGAATAGGGTAGGGTGTGAGTTTAAAGTGCTATAGCTATTCTGGAATAATTCCCTGAGTAGAAAAAAGAGCATCTTTTCCCACTTCAATTTAATCCACAATAGCTATCCTGGTTAATTTCCCCATGTAAGACAAGCCATGAGCAGAAAGCCCAAGGAAGGACTGAATGTACATGGTGCCTGAACTACCCTCTCACCCACAGAGACATTTGCCCCAGGTTAGGGTTGAGGCACATTAGCCAAGCAATACGGCAGACCTTGCACCATATTGTTACCATGTACACAGAGAACTTCAGTCTCCAGGGCAATCAATCCAGCTCTTTCATGAGCACTCAACAAGAAAAATGCCAGAGATCTTCAAGAACTCAGGTAGATGATCCATCATAATTTTGTTGTACACAGCTGAAAGGGTAAATTTCACAAGCACTATCTGCAAGTTACAAACATTAAATTGTTTTATTGATCAAACTAAAAAGTAAAAGAGTGTGAGCAAACAGCTCAAAAAGTGCCATGTAGGTTAAATTACCTCATACAGTTCTTTTGAAAAAAATGCCAGCTAATTTATTTTATATCACTTCTAGCAATCTCACCACATTAATTTTCAACCCAGATGATCACTTGCATTTTAGAAAGGAGAGCTTCAAAAATGATATACTAATAGCAACAATAACTAACTAAGGAAAATTAGACTGCAAGATTCATCACAGCTGTCTAGAACCATTAACTTCTGACCTTATGAGGCATCCCTGAAATCAGACACTAAAATTAGAGATGGACCCAAGGCACAAGTTTGAGCAAGCATTCAAACTCCTAGAGTAGGGAGCTCTTTAGATCCAGGGCTTTGGTATAAAGTAATCTCTAACAAACACTGTTACTGGTAGCCAAATTCTGGATCTATTAAAGAATGGGTCCCAATATATCCAATTCAATGGACAGTACTCTCTCTAAGAAGAGTTATAATTACATTTAAGGTAGTGTAAACAGGGTTCTCCAACTCCTCTATCCCCCACACACCCCTTCTTTAGGCTACCATCAATCCCCTACCATGAGCGCCTCCCACACCTGTCAGTTTTTCAGGTTTAATCGTAACGTTGTTCACACCTGCCTTTATATAATACTTTTAAACATTCCAAACTCTTCACACCTTTGCTTTGTTTTTTCCACATGTGAAAAAAGGTACAAGTAGCAAATGTTTTATAAAATGAACTAATGTGAGCTCACTTTAACTTGTAACATCAACATACACACACACAAAACCTATGTTAAAGGAATATTAAGACTCCAATACCAAGCACTCAAAAGTTAGGAAATGCAAGAATTAAGGTAGTCTACAACCTTAATTCAGACCCTTTATGCATATGCATAATAACACAGTTTTCAATTACATGATCATATATTTTTTGCACAAGATTATTGTGACAATTGGGCTATAACTTGTGCCTGCTTAGGTATTTACCATGGAAAATAGGTCAAGACATTTTCAATAAAGAATGATATAAGCAGGTACAAGAGAACAACACAGAGACTAAATTAGTCCAAAGATCATAGGCCTTGAGCAAATTCAAGGACAGTGTTGAAATCATGCTTATATAAACAGATGGGGAACTGGAAAATAACGAACCAAAATTGGTGTGTCAGACTTTAGGCCTAATTTGTTGACAATAAATAACGAGAGGATGAGCTATTCCAATCACCATCCCCTTTTTGCATCCTTAAAATTTTTTTTGAGGAAGAGAGAAAAGAACAGATGTAGGCTACTGAAGCAAGCCTCACCATCATGGCTGCTACCTTCACCATCTTCTGGAACTCAGAACCTTCTTTATCCTAATCCTAAGAGAGAACTTGACCAGACCAGGGCAGAGAGGGGGACCCAGATAATATCGCCACCCTCTGCCAACTCCAGATGAATCTCAACCACTAACCTGGGATGAAATGTGATCAGACTAACAGCAACAACAACTGCTCCAGCCCACCTCAAACTTTCTCTTTTCCCCAAAAGGACAGTTATTACCCTCCTTGATACCCTCTAAAAGACTGTCAAACAACGTGGGGTTTCCATCTAAAAACTCTCTCCAGCTAAAGGGAAAGGAACAAGGGATGTTGTTAAAATGAAAGCCTTACTTAATATTTTACATTTCAAATGCTGTAACTGGTTTCCCTCCTTTTCTGTATCTTTAATAAAAAGTTAGAAGGATTTTTAATGGTGTCTTTGCCATGGCATTAAGCAGGCTGAGGTCTCTGTATACCAAACCTTCTTTATACTGTTGAACAGTGACTGGGTTATGCAAGGACTTTTGGCCCATTTATTCCATCTAAATTAATACAGCAGGACCTCTCAGATCTTCCTGAAGATGGAAAGTCTGTACTATTTGAAGTACTTGTGCAGGCAGGTCTAAGCCCACCCATAACTAAAGGCCCTACCCCTCAACTAAGGCAGAGGGACCACTAAGTACAGGTTCCAACTGATTATGGGGGACAAAGGAGAAAACAGGAATGGGAATGAGGTCAAAGGTTGAAAAATAAAGGAACTAGAAGGGGACATCAAGCAGAGAATCCCAAACAGTACCCACCACTCCTGAAAGGTGTCCAAGATGTCAGACACTACCCAGAGGAATTCTGCCAGGATATGCGAGCAGACAAGGGATCAGAAATAGGCCCCGCATCTGCGGAGCGCCCCGTGTGCAGCTTCCTCTTCCTGGATGGAGGTCCATCTTAGTCAATGCCAGGAAGAGATTGACGAGGCGGTCCTGCAATTTTGTAAGGCCACAAATAGGGTGAACATAGATCAGGAGATGTGGGGAACAGTGAAGCCAGAACCTCAGTAGAAGGTTTTAGAGGAGCCAGAAGAAGGGCTGCAAACTGACACACTAAATAGATGCAGCACAAGGGATGGGTGTTAGGGGAGTTTGTGAATTGCACCAGGTGCACACCCATGTTCATGGCTCCTTAGAGGAGCTGCCAACTAGTATCCCCAGAGGGCCATAGAACCAGAGTGGAGTACAGGCTGGCCCACTGGGGTTCTTCGTCCTTCTAAGGTGGTAAGAGGTCCGGCCGCTTGGTGTTGGGGCAGGACACAAGGGCAAGGAAGTGGATATTATGAAGCATGAGCATATACAGATGTTCTCTGGATTAAGCTCAGAGGCAGACTGGCTGGATGTTGCGCAGGCAGCTCAGGTGGCGTATTGGGTGTTTCCAGGGAGGCTCACAGGGCAGGAGCCCAATGATGAATTTCTGCGGGCCAGAAGTGAGGGGTGGGTGGAGAGCACCCTCCCACAGGGCCCACTCAAGGAAAGCTGGAGAAGCAGTCCCAATCCCAGTCCCCGTCCCCAACCCCACTCCCAACTCATGGTCCCATTTTCCCTCCCCAGTCCGCCTCCCCCAGCTTCCAGACTTAGTTTCCGTTCCCCATCCCAGGCTTCTTGTCCCAATCGGTGCTCCTTACTCCCTGCCCTGCAGATCTGGCTTTTGACCCCTCTGTGTTCAAATCAGGCAGCTTCCTCCAGCAAGAAGAGAGAGACTCCCTGCTCTCAGTTCAAGTGCTTGGGCCTGACACAGTCTGCAGCAGCCCAAAGCTGCAACTGCAGAGAAAGACCCGTTCAGCTCCAGAGTGGGGGCATGCCTAGTGCAGACAGAATCTTCAGGGAATTTAGCCGCTAAAATGGAGCATGTGCAAATTGCTATTTTGCTGTTTTCGAGAATGAAGCAAGGGGAAAAGTAGAGAAAAGTGCCTTTCACTGAGAGCTCTCTGCTCCCAGATGTACAAATCTAGAGATAGTGGGCAACAGCAGCACTTCAGCTAATCAAGCATAAAGAGCGAGAACAGGGAAAGAGATGGTTTGTCCAGGACACATGGAAAGATGGACAAGATGCAAGGGATGTGGTTTAGTTAGGCCAGTGGATCTCAACCTTTCTAAACTACTGTACCCCTTTCAGGAGTCTGATTTGTCTTGCGTACCCCCAAGTTTCACCTCACTTAAAAATACTTGCTTACAAAATCAAACTAAAAAAGTGTCACAGCACACTGTTACTGAAAAATTGCTTACTTTCTCATTTTTACCATATAATTATAAAAGAAATCAAATAGAATATAAATATTGTATTTACATTTCAGTATATATTATATGGGGCAGTGTAAACAAGTCATTGTCTGTATGAAATTTTAGTTTGTACTGACTTTGCTAGTGCTTTTTATGTAGCCTGTTGTAAAACTAGGTAAATATCTAGATGTGTTAATGTACCCCCTGAAAGAGCTCTGCGTACCCCTAGGGGTACACATACCATTGGTTGAGAACCACTCAATTAGACCACACCTTTAGTAAATTAATTCATCTGGGAACTATCCAGCAGTGAGTCTTATTGTTCAGGTCATGGTTCTTCCATAATTGCTTCCACCAGGTGGAGGGCTGCCATCAGAGTTTCAAACCTCTCCCTCCAATTGCAGATCCCCAAATTCCAAAGCCCTATCTAAATCCTTCCTTGCTGACCCCCTTATTAACCCTGATAGAGGCTGTCCTTGCAGTAGCCATGACAATGCACAGTGTAGTGTCAACAACTCAGAGGGCAAACCCATGCCTTCAAATAAAGTTAAGTAAACTCCTCCATAATGTAAACCTGAATGTTCAAGATGTTAGTTGCTTTGCAACAAGTAAAACTGGTCAAGAACCAAGGTTCCAGAGATCTAGCTGCCCCGAATGGCTGGCTGGCTGGCTCTAAACACCAACTCTCAAATTTCATCCACCTTGTATTCCTAGTAATTTGAAGAACTGGCAGTTACCACTGTAGACCACTGCCTGCTTTATACTTCAGAATCATCTCTCTGACTCGTGACTTCATTCTTGCAGGTAGTCACTGCCATTAGGCTGGGAAAGAGCTCCTGAGAGTTGGGCTACTAATCTGGACATGTGAGGGGACTCAGGCTAGACTCTGGAAGCATAGGATTTAATATACCCTCCCCCACATTTGCAGGAGCCAATGGCTTACTTGAGCTTTGATGGCCCTCCCACCTTCCCACTCAGGTGATGGGGCCCCCCTCTCCCAGTGACCTCCCACTCACAACCACCAAGGGAGAGGGGACTCTTAAATGGGCCACTACTCTCCTACACCCCTACCCCCACTAGTCCAGACAATGCCTTTGAGGTGCATTCAGAGATGTGACTCTGATAGTTACTGTCACTCAATCATTTAGTAGCACTAAATCCTTTTGATCCTCTCAGAGGGGAATACTGCAGAGCTGTTTTAGACCACATAGTCGTCTTTACCAGGTGGATTGCGTGCACTATGACTATTGAGAAAACTTGGTCATTATTCTGCATCATTGATAATTCAGGTCAGAGATTATTGTTGTTGATGCTAAAATTAATAATGTATAACTGGGTTTAACCTATCAAGCAAAGTACATTCACCAAGATATCGAAAGTACAAACAGATGGTCATATGACTTCATTATACATATAATATCTCAGATCATTCAAATATGCATACTTTTAAAATGACACCATTCACATACAACACAAACAAGAAAAGAATACTTGTCGCATGCCTGAAAGGGAACATAAGAACATAAGTTTTATAGAGAGTGGAAAGCAATGTATTCAGAGGCTGTGGCAAGGTGCTGGTTAAGAAGCCCTTAATGATATCAGCTCCTGCCACTCCAGCCCCAATCAAGGGGAATGGATTGGGGCTGAGTGAATAGCCCGGTGCCTGCCTGGTAACTGGCCACACTTGCCAGTCTTATTAGCCTGGCTATAAAGGCTGGGAGGAAGGCAGAGAAGGGGGGAAAAAGGGAAAGGTCAAGCACAGAAGGAAGTGGGAGCCCCCTAGTCTGTTGCTGGCCAGGCCTGTTGTAGGCAAAGTAGCTCTGAAGACTGTATATAGTTGGGAACTGGTGGTGGGAAACCTTTTGAGAAAAAAGAGCATGGGTGTTGCACCAGACTGAAGTGTCCCTGACTCATTGAAGAGGGGGGCCTAGGGGCGCAGCGTGAACCCTGTTACAGAGGCACGCAATCTAACTCAGCCACCCTATGTCTAGTACTGGTATTATTGCCAAGAAGAGAACAATTATTTCATGTCATCTTCCTAGCCTATATTAGTGTCAAAATATTACATTTGATGCCATCTCAAATTTTAAGTGTAGGGGCCACATTGATTGCATCATGACTGCTATATCAAATTTGTTCCATTCACAAGTAGAAAGGGCTAACAGCCTTCCCTCTGAAGTCAGTCTGGGATCTGAAAGTCTAAATGGGTTCTTTTTCACCAATACAGATTCTACAATTGAATCTTAGTTTACAATTCCTGCTGATGCACAAGAACAAACAGAACCCATCTCACTCTCCCATAGCTATGTTAGCTTCAGAGTGCCAGCAGAATTAAAAAGAAGGTTAAAAATGTATTTGTTCAGAAAGTAAACAAATCTGATTAAATAAAAAGGAAGAGGCCAGCGGTTGTACTGGGTAAGGATGTGTCTTTTTTACCCAGGACATTTTCGGACCATAACTGCTCTTTATTTTAAAAAAAGATTAGAAAATGTTAAATACATCTAACAATAAATAAGATTTAAAGACAGGTATAAGAAAAGGTTTTACAGATAACTAAATTAATTACTCAGCTCATAATCTCTCTGGAATACCACAGTCAATGTACACCAACAGCATTTCCCATGAACTATTAAATCCTGATGATAATCCTAATCCTCAACTGAAAAATAAATGAGACCAAGCAATTACGTATGAACAGGCACTGCAGAGCAATTCAAGTCAGGAAATAGCTTGACAGATCACACAGCAGACTTGAGTATTTCGCTGGGGTTGCTGGAATCTAGCACACAGCTGCAGTGCAATTTGTAACTTTCATTCTCTGCGGAAAGAATCTTTAACCTTTTGTAACATGTTCAAAGAGTAAAGAAATTTTACATCACGAAATTGTTGATATGGTGGAATAGTTTTCAATCTAGAAATAGAAGTTCTAGAAGTCACTCCTCAGTTTTAGTTTCCCCTGAATTCATGTTAAGGTAATAGACCTGGAAACTGTTCTCTTTGAAAATGCCTTAGAACATTAGGGCATGAACATAAAAAGTCTTCATAATACAAAGAAGCCAACTTAAATAGCTAACCGATAAAAATAAATTCTTTAAGTGCCCAACCTTTCCATAAGCCTCTGGTTACAGCAGCAACCGCTAAATGCACTAAGTGAATAGAACACGCAGTCTTCACCATTCAATTAGACACCCGCAAAAGACCTATGCCTGCTGAGTTGGGCTCGCAGGGCTCAGGCTAAGGGGCTGTATAATTGCGATGTACACATTCGAGCTCAGCCTGGAGCCCAGGCTGTAGGACCTTTCGAGATGGGAGGGTCCCAGAACTCAGGCTGCACCCTGAGCCTGAACATCTACACTGCAATTAAACAGCCCCTTAACCCGAGACCCACAAGCCTGACTCAGCTGGCACGGGCCAGCCCTGGGTGTCTAACTGCAGTGTAAACATACCCTCAGCTCTCAGTCTCAGCTTTCCATCATAGCAAGAATGACACTCCATTCAAACACACACACACACACACCCCTCGGGGAAAAAAAAACAAAACCAATACCGGAAACAAACAGAAATCAAACAACAAAAGCCCTATACCTCAAGCAGGGATTTTACCCCTTTAAAAAAAAGAAAAGAAAGAAAGAGAGAGAGAGTCCAGGAAATTCACTCAGGACCTCGCTATCACTATGGATTTTACATTGAAGGTGCTCAGATACTATGGTGACAGGCAGCAGTACAAAACTCTTATGGTACGTCTACACTGAAAGGGGGGGGGAAAAAAAAGAGAGAGACATGGCAGCAAATCTCAGAGTTCAAAACAAACTGGCTCAGGCTTGCAGGGCTCGCGCTATGGGGCTAAAATGGTAGCATGCATATTACTGCTCAGGCAGGAGCCCAGGCTCTGAGATCCACCCCCCTTGACAGGCCTCAGAGCCCATGCTTCAGCCTGAGCAGTAGCATTCACACATCTACTTTTAGCTCCATAATGCAAGCCTGAGTGGGTTGGTTTGGTTGTTTTTTGTTGTTGTTGTTTTTTGGGGGGGGGGGGGGGGGGGGGGGGGGGAGGGAGGAGGAGGGAAAGCGGTTTGCAGTGTAGACGTATCCTTTGAGATAGAACCCATGTTGAAGGAAGGAAGCCCCACATTCCTCTTTAGCAATCTCCCTGTGCAGATGCAAAGAATACTGCTGAGGGGCTCTGCAGGGAGCAATATCCAGCCCTTATTAGCCAGAGGGAGGGTCATGACAGCACTGGACCTTTGAGGCTGTTTTGTGGAGCATGGGAGCCATTCATCCAGTTTTAAGCCATACAGTCCTGGTTTTCTAAAGTACTGCCCCCTGTCCAGTAGCAATTTAGAACTGGATATGGTTGTCTGGTATTTTCACATGCAGTTGGTGGATGCATGGAGGACCTTATTTTTTCAGAGCGTGCCACCCCCAGCCAGTGTGACCCACCTCACACATCACTCCGGCGAGGCGCAATCATGCCATTCCCAGAAGTACTGGAATGTCTGGTATTCTGGGGATGCTACAGTGCCCATCCTATTATGGAGGAAACAGAAATGTAGTGGGAAGGAAGGGGAAATTCCAGGGAAGCCTGAGGAAAGGAATTAACTACATTTTGTAGGATTCCCCAGATAGATGTGTTTGGTGCTTAAAGTGTCACTTATCTGCCCTCATTGTGATATGGTGAGTTCTGAACAGCTTTACTAATTGCATTTTGGTAGAAGGACAAGTTTATCATTAAAAATTATCAAAGTAAAGCTTCAAATGGATTAATCCAAAAGAATGGTATCAAACACCACCTTTCTGCAGTAGAGTAGGATGACTTCTTGCTATCAGATATGATCAGGAATTCTATTGCCTATATTAAGGGCAATAATGGACAAAGAATTAGGATGGGCTGGTGGGGAAAGTTACTGGAATGAAGTCAAAAGGTCTGGATTCTAGTCACAGTTCTGTCACAAGTATCAGAGGGGTAGCCGTGTTAGTCTGCATCCGACGAAGTGGTATTCACCCACGAATGCTCATGCTCCAGTACGTCTGTTAGTCTATAAGGTGCCACAGGACTCTTTGCTGCTTTTACAGTTCTGTCACAAGTTTGTGACATTGGGCAAGTCACGTAACTTATTATTTGCACTTTAATTTCTCCTGCTGTAAGAGGGACATAATACTTCCCACTTCACAGGGGTTTTGCAAGGATAAATTCATTTTGTAAGATGCTTAGATACTACAGTGATGAGCACCAATACCCGTAAATCAGATAAATGAACTCCCCCTCCCCCGATTTCTTATCTCTGAGAAAGTTTATAATATTTCTCTACATCTTAATTTTGGCCTGAATATAGCAAGCTGCATCATGCAAGGGGACCCCAATGCCACACAAAACAGCTTGCAGATGGGGGCCTTAATTACTTTTCAATGTATGTAACACCTCACAATCAGTTTCTCTCTCTCTCTCTCTCTCTCACACACACACACACACACACACACACACACACTACTTGATTAATTCACAGCAAACAATGGACATTTGAACAGCAGCATTATCTTTCCGCAGTTTAATTTAAGCTTCATTTTTAGTCTTCGCAGAGAAGAAGCCATGCAGAGAAGAAACTATGTTAATAATTAATTGGAAAAAGGATTTCATTTAGAGCCTGTATAACACTGATTTAAAATGCACATTCACAACCTCACTATTTGGGTCATTTACCATGTGCTGTGGAACTAAAATCATGAATTTCCAACTGAAGTTGCTTTCATAAGGTTAAAGGGCTTCCCCCAGCCTTCCTCCCTCTTTTCCCTTTAAATTATATGAATTAAGGCAGAATAAAAAAAAATATTTCAGACACACAATAAATTAGGCATTTATTCCTAAATCACAGAAAGGCTGCTGCATTAAGAATCCAGATGTAGATAAAGGCAGATCAAAAAAAGGGTAAATTTTTGCCATAATGAGATTGCAAGGAGAAACCTGTTCTTCACACACGTGAGTTTGAGATGTTAGTTTGCACCCATCTAGAATAGGTGTAAATCTCTCCCGTTATATTGTGCCACTATATCACACAGTATGTACCAAATGAACCACTAGCATAAACAGACGCAATTCCAATACACATCAGTGAATCTGGATTTACTCCTTTACCTACAGATGCAGTTGAAATAGTACTACAGGAGAGAGCAAGACATTCTGTCCAACCCAATACTTGTTCTCACAGTTTTCCACTAGTTTGTGTTAGTGCATTATGGGGGAAAAGCCAGTATTATTTTAGGTTAAAATGCCCTTATTGACATGGAATGTATTTGCAGTCCCATTCAGCACACAGTCACAAACTAATTCATTTTACTTCCACAAAACACAGTCAAAGTCAGTCTGAGCTAAACATTTTAAAATGCTGCTTTCCAACTGCTCTTAAGACAAGCCATGCTCTCTCAGACCACATTCGGAAGTCCTTAGGTAAACAAAAGTCACGTAAGGACACTAGACACATTATTCCAGGCCACAATTAACATGTTGACTTTCTTTTTCAACACATTCAATGCTTTCCATCTTCAATGGTGACGTTCCAGGACCAACAAGATGAGAGGCCCCTTGTAAGCATCCAACTAAAGCATTGCCAAGCAGACTTTTGAATGAAAGATGGGCTCATGATTTTTCCAACAATCCTTTACTCAAGTTTTACTGGGTTTGAGGACAAAAGCCAAGGATGACATGGCTGCTTTCCTGAATCATTGGGTTGTAAAAATTAAAAGATAGGGTTCCAATTCATCTCCCATGTTTGTTTTTGTATGTGTAAAATTAATAACTTGGAGACACTATCAAAACCTAGCTTTACAGAAGGATCAGGGGAAGAGAAGTTACTGTTTGTAATACCCTTCCCTAGAGGCCTGAAACTAACACTCTAATACATGTGCTTCTCTAATAAGCCATCTTTATTCTCCCCTTGCACTTGAAGTGGCAACAGAATTACATTGCTTTTAATATTCCATTTTTTATAAAAACACAAAAGAACTCTGCTGCAGAACCACTAGAGAAGCATCAAATATTGTTTCTAAGTCCCATTTAAAGAAAACTAGAAATTTAAAGATATATTATACTATTCACAACAACATGGAAATGAATTTATTAATAAGATATTCTGAGCCAGATCATAACAATAGCAACAGATGACACACAATGCCCTCTCAAAAAGTCAATGGAAAATGGTTATATTCAGATGAACCACAGATGGAGCAAAGTCTCTATTTAACGTGAGGTTTTTTTACAAAAGCATTCATACAAGCACAAGAGATAGGCAAACACTATCTGAGAAAAATTAAACATGCTTTTAGGGAAGCACAAATGATAAATGGAGCTGCTGATTATCAACTCTGCATATGGAAGAGAACTGCAGCATCAGTACCATAGTATGTGACCCCTTCATTGTAACCCCATTTTGGCATCTTGGGTCAAGGTATCACTTACAGATTTATGGGAGACTAGATGGCTCAGGGGATTAGTAATAGGATACAGAGCATTCTAGGTCACAAATTCAAATCCAAGCCAGGTCAGCAGGGGTCATCATGAAATGAGATGGCAGTCTTGGTCCCCATAAACAGTATCCTTCTTGGCCCTCTCAGCAAAGCCAAGGCCTGAATGGGAATGGAGAGCTAAATTAGTTGCTTACTGCTCGAGATGGTCCCTCCAGGTCAGGGTAGACATACATTGGAAGGAAAACATATGGAAGCTTGCACTCCCACTGCCTGTGCTGTACAATACCTGCTCTTTTGGCAGTGGAGTTGAGCCAACACAACTCACAAGCACATAAAACTTCCATATTCAAAAAAATTAAAAAAAAAGTAAAGGCCCATATATTTCTGCACATGAGATGCATTGCTTGTTATCCACACTCACTGATTTCCTCTGCAACGCTAACCTGAAGATATATCCAAGTCAAAGTAACTGAGACACAGATATTTCCACAAACTCTGAGTGTTTAACATCCAGACTACCATAACAATAACAATCCCATTACTGTTAACGTGCAAGTACAGATAGTAAATTTTATTACTAGATAAATTGGAACATTTAGCTGTTTTTTTTCCATCCTACATGAGAAAAAACTGTAGATTCTTAGAAGTCAAAACCAAGTAGTGTTCCAAGGTAGCAGGAAGAGCGTGACAACAGAGCCTGTGATCTAATAGTGGAATGAGTATGTTACTAGGGCCTAGGAACGCCTAAATTCTAGTCCCTGCTGCATCACTGACTGACTCACTGTGAGGCCATAAGCAAGTCACTTGAACATACTAACTCATCTGGCACACAAAGTAATTTCCAATCTTAGAGGAGGGTTGAGAGGCTCAATTATTTAATGTTTTTACAATGCTCTGAGCATTTATATTATGCTCTAAATTTTAAGTATTACCAGCCTACCTCAGCGGCTTCGCATGTAACACAATTTAAAAGACTCATTTAAAAAAAAAAAACTGTAATAGAATTAATGTTGGCAAATTACAGCACAACCAGTTGCATACCTCCTTCCGTCTCTCCATAATGCTATTCTTGGGGAACTACATGAAAAAATACATGGACATAAAAGATAGCAAGCACTCTGACGGTAGCTTCAGCCTTTAGCCACCAGCATAGCTGCACAAGCACATACTTCTAGCATGCAGCTTACCTGGTTTCAGTCTATTTACATATGGTGTAAATTGTTTATGTAGGGGCTTACACCAATGCAGCTACACCAGGGGCTAAAATCCCATTGTCCAAAAGACTTTCCAAATCCCAAGTGTCATCAAAGCAGGTACTGCCCTGTCTCTGTAAGTGATCCAAAGACTGGCTGCTCATGGCAGAATCCTCTTTTGAGATGGAGCAAAGACTGCAACCAGAGAGAGATCCTATTACACTTATACATGTGTAAACATTTTGATTATTTATTGCATGCAAGCCGTTTTTCTTTGTAGTGGTACTTCTGAAGATTCCCCTTCATTGACTGTGCAGCAGTCTGATTTCTGCTTTGTGTACAATATTATTACAGCATGGTATAAGCTTGATTAATGTAACTTGTACCTAGAAGCTCACTGTATAAGAGCAAGAGACAAATAAGAAATACACAGGATCTATTTGTTAAAGCTGTATTTTCCATCTCTCTGGTGTAGTGTTCCACATACTGTTGGACATCATGTTCTCGCTTCACAATCGCTAAATTCTTCTCACTGTGCAACACTTCGATTTCATTTGTCATTTCCTTAGGGTGACCAGACAGCAAGTGTGAAAAATCAGGACAGAGGGTGGGGGGGTAAGAGACGCTATATAAGACAAAAACCTAAATGTCAGGACTGTCCCTATAAAAATCAGGATATCTGGTCACCCTACATTTCCTTCAATTCTGTTCTCAGCTAGACTGCTGTGTGCTTCACTCTCCTCCTAACATTTCACACACCATCCATGACCATCTTTTTTAAACAAATCAATTTTCTAATCCAAGGAAGGGAACAGCAGCCCAACCGAGAGGCACAAAGTGGTCACTAATTGAGTCAATCACTGGAAACTTTGATTCTAACAAGACGACACTGATCAGTGGGGCTCCTGCCCTGTAAAAGGCAGTCAAGACCCTTCTATTCATGATCTTGAATTCCATGAGCTTCTGATGTTCAGTCTGAAGAAATATTTTCCTGATGAATCTTCTCTCATTAATTTGAGAAAGAAAACAGATCACCTTGATTTTAAGGGTGAGTCATCAGCATTGCCAGCACTCATGATTTTAAACACAAGTCTCACAATATTTGGTGTTGTCTTTAAAGCTCCAACATCTGGAATCAGGTGATTACATTAGAATCTCAGATTCTATATATAAGGTTCCTAGCCCTTGTGGTTCCAGGAAAAAAAGCTTGAAAATCTGAATCCTAAAAGTTCAAAAACTAGATGGCAAATAAAAAGATCTCAACATTTATTATTTTTAAATCTCATACTTTAGGGAGGGGTGGACTAAGTTCCCGCTAAGGTACCACCAAGGGCCGCGCACCTAACTCCTCCAACCCTGGAGCTGCTGTGGCGGGGAGAAAGGCGCCTCTCCCCGGCCCCAGCCCCGGATTTCTGCTGCGAGGAGAGGTGCTCTACCCCGGTCCAGGAGTTGCTTGGGGGGAGGGAGCATCCTTTCTCCCCAGCCCCACCCCAGAGCCTGCATCCCAAACCCCTTATCCCCAGCCCCACCCCAGAGCCTGCACCCCCAGCCAGAGCCCTCACCCCCCACATCTCAACCCTCTTCCCCAGCCCTGAGCTTCCTCCCACACTTCGAACCCCTCAGCCCCAGCCCCGCCGCACATTACATCCATATTGGTGCACATAGCAAAATTCATTCCGCACATTGATGGGAAAAATTAAAGGCAAAATTTGGGGTGGACCCTGATATAATGGTTGAGTCCTTAGAATGATTCAGTATAACCAACCTTATTTCAAGGAAATAGGGGCAGTCTTCATTTGAAAGTATCAGCCTAGAGGTGGGCAGAAACAAAGTTCATGCTTGCAAGAATGTTGAAGTACCTTCCTCTCCTAATTTTGAAGCACATGCCATGAAGACAACTAGCATGCCTGAAATAGAACAACATTTTTTCAGTTTTCTGAAACAGGGGGATAGATTATAAAATGTTATGCTTTATATGAAGAACCTGCCCCCTCCCGCTCTTCCACCACCACCCAAAAAGCCAAACATACACACACTAGCATTAAGGCAACATTAAAGCTAAGAAATCAGGAACTCAAAAGTCAGGAAATCCAGAGTTGTGTGACTTTATCCAAAATTTGATTGCACTGACTCTGCCTGGCTTAGAGAGACCAGCAGTTGGTACAGAGGTGCCTATGCCAACCCACCTGTCAACATATTTATCTGGGCAGGAAGGGATATATTCTCCTGGGCCTTGTACAATGGGACCCTAATTTCAGCTGGAGCCACTATGCACTACTGTAATCCAAACAGTTATTCCATAAACAGTATGAATAATTGAAAAATAACATGACTTCACTGCCAGATTGATAAATATTTATGGCGTGGAGCCAATTAGAAATAAAATATACAGTCTAATATTTTCCTATATTGATTGGAATTTTATTTAAAATATTGGGGAGTTGTTTTCTTTTAGAAGTCTCTTTCTTGGGCTTGCTCTTTATAAATAAAGCAGGAAATGGATCTTTTGGCCTACAATTCCTGTGAATCAGTTACCCACTCAAAATGCAATAAGGCTTACATAGACAATATGTTCATATTTATGTTCTCTTCTCTTGCTGTGTAGCAATAAGGCTGACAGGAAGTTACTGGATATTATCTCGCCCCTTTTTTCCTGCTAAAACTGGTCACACTGAGTAGAATTTCCTGACTTATCCTTCAAACAGTATATAGTCTTGCCATTACAGCCTTTTCCTCTGCAGCTTCTTATTATACAAAATTAATTAATAGCACCTGGAGTCTTAGGGGCACAAAGGTAGTGGGATTCGGGTAGACAATGTGAACACTGCCTCTGGAACACTATTTTCAGACTCAAATGAAGGAACATAGGCTTAATTTCTCACCCTCACTGAAAAAAGCAATGGAAAAAAGGACCATGTCCACATCAGGCAACAAGATCAACCTCCTTATAATCCCAATCATCAAAACAAGGACTATTAACATAGGATCATGGCTAATCCAGGCCTTCTTGCATGTCTCCACCTAACAGAAGGAATCTGCCAGATGGAGGAAGAGGAAAGGACGACACAATATTAACAGTAAACAAATTGGGACAAACATGCAAGAAGCGGCTAGTCAGCCAAGTTTTCTAGCCAAAGATGTCAGATTCTCAGATGGGGAAATGCTGGTATCCCAAATCTTAGTAACAGGGAGAAAAAAATACCTAAATATGTACTCCCTTAATAAACCCATGAGAGGATGGGTCAACTAGCTGTAATACGTAGCTCCTTAGGGAAGTAGAAGCAACCAAACTAAGAACACAGCATACATAGGATATTCACTGAAGATCTGGATTTCACAATACGGCTACTCAGAACAGCTAGACCACCCAGAGTGCAGGTGGTCATTATGTCAGGTCTCTCACACATTAACCTTCTTCCCAGAGCATGAAGGACCAGGATTGTCAGATAATTTAGCATCTGTGCTCTACTGGCATCATTAAGCTCATCAATCCTGTTTGTACCGTGAAGGCATTCTACATAAATCCTTCTCCAAATCATTCTGTCCGGCAGGCATCCCTGGAAAAAGCAGTCACTAAAATCTTTGCACTGAAGAGCCACAAGCAGCAGCTCTTTTTATTTGTGACAGAGCCAGGAATTAAACCCAGATCTCCGGAGTCCCTGTCCAATGTCTTAATCATAAAACCATTCAACTGCAGAAGTACTGTTAAAGCTAAACAGGTTATGAGGTGCATCAAGCCAGAACAGCATGTAGAGAACACACCAAAGGACATAAAAATACTGCATTTCAGCCAAGGTCCAATGTAAACAGGGAGATGGGTTAAAAAGCAGAAATACCATTCTGTGTGGTGCGACATTCACCAATTCTGCTGATGCAATAAAGGTAGCAGGCAAATAAGTGGTTCAGGCTGCAGTTAGAAAACATCCACTTCAATAAGCCTTTCCAAAAATCTAGCACACAGTACTCCTGGGGGAATTCTGCTCCACTGCAGACACACAGAATTAATGTTGCCCGCAGATTATTTTTTTCTCCGCAGAAAACAGATTCTGCCAGAGAGCTGCTGCAATTACCCCTTTTGCCCACCAGGGGCTGCTGTGGCACCAGAACAGAGGGCAGCTGGCTCACAGGCCAGAGCAGCCAGCTGCAGAGAGGGAGGAGGAGAGCTGAATTCCTCACAGCACCCTGCCCATGGAGACAGATGAGGAGACACAGAGTATGGGGGGGACAGACAAAGCAGGGCACACTGGGCTGCTGGGGGGGCACCTCACACAGACTGGAGTTCAGAAGGGGTAGTGGGGGAACAGACTGGGGCAGGGCGCAGGAGCTAGTGGGATGACAGCATTGAGCCAGGGGCTGAATGGTAGTGGGGTGCAGGGGCAAATGACTGAATGGGAGAGGCTGGAGTCAGCCAGAGTCTGCATGGGGGAGGTTCCCCAACTCCCTTACAATCCCTCCCCTGAAAAAAAACTGTTCCACACTTTCCTCCCCTCACATCCCCCCCCCCACCCGACACACACACACCCAACAACCCTCCAGGTTCACTCCCAGGCTCCTTCCCAGCAATTATTTCCCTTACCTCCCCCAAGCTTTTGCACTGCCCACTGCTTCTGAGGGGTGTGGGAAATACGTTTCTGTATTGTAATTTAAATGAATTACTCCAAGTTCTGTATTAATGTGCCTAGTAAAGAATCGATTCGTCAAGAAACATTTCCTGAATTTTTTTTGTTGTCTATATTGTTACAGACATACTTGCTGACAGGTATTTTAAAATAAATTACCAAAATAATAGAAACGGGCGTGATTATTTTGTACTATTTTGACAATATAAAATATGCAGAAATTTGCAGAGTTTAAATTATTGTGTGCAGAATTTTTTTATTTTTTGGCACAGAATTCCCCTAGGATTAACAGCAAGTGCCTTGTGGTGTTCCTGATGACAAGGGGAAAGCTTCCCTGTCAGGAAGCGCATTCTGGCAGAGTGATTAACAGATGAGAGGTCTACTGAACACAGCATTTGTTACTGCAGCAAACAAGTTAGCCATTTCTGAATGTGCAGCAGTGTCAGTTTTTACACCAAATTGAATAAACAGCCTTTAAAATGTTTTTGATTAAAGGACAGGGACAGTTCAGACTCACATGCATGTTCCACCACTGTGACAAATGCAGAAAGTCACAGAGCTATTTGGGGGATGTACTGCCTGCCTCAGCAAGATGGTGATAAATCTGATTTTAGATTAACTGGGTATCAATCAGTGTTATCGCTTACAGGACCGACCTAGAACAACCCACCCTTAACAAGATTATACCATAAGAGAAAAGGTAATGGAAGGCAGTGAAGCATTCTAGTCTAATGCTTAGAGCAGAGAATTGGCAGTCAGTTCATTCCACTCCTAAGTCCCATTCCCAGTTCTGATGTCAGCTTGCAGAGTATCCTGAGGAAAGTCACTCTCTATGCCCTCTTTTCCCTGTCTGTTAATGGAGGATACCACTTCACATGGGAGAGGAGAGGCTTAATTAACGTTTGAAAGGTGCTTTAGGCTCCATGAGAGTAGTAGGCTAAAAAGGCAGGAGCCATTTTTATTCCAAACAATTTAAAAAAAAAATACACACACTCCACATAGTTACAGTTGCTATGTGACAACATTTAGAAGACCTAAGCAGCACTTAAGATCTGCCCTCAGACTCTCTCCACCGAGCTGCATCACTACCAACACTAACACAGTCCTGTGCACCAATATTACATACAATGCTTCTCTGCCGTTAGCCCTCTCTTGCAGGGCCAGGGAGGAACAGTGGTCTCCCTTTCTTAAGGCCTCTTCACACACTGGGCTCACCTGGCCCTGGTTACCCACCCTCTCCCTTCCTGTGTCTTTTATACCCCTCAGCTGCTGGGTGAATTGGCTCATCAGCTCTCCCAGCCTAATCAGCTAATTAGCTTGCATATCCTCAGTCAGCCTTCTCCAGGGGAGCTGATTGATCAGAGTGCTGGCTCACCCGCTAGCTCTCAGCACTCTGTCACAATCTGACAAGTAAATTATACAGAATACATTTCTCACTCTTGAACAAGTAAATAAAGTTTAGTTTTGATAAGCAAGTAACTACTGCAAATTTCAATTTTTCCCAAAATTTCCATGGAAAAAGCCATGCCTTCAAATTTCCAGAAATTTTACATCCCTAATTCAGATACTATGAAAGTGGGGACCACGTAGGTACGTAAGAGATAAACAAAGGTGAAGTTGTATGTGTTACCAAAATGCACAAGAAGTCATTTTTACCAAATGCTGGAACCTCCATTTCCTTCTCAAAATTAGCTTGGGCCAGTTCAAAGATTGATAATGATGAAAATTATTTTCTGTTGCCACCTTCTTCCCCTCCACCAGCTTCACTGATAGCAGTGTACCTAGTTTTAAAATAACCAAAATTTTACTGTGCAGTTGAAGATAATCTCTTGCATGAATAGCAAAATTTACTGGTGTTTCAAATTTTGCAGTGCAATAGGATTTCATTCAGCAGACAGAGGGGCACAGAGAAATACTGTAGACATTTTGCATAATATTAGACTCTTTTCTGACATTTTACTTCTCTTACTAAAGAAGCACTCACCCAGTTAAATCATGTATTTCAAAAAAGTGTTCTGGTTTTAAATAATCCTGAACCCCAACTAGGAGGTTTTCTTGGAGTTACAAGGAGGACCACAATCAGCCTTCTAAAGTCAACGTCCACTTGAAGGATAACATGCACATTCCCCCAAAGCCAGGCCCCATGGCTGCCTCCACCACTGTGGTTTTAGATGAAGTCAGTAGATTTCCATTTCAGGAAGACAGATTTAAAGAGAAGGAAAGGGCCACAATATTTCAGACAGCTATTTCAAAGAGACTTTGATTTCTCCAATAGACAGACCCAACAGGAAAGACATGTGCCTCTGAGCAACAGCTCTTTAAGAATTCTTAAAGGGAAGAGTTTGGGGTATTTTATTGGCTTGTTTTTTTTTTTTTTAATACACAGCTTTCTCACATCGAAAACCTGATAATTTGAAGGGAGGTAGAGTCCCCTGCTCAGTATATTGTAAAATATTCCCATGGGGAAGCCATTAATATTCCAACATGGATTTTTCTTTGGAGCTAAGGAAAGCCTTGGTTGCCCCACAGTCACTCAGTAATTGCCCACCTTCCTGCCCTTCTCCCCAATGTCATTTTTCTGCTTCCATACAAGCAGTCAGCTCAAGCAGCGTTTACTGTATATTGCACACATAGGCTACTATCTCAAATGACTTGCACTCAATATCCTTTCAGTATCCTGCAGAGACACTGCTGAAAGACATGCTCTGAACTTTGCTGCTTCAGACTGCAGTAGTCTGAACAGTTTCTTAATAGAAAATCTACTCTGCATCTATATTCAACTCTACATTCACAATTTCTTCAAGCGATCAGAATGGCATGACTAACACCACTCTGGAATCAAGGTCTCTTCTAGATGTGACCTTTGGGTTTTGAAAGGCTAAAGCAAGATAAAAATGAATGAAGGAAAGGGAAGGGTCTGTAAGAAGCTGCATGGGGTGAATAGGTTGTGTTAGATCTTGTTCTGCTTCACGGAGATGTAGCGTTACAGGCTCAGCTAAGAGATTTAACAAAATGGACACAAAGTACGCATATGCATTAGGTGCTCTTAATAAGAAAAGTAGTTCTTCTGTTTAGAAAAATTACATTCAATGAAAAGTTGCAACTGAAATTTGCCTGCATTCATACTTAGAAAAAAAAAATCCAAACACCAAGAGTTAGCAAACTAAAGGAAATGATAATCAACCAAAACGTTCCAAGCCCTGGAGGCTAAATGGATGGAATTTCAATTATGCACACACCTCGCTCCAAAAAGGAGACTAGATCATTCAATTCATCTTTTTCTTCAGTAAAAATATTTCCTCTTCTGCACTCATAAGTAAGTTATGCTTTTGGCCATTTAGAAAGCTATTACAACCACCACTACATAACTTCACTTATGCACATCTAAGTCTTATACATTTCTAAGTCTTTTAAACAAAAAAATATACAAAGATGAGACATCTACTTACAAATGAAACTTTAAACATTATTCACACTGAAGTGGCCCCCTCTTTCCAGCTGTAGACATCTAAATATAGTCAGCTGTTTTAGCAGGCTGATTGCAATGCAACTTACATGGCTGAGAAGGTTCATGAATGGCTAGAAACACATGAGGTACTACACAAATCAACATGGAAGAAATAGGAAATCTTTAAGTGACTCACTTTGATGGCTGCTGTTGGCAGGTGATGATAAGGACATAGGGTGACCAGTTGTGGTGGGGGGTAATGGTAATCAACAGTGCATTTTTACAAGACATTATGAAATTCCAATATTCCTCACACTCAAAACTGAAAAATAAGTCTTGAAAAAATTGTAGGGAAAAAATAAGCATGTTCTTATTGGAAGGTCCACGGTCAGCAGCTCTCCTTTCCTCTTCCATTTTATCATTTGCTACAGCCAATCACTGACAGCCTCACAGTGCTCTGTTAAGCAAGGTCTGAAGCATCTCTGCATTTCTTCCAGTATGTCGGAGAAAAACTGAGTTCTCACTATAAGAGCATCACATCACTTTCTTAACCAAAACAACCACTGCTCCCCCGTTTACCTCAGGGGGAGTGAAGAACCTCATACAAAGTCTCCTCTGACCATACAAAAAAATCTCGATGGATGGAGCAGTATTCTCTGAAAGCTTCTCTTATGACTGTACTAGAGTGAACAGGAGTTTCCTGAAGTCAATTTCAGCACTACCATGGACTGCCTCCCCTGAGATGTACTAACAACACAATAAATCTGCCAAACTAGAAAGATATAGGCAAGCCCAGCTGCTGAACACATTGCAAGCAATTAGCATTCCTCTAAATCTTTACATCTACCATTGCTATTAACACTGAACTTTGGTGCATGTAAACACACAACATAATATATAATGGAAAAGCCTCCTTGGAAAAATCCATTGAAGCCTCATATTTGGTGGAATAGCTACAACAGCTAAGAAACACTGTCACAAAGCAACAATGAAGCTAACAGAAGTTCTTAATGCAGACAATTTTGTGACTAAAGAATGTGTAAATATATTATTAAATAAGGGAAACATTTAAACTCTTTGACAAAGGTTAAGACACAAATCAGGTCGGTTTTGAATTAAATGTGCAAGCCTAACTACAGCATTACTAAGGCACAATACATTTATCTGAAGTACTGGATACATTTTTATCAAGTCAAGACATATGATAAACTAAATGTCAATTGGGGGACTTATTTTCACTTCTATAGGGACACCCTCTAGAGGGCCTCAAAGTGCTTTATAAAAATTAGTTAATCTTCAGTTGATAGGTGAGTCACAGGAAAGGTAAGATAGGACTTCTTGAGTTTTATTCCCAGCTCTGCCAAAGACTAAATGCAGTTTCCTGCCTTCAAATCAGTTAGATTTCCTCCTCTTTGCACCAAGAGCGGGGGGGGGGGGGGGGGGGAGAAAGAGAGAGAGAAAGAAAAGAAAAAGCCTGTCATTGGGTAGGCAGGACCGTATTGTAGCTACAGAGAGGTTTGCTTTGGGATGCTTCAGACAAACGTATCCAGATCGCCTTCATTAGAAAAGGGTTAATGGACTTGTGGTTGCTAGAAGTCAATGATAATGAGGAACCAAGATTTACTGAAGGTTAGTGTTTCAGCACCTTGCACAGCTCCCATTACGAACAGGCTGCAACATGGGAATTTAGCTCTCTGCCATGGACTCAGGCACCTTAGCACCACATCTACTCATGTTCAGCATTCACCCAGGATCTGTTTCAAATACTCTTAATGCCCAGCTAAAGAGGTTGATTAGTTTTCTCCATAATGCATGGTTATTCTTTGAGATACCATACTTCCCAAATATCTTCTGAAAGGACACACTTAAGGACAACTAAAGTGATAGCATTTAACATTACTGACAAGGCAGAAGATGAGACACTAGAAATTGAAAATATGGTAACAATTAAGATGTTCTTGCTATTGGAAAGTTAAGTAATATAAAAGGATAGACATAATAAAAAATTATGAACATACCCACCCTTATGAACCATAACTCAATCTCCATCTCGGGGATTGACATTATTAGTGCCTATATAGTGGTTTTTATCTTCAAAGTGCTTTACAAACATTAATTAATGCAAGCTGGAGTCTGAGAGAGAGAGAACACACGTATCCCACTTTTTTTGCTGGATCAGTGGCTTTCCAAACTACTGTACCCCTTTCAGGAGTCTGATTTGTCTTGCGTACACCAAGTTTCACCTTGCTTAAAACCTACTTGCTTACAAAATCAGACATAAAAATACAAGAGTGTCACAGCACGCTGTTACTGAAAATGTGCTTACTTTCTCATTTTTACCATATAATTATAAAATAAATCCATTGGAATATAAATATTGTACTTACATTTCAGGTATAAAGCAGTATGAACAAAACATTGTCTGCATGAAATTTTACTTCGTAAAACTAGGCAAAGTCAGTACAACAGTCCACATGAAAAGCACTAGCAAATATCTAAATGACTTGAAGTGCCCCCTGGAAGACCTCTGAGTACCCCCAGGGGTACGCATATCCCTGGTTGAGAACCACAATGTTAGATTAACTTTCAAAGACTCCTCAATGCCACTTCCTCCAAAATATTTCAATAAAGGTTTCCCCAATTCCTGTCTGGCTACCTCTGTTGCCTAGTTTCAAGCTAACTCATGATCATATATTCAAGACAAAGGGAAGCAACCCACATTAGAAATTGGACCATAGACAGAACTATTCCCTGAAGTCAAGGAATCTAAACATCAATGCTGAGACCTTGATTTCAAGATCTTAGATGTGTCCACTTTTAAAAAGGAGCCCTCACCCGTCTCTTCTCCCCTCTCCCCCTATAAATTATAAATTTAACCCCTCCCTTACTCACAGGATGACCCTGAGAGACACTTGTCTTCTGTCTACCTTGTGAAATTCTTCACTTGAAGCACTGAATTAAAAATCCATCATCATCTCTTTTCCCAGACTAGAAGACTGTCCATAAGAAAATATATAATTAGACAAAAAAAAGTCACAGGGAAAAAGTCATGCCAAATCATATACTTCTATTTATTAAAAAATTCACCCCAATGTGTTTCTCCAAGAGAAAGAAACCATATAGCAGCTAGCAGAACATGATTGGCCAGGGCACAAGAGATATGTAACTGCAACTATTTCTACAATTGTGTTAGAATTTTATAAATCAGGTATCATGTAAAAATCAAGAATCTGAACTTCAAAATTTCAAACCTTTAGCTATAATTCCACACTGTTGACACACATACTGGTGTTTATAGGACATCGGGATCAAAAAATAAAATAAAAGTGGAACAGGGGCTTGGAAAAGACTGCATTCAAAAAACCTACAGTACACAAGGAGGGCTGAAAGGAACTTGCTTCAGTGAAAACAATTAACATTATTGTAAGAAACACACATGCTTGAAATGAGTGTAAATGGAAGCTGTTTTTCATTTCATTTTTCCCCTCGACAAAACACCCACAGGATCACTTCATCCACCACTGAAATGCAAATATGGGTTGAAACATTATTTTTTAATTATCAGCGCAACACCTTAGGATAGGACATAAAGAATGCTCTTTCCAAATGACTCTCCAGAAGGAATTTTGGCAAGCAGAACATAGTTACCCACACTGAAATCTGGCAATCCACCTATACTTTCTTCTAAAGAGTCCCATGGAATCTTTAATAGCCACCATGGTTCATGATGTTAGTTTTGCATCTGAAAGGCAAACACTTCTGCCTCAAAACTGTGATAGAGAACTGGTCCTGTACCAGCTCACAGGGTACCAATGGCTAACTCAGCAACAGCTCTTCCTGCAGCACCTAAGGCTACACCTTCAGGAAACCTCCCACCATTGAGCTTTTATGGTGGTGCAATCACTGTTAATGAAGTCCAGCCACCAGCATTTGTACCATCACATCATCTAGCCTTGCTCATACACAGTGGTTTAAGATATTACCAATAATCAGTCTACACCAGAACACCCAGTGCTGCTGCACACAAGGGAAATTTCACAGAAACAGACAAGACCAATATGTTCCTTGTCTACATTGGCAATTAATAGCGCTGCAACACCCCCCTGAGCACAGCAAGTTGCAGCACTATAAAGCACCAGTGTAAACAGTGCCCCAGCACTGGGAGCTATGCCCCTCATTGAGGTGTTTTTTGTTTGTTTGTTTTTAAGAGTGCTGGGAGAGCTCTCTCCCAGCACTGCGCTGCCACCACACAAGGCACATTAAAGCGCTGCCGCGTTGCCAGTGTAGACTAGTCCTTAGAAGTGTCCTAATCATGTACTAACCCAGCCCAGCTTGTGAAATCTGGCAGGATCAGAGATGAGGTGGTTTGAAGGAAAGCAAATTTAAATTTGAGAATACAGAAATGTCTGCAGGAAGCCCTTATCTGTACAAATATATATTTGCAGTTAAATCTCTCGTTGCCCTAAATTACAATTGAGAATGCAATATATTAGATTTTTAAATTCATTGGATGGTTGGCTGTTTTTCAAAGAGGGAAGCTGCAAAAATTAATTTCTTAATAAAGAAGGCAGCTGCAGATCCAGCCCTCATGTACTAGACAATTAACTTCTCTGTTAGAACCAGAAACTCTACTACACTAATTATTCCACTGCAGTAAGAACTCCACCTCCTAAACAGCTTCCCCTTCAATTAATTATTAAGCATAACAGACCTAGAGCAATCTACTCTTTTTAGCAGTTCCAACAATTACTCCCTGGATGGCTACAACTACAGTCCTTAAGTTAGTGAAACATGTTTGTTCTGCAGCAGATAGGGAAGCCTTATAAACTGAAAGAAAATGTGGTACTTATACAAGATGTGTCCCATTTACCTTGAGCTAATTCATGGGTTGGAGTAGGAGGGAAATCACCACAGAAATAAAGTGACAGATTTGCCAGCACTCTGCTGTTCCATCTCTAGAAATAATCAGGCATGGAAACAACACAGCCCAACATTACAGGAAAGTTAGCACAGCATGACACATCTTATACATAAAGTAGAAAGATGAAAGGCATCAGGTCAAACACATGCTTTGCAATTTATCAATTTATGTCATACTGAAGGAAAACCTGATGGCGTGCGAGGATTTGTCATGTTTTCTAAAAGAGAAGAACCCACCACACATTTGTATCATTTCATGGTGCCTTTGGAGATCATAGGCTTCAAAGATATGATATGTTTATCTCTGCAAGCTGCTTGTACTTCATTACAGGTATCTCAGATGAACTCTTTTGTGGAAACAATCCTTAAACTTCATGGGAATAAAGAAGTTAGGAGGGGGCAGGGAAATGGACTAAAGATGCACCGTTATAACACATTAAAGGTTTCCAGCTTAAGTTTTCCCAGTAGAAACATTGTAACAAAATATATCACACACCTAATGAATGATTGTACATCAAGTATGTATTGTGTGTGTTTTATAAAAGGAAAGAAGAAAATCCCAACAACACATGGCTAAATATATTTTCTCAAAAAAAAAATTAATACGTTTAACTGAACAAATTGACAGGTTAGATTTCGCTAATTTAAAATAAAATCAACTTCACTAGCAATGCAGACATTCCTACCCCACATCAATCTATGAGAGTATAATTTCTAGTATTTCTAGAGTGTCTCACATCAAGATATGATAGTCTACCCTTGTGCATTGAGAGGTGGAAATATTGGTGTGGATTTCATTAAAACAGCAATGTGCCATGCAGCATCAAAGAGAACTATCAAATCATGGAAATGGATGGTAGAGCAGTGACAATGTGGCATAAAAATCCTTATTGGTTCTTGAAAGTCATTTGTTTTAGGAGTTTTTGCTAAATAAGCTAATTAGGCATGAATGATCCAGATAAATAATCTGCAAAGATATTTAACCAGAAAGAATTTATGGATCTAATTCTCTTCTTACTAGTGCAACTTTCATTAACTTCATTATCATTCCTGCATAAGAGAAAGAGAATAGTCTGACCTGATACTTTAAGGAGAAAATGTATTGTCAGTAGTACACAGTCATAATTCTCAGTAGTAAACACATTAGAAAACTAGGTAAAAATAGACATTGTTTCCCTAGAGGAATGGGCTATCATTATTTGCATCTGACAAGTACTGTATGTGTTATGCTGTGAAACATCATTTGACCTTTTGCTCCCTATATTCCTACATGTTCTGTAGTGTCTGATTAACAAAAGAAAAAAATATTCAATGTCTCTTCACAAAAATGTAGTCACTGAATACCATAAGGAATCTTTAGAGCAATTCAAGGCTGAAACAATAGATAGTAGGACTTCCCTCTGGGGGGAGTCAACTACGTATGCTAGTATAAGGACCTTTAGGCTTGTTCCATTTTTCCTTACTGTTTTTTCTCTCTCACACTCACACACACTTTGAGGTCCCATATCATAGCCATCATCCTTCTAGTCAAGCACAACTGGCAAGGACTTGCTTCAAAGCCCACCAGTGCCACACTTAGTCAGCTGGAATGAATCCTGTTGAGCAACAACTAAAACCAAACATTCCTCTCCCTCCCTACCCCTACGTTGCCTGCACAACAAGAGATGTGCGAAACTCAGCAGATTCAGTATGCAGAGGTACATGCCAATATTTTGCACTAGTTCAGCCCTAAGTTTCATCTCAAAAAAGGAATGCGAAATCAGAACCAAAAGTTAATTTCTGTCTCCTTCCTGGAAATAGAAAACACTGACATTATGACAGTGAGAAATTAGTTCAGGAAATCCACATTGCTAAATATCACAACTAAGACTAAATACATCAGTTTCTACCTTTCACTAACAGCAAGCTTCAAAACGAGTGGGCACGACAGATCCACCTGAAGAACAAAGAATGAACTTGTTCCTGCATTTTCCTCAGTTCAGTTCAATTCCTTACTCTTTATTTATTTTTTAAACTTTGGGGGGAAATATATTGTGGGCCCACAAACTTAGCTGGGAAAAAAGTCTTTTTACATCACAGGCAGCCTATTTCCTCACAGAGTCTCCCTGTGTATCCCTCCCAGTCCCCGATCCTGCAAACACTTAGGCATGTGAGTACAGTAGTTGCAGGTGTTAAGTGTTTTCAGGTCCCCAAGCCAGCAAGATACTTCACTGGCTGAGCTGAGCACACCACTTAACACTCACAGAATACAAGAAAAAAAATTGCCAAGGAAAATACATTTGCAGAAACATCAGGCAAAACCAAATAGCTAACTTCAGGGTACAGAGGAACAAAGACAACAAACTAAGCAGCAGTCTACTGAAAATCTGTTGTGAAGCTCAATAAGGAATCCAGTAGCTTAGTTAAAAGTGAACTGCAAAAGAAAGCAATTTATTTATTGCTTTTGCCTCTTAGTGCGCTACTATGATCAAGGTCAGTTGGCCATCATGGCAAAAAAAAAGGGTTAAGTCACAGTAAAAACATAGGAATCATAATCTGAACTTAAAAATAAGTCATCGCACACTAAAATTTTCATTATATTGTTGGCCATGGAAAATTGAGAAAAGTTAATTAGTCTCCAATTTGCAATTAAAAATTGATTAAAGCCATTTAGTTATATTAGTTTATCCATACTAAATGGCACACATGTACAGCCAAATCTGAGAAGATTCATGGAGGAGGCTGGTTCAGGTGACAAAGACCATGGATGAAATCCCACTCCTATTAAAGTCAAGGGGAATTTTGCCATTGACTTCAATGGGGCCAGGATTTGATTGTTTTAGATAAGCAAATCCTGAAAGTCAGAGAGTCGTGGATATGATAAATGTACAGCTTTATTCATGATGTATAGAAATAGACTCAAAGATGTCCCAAAAGAAGATGTGGGAGGAGGAGTCATTTGCCTTTAAAAAAGAAAAAAGAAACAGCAGTAATTACAAGTCTTCCCTTCCTGTAGTTGCTGGAGAACCTTCTGAAGCCCATAAAACTATAATAGGAGAGAATAACAGGAGGTGCATGTGTGACATTGTGCAGTCTATATGGTTTTATAAAAACATGATAATAAGTGAATATAATGCAACTGGGATACGCTTCGTGCAAAAGGTCTCTTGTAAGGTATCATTACAAAGCTCATAATCTACTGAGTGTGATCATCCTATTTGTAGAAACGTACCACTCTTGTATCTAAAACTAGAAATATAAAACATAACTCTGAGGGCCTATTGTAATTATGTAAAGTGTGGGCCATTAATGATGGTTTGGAATCTTGGAATGATGGTTTGGACTCCAATTAACCAGGACCATTGTCTGCAGATGGCTGTTTACCTGTTAGTCTTCCTGTATATGTGTGTGCTGGCAAGTGGGCAATGAAGTCTTGCAGTTACATGTGATCATGTCACCTGAACTGGAATCCATCTTTAACTTGGTGCTTTTCCAGTGATGGGGGGTGGAAACCCAGAGGGACAAAGGGTTCCCGCCTTATGCAAAAGATATATAAAGTGGTGGAAGAGAACAAAGGGGGGAGGAGCCATCATGAAGAATCCCCTAGCTATCACCTGAGCTGGAACAAGAGCTGTACCAGGGGAAAGAATTGTGCCCAGGCCTGGAAGGTGTCCAGCCTGTGAAAAAACTTACTGAAGCATCTCTGAGGGTGAGATTATCTGTATTCAGTTTGATTAGACATAGATTTGCGCATTTTATTTTATTTTGCTTGGTGACTTACATTGTTCTGTCTGTTACTACTTGGAACCACTTAAATCCTACTGTCTGTATTTAATAAAATCACTTTTTATTTAGTAATTTACTCAGAGTATGTATTAATACCTGGGGGAGCAAACAGCTGTGCATATCTCTCTATCAGTGTTATAGAGAGCGAACAATTTATGAGTTTGCCCTGCATAAGCTTTATGCAGGGTAAAACGGATTTATCTGGGTTTAGACTCCATTGGGAGTTGGGCATCTGAGTGCTAAAGACAAGCACACTTCTGTGAGCTGTTTTCAGGTACACTTGCAGCTTTGGGACAAGTGATTCAGACCCTGGGTCTGTGTTGGAGCAGACGGGAGTGTCTGGCTCAGCAAGACAGGGTGCTGGAGTCCTGAGCTGGCAGGGAAAACAGAAGCAGGGGTAGTCTTTGCACATCGGGTGGCAGTTCCCAAGGGGGTTTCTGTGATCCAACCCGTCACAGCATGATGTTGACTATTTCACAAAGAAAGCATTTTCCCCCAGTTGTTTGTCAGGAGCTTGAGTTAAGAAAAAAAAAAATCTCTCTTTAAGGGTTCAGAAGAGTTGGATTAGACATCTTCTTTCCTTTCAGCTATTCAAGTTTCAGTCTTGTCTTTTGTGATGACTGAAAATAGTGGAATTTTGTCTTCTCATAGAAAAATCAGTCATGATATTGCTGAAGAAAAAGAAGCTGGACTAACAAAAAACCCACTTTATGGCCTTTATTCAGAAGCAACAAAGGACCATTTGAAATTGTGGTTGATTTGTTTAATTTAGCTTTGCAGTTCCATCTTAATAACTTTATGAATGTTAAAGAAAAAGAGCGCTCTTCTAAAATGAAGACCATGCTGGGAATATTTTCTAGCAGAAATGTGATTTTTCTGTGGGTAAGTATTACTAGTTATTGGATCTGAGCATTCAATCTGACACACTAAATAATGAAGATCAATAATACATTCTATTATTAATAGTATATTGCAGTAGTACCCATAGGTTCCAGTTAAGGTCAAGGCCTCAAGTGTGAAAATATTCGTATGTATGTTTATAATTCAAAAACTGTAAAGAGATACAGAAAACATCAGCCCCCTCAAGCCAGTATAAACTAGCTGATTTCTCACAGGTATCATGGCAGTGAACCCAACTCAGGAGATACAGTTTTTTCTCTGTTTAATGTGACAGACTTACAACTAAGCAAACCAAGGGCTGGTCTACACTACCGGGGGGGAGAGGGGGAAAAATAGATCTAAATTATGCAACTTCAGCTACGTTATTCACGTAGCTGAAGTCGACATACCTAGATCTACTTACCGCGGTGTCTTCACTGCGTTGTGTCGACGGGAGATGCTCTCCCGTCGATTCCCCTTGTGCTTCTCATTGAGGCGGAGTACCAGAATCGATGCTAGAGCAATCGGTGGTCGATTTATTGCGTCTATACTAGACACTATAAATCGACTCCTGCTAGATTGATAGCTGCCTGTCGATCTGGTCGGTAGTGTAGACAAGCCCTAAGTCTCATTGGATGTCACTAGGTCTTCTTCCCAGACCCTGCCTATGTCATGAGAAAGAGAAATGAAGAAGCTGTTCTGGTTGAGACGAGCTTTCCAGGATGATAACTAAAGGTGCTGAAGATTTATCCTGCCAAACCACAAGTTATACACAAGGGTCAAAATACACTTTTACATGTCATAAATTAGAGACTATGACCTCCAATGCATAAGAACTAGAAAATATCTGTTTTTCCTTTTTGTCTTTGGAGAGAGCAGCTAATGCTTTATAGTGATGTTTGAGCAGTTTCTTCAGTTGAATCATTTTAAACTGAACTCAGTGTTTTCCAAAGAACTACATTATAAGCAGAGATGCACTATAACCAGAATTACAATTTGCACATTGTTTCGCTTAGTTTAATTAATATACCTTGTGTGGTTTTTAAGATCACTAACATTTGCATGGAAAGATCTCTCTTTCATACGGTTTCATCTCTTTCTGCTAATTATTTCTCCTTCATTCTAAACATTCATGGCCTGAAGTCACAATCCTCTGTTTTTGACATCAGATTAATTGCTGTGGAGACTATGATGATTACAACTCAAGGTGAGGAATGAGAGTTTATCTGCTCAGAAAGCAAATATCCTGTTTTGATGCAATGCCCTCAATAATTAAAAAGAGAAGAGAAATAGACTTTTCTATAACATTTATCTCAAAACATTTCAGTCTTTCATGAGTCATTTAGCAGCTCTCTAATGAAAAAGTGCTTGTCCTTCCAATAAATTCTGACAATAGCTGTAAGCAGTTGAAATAAGAACCTTGTTAATAACCAACTAGCCATTTATGTGGTTTATTATTTATTTATTGATCGCAAGCACTTATTTAAGTATTTGGTTATAAAAATAAACCTTATAACGAGTAACATAAACATGGCTGTGATCACTGCAGACCAAAATACAAAACAAAGCACTAAGGGAAAATAAAATCCAGCAAGTCAGACAATTAACCACATACTAGCTCAAGTAGAAATGACCTACATCATGTACTGAAGATAACCAAAGCCCACTGTTGGCAGACTGCCAAAGGGAGCCCATTCCAAAGATAAGGGCCCTCAATTGGAAAACTTCAGCTCCAAAAACTCACAGCAAGCACACCCCAGACTATCTTAACTGCCATGATAACCAAACAGTCTGTGGGAGAGTTGGGTCCCAGATGTCTTGTTTTTAAAGGGACAGTCCCATATTTAAGCCCTCCTGCAGGTGTCCTGACTTTCTTAAAAACGGGCAAATTGTCCCATATTTTCTGTCTCTCCCCAAAATCTGTACTGGTGCTGACCGGATCCCTGCTTGCCAACCACCCGCCCACCAGCAGTGAGGGGGCGGAGGGGGGGGGGGGCAATAACCAACGATGGGAGTGGGTGTGCAAGGCTGGTGGCAGGACAAAGCTGCAGCATGCACGGCTAGCCACTCCTCCTGCTGGTCCATCAGCACAGCCCCCTGCCCTCCCGTGCAGTGCCGAAAGGCTGCTGCTGGCCACTTTCTGGTGTGAACCCTGGCAGAAATCTGGTGGGGGAGGGGGGCACGTGACCCTGCATGCCACCCCCATGTGCTGCCTCAGGAAGACGCAGCACCAGGTACCAGGAGAGGCAGGTCCATCCTGGGGGCCCAGCCAAGCACGGAGGGCACCGGGAAAGGAGAGTCGGGTCGGTGGGTCACTGTCTCTGTGAGAGAGAGGTATATGGGAGTGTGTGTGTGTGTGTGTCACCTCTCCACGAGTGAACCCTAAAGCCTTAAAGATAAGAAGTAAATAAAAAGAATCCAACTGTGCAGTATTTCTTTTTAATAGGGGTTCAGTCAACTTGATGTTAATTTGAACATTTGTACTGCATAATTCTGATTGATTTTCATTGAACTTGCTTGAATACGAGTAATTTTACTAGGTATCCCATATTCAGCATACAGAAATATGGTCACCCTAGTCCCAGACCATACAGGGATCCAAATAACCACATAGACTGTTTTTTTAGTGATCATGTTAAATATGCTCTAGTCAGTGATTCCAGAGCCCTTTGCTGTTATGAAGGTTACTTCCCAGCGTGATATGCTGGTGGAACAAGAATATTGGCCTGTCCAGAAATCTGTTGTCACTAGGACCTGGAGTAGTGAACTGATGCTTAAATATATATTTTAGACTTTGTGGTAGAAAGAAACACCATGTGCAGATCTACTTATATAAGGATGAACATTTCAACTGTATCACTAACTTGCCCATGGAATGAGATTTTACTACACTGTGCTCCCAGACGATCAGAATCAACTATTTGTTCTACTGGAATCTGTAACCATTTATCAATGTGCCTCTATAAATAATACATAATACAATGTAATGATTGCTTTACATACAAACTATACTCAGCAATTACATACTGCAAAACTATACTTTGATTCCTGCTTCGAACAAACAGATTAGGATTTAATCTCTGCCTCCTGCTTCTCTCTTTGACCTCACATGGCTCTAATGCAAAACAGGTGCGACAGAACTATCATTGACCTAGCACATTCCTGTGTTCCACAAAACACAGTGAGCACGAAGTAACCACGGGCCGGGTGCTCGAGGGGCTCAGAAGCCCGTAAGAACGCCAAGCGCTACTCCTCGGCTCGTGTAGAGCGAGAGTGGCGGAAGGCTCTTCGATCCATTCAAGCGAAGAAACTTTCCCGGGAAAGAAGGCGGCTTCCAGCGGCTGCCGCAAAGGGCTCTCTCTAGCTAGTGACAGCAACGGGGCTGAAGGGACCCCAGCAATCACCAGCGCACACGCAGCCCGTCCACCTCTCGCCTTCCATCTGCACCGACCGCAGCCTGGCAGGTTTTCACACAGCGCCGCTGGTGAGATGCAGAGGCTGAGCGCAAGCCAAGCCCGGAGGGGGGAGGGGGAAGAGAAAGGACTCGCACACGGAGCTCTGCAATTCTCTCCCGAAATTGTTGTCACCTGCCAATCAGTTGAGGCACCCCACGAGCGAGGGAGCGCGCGAGCATGCCCAGTGAACAGAATGACATCAGCTTCATCAATGCTGGGGGCTGGGAGGCTGCAACCCAGGTGGCAATCGAGGCCGACTCCATTCAATTCCTCCCCACCGCAGGAACAAACGAGGGGAGCGCGGCACACGGGCTGCCCTCTGCCCTCCCAGCCTGGCCCCGGGGCTGGAGCCGCGGGCAGCGGAGGCGGTAACTGGTCCCCGGGGGAAAAGCCGCGGTGTGCAGAGCAGGCTAGTGCCACCCGCCCCACTCCGAGGAACTTCTCCCCCCTGCCTGGCGTCTGCATCCCCCAGACCCTTCTCATCCCAACAGGGGGCCGCGTGCCCGCGGGGGGGGGCAATAAACCCCAAGTCAAAGGATGGGGGGGGGGGAACTGAGAGAAACCCTGGGGGCGTGCCCGAGCCCCTGCCCCCTCCTGGAGGAAGCGGGGTCCCTGCAATTCTGCGGTAGGAGCCTGCACAGACCCCCGCTAGCTACACCAGAGCCCTGGGATAACCCCTGCCCCCCACCCCCATCCTGGAGCGGGAACAATGGGCCGCAGCAGGGAGGGAGCCGGGTGCCCAGGGCGCGGGTGCTGCGCGGCGCGCAAAGGGGGGGGGGGGGGGCGATGGTGCTTTTTGCCAAGGCTGCAGAACCGCGGCCCCAGGATGCTCAGCCCCACGGTGGCTGGGAGCGGGACCTCCCGACGAAACTTACCCCGATCACCACCGTCTCCTCGCCTTTGAACTTGGGGATGAATTTGTCCCCGCGGAGGATCTCCGCCTCGTTGAGGGGCCGGAACCGGCACATCACTTTGATGCTGCATTCAGCGGGGTCCGCCATCTCGGAGGGGTGGGAGGGATGCTGAAGGGCGAGCTGCAACCCGCGTGCCTAATGCAGCCAGCCTCCAGCGAGGCAGGGACCGCAAACACCCGGCCCCCCTTCAGCAGGTCACGGGGCGGGGGGGTTCGAGAAAGCAGCGCCCCTGCATTGTCCAGCTTCTCCGGCAAAAAAAACCAGCCGGCCCCGCGGCAGAACCACTTCTGCAGAGCGCCGGGGTGGGGCTCGCACCCCGCGCGGGGGCTGCAGGTGGCTCTCTGCGGGCAGCGAACAGACAAAGCGGCCGCTCCTTTGCCCCTTCGGCAGCCTCTTGCGAGCCCCACCACCCCTCGCCGCCCCCAGAGGCTTTGTGACTTCACCGCATTACATCAACCCCTCCCAAAGCTCGGGCTCGAGGGGAGAGGCGCCAACAAGGCATGCTGGGAGCTGTAGTCCTCCGAGCGGCATACAGGTGGGGGGCTGGACGGTAAAGGGGGAAGGAGAGGGCCGTACCCCACTTTCTTTAGGTGTCCGACTAACTACTGATAGCTGGGGGGTGAGGATTGACGGGTGGTGGCGGTGGGCGCTATTTTGAAAGCCGATTACAGCTCCCCAGCTGAGAGGAAATCCCTTTCTAATTAGATCAGGGTGAAATGTTTCAAAGTTTCACAAATCACACACAACTCAAAAGTGTTTAACAATGACAAACATATTTTCCCCGGTTTCCAATCAGGGTCTTGAATTTCCAATCTTGGTCGTTTTTGTTAATTACATTAACATTACACCCCCTCAGCAGGGAATGAGCTCTCAGAGTTATTTTTCATAACTCCTCCGCCCTCCCCACCCCCTAAAGATTTTCAGCACTCCAAAACATGTCAGTTTGGGTGTTTGTTTAGCTTTTTTATTATTATTTTTCTTACTTTTGTTTCCAGTATGGGGTTTTATCAGTTTAACCCTAAATCCAGAAACCCCAATTATACTTAATTAAAAAGGCGAGCTAGAGAGAAAAGGGGAATAGACCCTATGGTATATGTGGCTTGTTAATGTTCTGACATGTTCTGTGAAGTTCACTTTTAAATGCAGATGTTTCCTTTCCTGCTGCACATGAGACATACACACACTCTGTGCTCTCTTTTGCAGACTTTACCTTTGTTCCTTCTTGCTTTGTTGGACTCTTAATATAAAATAAAGGTCATTCTGACTGGAAGTATGTTTTGTTCTTTGCATATGGAAAATATAATAGAATCAATATCCCATAGTATTAAACCATGCTAAAGAGCTTCTGTACACCTGATTGGGAGATATGTCACAGGATTTTTTACTTTATAGTCACTATCCCATGCTTTTCTGAAAATGTGAAATGAAGCAAACATGTTCTGTAGTAGTCTCTGGTTGAAATTCAGGCCCTGTTGAAGTCAATGAGAGATTTGTCATTGATTTCAAGGGGGTCAGGACTTCACCCCCTGTGTTTGTTCATGTGACAATAGATTGGATTATTTTATGTTCTATTGGTGGGTTGGTTCTTTTAGAACCTAATGAATGTGTGTAAGTAGAGCACTGATTCTCAACCATTTCCATACCATTTGTGACAGATATGACAATATCCTGCAATATCGTGTGCAAACCTTATGGAATGAAGTAAAACATATTTAATTACACTTAGTAACTTCAGGGTCCATTGTATTGAAAATGGAAATGTTTGTGTACTACTGCTGTGGGATTTATGGAACTTTTTTAGGACGAAGAAGGATTAATGTAATCTCTGGGAGATAATGTGAATTTCAAAAGACTGACAAATAATATAGCAGACATTACTGATCTTTTCAGACAATATGTGTGAAGTGGAATTCTTAGGAGGTACTGGGGGAGAGGGGGTTGCAACCCCCACCTACTGACTCAGCCTTTGAAGCTTTTCCCTGATGGGGAACCTTTTGTCTGCTGATCACCTGTGACATGAGGCCAGTTCAGAGACCCAACCTGCATTCTCCAGGGAGTAACTGACAAAGAAAAAATGATTGGATAAATAGCCTGAGTTTAAGATGACTCAGAGCTTCTTCATATTTCAGCAAATGAACAGGATCTCTGGTCCATGGAGGGCCTCAATCCTTAGGGAAGGGTTGGAAGAACATGGCCTATTGCAGCCCCATAAGACTAGGTGCTAGTTCTGAGCTGAGGCTGTTATAAACTTGTGACCACAAACGTGACCTCTTGTGGGAGCGCACCTGCCAGAGTGCATGGTGCAGACACTGGGGGGAGATCTCTTGCAAGCTTATTTTTAGCATGCTTGTAGAGTCTTTTATTGTTTTTAATGTGTTTTCTCTAATACTTTTACCATAATAAATAAGCCTGCATAGGAAGAGTTGTGTGGTAACTTATAACAGTGGGAAATGACACTGTGTGCTGTCTCTGAAGGGAGAAGCAAGTGTGTTTAGGTGAACTGTCTTTTGCTGGGAATAATACGATGAAGGCAGGGAACATTTCAGCCTGGACATACCCAGGTCACGAGGGAGAGAGTTGTAAGTCTCCACCCAAGAAAGGCAATGGCTAGGAGGCCAGAAGGCTGAGTGCAGATGCCTTTGCTGGACCACTGAGGGGAAACACAGGTGCAGTTGGCCTGAACTATGATTCCATGTTACAATAAAAAATGGTTTGGGGATCTCTGTTTTAGCCATATAGTTAGTCCATGGGTTGCAACCTTCTCCAGTGTGAGAGGCCATGAAGCAGGCTATAATTGCAGCCTAACCCAAATGCTAACAGGAAACTCCTCATTATGCAGTTTTATTACCATAAAAGTTTTTAAATAGGCTGTTATCAATTCCTGGGAAGCTTAGAAAAAAGTTCTACTTAGAAACAATAAATTCATAGGCAGGGACAGTAGGAAGGGAGTTGTCATTAGATACATTTGCATGAAAAGATAAGTTTTGTTTCCTAGCAGTTTATCTTGATCCAGGCTCCTCTGACGTGATGAAGGAGGGGCAAAGTGGTCCATGGAAAAAAAACTTCTACTGAATTGTTGTCTATCCATCAGCTAACCTATTTCAATTTGATTGGTTGATTAGGGTCATCCCTCATTTGCTGACACCTAGCATGGGCAGGGCTCTCCTTGCTTAACCAAGTGCTCAAAAACCTTTTAAACCTTTTTTTTCCTTTTTGAGATTGTAATGAATTGCGGAGTAAAACAACTACATCTGAAATGATCTGGCTGTGAAATTCACAAGAGGTGGGGGAAGCCACAAAGGTTTGAAAGCTGTAGCCCTCTGTCAATAGCATGTTGTAATAAAGATGCTGTTTTCTATATGTGGAAACTATAGTGTGTTTAGAGACAGATCACTGTTTGTTTTATTGTGGTCCAATGAATAACTTAACATGAAAGATACGATACTCTGCTTATTGTGCAGGATTAATCATGGATCTAACAAACATATGACTACAGCTGTCATGCTCCAAAAGAGCAGTAATGTGCTAAGTTGTTGGGACCCTTCCTGACTGGATTGTTTTTAGGGTGTCATAACTCAGGCAGTTCTTGAGTCAATCACTTGACACTTGGAACAATTCTACCTGAGGCTCAGATCTACCCTACCAGTTTTGAGCCTGTTGTGTGTGTTTCTCTCTCTCTTTTTTTTTTTGTTTTGTTTTTTGTTTTAAAGAAGAGAGATGCAAAAATTAGACTTATAACAGAACCTCTGTTACAACCTTATGTTTAACTATGGAACAACTGTCATTATTCCATAATGATGGAAAGCCATCATCACCACTACAGACTTTTTCAGTCCACTGCAGGATGCAAGCTTCACCAAGTGTCAAACATGGGTATCTCTGGCTAAATATAACCTGTACAGAGTATCAGTTTGTCTCACAATCATTATTGCAAGTGGCCTTCACGGAAGTTGCTATCCATTAGTTTTCGTTGCTACAATCCGTATCTTCTTAGGGCATGGCCGAGTCAAAGGTGCTTTAGCTTCATTATATTTTATGTATTGGTTTGTTCTCTGGTAGATGCCAACCCTTCCTTGCTACCTATTCATAAACAATCTACTACTAAACCAAAACTACAGGCCAGTAAGTATGATGTAGTAATTATTATAGCACTTACCTTTCTCTAAAGCACTATATAAACATTAATGAGATCTGACACCCACACACCCACCCAGGGAGATAAATAGGCAGTTTTACCAATCTACAGTAGTTATTTGTTGAGTACCATAAATATGCCAACTACTGTACAAACATAGAAGTCTTGGTCTCAAGCCTAAGGATCTTACAAGTTAATCAGAGATAAGAACATTCAAGTACAAAATGCACATAGGTTTAGAGTCCCATGTGTTAGAAGTCCTTTATACATAACATGAAGATTTTGTAGCAGAATTTCAAGTGTAAGGGATAGCATAGAAGAGGACAAAGATATCAGTTGGGAAACATTCAAAGAGATTGGGTAGGAAGGAATTTTCTCTGTGCCACTCCAATAGTTTACCACTGTATATCCTATACAGGACTAAGCCATACAATATTTAGCTGTGGTTGCCCACAATAAATGTATTAGAACTACTCTGTCAGTAAAATGGCATATTAACACTGACCAAAAGCAAAATATATGCACGTGTGTTCCAAAAAAAACTCAGCAGAGATTCAATACCAGAATATGTTTACCATGCTGATTTCTTGAGGGAGAGGGGGGGAGAGAGTGAGTGTGTGCGTGTGTGACATGAAGAATGTAAACCACAATAAACTAGAAAACAGCAAACACTCTCTTCATCGCATAGTGTTCATTAATATATTCACATGCACCTAGCCTTGCCTAGGTATCCATCACCAGTATATGAAATTTGTCACATAAAATAACAAGGTGAAGTACTGACCAAAAGAGGCCTAAAACCCTAGAAGTCAATTCCTCCCTCACATAAGTGCACACAATTCTCCTGGATTTCAATAAGAACTGCACATGCTTTTATGAGGGCAAAATTAGGCCCCAAGGAAGAGGAAGGCGGTGGGAGGCTTAAATGAAATATCTGTGCTAATGTTGGATGCCCGTATGTAACTGAGAGAATATTGATAAGCCTGGTCATTTGCTGTTTAAACAACAGGGCCGCCCGGGGCGGGGGGGGGGCGAGTGGGGCAATTTGCCCCAGGCCCTGCAGGGGCCCCGCGAGCCCTGGCCCGGCGGCAGTCTGGGTCTTCGGCAGGGGGTCCTTCAGTGCTGCTGAAGACGCGGAGTGAGTGAAAGGCCCCCCGCCACTGAAATGCCCCACGAGCCCTGGCCCGGTGGCAGTCCAGGTCTTCGGCGGCATTTTGGTTACGGGGGGGCCCTTCAGTCGCTCCAGGTCTTCGGCGGCATTTCGGCGGCAGGTCCTTCAGTGCTGCCGAAGACGCGGAGCTACTGAAGGGCCCCCCGCCGCCCAAATGCCACTGAAGACCGGACCACCACCGGGTGATTACAAGCACTGCAGCTCCCCCGCTTTGCCCCAGGCCCCCTGAATCCTCTGGGCGGCCCTGTTAAACAATACTGACAGGGAAGCACCCTTAGGCAATCAGAAAAGGTAAATGAAGCTCAACTTGACAGGGAATGTGTATGGTTACAAAGGCTGGCATTTCAGGCTCTGCCACCTTCAATCTTAGAAAAGCAAACAAGCTTTACAATAATCACAAGCTAAGCAAATTTCTTATACTCAACACCCCACAAAAGGAGCTCGTCATGGCCGCTGAATGCTGTGAGCAAGAATCATTCTTGTCAGCTGGTAAGTAGAAGCTGTTACCTAAACCTGTGCATGGACTCTCAACCTCTGCGGTCAGTTTCCTTCAAACAGAATTCCTACCAGATTGCATTAGTGTGAGGCTGAGTCACACTCATGCAAACAGGAAGATGGGGGGTGGAGGGGGACAGTTCTTTTGCATTTCCTAGGAGATTCGTCTTCATTTCTCTCTTTAGATGGTGGTAACCTCATTATGGTGGGCTGACATCAACTTAGCAGGCAATTTAGGGTGGGCTCCCATACACTTCTGAAAAAAAGCAACTACATCAAAAGTAGTTAGCAATGTTCAGTGTGTGGTAGACTATTACTGTATAGTGTGATTTGTTCCTACAGATTATCAACTAATTAACATGCCTCCCCATATACTTCAAGCTTTTCACTAGCCTCAGACTGCATATTTACAATTCATGATGAGTGGGTGATGTCTTATGAAAAACTGTTCTAATTTATATTTCCAGTTTCTTCATTACTAAGGAACTATTTTTGAGCAAACTAGAACAGTGTTTAGTTTCTCATTAGGATGGTTGTAGTTCCCACCCCATAATAAGACACACACTCTTCTGAAAACTTTTGTACTATAAAGCTTCCCCACCCCTTACCTTCCTTTTATATAGTAATAGTATTGTCACAAAACAGCCAGAGCCCTTGCTAAATCTTACTTCAACATAGTCTCAACAATTTTATTTTCTCCCATGTTCCTACTAGAAAAAAAAAATAGGTAAATGGAAGCAGGCCAAACATTTACCCCTGCAGAACCAATATAGTGCTCTACATTGCTCTAGAACACAAAGCCTGCTATATTCTCCTTTGAACTGCAAACACCCTTAGGAGCATTAGACAGAGCCCCATCTTACAGCATGAGTGCGACCTGTTCTTTCTCTTTTTGTGGGGTATATAAGGGGTTGCTGATACTTATGTTCAATAAGGAGAACAAAGGACTAATCTTGGTATTAGAGAGAGAGTGAGCTGTCCCATCTCACTGTTCCATAAGAAGGGAGCAGCCCAGTCCCTGTTCTGTCACTTCTCACTAAGGCTCAGATCCTGCAGTGAGCTCCACGTTGGCAGCCCCATACAGCTCCATTCAGTTAGGCTCTGTATGGGGGCAGGGATTTACCCAAATAGATCATCTCACACTGACATGCTTGTCATCTGTCCTCCTGGCTTCCGTGGGACTATCAGGGCACATACCCAATTGTTTGCAGAATGAATTGGCCTACGCCATCAGCAGGAAGGCAGAGCAGCGGTGGTTCTCTGCAGGCAAATCACCGCAGCCACCTTGATAAAGAAGTTCACTGGGGAGGCCTGCTGAGGCCGCATGCTTGGACCAGCTTACAGAGTCAGGGCAAAAGATTGTTCTGCAAGCTGGGGCATGGTTGGTAATAGGTCAGTCTCAATTTGTTTTAAACTTTCTTTTATTGTCGGTGGCTATTATGGGCATCTTTCTCCCCCCTAGAAGAGCTTTATCTCGGCTGATGCTGATGCTTGCCAGCAGAGAGCCTTGGCTGCTCCAGGTGCAGCTAGTGCGGGCCCAAGCTCTCGCTGCTGCAGGCCCTGCCCTAGCAAAGCACATAGTCCCACACTGACATCAATGGGATTGCACCTCTGAGTGAAATTAAGCATATAGTAAAACCTCAGCATTACAAACACCAGAGTTACAAACTGACATGGGCAGTGTATCGCATAGGCTGGGGCAGTCTCTGCCTCCCCACAGAGCCCAGCATGGCCCTGCCCACACTCCTGCCCAAAGCCCTCTCCTGCTTGCCCTTCCCCCTTAGCCCCAGCCCAGGCAGGCTGCTCCTCTTCAGGGAAGTGGGCTGGGGATAGGGCAGCCGGGACTTGAGGTGGCTGGGGCTGCCCAGCGCTGGGGAGCCCCCAGGTGTGTGGGGGGGGGCATAGCACCTGGCACTGGGGAGGGGACTGGAGGCGCTGGGGCTGCCTGCCCTGTGCTTGAGGGGGATGGGAGTGCTGTGGGGGGCCCGCACCACCCACCCAGTCTAAACTCTAAGTCCGGGGGAGCTGTGCACTGCCTGCCCGCCCGCCCTGAGCTCAGGGGAGGCCACGCATCACCCACCTGCTCTGCAGTCTGAGGCGGCGGGGGGGGAGGGAGGCTCTAGCAGGGGAAGGGGTTGGATCCATGGGTGAGGGCAGGGCTGACCAGGGACTAGCCTCCCCCAACCAGTGGTTCACCTGCTGCCCGTGCAAACTGACCAGTTAACCACACACCTCATTTGGAACCAGAAGTACGCAATCAGGCAACAGCCAAGCCAAGAAAGCAAATACTGTACAGTATTGTGTTCAAGGTAAACTACTAAAAAAATAAAGGGAAAGTTTAAAAAAAAGATGACAAGGTAAGGAAACTGTTTCTGTGCTTGTTTCATTTAAATTAAGGTGGTTAAAAGCAGCATTTTTCTTCTGCATAGTAAAGTTTCAAAGCTGTATTAAGTCAGTGTTCAGTTGTAAACTTTTGAAAGAACAACCATAATGTTTTGTTCAGAATTACAAACATTTCAATTATGAACGACCTCCATTCCCAAGGTGTTAATAACGTTCAGGTTCCACTGTATGTATAAGTAGTTCAGAATTGGAGGCTATGGGTCCTAATCCTGCAATTTGTTCCATGGAGGGAGACCCCTGACCCATGTGGTTTAATGAGGCTGCCTGCAGGCATAGAGGGCTAGCCCTGAATAATATATTGCAGAACTGATCTATGTTAGGTCAGCTTGTTTTTTTACATTCATTTCCCCTCCCCCATGTCCCCTCTTTCCCCCCTTCCCTTGTCTTTGCATGTTATGGTGACTAAAATTAAAGTACAACACATTTATCCAAGCCCCGAAAAAAAGCCCACAGTCCCTTTGGTGGCCATATGAAAATAAATGGAAACAATGTTCCTTTCCATTCTCACAGAGAGGTGCTGCTAGCTGTTCCTGAAAGCATTTCATACGAGGGGGTGTGAGGCCAATTTGTTTCTCTTTAGTGTATTTCAGAGAGAGGTTTAGTTGAAACAGCCTGGACCCTGCAATTCAGGGCACTGTATCTTAGTAAGAACACGTTCTGTGGTCAAGCATCATGAGCTTGGGCTTCTGCATCAACTATTTAGCAGAAGACTGGATAATGTGCACATGTAAAGGGCAGGCCTGCGCTCATTCCATAGGCGCCATTCCCATATAGAGTATGGCTTTCAAGGGTGATGACCCTTTATTTTTATTTCTTTTGTGACATGATGGCCTTTTCTCAGAGCTCCTATAGTGTAGCTCCAAGAAGCACCTTGGCCTCCTGGGAGTTACAATACAGCTAGACCATACTTAGCTCGACTGAGGAAGGAAGCAACAGCATCTTCTTTCCACTAGCATGCTTAGGCCACTCCATGGCTCAGGGCAGGAGTGAGAGGAGGAGGTGGCCCTTGACTTCATTTCTTCCAGTCCCCACTGGAGTAATATGTTTCTGCAGTGACATATGGAGAGAGACATCTCTGGCCCTTGGGGTATGCCACGCACCCCCACCCAGGCCCCTGCAAACTTCCTCACCAAAAACCCACATAAGTCTCAGTCTGTTTATACAGTGTCTTAATGCCATTTGCTGTATTATTGTGACAGACTGTATCCCGATGTTTATCTTGTTTCAAGACTATGATAAATTTTGTACAAAGTATGCCTTGTGAGGTATCATTAAAAAACTCATAATTTGCTGAGTATTGCCCTGGTACAATATGTGTGGCAACATTGAATGTAAGGTTATAAAATTCTACTGTATGAGCTTGCTGAAACATATGCCAAATTTTGAAAAGCAGGCACAAACCCGTTCCTCAGAGACAAAAGGCAAACTAGCACTTCAGCCACGTGTCAACAAAATCTCAAATGGACTATCACCGGGTTACGTGGCTATTCTTTGGCAAAGAAAACAGCTGCAAGTTCCCATCCCACAGACTTTGTCACCTACATCCCAGCTGGAGCTGAGTCTCAAAGAAGAGAATTGCTATAAGAAATGGGGCAAACTCCCTAGATTACCTCCCCCTTCATTTCGACTCACAGCGTCAACAACAGCTGAAGGACAAAGGAAGCCTCACTGCACTGGGGAGGGATCCTGGAGGAAAGAATCAGCCAGTAAGACTGCTAGAACATGTGGTGAGAGAGACCCTTTTGCTTTAAAAGTTCACTTAGCTTGTTAAGGTAGGTATTAGTTTGTTTTATCTTTTATTCCTCATTACTTGTAATCACTTAAAATCTATCTTTCTGTAATTATAAACTTTGAAGTGTTTGGGAAACTTCATTTGGGATAACAAGATTTGTGCATATCATTTTCTATTCATGAAATAATGGACTTCATAGGAGCTTGTGTTGTCCGGGGGGGCTGGGCAGTACAAGACACGCATTTCTGGGGGAAAGTCTGGGACTGGGAGTTTGCTGGTGTTGCCCACAGTGTAATTCATGAGTGGCTGGACATAGCACCCAGCTGGGATGATTTACATGCTGGAGGCTGTGTGGGCAGACCAGGAGTGGTTGCTTTCACAGCAAAGCAGTGTAAAAGGCAGCACCAGGTTGGAGAATTGAAGGGCCACAGCTGTTCATCAGTCTGGATTGTACCCTATGTAATGTCACAATTATATATCTGGCTCTGGTACATGCTTCCAGAGATTCATTTTGGGGCCAAGTATGGAGCATTTCAAGCCCAAAGTACTTTATCTGAGAATGTAACAAGCACGTGAAAGGCGGGAGAAGAAGTGGAATATAAATTGGAATTCAGCTTTTCCTTGAAATATGCACCACTCGTTCCCATTTCACCGGAGCATGCCTGACAATTTCCCAGTCTAGGAGCTTGTGTACACTGAGCAGATGAGTGGTGCTTTAAAACATGTTGGTAATTAATAGGTTTTTTTTAATAATACTGTGCACCTAGGGCAGAGACAGACATTTGGCCAAGATCAGTTGGATCATTTCAGGTATTTCTACATTCAATAAAATAATAAATCTGCGCCATTTTTATACTTTGTAATTTCATTTATTTACTTTTTATTTTTGCATTTAAACAGTTACTAACAAACCATAAAATAGATTTATGCTGAAATGGGTAATTGTTTGTGTTGGGCTATCTTTCCCAAGTGCCAATGATTTACTACAGTTCATCTCAACAAAGGTTAGTATTGTAGTGGCATTTATCTATCTATTGAGAATACTTCTACATAGTTAACCGGCACTGGAAAAAATATTATTTGCATGGATATTCATATGCAATACATGAATAGTGCAATATATGATTTCAGGTGTGTGGTTTCCACTTTATTGTTCTAATACTATTTTTCAACAGTTACTATCAAATGCAAATGTAATTAGAGGATAAAATACTAACAAATACATATTTCATGTACCTAGGTTTACCAAAATTATACATTTCTGATAAATTTAGTGAAGTGTTTCTCATCTCACTGTAGTCAGCAGGAGTTTGGTGAATTAAGAACCACTTAATTTTTAAAAAATCTCCCATAGTTCACCTAGAAACCAGACAACATGCTAACATAAGCCCTGATTCTGTAAACCCTTAGGTTAGCTTTACTACCGTGAGTAGTACCATTGATTTCAATTGTAGTAAAGTTAAGTGTGTCTCTGAGTGTTTGCAGGACCAGAGCCATGATTAGCACAGAATCATGTTTAGTTATTCTTCCAAGGCCCAATCCTGTGAGGTGAGCCACACCCTCAACTTTCTCTTATTTCACTGGGACTGGAGGATGCTCAGCTTTTCTCAGGATGATGTTTGAAAGCAGAACAATGGCTAGTTTCAAAAGAGAAATATATAATAAACCTAATTATTGGGGGGGAGTGAAGTCTGCTGGGTCAACAGTTTTTGTATTAGTTTAAATTATTAATTAACATTAATAAACATTCTCTTAAGACATCTTTATGGGCTAGATGTTGGACAAAACATGCATTTTGAAAATTCCTACCTATTTTGTATGCTTCCTTCAGAGTTAAGGCAAAAGCTCTGTCCCTAACTCACTCCATTGTTCCTGCTCACTATAGCTGATCACTAACAGAGCTCCCAAGAAATGGGGGAGCTGCCATACCTATGATCTGCAATAGTTGTGTACAGTAGAGTGAGTTAATGACAATTTTATCCATTACTCCTAATTTCCTGGATTATATCAATTTAAACTAGGGAGTAGTTATGTTAATGTAATGCCAGTCCTGGGATCAATACTGCTTTTTAGTGATAAACCACTTACTCCCTAGCCTCCCTTCCAGATTCCTGCCTTTCCATGGAGGAGGGCTGCATGCTGCTCTTTCCGAAGCCTGAGAACATTGTTGGATGTGTTTATTATTTACAGAACACCATAAGCATATGTGGCATTTAACAAAGAAAAAAGACCTTGCCCTGAGGCACTTACAGTCTAACATTAGCATTACACACACAATGAACACAAGGTGCTCCATCCCCCAGGGCAGAGCACATCCAATCCCAGGTCCTCCAAGTTAACAAAAAACCAACCTGGGTCTTGAACTCAAAATTTACCATACTGGATCAAAACAGTGGCCCTTTTAATCCAGTATCTTGCCTCTGTCTATGGCAAGTGCTTTCAGAGTAACGTGTGAGTTAACACAGCAGTAAGTAGTTGTGAAATAACCTGCTCACAGGAAAAATTTCTGCCTAACCACATAAGGTGTTGCTGTGTTGTTTACTTTTTTTGTTTCTGAAAGAAGGGTGATAGGTTAGAATTTACCTCTATATCCGAATCACAGGGCGTTTTGATTTGGCTAATACAAAATACTTTAGTTATGTTTAAAACTGTAATCCCATGGAAGGCATAGAGCTGTGCAAGAACCATAACTTGTCTGGCAGGACATCCCAATGATTTTTACACTTGTTTTTGCTCCAAATTGGAATACAACCAAAAAAATTTCCTGAAAAACAAAATTTGCACACAAAAAATAAAATAAAACAAAATAAAAGGTTCAAATAAAAGTTTGGGTCCACTGAAACATCCCACTTCAATAAAATTGAAATATTTAATTCAAATTTTGACTTTACTATATTATAGTATATAAAATAAAAAATGGAAATAGTTTCAAAACAAAAAAAAAATCAAAAATTCTGTTCCAAAATGCTTCATGTCAATTTTTTAAAAACAAAATGTCATTGAAATCTGTAAAAAGTCAAAGTTTAGATTTCAACAAAATGGAATTTTCCAATAGAAAAATGTTCAGTGAGAAAATTTTTGAGCAGTTCTACTAAGAAGCAAGTTATGAAAAGCTACTTTTGGCCAATTCAGAAAAAAAAAACCATGCAAGCATGTGCTTAACTTCAAGTTTGAATAAACCCATAAGCAAAGCACTTAACTATATGCATAAGCCATATTGAATTCAATGGGATTAGCCATGTGTTTAAAATTAAGCATGGCCATATGAGTTTTGCTGAAGTGAGGTTTGGTTATGTTGCATCTGCAACTGTGATTGTGCTTATTAAACACAACCGAGTTAGTTTAATTTTACTACTACTAATAATCATTTTAGGATAAAACCCATTTAAAAAGTACAAATTTAAGTAATTTCATAAGCACCCCTAATACAATTTTCTTTTAGAGACGATCTAGAACAGTGGCTCTCAACATTTCCAGTCTACTATACCTCTTTCAGGAGTCTGATATATAATTATAAAATAAATCAACTGGAATATAAATATTGTACTTTCATTTCAGTGTATATTATATAGAGCAGTATAAACGTCATTGTATGAAATTATAGTGTGTGCTGACATTGCTAGTGCTTTTTATGTAGCCTGTTGTAAAACTAGGCAGATGTCTAGTTAAGTTGATGTAACCCCTGGAAGACATCTGCGTTATCCCGGGCTACATGTACCCCTGGTTGAGAACCACTGATCTAGGAGGTACGAAAGAAGGCTGCCTCCTTTAATTTTCTTTCTAAACTATTCCAAACATTTTCAATGATTATGCAAAATCCCCTGAGTTTTACTGTGTGGCAAAGTAACACTCTTGTTGCTTTTAAAAAGCAAAGCAAAATCCTTTTGGAGTAATGTCTACAGAGTGAAATACCATTGCGGGTTTATGGTGCCATCTTCTGGTGTCATTTACAAAGCTGCCTCGCCTAGTCACATATTTGTCATGCAAGTGCGTGGGATGATGGGTATTTAAAGGCATTTTACACTGAAAGCAACTTTCAGTGAAAAAAATATGAATTCAGGAATATTCATTCTATTATGGATAATGATAGTGAGAATCAAGCACTAGTGTTTGTGACTTTTCAAGTATTTATCCACAGTGAAACTGTTATTGGGGAAAAAAGAGGGGGAGAGAGAGACACTGTAGTCCAGTGGCTAGGGAACTCACATGGAAGACCTTGAGTCCAGTCTCCCTGCTCTAACCACTCTCGTTACTTATCCTGCCTGGTTATATGGTTTTAACCATAGTTTGAGTATGCACATGCAACTTTTTAATTAACATCTTAAACCCAAATTAACCTTCATCCCATACAAAGCTAATATTTGCATGTATACCATCATTGGTTCATGTGAGAAATGTTGTGTCATTAAGTGCATTTACTGGGTGCATTATAAATACCTAGATAATTTGATGTGCTAAAGAAACAAAGCCCATCTCCTATTATTTTGTATGGTATCCCTGCTCAAGTGTCTTTGTCCTACATTTTAAAGACCAGTTGGGTCGTAACAGCTTGTCAACTATATTGCCAGATCTGCTGCATGTGTTTCCTTTCCCACTTAGAGACAAATTTGTTTTACTATTAATTGCTATCTCGGAAGAAGGAAAAGGAAGGAGCAGGCTTGCTTTTGCTCACGAGGGCTTCTGAAATAGGAAGAGATGTATTTTCCTTCATAACTTTGAGAGTGGAGCTAAGAATATCTCCAAACAGTCTTGGGCCTATGAATGGAAGAAGCAGGAGTCTACATTTTGAAGACATGCCTCCCCTCCAAGGCTGAACCCAGAGAGCTGGAGATATGGCTGCTCTGGATAAATAGAACCTGTAGTCTTCTGTAGTTATTGGAATGTTTCCTTGGTCAAAGATCCTCCTTATAGCACCTTCCACCATGGGGCTGAGCCCGTCCTTCTGAATAATACTGGAATCTAGAAGGGCGTCAGATGGTTTTGAATGGGAGGCCACTGCTGAGCCCACTTTGGAGTAGGCAAGTCACAACTCTTGGAAGGCAGCATCTAGTTGGCAGATATTTCTAGCAAACTGAGAGCCATGTCAGGAATTCATCTTGGAGAATGAGATAGGAGACACCCTTGATGTTCTCTACTAACTCTAGCACAGATGGCAGGGGAAGGGACAATCAGAGTAGAAGGCTCAGAGTCAGAGTTCTCTTCTCCTTCTAAAGTGGTCTTCTCTCCTGCAAAGGAAGGAAGGAACAAACCAAAACAAAGAAAGGATTGAGGAAGAGGGCTCATTAAGTGGAAGGAATAGAGCACTGGTTAAATTGTTTTTTGGGCTGGCAGGAAGAGAAAACGCCTACACCAGGAGAAAGAAAGAAGTAAGGTTGCATAGCCTTGTCCAACTGAGATGGGGGAGCGGGCCAAAGAAAGACTGGAAATCTCTTAACTGTTTCAGCTTGGAATCAGTCGAGGGGAATCTCTTGTCTGGCTCCACTGATCCAGGGTCAATTCCTGGCCTTTCTGCACAGCAGGGCAGGGACATGCAGTGTGATCACCTTTCAACCCAGTAGTACTTCCACTGCCAGCCAGCTGTTGAGGACACTCAGTGTAAACAGGCCCCACAACAGGTAGCTGAAGTGGGTTGGAGCAGGAGAAGAAGAGCCTCTTCCTGGTTTCTTCTGCTGCTGCTGCTTCATAAAAAATTAGTGACCATCTAAAGCAAAGGAAAAAGGTCTCAGGGAAGCAGGAAAATCTGGGTAACAAAGTCTGGGAAGAGTTATGAGAAAGGTTTGGCACCCAGACTTCCTTGATTTGCATACCTTCTTTTCTAAGAAAAAAAGAGGAACTTCCACTGTTTGCTCTGGCTTCCCTACCCTGGAATATCTAAGTCAAATACCCACTTAGCTAGTAAATTTCTAGTTTAGTTTATATTATTAAACTGTTGGGATCTTGAAATTTCTGTTCTAAAATCAGGAATATTGGGACAATTGTCCTCATGATCCATTATGAAACTGATTATACTGAGATTCTGATTTGTTAGGTTTTGTTCATGAATCAGCATTTGGTTTGTGGTAGCTATAATCTGTTTCTCACACTGGGATACTTATCCACCGTGAAACTAAAGATCAGGAGGAAAGTCATGACCAGTGCACTTCGTATTATGCATGAGAGAGAGGTTCACAATACATCTCAACCTTATGTGAACATCTGACAAAACAGGTCAGGATCCCGTGTTTGTTTTCACTGTTATTGTCTGTCGGTTTTGATCTGCTTTTATTTATTTTTAATTCTCAAGTATAAAGTGGAGGATGCAGAACAGAATCTTTGAAAAAAACCACAAAAGTAGTGAGAATGGGTGGAACATTGCCCTCAGTTGAACAGATGCAGCTCCAGTGAAACTGGCACGTAACTGAGGGTGGAATTTAGCCCATTATGTTTAGGTGGTATTCCTCAAACTCCCATACACTACATTTGACATTTTTTGCTGATATGCTCCTTTACCACCTCTCCCTCCTGTCAGAATGAACACATGACTGATTTAGTACGAGTCCTTATTTATAATCTAATTGCTTGCCCCACTATTAGACTCAATTATTTGACAAATCTCATAACGCAGTTTGTGGGGTCAATTTCTGATCATCTTGAACCCAATTTTCAAAAATGATTATTTGGTGCAATTTTTGGGAATGGAATTTTGTCATGGAGCACAGGTAATAATTTGAAAGAAATTAACATTAAAATGTATCAAACTAATATATCAGTCAGTCAGTCCTACAGTACTTAACATATATGGATGGATCTTTAGATTGTGTTCAAAACCCAAAGGAAAAACCTCAAGTTGAATTACATTTTAACTATTTTTTGTTGCCAGACCACATCTTCCTTAATAATTAGTAACCATTAAAGCACAGAGTTATGCTGAGGATATGTCTTTATGTTCACAATAGATGTCAGAGGTAAGACAGATATTGTATCATTGACACACACTAGATTGCCATCACAGAAATATAACCCAGTCGGTAATCCCTGCTCCATTTAGGCATAAAGAGAAATTAAAAATAGTTTCTGACTCGAGTTCTGATTTAACTTTTTTGTAGATGCATGCTGGAATTCAATATTATTCGTCATTTCTTTTCTTTTTCCAATACTATTTAAAAGACAATGAAAGGGATGAAAATTAACCCAGTCCCCCCCCATGGTTTTAAAACAATTAATATGCATACTACATATTGATTATGAATGGAGTAATCAATTTAATAATTCTTGGATAGTTTGTTGGCTGCATGTGCTCATATTGGAAAATATTATAGTATTTAGACATATATTTAAAAAGTAATATGCCTAGCTGCTGTACAGTTATCTACATGGTCAATTAGTTGAATACTAATTAAACTGACATCCAGAGGACAGTAGAATTTTTCTGGTTACTTTACAATGGACAAAGTGGCTATTAACCCCATTAGTTCCACTGCATGCTTTTAAAAAGTTACATTGTTCCTGCAAAATCTAGAAGCATGTCAAAATGACGTTATAACCTTGTCTATACGATGTCAACTACAGTAGTAGATATTTGGCCTCTGGGTCAAGTTAAACATCTGTGATACCATAGAAATGGTTCTCTCAAATGTCTGAACAAAGGCATAAGGATGAGGACTTTCAGTAAAATTGACAGCAGTTTCAGATGGGACTGGAAGATACTGAATTCTGTTTGGCATTTAATGCCACAGCAATTTATGAGCAGTCAGTGAACAGGCTTTTTTTGGTAGGCTTCTCTTTCACTGTTGGGTGCTAAACCAAAGATAAATGTATTTGTGGGTCCTCTAAGAAGTTTATGGTTGACCTCACAGCAAACTGAAATAAAATTTCATTTTTAACACAGCTCAGGCTATAGCCCTAATAAGCCCTAATAGACTGTATAGCAAGAGTGGCATCTGAGTCAGACAGTTAAAATAATTTAATTATTCACTGCAAACTGTTAACAAGAATAGTGTGATCAGTTCTATTTTACAGTAAAAATACATTACATTACTGCTAATCCTACATGGAACAAACTCCGAAGTGTATAGTATTGCTTATCAAATAGCCTTTGGAGAATATAAAGATGCCCTCTTCGCCACCCCACCAAACACATTTGGCCATAATGCATTCTAGGTAAAGCTCCAGTCAGAGTTTTTTCAAGTAACTAAAGACCAACTCTTCTCTAGAAAGCCACAAAGGGTGACTGCTAGGTAACCAACACATTCTCAGTCTAATTTACCATGAAAATGGTCTAAATTAGTCATTTAAAATAGTTTGAACTAAATATCTTAGTTGTAATCTGCTAAATACAATACTTTCAATCTTCAGCAGGATGGCTTTCATGTGCTCACAATGCCCTGACATTTTTATGAACAAAAGAAGGCCTCTTGGGCTATCTAGACTAGACATAGAGGTAGAAATGATAGAATTCTCTGTTAGCTATGTACAAAACAGAAGACAAATGGTTCTGCAATATGATCTCTAATAATCTGACCAATAACTCAAGTGATAAATTTAGCATTTGTACTTCAGACCACATAAACTGTCTAGCGATTTACAAAAGTAACTCTAGTTCTACACAAAATCCAAAATAATTGTCAAAGGGTATGTATATGTAAAGAACAATTTATCCATCATGCAGGGCACTATGGCAGATGACTGCTCAGGGTGCAGGGTGAATGCTAAGGGTGAATACCCTGTGCATTGCCTACCCAAATCCCACATTCATCCTTTACCCATTACCATATCCAGTGGTACAGGGTTTCCAGGGTCTGTGGAGGAAATGCTCCTTGAAACCCCCCCAAAACCTACCTCTCTCATTATGGCCCTTATAACTTCTTTAAAAGAGAAAAATGGTACTAGTTATCAGTAACAACAGGGAATACTTCTAGATCGCCTACAGCATCTCAGGCTGCTGGGTAGCTCTCTGATAGACAATAGCTGGAAAATACTTCAAAACAATATCTACTGAATTACCTGTAACAGAATAAAACAGCTAACGGGAGGGAAAAGTGTCTTTGAAGAAGACAAACAATATATCTTTATGAAACAGCTAAAAAAAGGCATAAATTGATATCATGGCACACAGGAAGAATGACACGTAGACCTTGTTGAAGGAGAAAGCACTATTTACTTTTTTTGGTGTGTTTCTGTGCAAACCTGCAATATGAACTGAAGAACTAATTAAAACCAACCCTGAGAGCAAGGCAGAAGTCTAAGTTCTCATTTTACCTGCTGCTCTACATGCTGGCACTTCAATACACTTCAGCTTCAGAGAGAGAGTTATAAAACATCCATGAACTTAGAATAAACTAGATTTAATTGCAGGGCTTAACTGTGGATGTCACCCAATCACTCACCTGATGTAGTAGTACATTTCCAGTAAAATGGTTCTACACAAGTAGGTATGAAGCAACTCTTGCAACACATTAGATGGGAATTATTTCTGGGATTTCTAGTATACTCAAGTCTATGTAACGTATGTACAGCAGAACCCCAGAGTTACAAACACCTCGGGAATGGAGGTTGTTCGTAACTCTGCCATGTTTGTAACTCTGAACAAAATGTTATGGTTGTTCTTTCAAAAATTTATAACTGAACATTGACTTAATATAACTTTGAAACTTTACTACGCAGAAGAAAAATGCGGCTTTTAACCATCTTAATTTAAATGAAACAAGCACAGAAACTGTTTCCTTATATTGTCAAATCTTTTTCTTAAAAAAAAAAAAGTTTAATTTATGTTTAACACAGTACTGCTCAGTATTTGCTTTATTGGTTTCTGCTGCCTGATTGCATATTTCTGGTTCCAAATGAGGTATGTGGTTGACTGGTCAGTTTGTAATTCTGAGGCTCTACTGTATATGGTTCCCATTACTCCAGCATTGGAGCACTTCACAATTTTTAATTTAATTCTCCTACTATTACCACCCCTGTGAGATAGTGAAGTGCTATTATCCCCATTTTACAGATGGGGAACTGAGACACAGAAAGAATAAGTGACTTGCACAAGGTCACACAGGAAGTTCTGTGGTGGAAACGCAACAGATTGAATCTGGGTCTCTTGAGTTCCACCACTGGACTATTGTTTCTCTCCTGTTATACTACATATACATTAAAGACAGGAAACAATCACTTTCTCATAAAAGTGGCAGTTTTAGTGAATATACTTGGATTAAAAACATCTCCGAAGACTACCAGTACCACCTTAACATTCAAATTGTTTTCACATTGTGAAATAAACACATATGCAACATGTCCATGTTTTGATATGTATTTTTATTTCCCTGCAGTTTTCACTTATCAAGAACAAGTAACAGGGAAAGTTGTCTGAACTAGTGCATAAACAAACATTCTGAAACACCACTACACGTATCTAATTTACAAGAACCATATAAAAAAAGTCACTAAAACACTACACTACGAAGGTGTCCAACGCTTACAGTCAGACTTTTTCCAACCCGTTACTTGCCTTGTAGCCACAGGAAAACTCTCCAAAATTGAAAAGACAATCTTGCCACAACCCTCCCCCCTCCCACCACCTGGGATGGCTCGATATCTAGACATCCAATAATTATTGCAATGATATATAATGCAATACATACCTGGTAAAATATCCTTTACGTGGTGTGTTACAGTTTTAAAGCCGGTTAAAATATGCAGTCTTCAGATAAAATGTAATCAGTTGAAAATTTTTCATATCTGCACAGTTTAATGTGTGCTAGATGCATAATTTTTCCTAGTCGTTTTTTTCTGTGTAATTATCTTTTATAAACTGGTATTATAAATAGAAATATACATTCAAAATATATGGAAAAGTGAGTTACTACATTAAATTTGCATGTATCGATCCATCCCTTTCCCCTGCACAGTAATAGAAAATACTATTTTGCCTTGAACTTCATATTTGACAGTGAAATGCCACTAAAGTATTTACCAAAAAGTCCATCTAGTCAAATTGTGAAACAAAATGAACCAAGTGAAAACTTTACATTTCCTTTAGAAAAAAATTACAAGAATTTCATTTCCTAGCTATGAATCTTTTAACTTTTTTTTAGACACAAAGTTGGATTTATTTGTACAAGATACAAAATGTAAACATGGCAAAATAAATAGTTAAAACAAGTGATGCAGGATCTCATTTCATGCTCATGATCCCATTAAAGAATTATTTTTTAAATCCATTCAGTTGCAAATTCAAGTGCAAAAGCATGATGATGAATATCTACTATTCAAGTAACAGAAATAATATTGATGATACAAATAAACTATTTTACAAGGTAGTGATTTTCCCAATTTTACAAAATGTACATTATATATCGACTTAATATACGATATAATGATAGTCCATTTAGGTCCGTTTCAGTTCCCTGTGATCCACAGAGTGTTGTATTTTGCATTCAGTTGGAATATAAATGACTACACCACCAGCACAGGTTAAGCCACTGGTTTGAGGTTATGTCACTTCCATTGCTACTGTTGTCTCTGCTATGCCATTTAAACCAAGTCGTTCTGGTTCGTGGTTCTCTCTGTAATAAAATGGAATATGGAATAGTTAAAAGTAGGACATTAATATTTCTGTATAAGATTTCACAGTATTTTTGTTGATATAAGTGTTTCTGCACAGATCTCTTATTCGGGGTATGGAAAGACCATTAAACACATCAAACAAACAGGTAGGAACAGGGAAAGTTCTGCTTGAACTTGACCAGACTTCTGCCTGAAAACCAAATATTGTCTTTAGTCCACCAATACCATGATCCTATTCATGCGCTGCCGCATTAATAAAGTACTAACAGCTAACTTTGCTGAAGTTGAAAACCTATTGATGATTTCCTATAAGACAGTACTAAAGCAGTGATGGGCAACCTGCGGCCCACGAGCTGCATGCAGCCCATCAGGGTAAGCTGACTGCGGGCTGTAAGACATTTTGTGGATGTTGACCGTCTGCAGGCATGGCCCCTTGCAGCTCCTAGTGGCCGGTGTTCGCCGTTCCTTGCCAACGGGAGCTGCGGGAAGCACAACTGTTCCATGCATACTGGTGCACAAATTACTGTTCTAACATAGCCCATCTTTTTATCAGTTTAGTTAAATACTTTTCAGCACTAGCATAAAGAATTTTAAATTTTGTATCAGTCTTTATAAGAACATAAGAAAGGCTGTACCGGGTCAGACCAAAGGTCCATCTAGCCCAGTATCCTGTCTACCGACAGTGGCCAATGCCAGGTGCCCCAGAGGGAGTGAACCTAACAGGCAATGATCAAGTGATCTCTCCCCTGCCATCCATCTCCACCCTCTGACAGACAGAGGCTAGGGACACCATTCCTTACCCGTCCTGGCTAATAGCCATTAATGGACTTAACCACCATGAATTTATCCAGTTCTCTTTTAAACTCTGTTATAGTCCTAGCCTTCACAACCTCCTCAGATAAGGAGTTCCACAAGTTGACTGTGCGCTGCGTGAAGAAGAACTTCCTTTTATTTGTTTTAAACCAGCTGCCTATTAATTTCATTTGATGACCCCTAGTTCTTGTATTATGGGAATAAGTAAATAACTTTTCCTTATCCACTTTCTCCACATCACTCATGATTTTGTATACCTCTATCATATCCCCCCTTAGTCTCCTCTTTTCCAAGCTGAAGAGTCCTAGCCTCTTTAATCTCTCCTCATATGGGACCCGTTCCAAACCCTTAATCAGATTAGTTGCCCTTTTCTGAACCTTTTCTAGTGCCAGTATATCTTTTTTGAGATGAGGAGACCACATCTGTACGCAGTATTCGAGATGAGGGCGTACCATCGATTTATATAAGGGCAATAATATATTCTCAGTCTTATTCTCTATCCCCTTTTTAATGATTCCTAACATCCTGTTTGCTTTTTTTGACCGCCTCTGCACACTGGGTGGACATTTTTAGAGAACTATGCACGATGACTCCAAGATCTTTTTCCTGACTTGTTGTAGCTAAATTAGCCCCCATCATATTGTATGTATAGTTGGGGTTATTTTTTCCAATGTGCATTACTTTACATTTATCCACATTAAATTTCATTTGCCATTTTGTTGCCCAATCACTTAGTTTTGTGAGATCTTTTTGAAGTTCTTCACAGTCTGCTTTGGACTTAACTATCTTTAGCAGTTTAGTATCATCTGCAAACTTTGCCACCTCACTGTTTACCCCTTTCTCCAGATCATTTATGAATAAGTTGAATAGGATCGGTCCGAGGACTGACCCTTGGGGAACACCACTAGTTACCCCTCTCCATTCTGAGAATTTACCATTATGTTTTTCTATGTGTCGGACAATTTTATTCTTAACTATTGTTTCGACTAATTTGCCCGGTACAGACGTTAGACTTACCGATCTGTAATTGCTGGGATCACCTCTAGAGCCCTTTTTAAATATTGGCGTTACATTAGCTAACTTCCAGTCATTGGGTACAGAAGCCGATTTAAAGGACAGGTTACAAACCTTAGTTAACAGTTCCGCAACTTCACATTTGAGTTCCTTCAGAACTCTTGAGTGAATGCCATCTGGTCCCGGTGACTTGTTAATGTTAAGTTTATCAATTAATTCCAAAACCTCCTCTCCTGACACTTCAATCCGTGACAGTTCCTCAGATTTGTCACCTACAAAAGCCAGCTCAGGTTTGGGAATCTCCCTAACATCCTCAGCCGTGAAGACTGAAGCAAAGAATCCATTTAGTTTCTCCGCAATGACTTTATCGTCTTTAAGCGCTCCTTTTGTATCTCGATCATCATCTTATATACTGCTCTTTGGGATTTTGCACCTGTTAGAACCATAAGGCTTCTCTAGGGTAGGAATAAAGGTGCTTTTTAAGAGTTAGCTAACATAACTTGAAACAGCTGAGCACCCTAAACTTTCAAAGGGGTGTTTCTAGGATGTTGGGGTTTTGTTGTTGTTGTTGTTTTTGGTTAAAGTACCTTTTCTCTAGTCTAGACATACTTTGACCTATATCCAGTTTTATTTATTAAAAAACAAAAACAAGTAAGGAAGTAAAGGTGTGCAGGTGGGGATCCCTTTGTAGGACCAAAGTCATAGATTTTGAGGTCTTTGAAAAAGGGACTATGTCTTACTTAACACTCTACTGAGCCAGGTACATTTATGGAACTATTCATATAATAATACCGGAATTTAAGAAATTCTGCCCCAATATACTTTATACACACCTTGCTATACTGCTGATGGCACTGCTGGGAGTAACCTTTGGCACCCTGTCCATACTGGCAGCAACTGTGGCAAGTTTTAAGGCTGTTGGCGATGGTGCTGAAGTCCTTGCATTGATATGTACATTGACTGGAGAAACAACACTGACATTGTTTAGATGCACTGCATTAGTCAGGCAAGAATTGTTCATGGGAAGTGTTTGAGGGCTGCTTGTGCACAAAGCTGGAATTAAGTGGTTTGTGGTGCTGTGGCCAACTGTCCTTACAAGTTGTACAGCTGAAATCCCTGGGCTGGATGATAAAGCCATGTTGGTGGAGTACAGAGTTTTAGAGGTTCCTGTTAGAAACAAAACATTTCAGTAAAAATTACACAATAAAAACACATGTAATTGTTTAGTTGCAAAACAGAAGTTTAAACATAAGCTTAAGTATAAGGCTGTAATTATCAATAGCAATAATTATCCCATAATCCCACTGCCTAAGTTACAGCTTGGGAACAAAATTACTAAAGTTTATTTGCAGTCACAACTTTTACAGTCTTTTCTGTTCAATGAAGAGGAAAAAAATTTGCCTCCCAGTGCCAGTTAGTGTAGGCTCCTCAGAGCATTGCCCTTTCTTTCTCTTGTATAACGTGCTAAGGAATGACCTGATTTACCACAACTGGGCTGAGCCACATTTCTCTCCTGGATCAGTTCCAGCATATTGATTTACTATATATTAACTCTCTTCCTCCCCACCAGTGCACAGGTTCTATAAACCCCATTACATCATTAGCTGTTAAACAAAAAACACCATAAAACCCCTCTGATTTATTATCTAAGTCAAATCCTAATGTACTTTTGTCTCCACCAGTAAAACAATAATCCAACCTGTCTGATTTTGTCATGATTGGTTTCTGATAAGTGGAGTTTCACAGAAAAATTGCCAATTTCAGATACATTAGGGCTTTGCAGCTAGGTTCTCTGGAAAAACTGCTCTAGTCTGTGCCAGTACGTACATTTAGGACTTATTCAGAAAAGAATTTAAGCACATACTTAACTTTGGGTACATACTTACATCAATGATGTCAATGGGATAAAGATAAGCATATATGTTCTATCCTGATTTGGGGCTACAGTACTAATTAAAGAATGAAATTTCATAAGACCGTAGAACCAATTATGGATTTGAAAGTTTTAAACACCAACTCCCTCCCCATAAAAACATCCAGATCACGAGACACTGAATAATGGCTGTGACAAAGTTCCTCCTCTATCTTGGTGGGTCCTGCGCTTATTGGCGGATTTGTTCGCCTCAGAGATTCACCATGTGGGTCAGGGAACAGCCCAGAGACCATCCCCTCTGTTAGAACCCACAGTCTAGGTCAATTCCTCCTGTGTCTGATCAGGAGTTGGGAGGTTTGGGGGGGAACCACCCTCTACTCCAGGTTCCAGCCCAGGACCTGTGGACTGCAGCTGTCTAGAGTGTCTCCTGGAACAGCTGCGCGACAGCTACAACTCCCTGGGCTACTTCCCCATGGCCTCCTCCCAACACCTTCTTTATCCTCACCACAGGACCTTTCTCCTGGTGTCTGATAATACTTGTACTCTTCAATCCTCCAGCAATATGCCTTCCCACTCCCAGCTCCTCACATGCACACTGAAGTGAGGTCCTTTTTAAACTCAGGTGCCCTGATTAACCAGCCTGTCCTAATTGATTCTAGCAGTTTCTTCTTAATTGGCTCCAGGTGTCCTAATTAGCCTGCCTGCCTTAATTGGTTCCAGCAAGTTCCTGCTTGTTCTTGAACTGCCCATGTTACCTTACCCAAGGAAAAGGGACCTACTTAATCTGGGACTAATATATCTGCCTTCGAACACTCTCCTGTAGCCATCTGGCCTGACCCTGTCACATGGCATTTTAAAAAAATTGTGTGAATAGAGTGATAGACTGCACCAATCATAACCAATCCATACTTTACAAAGAGTTTTTATTACTTTGAAAAGAAAATGGAAAAGTTACTGAATTAGTGTTCATGATTTAAAGATAGGAAATTTTTGTTCTGAAGACGCTGTTAGATCTTCAACATTATCCAAATATAGTTTGTAGTTTACTAACATATCAACATTAGATAAGGCCAGGCCATTGTACAAAACTGTATAATTAAAAGAGTAATAATTAAAATCAGCACTGTTATTTATTCAACTCAAATATATTTTTAGAAACTAGAAGTCCTTTGTTCAAAGATTCTGAACTCTCCATTAGACAGCTAACATTAAGAAATCATCACCTGAAGGCTGGACAACACCATTTATATTGTTGTGGCTGGTGTTCTGTTCCTTTGTTACCTCACTGCGACTGGGAGCAGGTGCACTGACCACTGCAGATGCAGCAAAGTGGGCGCTGGCTGAGTCAAGTGTTTTGGACATGCAGTCAGAGGTGCTTGAGCCCTATGGAATTAACCAAATAGTGTTTATAATTCTGCCAGTACTAGCTGACAAAACACATTAAGATAATAACAACAGTACATACCTACTAGTGAATTAAGGGGAAGCATCTTTTGAACCAACATTATAACATGAAATATTTAAAGGTCATGAATCTAGTTTTATGAATCCCTCCCAACAATGGTTGATCTAGACAATTATAAAGAAAGTGGACAGGCTGCATAGGGGAGCTTCTTCAATCTTCAACTGTAAAAGGTCTCATTAAATTGATACACATAAAATTCATAGCGTGTTTGACAAGTCTTTTGTATCACAGACTTTGGGAGGCTTTTTGAAATCCTGAAGGTTTTTTATTTATTTATTTTACGTATATACATGTGTGTCTAGGCAAGGTCCAAAACGTTATTCTGTCAGGGATTAATTTGCCTCATAGGGATCTTGCCTACTGAGCTCTGGAAGAATGTTTCTTCTACTAATCCAGCCACCTTGGAGACATGATAAGTACTAATATTCATTTTTTCAGCACTTGCCATCTACCCTTTGATACAGTACCCTATTGGCTGTATATGGCAGGCGTTCTCAACCTTTTTCTTTCTGAGGCCTCCCCCCCAAACACACACCATGCTATAAAAACTCCACAGCCCACCTCTGCCACAACCGTTTTTCTGCATATAAAAGCCAGGACTGGCATTACAGGGTAGCAAGCAGGGTAACTGCCCAGAGCCCCATGCCACAGGGGGCCCCACAAAGCTAAGTGGCTTAGGCTTCGGCTTCAGCCCCAGGTGGCAGGCTTCGGAGTCCTAGGCTTCACCTTTCTGCCCTGGGCTCCACCAAGTCTAATGCTGGCCCTGCGTGGCGAACCCCCTAAAACCGTCTCATAGCCCCTATGGGGCCCCAGGTCCCTAGTTGAGAACCACTGGTATATGGCTGCATATTTAATACACTAACTTTTCAATATCTAAACCATCAAATATCATTTTCTCCTCCTAATTAGAATCACCATTCCATATTTTATGGAAATAGACCAAAAAAACTTTGCAACCAATAATATATACAGGAAGATTATGATGAATAAATACAGAAAATGGTTGGGGGGAGAAAGCAACACTGGTGTTCATGTACACCCTGCTCACAATAATATAGGGAAAAGGTTTTTCTAGTAATGTTTAATAAGATTTTTATAAATAAATAAATTAATGGAGATATCCTATCTCCTAGAACTGGAAGGGACCTTGAAAGGTCATCGAGTCCAGCGTCCAGCCCCCCCTGCCTTTACTAGCAGGGCCAAGTACTGATTTTTGCCCTAGATCCCTAAGTGGCCCCCTCAAGGACTGAACTCACAACCCTGGGTTTAGCAGGCCTATATTTTTCTTATTATTTAGCAAAATACTGGCTATGTAAACCTGACAGTAAGTGCATCCTTTGCCCACAGTGGATATTACATTGGAAAAATTAAATTATCGCAAAAAAATTCAGAACATAACACATTTAAAAGCTGTTTTTAACTCAATAATTACCAAAGGACTAAGTTGTTCCACTCTTACTCACACTACCATACTCCAAAATAAGTCACACTGATTTCAACTAGACTACTCACACAGTAAGCTACGACTCAATGACAGTACAGGTGGCAAATTCTAACCCTAAACAAAGTGTATTTAATTTCTAAGAAATTTAAATACGAAAAAGAGAACAGATAATTGTGCAGGCAGTAAGACATCAAACATTTTCATATTCTATTACAGGAATACTTGTTAAGCAAATTTGCTTTACAATCCAGTTTTGTTGTGTTTGGGGTTTTTTTGCTTTCAAAAAAAAAAAAAAAAAAAAAAAAAAAAAAAAAAAAAA
>NW_020664413.1:24060285-24141345 GCF_002925995.2 Terrapene triunguis | reverse complement strand
AAAAAAAAAAAAAAAAAAAAAAAAAAAAAACACACAACAGCCAAGACCAACAGAAATGCTTTTTAGAGAGACAGTATAACAATATTTTTCTCCAATAAAAAAATCCCCAGCAATGTTTGCAATCCAAATAGTGCAGCATTGTGCATGAAACCCTGAGTGAACTTGGCAAACTGAAAGTGAAACTGGTTATTCTGTTGCCTAAGTGTTAAAAGTAAAACAAACATAAAAATAGTGAAACTATATTTTTAAAACAAACCATTTGCAACGTAAGTAAGAACATTTATACTTTCAAAATACGCACTCATTTAGCAGTGTCCCTTCAAAGTTTATAAGAAATACCACATTCTGAATTACAAGAAAAAATAAAAGCAAAAAAGTTATGGTACCTAGAGAGTTGTTCAGTTTTCCAAAGCCACACAGAGAAATTTAAAAGGATTTTGGTCAAAATAATTTAAATGCATTTCACACAATCAGTACATTAACAAAAGGTTATCTTAACTTGTGACAAAGACTTAAAAAAAGTGAGCAAGTAGGAGGGGGAACCTACTGTGGAAGACAATCTTGGCACATCAAAAAGATTTTAAAGGAGTATTACCTGTGCTTTTGGATGCGTCTGTTGTGAGGAATGCTGAGACTGCTGTTTCTGCTGAAGCTGAGCAAGTTGCTGTCTTTGCATTTGAACTAATTGCTGTTGATGTGTCTGAAACTGCTCCTCTGTAATACCCCCTGTTACTGTGGAAGAGAAAAACGAAGCCAGAGTTTCATGTACTTGAAGAAAACAAATGTTTCTAGAACAAAAGTGAAGTACAAAGCAAACTGACATGGGACAATGAAATGTGAAAACAAGATGCATGAAAGGAGGGTACTGAACACTTGCACAGACCTCAATATATCTATGTCTGTAAAGGTGAAACCACCAGTGTAAATGTGTACCACTGGCCAATTCCCTTTGAGTATAAAGTCACCTATGATAAGGATCTGATAGTTCAGGAACAACAGCTTCTTACTAGCACTGAAAAGTGCCTTCAATGTGTTTCTTCTCAGTAGCTCTGGCTATTTTACTAGGCAGGCTACTTTTTGGTAGCCAAATTAAACTGAAACTACATCATAGCCACACCCACTAAATGACATCCTTTATGAAGCTACACCATTTCCCAACCAATAGAATCATAAAGAATTTTTTCTCCTGGCTTCTGGGAAATGAGGAGGGTCTCCCATATCATGGCTGGGACAGGGGAATGGCTAATTCACTTTTCTTTCACTATAACCACTCTCAGCTACTACCCTCTATAGTAGCCTCCTTCTACCTTTCTTCCCTCTGAGATGTGGAGACGTGTTCAGAAGGAGAGGCCCTGGTAGTTCCAGCACCACCTAGTATTTGTGCTATGTGATCAGATCTCCACTCTACCGATATGTATTAGGCAATGTGAGTGGAGCACCATTCAGTGCACTTAAGCAGCAGGTTTAGAGGTGCACCGAAATCTTGAAGACCAAGGAACTGGAGTAGGATGAGAAAAACTGGCTCCCCAGGTCTAAAATCTAGCATATAGCTCCAATAATTTCATGAAGGATCACAGTCAGTGTTTAAGGTTAATAAGCAATTTCTATCCTGTGATTTTTGAACTGCTCCTGTTATTTCATCCCCTCTTGTTATTTTTTAAAGAGTGTTGAAGGAGGACTTGAGCAGCAATTTCTGCAACTAGATAGTATTACATCAAGGCCTCATTAATGGGGGGGTGGGGGGAAGAGATTTCAAGTGAGATTAAAGAGTTTGCTGACTAGTAAGAAACACATTGAGGCAAACCTGAAGGATATCACCTTCTCACAGGGCATTAGGAAGGGAAGTGCTGTTTGCCCTAATGTCCATATCTACAAAATGGGGATGGTGGTGGCTATCTTGTTTTTATAATGTGCTTTGAGATGAGTGGGTGAAAACTGCTAGAAAAATAACTAAAACTCCCCACATGCTGTTGAATAAAGGCAGGGTGCAGGCCGTCATTATTCCTGAGGTTTTGATGCAGCCATAGGAATAATAATTAACCCAGTGATCAGTTTAATCCAGGGAGAGAAAACAGTTATAAAGGCCATCACTTCCCCACTGATTTACTTTCCCCACTGGCTGCTATGACAGCTGCTACCTGTGTATTCATTCAGCCACAAAAGCAAATAAAGATGACATTCCTTATGCTGTTCCCATGGTGGGGAAGAATATGTCCCTCAAGACAGCCAGCACCTGCACTGGCCCAGCCTCAGCACAATACAACAAAACGTCATTAATTCTCAATTTAATGAACTCCAAACCTGAAAGTAAAATTTTAGCACAGGATTACATTCAGTGAAGTGCAAGACTGAAGAGGTTCTACTGTACTACAATGCCCACTGACGCAACATAATAGTTAGAAAATCTTAGTGCTTCGGAAAGGTTGTCAGTTTTCTTGTAGGTTACCATAATGAAAATATCAGTAGCCCTATGTTATAAAAAATGAATTGAAATGACCATGATGTATAGCAAGTTTTTACATTATACCAGCTTTTCACAAGGAGAAAAAACCTCCAACGAGTCTGTTGGGGGAAACACATCTTACATTTGTAAAGGAATGGACTTTAATTCGCTCCCATATCCAATTACTGTATATGATCCTATGGCAACAACTATTGTCTACTTTATTCTCTGAAGACTCATGTAAACAGCTGCATATACAGTAAAAAGCTGTGTTATCCGGTACTTTATCAACTGGAAAGCTCTATTAACCGGCATTTCTGATATCTCCCAATACAAATCTTCAATCTAGTAACCGGGACTAGTATACTGCCCAGGAGGTTATGCAATTGCACATTCTGCACTCTACTTTTATGCAAAAGAGGCAGAAGACAAGTAAGCAAGCGGATATCAGGGATTTATTCAAAAAAGCAGCTTCCAGAGTGTCTCATCGGGTCATTACAGATTCAGCCCAATCTCCTACACCTTCTACAGCTACAATGATAATTGATAATGATGACTGTGAGGCACTGCACAATCCTGAAGTGCCTTCTGAATCATCAAAGATTAATTTATGTTCAGTATAGTTTTAGTGTTAAGTGTATTTTTAGTGATCTGGTGACCATTTAGTGACCATGCGCTGCCCATAGTGATATGTAGTGTCATAAGATAACCTACTGTATAGAAAACTTTACCTGTATACACTTAAGTGCTTCAAGAAACCAAACACTCTGCAGTGCAGTACTACTATTGGATTTGTGAGTACCCATATACTATTATATACTTTATTCATTTTATTGATTCTAATTCTTTGAAAATTGGTATTCCGTTGGTAAGTATAACTCTTAGTTAACCGGAATTTTTGATTAAACAGCACCCCCTAATCCCCGAACGTGCCGGATAACAAAGCTTTTACTGTAAATCTGCACTGAACTGAAAGTTTTGTTAAGCATTTCATCTGAAATAGTGTTTCAATGCCAAGATATTTTTCTTCAAACCATAATAAGCAGAATTCAACACTCTGAAGGAAAACATAGAGCATACTGAAAGCTAAAAAAATGTAGGAAACATTGGTGTTTAAAGCAAAACTGAGAGGTCAATACAGAATTATAGATATGGGTGTGAATGGGAGAGAAACAGTGCAGAATGAACTCTCCCCTATTTCTCCTTCCCGTGCAAAACACACACATATAAACTGAAGATCATTCAAAAGAAGTCAGAGGCCAGAATCTAAGCTATGACTGCAGTAATAACCACATCAGAATTAACACTGCGTGAGGTGCATGTAGAATACTAGCTATTCCTAGGATAACAAAGCAAAACGATGCAAGATTATGCTTATTCTTGGTCATTTACTGGTTCATAGCTATGACAAATATACCAACCACCATTACAAACACTGAATCTATCTCCCCATGTAAGTATTCTCACACTTCTTATCAAACTGTCTGTACTGGGCTATCTTGATTATCACTTCTCTTACTTAATTGGCCTCTCAGAGTTGGTAAGACAACTCCCACCTTTTCATGCTCTCTGTATGTGTATATATATCTCCTCAATATATGTTCCATTCTATGCATCTGAAGAAGTGGCCTGTAGCCCATGAAAGCTTATGCTCAAATAAATTTGTTAGTCTCTAAGGTGCCACAAGTACTCCAGTTCTTTTTGCCACCAACTGCATTACCCTTATCTATTGTTTCCCATATCTAATTTAGACAGAATCCTTATTTCCTCAACCAAATTAATTTAAAATACTGTTAACAGCTTAATGCTACCTGGATTTTATTCAGTCATAGAATTAAGTTCTTTTAGGTGCTGACAAAGAGCGGATTCGATATCCAAAGTTCCTGTTCACTAGACCTTGCAGCATCTCATTCTCAACTATAATTACATATACTCAATGGTATTGCAACCCCAACTTATATCTAGAATCTACATGAATAGTATCTGCTGAATGAAAAAACACCACGCTAACAATTAAAATATTAACCATTCTACACTTTCAGTGTTGGCTCTAGTTCATCTGCTACTTACATTTTAAGTAAGCAATGGAAGGAGGACTTTAGTTACAGTCAAGTCAGACCATACTCAGAAACCAATATGCAAATATTTTCTCATAGCGCTCTCTAATTAAGTGGGCTTCCAACATCCCAGGAAAACCGACTTTTCGAGTTAGGTACTAGTGCAATAGTAATTCTTTATGTATTGTTTAGAGGGATGCTGCAGGAAATAGCTGAAACAGGACTATACACAAGAGTAGAATAGTTCATTCTGACTGGTCTTTCTTACTACCCCCTTTAGAACACAGATGCTGGATCATCAGACTAGTAGTTTTTTTTTTAAACCAAGATTTTCTTTACATTTACTCCTAATGGCGCTAATCTGAGTAAGCAAGCAAAATAAATCTTTAGCCAGTTTATTTTTCCCTGGAATGAAATAAGACACCTGTAGTTAAAATATAATGAGTACCGATGTTCACAATTAAATCTTGTTAAATTTGCTACACAAAATATTACCCATTTCACAGCAAAATCCTTTTCAAACTACGTATTGTGTGTATGTGTGTGTGTCTGTGGTTTAAAAAAAAAGCTCCTTATTAATCTATAGGCATACACTTTATTGAGCTATGCCACCTTCTATAAAGATTGCTAAATCTGACTCAGGTATTCCAGTGTACCACTTTCTTATGTTTATTTTTTTATTTGTAAAAGTGTCCCTATTAGTTTACATCCACACGTACACTCTTAAAACACATTAATAAAGCAAATCAATTCAGTTATACATCCATACACGTTGCAGTTAGCTTTTTGGTGGTTTACTAACCTTTCCAACATGGTTTAAAAAAAACTCTACAGTGGTAGTTTATGTTTTTATTTCTGCATGGTTTCTTTTCTCTTTGATTTCCTAAATTCCATACCTTGACTGAATTACTGTTGAAAAGGTATGCACAACAGGTTCAGTCAGTGAACAAAACTGTGTGAGAATCAATCACCTCACAACAGTCTTCTAAAATTAGCATAAATGAGGACAGTAAGGAACTGGGAAGATAAACCTATTGTTTTGTTCTTAAAATTTGGTAGAGTATGATTGTTATTGCCTGATTTTTAAAAAAAAATAAACCTAAATGATGCATAATACCTACTTAATTATAATTTATTTTTATTATATGTATTGCAGTAACTCAGGCTCCAATCAAGAAACAGAGCTGCATCTTGCTAGACACTGTACATACATGTTGTAAAAGACAGTCCCTGCCCCAGAGAGCTCACAAATTAGTTAAGTGTTGACCCATATATCAGTTGCACAAATATTTCCAGACAGATTTTTTTAATTATGTTTGACACATTGTTACAGATATGAAATATTTCAAGGTATGTAGGAGACTACAGAACCTAGGATTTTAGTAACAACAAACATTCTTAACTATGTCACTGGTATGAATCCTAGCAACATCCGTAGCTATCACCTAATGACTTTTTAGTGGTCAATCTGAAATTAGCTGGTGGTCTTAATCTGATGGTCACATCAAAAGTCACCATCACCTTTAGTATCCTTGTCAGTCTTAGAGCCCAAGAACTGAATGATCTTGCATTGTCACTCTCCGCATCGTGGTTAAAGCAAATTAAGGGGAAATGTGGAAGTTTGCAAAGTTTTAACGATTCCATTGTTTGAGGATTTTAACCTGTAGTGTTGCTATCTATTTTAGGATTTTCTAGGGCTGCCATCACGGTAGCATTTGAATGCACATATAAATTAAATGTGCAGAGAAAGGTCCACAGTGAAATTAATGGAATCTTCTGCTTTTCTCCCTTCCTCAGTAATAATAATCTCTGCATTAGAGAATGTTATATATCATTCCTGCTATGGTGAGAAAGCTTATCATTATCTAATAAGAGGATTTTTCAGATTGCCCTAAAGATGGGTAGACTTTTCATTAGTCTAACTGCTTCATTCCACAGCCAAATCACTCATATGAGTGTGTTTATCTATGACTCTTACATCTTCCATTAGAATCATTGTCCCAGAGAAACACAACTAGTGGGGGGGGGGGGGGGGAGAGGAGATGGATTGCAGTGCAGTTACTGATGTTCACTGAGTCCTGACTCACTCGTAATTTTAAAGATCAGGCCCAAGGAACTTGAACTAGCAATGAAAGTGGACTGGGAGCCAAGAGCAACCTACTCTGTCCTGCTCAAGAGGTGGACTGCTATACTATGCATAAACTAAAGCCTTTGCATGGCTCCACCTTCAGCCCCACAAATAAGAACTTGCAGTTCACCATACATTTATCATCCCTAGACTGGATAAGTTGCCTCATAGTATCTAGCTACACATACCTATTTCTGTTACCTCATTCAAACATTTCTTCCAATTGTCTGTTATACCAACACTGTTGTATCTTGCCTGAAAGTAGACTAAGTTCTTCAGGGCAAAGGTTGTCTTTCAACATAGGTCTGCACAGCACTGAGCACAACCAGACCTCTGGATGCTACAGTGATCATAAATGACAATGGAAACTGCAGGAAGTGGTCACATTTCCTAGCAAACTTGAGGTAGAAGATATTTGTCACCAGCAATGTAACCTAATTGTCTAGGCTTAGCAATGGGTCCAGAAGGGCCATGAAAGTTTGCACCACTTTGATCTGAAGGGGCAGATTGCTTCAGTGGAAAACGTCTATGCTAATTCTTCAAACCACTTCCCCCTTTCCAACTGACATAACACGAAAAAGAAAGAAAAAATTAGTTTGAACCAACTGTTCTTTATTCATATGCTGATCTGGCACCTTTTACGAGCACTAGATTCACATATTTATTCTCTTAAAAATCAAGTGCTTAGGAATAGACACCCCTCTTCACATATTTGTAAAGTAGCTAGAACATTTTGGGCACCATTGTAATACAAATAAAGCAATGTTATTAATAAAGCAGTAATATTAATAAATAAAATTGTGAGTACAAGGCAGGAGTTTTTTTTGTTTTTTTTTGTTTTTTACAGATTTCTTATGCACTGAAGATCACAGCAGGTAACCTTAAGACTTATTTTCAGTTAAGACAATAACCTTTCCAAAAATGGATCTTTACTGGTACTTCATTGTCAGCTCTTTAATGGTAGATTTGTGGTGCAAGTTAAACTCATGCTGTCACACCAACTTGGCTGACAATTATCTCCTGAATGGAACCACGAACCACGTGGTCCCTGTACACAATACTGATCGTAAATATGTGGTTTTATTTTTCAAATTCATATATTAGTAATTCTTGTCATTTTATAGATCTACAATAAATAAATCAAGTGCCTACTTCTGTGCTCTATACATTGCAAAATTAAAAATACCATCAGAAACATATTAGGTCAAATGTTTTTTAAAAAATTAGACTCCAGATTTGCTACATTGCAAATTCAGCAAATGTTATTTGGCAAGTGACACAACTGAGAGGTTAAAAAAAATTTCTACATATCACAAGCTGATATTTCATTTTTAACAACAAGCGCAAGTAGTCTTCGTCTTGTCTACACTTGGGTTTTTCACACCAGCATAAATGTACGGGTGCAAACCCCTTGAGTAGACACAATGTTCTGGTGTAACAAGTAACTTGCAATAGCGGTTTCTTTTTCTTTTACACTGTGTTGTCTCCTCCTCATTAGCAGTCAATCATTCTTCTGTTATCTATCAAATTTAGGGTCCAATCCTACACATCCTTGCTAGTGAGGAAGCACGTAATACCTTGAGTTGTCCCATGGGCACTGTGTACTACACTTAGTAAGGGATTGCAGAACTGGGATCTTACATTTTAAAAATTATTCAGACCAGGACTATCTGGTTTAAAAAGTCTCACGTGCCAGGAAAGCCTGTGACACTATCAATACATACAAAAAGTTGTATTAGTACAATGTTAAAGTTGCAATGTTAAATTTATGAAGTCAGAAAATGTAAAAGTTAAGGTTCCTACAGCAACTTTAACTGGGTTGCATTGTACATATGTATGGTCTTTTCAGAGAGAAAGCAAAAAGCTTTGTGATTTATCCTAAGCTTCCATTATTAAAGGTTATTTCATATCTGCATAAGGAAAAGAACATTTTACAAAAATATAACCAATCTTTGTACACTTTAAATGATAAATAAAATGGAATTTAGATCTAAAAACACTGTCACAGGTAATGCTGTGTATACAATCTTGTATTACAACTATAAAACATTAAATATGAAATTTAGAACATTTAATAAATATATTAACAATAAATCTTAAAATTGCAAGTACATAAGAATTCTCATCACTTTCATCTTTAGAGAAAATAATTTGTTTCATAAGTATTTGGCAAATAGTAAACGGTCTTAAAATAAAGAAATCCTTCAGTTGTAGTTATTATATGCACAAACTGGAGATTAAGTCCTGAATTTTGAAGTTGCTATAATTTACATATAAGACAACAGACAGATACTAGGGGAGTACAAAGAAACAATGAGCCAATGCTGTTCAGCATGACAGGCAGTGGTTCCAGAACACCAGCAGCCCTACATCAAGATTTGTGTAAACATCATGGCAAAGGAAGTTTTAAGTAGGGATTTGAAGGAGGATAATGAAATAGCTTTGCAAATGTTTATCTATAGGCATATACTTTATTGGGCTATGCCTATAGATGGAGAACTCCTCCCAAGCATGAGGGGCAACATGGGAGAAAGCATGAAAGTGCTTGTTTGAAAATTTAACAAATGGAGACTGACGTAATTGGCAGACTGGAGGCGACAGAGTCAACATTTTGATACTGAATGGGAGGTAGGGTGGGGTTTGGCTGTCAAGAGCTGTGAAAGAAGACCAGCAGCTTTTCTTTGAGCAAATAAAAGAGAGGTAGGGTAGTTGAGGAATTTAAAATAGGTGACATGGTTAAAGCAATGGGCTCAGAGAACAATCTTTGCAGCAGCATTTTGAATGGACATGAGCAAGCAAGATTGCATTTGTCAAGGTCAGAGAAAAGGATGTTGCAGTAATTGAGATGAGAGCCTGAACAGGAATTCTGACTGTGTGGATGGATAGGAATGGTCATATCTTAGAGATGTTATGCAGAAAGAATCTGCAAGACTTAGACTATGTCTACATGACCACTTATGTCGGCAAAACTTATGTCATTCAGGGGTGTGACACTCCCCCGCACCCCCGAGGATATCAGTTTCGCCGACATAAGTAGTAGTGTGCACAGCACTGTGTTGGCTGGAGAGCTTCTCCTGAGGACATAGCTATCTCTGCTCGTTGAGGTGGTTATATTATGTTGATGGGAGAACTCTCTCCAGTCAGCATAGAGAGGCTATACGAGCTGTGCCCCAGTAAGATCACTAATATAGACATGGCCTTAGTCTGGATTTGATGACTTAGAGAGTAGTCAGAGCTGAAGATGACATTCAGGCCCAATGGTGGTGTGTTGCCCAGAATGATCAAAAGAGGAAGAGGGGGAAAGGTCAAGTGCTGTGTTTTAGACACACTGAACACGAGCTGACGACTAGACACCCAGGAAAAAATGTCAGAGTGGGGCTAAGATTTTAGTTTAGATAGAAGGAAACTGATTTAGAGAAAAGAGGTAGATCGATGAATCATCAGTGTAGAAATAGTTGTTGAATTTATGCTTGTGGATGAGATTACTCAGAGATACAGAAGAGAAGGGGACCAAGGACTAAGCCCTTTGGAACCCCCTCAGAAAGTTGAAAGGTGGCATGCTGAAGAAGTGATTACAAAGGAAGGAGCAGAACTAGGAAAGGACAGTCATGGATAAGGTTGGACAAGATTGAGTATTGTTGGTGTCGAAGGCTGTTGACACGTCAAGGAGAATGCAGATGGAGTACTGTTTCTAAGGTTGGCTAGGAAGACTTTGGCAAGAGCAGTTTCAGTGGAGTGCAAGGGATAGAAGCCAGACTGGAAAGGGTCTAGGATGGACTTGGAGGAGAGGAACTCCAGAAAGCAATTACAGACAGTGCATTCAATGAGCTCACAGATGGAGCATTCACTGGAGAAGCAAGTAAGGTCACAGGTGGGATTTTTTGTTTGTTTTGCTTGTTTTTTTTAAAGATGGAACAGACTAAAGCATACGTGGATTGAGAGGGGGAAAGGGCCAGACGAGAGTGAAGAATGGTAAGTGAGAGGATGAGAATGGGTGCAAGGGAGATCAGGAGGTGGCATGCAGTCACTGGGGCAAGTGGAGGGGTTAGAGGAGAACAGCAGATGAGAAACTTCTGCATCTGTGACAGTAGAGAAGGAGAAGAGTTGTAGGGGGGAAGGGAAGGCCATTTGGTCAATCTTCTCTTGGAAGAAATTGGCGAAGTGGATGATGGGGATGAGTCAGGGTTGATCTTGTAATGAGAGTTAAAAGTGGAGGACAGTGATGCAAGGAGAGCAGCGTAGTCAATGGCCCTTTAATGAGTGGGACAACTGGCAAGAGGTGCAGGTCAAATGAAGAGTTGAGGCCAAGGAAATATGCAGCTAAGGTGTCAGATGGGTCGTGAATGTGGAAGCTGAATATGAGGAGATATGTGGGAGATTGTGAAGAGAGTAAGAGAGAGAGCCAAAAGTCAAAATGAGAGGGAAAGACGGATGGGGAAGAGTTAGGTGAATGGTAGTTGTCAGCAACTTGGAAGGGGAAGAGAGAGGACAGTCAGATGCAGAGCTATTCAAACAAGGAGATAGAATGGGAAGAGGGGAATGTTGGAAGCAGCCCAACACCCTCACCCCAGTCTGATCCAATGTGGAGAGCATGAGACGAGAGGCCTCCGTAAGAAAGGGCAGCTGCAGAGGCAGCTTCAGCCAAAGGAATCCAGATCTCTGGAAGAGCCATGAGCTGGAAGGAGTGAGATGTGTCTAGATTGTGATCTTAATAAAGATGAAGTGGTTGTTCCAAAGACAGCAAGAAAAAGGGAGAAGGGATAGGAGGAAAAAAGGGATGGGTGTGAAGTTAGGAATGGTGACATAAAAGGGGCAGAGATGATGACAGCAATGTGGGTAGGATGAGGAGAGAGTGGGCATGGAGGGAGGACCAAAATTAGGGTAAATGTCACCAGAGGTGAGGAGGATGTGCAACCTGGATTTGAGCTGGTGGGAAGTGGGGGGAGAGTGGGATGGAGGAGGAAGAAAAAGTAGCAGGCAGAGCTAGTTGAAATAGAGAGCTAGTTGAATTAGAGATGAGTGGCAGATGGACAAGATTACAAAGGTTTTCTCCTGGCCCTGGGGCCAAGTCCTTGCCATCTGGGAAGGGTCCCCTGCTTCGTGCAAAGCTTCCCAATGCAGAGTCGCAGTTGATGGTGAGGGGCCACTCTAGGCTGTTTAATTACCATCAGCAGGTTGCTCTATGTTGTTACTTTACAGATCTCAGCTATTGATACATTTCTGAAAAAGACAGAAGATGCTGCCAGTATCTTGGTGGAGTATGCCTTAATGTTTGGAGACAGAAGTTCACCAGCTAGTTGATAGCAGGTGGAGATACAATGTATGATTCAATTAGACAAGATGGCTTGGCTTTTCAACAAGCCTGATACAGCCACAAAGTGGCAGGGAGACTGTCTGAAAGGTAATAAAGCAAGGCTCTGGAAACATCCAAAGTAAGTAGCTTCTTCCCTCCCATCGAGGGTAGTATCAGGAAGAAGACTGGCAGGTTGATTGAAGTGAAACTCCAAGATTATCTTAGGGATGAGTTTAGGGTGCAGTCTGAGAATCACTCTGTCCCTATGAAATGAGATACAAGGAGATCCAGACATAAGAGTTTAGAGCTTGCTGACCCTCCACGCTGAGGTAATAGCTCCCAGAAAGCACATCTTAAGGGCAAGGTGATGATGCAGCTATCTGATAACAGCTTGAATGGAGGTTTCAGGAGGATGGTGTTAAGATCCCATGCAGGAGTCAGGTCTCTAATACGTGTGTATGTATGCAGGAGGTCCTTGAAAAATCTGGATACTGTTGGATGACTGAAGACCAAGTAAGACTGCATCAGAGTGTGACATGTTGATATTGCTGCAAGGTGGACTTTGCGAGAACTAAGAGTCAATTCAGCCTGTTTCAAGTATGGCATGTAGTCAACGATTTCTGGTATTAACTGGAATTAATTTAAGATGGATTCCCCATAGGAGAACCATTTCCATTTGGAGGGGTAGATTTTCTGGTAGACGATTTCCGGCTTTGTATGGGGTTTTCTTGAACCTGTCAAAAACAGTCTCTGTCAATAGAGCTCAACCAGCCTACACCCAAGCTGCCACGTGCAACAACTATAGGGATGGGTGCAATTTTTTATAGTGGTTCTGAGATATCTGGCACATGAGATTGCTAGTCCAGTAGCGAGGATTTTTAATATCTCTATCTACTTGATGGTAGCACCATGTGCCTGAAGGATAGCTAACGTCATACCTATACTTAAAGGGAAAAAAGAGATCCAGGCAATTACAGATTGGTTAATCTGATCTCAGTAGTATACACAAACTTAAAACAAATTGTGATAGAAAGAATAATTAAATTCATGGAAGTAAATAGAAAAGACGATGTAATGCAACATGGATTTACCAAAGATAGATCATTCTTTAAGAAAATAACTTTTTCTAGATAAGGGAAGTGTAGTAGTGCTAATATACTTGGACTTCAGTAAAGCATTTGACCTGGTAGTTTATGGGAAATTATTAGTTGAAGGGGAGGGGGGGAGGAGGGGAGGAGGATCGGTACAAGAATTGTAAGGTGGATAAGGAACTGGATAAAGGGGAGAAGGCAATGAGATGTGATGAAAGGTGATCTATCAGACTGGAAGAAGGTTACTAGTGGAGTTGCTCTTGGGACCAATCGTATTTAATATTTTTATTAATGACCTTGGCACAGAAAGTAGGAGCATGCTAATGAAGTTTACTGATACAAACCTGGGAGGCAGCATCAATACAGAGGAGGATTGGAACATTATACAAGATCTAGTTTACCCTGAAGGCTGGAATGACAGAAATGGGATGAAATTCAATAGTACAAAGTGCAAGGTCATGCACTCAGGGTCTAATAAGAATTTCTGCTAGAAGCTGCAGGGTCATAAGAAAGACACAACGGAGGAGGAGAGAGACTTGGGTATGTGGGTCAATCACAGGATGATTCTGAGCCATCCGTGTGATGCAGCTGTGAAAAAGGCAAATGTGATGTTAGAATGCATCAGGTCCGGCATTTCTAGTGGAGACAGAGAAGTGGTAATGCCATTCTACAAGGCACTGATAAAACCTCATTTGGAATACTGTGTACAATTCTGGTTCCCCAGGTTCAAGAAAGATTAATTCAGCCTGGAACCAATGCAGAGAACAGCTACTAGGATGATTAAGGGATGGAAGACACTGGAGAAGCTTGGCTTGTTTAGTCTAGCAAAAAGAAGAGAGGGGATAGGACTCCTCTCCATAAATACATTAAGGGGGTAATACCAGGGATGGTGAAGAGCGATTGAAGCAAAAGGACAATGTTGGTACAACAACAAATGGATATAAACTGGCCATGAACATATTCAGACTGGAAATTAGAAGGTGGTTTCTAACCATCAGTGGGATGAGGTTCTGGAACAGCCTCCCAGTAGGAGTTGTGAGGGCAAACAAACTTAAAACTTACTAAGAGCGAGCTAGACAAACATATGAGTGTGTCTATATGACTGGGTACCTTGTGGTGGTAGAGGGTGGACTCAGCTGCCCTGGGACTCACTTCCAGTTTACATCTTTTAGTAATAAAAGCTCATGCTTCATGGTTTTAGCTGGCCACCTGCAGGGGTCAGAAAGAGACTCCTCTCCACAATATATTCTGTTTTTTGTTTTTATTTTAAAATCTCTTTCCTCTGAAGCATCAGTTATGGAAACGGGAGATTGGACAGGAAGGACCAGGGCTCTGAGGTGGCAGCTAGAATTCTCTCTCTCTCTCTCTCAGGTGGCTGTTTCTTGCTCAGGGGTCTAACTGATCACCATATGGAGACGGATGGAATTTTCCCTCATACCAGACTGGCAGTGACTTCACTGGGGGGCTTTCACCTTCCTCAGCACCATATGGATGCAGGTCACTTGCCAGGATTATGTGTGTGTATATATATCTCATTTAATCATCTCCCTGCCATTGCACGGGGCTTGGGCACGAATATACCTCTGTCCTTTCTATCCTCAGCCTGTGGCAGATTATTAGTCTAGTCTAGTCTCCTGTGGGCGGAAATACTTTGGTCTAATTGTGGTTGCTGGGTTTAGTGTGCATGTGCTGGGTGGTGTTGGGGGTCAGACTAGATGATTTGATGGTCCCTTCTGGCTTTAAACTGATTCTGTATCATGTCCGGGCAGATGGGGGAAAAAGACAGGAGATGGAACAAATACATACAGAAAGTCTGACACCAAAAATTTCCTCTGCCAGTAGGGAGCTATTAGGATCAAGATGGCTTTGTCCAGGCTGATTTCTGAGATCACCTTCAGGATCAGGAACACTGGGGTGGAGGGGAGGGAAGATCTGCAGACCACTGTAGCAGGAAGATGTCCGGAAAGGAGTCTGAGCTAATACCTTCCCTGGAGCGGAAGTCTGGGCACTTGCTGTTGCCCTCTGCGATGAACAGATCTATTGTGGGAGTTCCTCACTGGTGCAATACGATAGACGTCTGCATTGACCATTCACAGTTGGTTACTGTATGCCTGCTTAAGAAATCCACCAGATTGTAACTGGTTCCAGGAAAATGTAAATCCAGAGGGGTTATCCAGTGACACAAGGTCCACAGCCTGATGACCTCCTGGTAGAGGGGTTATGACCGAGCACTCCTATCTTGTTTATATAATGCACTGTTGATGCATTGTCTGTCAAAATCTGTGCTATGCAAGTTGAGAGCCACAAACCAAATCTTGATCTCGAAGACATGGAAAGATGGGAGGCAAGCATTACCACCTTCAACCTAAGATGGCGTAAGTACTTGCTGAGTCTTCTCAGGTCTAGGATAGGACAAAGACCGCCCTTTTCTTCTTCAGGATTAAGAAACTCCAGGAATACAGGCCTCTTCCCCTGAATTCTGGTGGCACCTCCTCTATGGCTCCTAGGCAAAGCAACAAGGCCACCTCTGCTTTTTACAGGCTCTTGTGCAAAGGGTCCCTGATAGGGGAAGGAGGGTGGATACAGGTAGAAAGTAGAATTGGCTGGGTAGCCATGGGCAATGATCTCCATCTGTCCAACATTATGGCAGGCCACACCCATGGGGTGAGGTGGCTGCTGAAGTTCATGCTCTCTGGACTAGATGTGATGTGGCTCCCAAACATCCTGTCAAATTTGCTGAAATGCTGTAGAAGCACGATGCATTGCCAGGCATGGTACTCAAGTTGCTAGGAATGACAGGCTGGCACCTGTTGTCTTGATGGGGGTTGAGGGTGATACAGCTTATAGTACAGGGTTGGGATGTAAAACCCAGGGAGTGCAGGATGGCCTTTGAGTCTCTGAAAGAGTGCAAAGCACTGTCCATTCACTCACTAAGTAGTTCCACGCCCTCAAAAGGTAAGTCCTGGATTGTGACCTGAATCTCCCTACGGATGCCCAATGCTTTGAGCCAGGATTCTCTGCTCATCGTCACTGCTGTGACCATAGATCTGCCTGTGGTGTTGACAACATCCACAGGAGCCTGTATGGCCATCTTGGTCAGCAACTGGCCTTCCCTGATTATTTCTGAGCCTCTCCCAGTTGTCATGTGGGAGTTTTGAGAGAAAGGGTGTCGCTCTACCCCTGGTCAAAAAGTCATATCTGGACAGTAGGGACTGGCAATTTGCCACTCGCAGTTGTAATGAGGCAGATTCTTCTCCATGATGCCATGTCCTTACTTGGCTTTGTCTTCTCCACTCTTGTCTTTGATGTCACCTATCTGCCAGACAGTGTGTCAGATGAAGCTAGCTTTTAATCTCCTCTGGGTTTGAAGAGACCCCTATATGTTGCTCCAGAAGATGAAGTTTCAATCGGGCATCTCATAACTTACATATTCTTGCAGAAAATGGTAGGCACACCAACATAAGGGATTCTCCTTAACAGAAGACGTACCTATGGGTGTCTATCTTTCAATGGAAATCAGTCCATCATAAGACAGGCAGGGCTTGAAGCCCCCAGTTTTCAAATCTGCCATGTTGAGGAGCCCAGTACAGGAAAGTGTGTGCAGGGGGGAATCCGTTCATCAATAGTCAGCACAGATGGGTAAGTATTATTCATGGTGGTCATATGTAAGTGAATCAGAAGAGTACTGAAGATTTTTTGAAGAATTTAAGATAATTTAGTCCAAGTTAAAAGCTAGTAGGTCAGACGCTCACCATGTTCTGTCTTGCTGTCACAGGCAACAAGACAGAACTGAGGGAGGGTCAGAGTTGCCCCACCCTTTATGCTGCCCTTGTAAGGTAGCATAAGGAGGCACAGGACACTTGCGCAGCTCTGACAGACTCTGTTATTCAAATGACATGTGCTTGAGGTGCACTGGCACCTACACAGAAGGATCTGGATGACAACTCAAAAAACTAAAAGTTACATCTAGGTACTGGATGCCATTTATACATGTTAAAGTTTTTTTTGGGGGGGGGGGGGGGGGAGATTTAAAACAGAAGAAAGAATTCCTAAATAATCAATAATTGCACACAGAATGTCCCATCAAAGACTACTTCACCAAATTTAGTTATACAAAATGATGACCTTCCAAAAAAGCCATAAACAAACTGTCGCTTCATGGGATGAAAATAATGCATCTGTTACTCATGACTATCATCAAGATACCACTGACAACTCTTCTCCTGTAGCTAATGAGTGACAGTCACACTGTGGTACATGTAGATATATTATACTTCAAGAACTGGTATTCCCTCAAACAAACTTCTCACTACACATATACATTAATGGAGTCAATACACACACATAAAAATAGTTATTGCACTGCTATTACACCACCAGTGCTTTATATCAACATATTTTTGCTGCTTTCTCTCTCCTTCAGCAGGATATGAAAGCCAAATGAATAAGCCCTTTAAAATAAATGCTGTTTTGCACTTACAAGGAGTATTTTTCCTTCCTTACACAGTGGTTCAGCTAACAAGATACGTTCAAAACTCTCAAACTCAGCAACTGGAAGCGTAGCGCAGCAGCACTGAAACACAGGTAATTCCTGACTTTTTGATACATGAATACCCAAATCTGCATTATCTAACACATTATCTGGCCTTTATCTACCCAATTTTTTTTTTTTTTTTTTTTTTACAGAAACTTGAAGTTGGTTTTTGTGAAGATTTTGTGCCTCTCAAACCTTCAAAATGACTAGTTTTTACCTGTACTTGTTTGGTCACATATCCCCACTGATGACGTTGTCAGCCCAATCCCAGGGATAACATAGGAGATGTAAATGTCAAGTTCCACAACAATTCAAATCCTTGCCTACCTGATATGCCATTCTTGCTGGTGTTCAATAAAGCTACAGATGCTGCAGAAACTCTTTTATTATTCACAGTCTGCCCTGGTTTCCTTGAGGTACATTCTTCACTATCACTGTCCTGTAAATTTAGTAGCCTTGGCTGGAAACACTGCAGTCGACATGATCTGATATTGCTTAGTATTTCAGAAAGGGACAGTCTGTTTTCACAACGTTTATTGGAAGCATTGGTCCGTGAGAAATTAGAAGAAAAGTCTACAGTTTGGGAAGAGCTTGAAAAACTATTTAGCATTTCAGGGTCTATCTGTTTCAGGACAGGATCGTGTTCTGTAGATATTCGGTCCATTATAACCCTGATTTAAAAAGAAAAAAAAAACAAAAAACAATTTAATAGACATTAGTTATGTGATCTCTTTTTAAAGGATGGGAAGGTTAAAAGGGCCAAAAGAATCAATGCAATGCCACTCTACCTTCCTCCCCTGCCAATTCGCCTTCTTGCAAATCCTATGCATCTTCTTGGGACCGTAAGGGTTGTGAGGCAATGCCTGTACCTCAGCTTGTCCAATTCTGCCAGTTCCGAATTCTCACATGAATAATTAGTTTGGTCCAAACGAGGCTGCAGAGGAGAAGAAAATTCAATTTTGCACAAATTTATGGCATATGTTTGGGTCAAGAAAACTATGAATGTATAATACCATTTCTTAAAAGTATCTTACAACATTACCTATGACTGACACAGGGAGGAATGCTCTCAGTATAACTGGGTTCAAAAAAGAACTAGGTAAGTTCATGGAGGATAGGTCCATCAATCACTATTAGCCAAGATGGTCAGGGATGCAACTCCATGCTTGGGGCGACCATAAACCTCTTACTACCAGAAGCTGGGAATGGAAGACAGGGCTGGATCATTTCATAATTGCCTTGTACTGTCTTGTTCAGTACATCCCCCCTGACACTCTAGTACAGGCCACTGTCAGAGACAGGATACTGGGTAAGATTAACCACGGTCTGACCCACTTTGTCAACTCTTGTGTTTTCAAACTAGCAAAAGTTCAGATCACAAAACTAAGGGGTCAGACAACTCTTTCTGCGGGGGGAAAAAGTATGCCTGTGTGACAAGGAGGTGGGAATTTTGTTGGGGGGGAGGAGTGCCCACAATATATCCCCTTTCTTGATTGCGCCAGAAAAAAAAAGTGTCATCAAAAATCATTCATTTTGCTGTTGGAAGAGCTGAGGAGGAGGAAGCTGCAGCTAAATCTCTAGGGCTGAGTGGATCTAATGGCTAAATTAGTGGCCAACCAGGGATGGCACTTGCTGCCAGCACTCAGAAAATTCAGCAAAACTGAAGAACAAAAACTAGGGAACCGGAGCTGGATGCAAATGTACAAGCCAACAGCCTGATCAATGGTAAGTATCTGCAAAGTAGAAGAGCACTAGAGTAATAACATCTGATAAGCCATAGGAACCTGGAAATCACTAAGATACACCTGAGGCTACAGAACCATAAGATGCACTTAAGAAAACCTATGGGAGAAAAAGAGGAATAAATACAGAAAGCTTCATGACCCACAGTGTCCAAAGAAGGAACCAAGTCACTTGGGAGACTGCTGGGATACTTGCAGACAAGACAGCACATCTGATCTACTTAGTCGAGACCTAAGATCCTCCAGTAGACTTTTAAGGAGTACATATTCTACATTCTGGGTATTGTATAAAAACTTTTTTGTCCTCTGCACCAACCAACCTAGTTCATTACAGGGAAGTTAATGTGATTAAAAATGATGTTTTTTTAATTAAATATGTCGTCTTTTAAATACTTGTTGTATTTTAAGATTAAGCTTACAAAAAGTGTGTCACTACCCAGCCTCTTATGTCTCAGTGCAGCAAGCAAAGAGAATGGATCACTCTGAATGTATGGTGACAGCTTGCCTGTGGGGTTCTCTGCAGTAGACACCTCACCAATGTTTGAGCAGCTGTTTGGTGAGTTCTCAATGCCACTGGATTTAAGACAATATGGCACTACAGGGTTAGTCTCAATCCCGTTCCACTATATGCATTCATGGCTGATTTTGACAGTGTTAAGCATCTACAGCTACCACTGATTTCAAAAAGGAGTTTTAGGTGATCAACACTTATGACCAATGAAGCTATCAGTGTCAGGTAAACTGAGAGGACTAAAGATCTCCCCCACTGCCACAGTTTCAAAACCAAGACATCTGTCTCAAGCTCAGAGCACTGTCAGCCAGTTTCCAAATCACATTGGCCTCACATTTTCCCTCTGTGATGCAGCAGCCTGTGCACAGAGCAGGAAGAAAAGTGCAAAAAATTTCAGAGTAAAGCTTACTTCTTAAGATTGACAAAAGCATACAGAGCTTATGTAAAATAAATGCTTTCATATGTTAAGGCTCAGGTTTTTCTTTTCTCGATATTTCAAGCCAATAAAAGCATAACAGAATTGTATTATCTTACTAATGTCCTTACTAAAATCCAGACTATCTAGAAAATCACAGAAGTATGCTTTGATAAAAGATATGCTATACAAAACAAGTGAATTTCTGTAGGCAAAAAAGAATTTCAGGACCTGACAAATAAAATATATTTTAGCAGACGCTTCTTTAGTTTGTACTGATGAGTATTTTAAATTCTAATTATGTCACTTATTTCTTCTTCTCCCATCCCTACACTACTGAGGTGGTATGGCAACACTTATGGTTGGACATTTTGCTAAACTGCTTCAAGTTTGAAGGCTGAAGCACCACCTGTGTCTGCGAGGTTATATTACACCTTCAAAGAATTTTGTACTCTTCTTTAAGAATCTGATCTCAAAGGATATTCACTAAGTATTAATACATTTTGCTATAACACAAGAATGTACAAAAGGCATTTTTATAAACATATAAAAATGAATAAGTGTCTTTCTTGGGATGATAATTTTTCTGATGAATTTCACTTAATTTTTTTAAATAGTCCTCTTACAGCTCATTTGATGTGAGCCCCTCGAGGATGGGGAGAGAAAGACTGTAATTTAAGCTTGCCCAGTTACTGGATCATTCCGGGTGATCAAGAATTTGAGGCATAGTAATGTTCCTCTAAGTAAATTATCTGGTGCCTGAACTGAGCCAATTTTCACACTGTTTATTCTAAACAGTTAAGAGATCTTTTACATAAAAGTTTTTGATATTTCCATTTAGAATGTACATCAAAGACCTTTCAAAGGTAGTCTAGTTGCCTTCTGTATTTTAAAATTAAATTATTTCAAGCAAAAAAAAAAAAGAGCATAATTGATGAAACTGCACATACAGATTTTAGATTAGCATTCAAGAAAGACCTCTGGTATAAAGGCAAAGTACTCTATTTTAAGTACTCACTGTAATCTATTTAAGCAGCATCTTGATATAAAAAAATAAATCTCTATTAACCCTAAGTTCTTTGACTCAAGAAGTATATTTATATAGCAGTTACAACAAATATTTTTTTTAGTAACTTCTGCATTTTACACTTAGATGACTCTCCATGGTTTCAGTTTAAATCTCTTTAGTTGTCCTAAATACTAATAGATCTAACCCACTGTTTCTTGGGGCTTGTCTACACAAACATTTAAGTGGCATTTGAAACAGGTCTAGACCAAAGCACATTAACTATCAGTGCACATCAGCAGGGTCCACATGGACAGTTAGAACACAGCAGGCTACTACAAGATAGATTCACATCCCACCTTGTTTGTGCAGACAAGCACTTAATTAAATCATCATATTACATATCCAGGTTTATGTGCCACCTTAGAACCCTTGTTATTTGTGCCAGAACATGAAGGCTGAGGGGAAAAAGGAGCTGGGAGAACTAGAAAAGCAGTACTCCCTGTTTCCTAGCAGTGATGGTTGATTTGACTAGCTGGAAGTGCTATAGATTATCTTGAAGCACTCACTGAATCTACAGTAAGAAAAGAGGAAGAAATATAAGGAAGAAAAATAAGCCCAAAATGAAAGGTTGTTGTGAAGATTTTCTTTGGATTGAACAAACAGCCTAATTCCTTATCTCAGATACAGACACTCCTCTTAAAATCAGCATGCTGCCAGTACGCTATTAAAAAACAGCAACAAAAATTCTTACAGCATAATACTGGCATCCCGCTCTTCTTCTGAAAGCGCAAGGTCCATCGGGATCATTTTCTTCTTCAGGTTCCGATACTGGTGAGGGTACCTAAAGCACAAGCAAATTCACTCTCAATAATCATACTATCCACAATTTAGAGATACTTCACGGCCTCTTTAAAGCCACTAATAATTAAATATAGGTCATAAGCAATTAACTCTTTTTGACTGTATACTGAGTAATGCTACTCTGCATTTATGTAGTGCTTTGTATTCAGAGATTTTCAAATAGCTTACAAAGATGGATAAAAAATTGTAACTTTTGGGAGGGGGGGGGAGGAAATGAAGCACAGAAAGGTAAAGTAACATCCCCAGGGTCATACAATAAATCAGTGGGAGAATCAGCAATAAAACCAGATCTCCTGACTCCCAGTCTTATGCTTAATCCACTGAACCACAGCTGTCGAAACTGCCATCCCAAGTTATCTATTTAACACTTAAAATTGAGAAAATCATACCAGAAATATCGGGGGGGGGGAAAATCTAGGACTGATGAGAAAGCGTTTCCAATATAATTTATAATATGCTATTTTGGTAGAAGCATTTGTCAGAGAAACAGATGGTGGAAGACGGTCCTCTAAAATGCAGGTGTACAAACACCCACATCGATTTCACTAAAATGCAGTGTATTTGAGATAAAAACTTGATGGCCACATAAGGCATTCACATACTTGGCATTTATACAGCTTTTCTTCAATGGATCTCAGAGCTCTTTAGAAAGTTGGGTAAGTATTATTAATCTATTTTACAAACAGCATCAGGAATATAACCTCTATCTACCTCCCAGCCCCCTCCTCTAATTGCTAGGCCCCTCTATCTTTGTTAAAATAACAGAACCAACCTCAATTATTTTACATGACTATGCTATATAAGCGTTTGTCTCAACCCAACTATTCAACATCTCTTATCAGGAGAACCATATACCCACTTTTGAGGTTAGATCACCTAAACTCAAGTCAATTTTGATTTTTTTCCCCAGTTATAAGTAACTACTTGTATTTTATTTTAGTTAAAAATTACCTGTGGGAATTCGTCTTCATCTGAACTGTGGAAGTCATACTGTTTAATGTCACTCTTACTGATAACAGGTAATGGCTCAGTAGTGGGCTGCTGAGGAGTTATTACACTCTCTATTTTAGGCTTCTTTGGATACTTCTTCTTTTGACGGACAACGTCTGGCACGTCTTCCTTTAGAGATGGGTGGTGAGGATGCTGTTTGTAAAGAAGGTTTTTTTGGACAAGAGAAAGAAAACTTAATATTCCTTAATTCATTAAAACTACTCTCCTCTTTTCCTGAAACATACACTTGGGAAGCCATTATTGTTTGCAATCTCAGAGCTAAACAAAAGGAACACTGAAATATCTTTTATATTGAACAAATATCTTTTTTAGACTACAGAGGGAGTTGTGGTTTTTTGGACCAATCAATTCAATATCCTGTAGCTGAAAAACCCATTCTGGTTATTTTCAAAACTCAGTTTCCTAAGCCACAAGACGTGCAATTCTCTTAAATGTTTTAAATTTGCTTGGGATATGGAATGAAGAACGATGATTTGGGTTTATTCCATTTATTTCTCATTTCATCACTTTTCATTTTGTTTAGAATCCAGTGCTAATGGTTATTACTATTTCATCTTAGTAGCTTACTTCAGCAAGATTAATCTACAGTATGAAGCCTGATCAGAATTAAATCAAAAACTCTACTCAAGAATAAATGCTTATCAGCAACAGTTAAGCTTCAAAACTCTCAAGATACTTTAAAACTTTAACGGATGCTTATCCTCACTCTACTTTTCTGTTACAAGACAGACACAGTTTGGCTGCTAAGGAAACTACAAGTTTTTCTAAGAATTTAACTTGTCAGCACCAATGTTGGATTGTAGCTAATGCAAGAAATGGAAGTAACTTTAATAACTGATAATACACAGTACAACGGATAGGTATTTAGAAATTTGGTCACCCCTTCTAGAATGCTCAGGAGGGCTCCCTAGCTAGAAAAACAGAATTGTTAGCCAGGATCTTTGAATAATTAACCTGATCCTACGCAAGTAAAAGATGTACTATGTTTATGTTTTACTGTAACTTTGCCTTAATTAAAAAAACAACACACACACACACACACACACACACAGTACAAGGCAAGTAAGTTCTTGTAACAGAATAAAGGTAACTGCCTGCAACTAACTTAACTAACCAGTAGGTGTCACCAGTGTTAAATAAAAACTGTAATTCATAGTCATAATGCTATAAAATCATATTCTGGAATGAATCTAGGAAGCAAAAGGGCAAACAACTTACAAATATCATATAAGTTCCTGCAATATGCTTTTGTCAATTCAATTTTTAAATGCTGTTTCATTATTATAAAATTGAAGTGTGCCCATGACCTATATACTTTTACAAAAGCAGGGTCTCTGACAGACATATTTCTTTCTTAACAGAAAAAAAACAGAAATGGTGGCAGCAATCTACCCCCCTTAGTCTCCTCCCCACACTTAAAAAAAACCTGAAAACAGATGTTGTATTCTACTATATTTTAAATGTGTGGATTCTGATGTCTGCCACTGCTTAATTTTTCTCTTTCTTGATGTGTCATTTCCTCTCAGAGCTCAGCAAAAGGAGAACCATCTGTCCAAATAACATTCAGCGCACAGTTCTGATTCTGTTTTGTCCCAAGTGGAAACAATAAAGCAAAAAGGAATTCCCATTTCCTTCCTCCCTCTGCTTTCACCTCTTTTCTTTCCCTGGCTTTGACTGAGGCGCCTCATAGAGGCCAACCACAGTTTCAGGAATTCAGAGTTCCTCCTGTTACAATGATTGTTTTGTTGTTGTTTTTTAAATCAGGCACATAGGCAACAGTGTACGAAATCCTCACAGTCCTTCCCTGCTTTTTTATACTGATCTTTATACTTTACTGTATTTAATTCTGTGCTTCACAATCATTAACAGTGATTTGGGACCAGAAGGACTTCTGGATTAAGAGGAAATATTAACAGCCTCATCCTCTCCTGCATTACAATGGTGTGCTTCATGCGAAGACTGTCCCCAAGAGAACTGAGAATTGTTTAGCTTGGTTAAGTGGGAAGAGGTAAAGACATAACCATATACAATTATTTGAAGGGTGTGAGCATCAACAAGGGACAAATTATTTATGAACTGTTTTACCTCTTGATGAGATCCATTAGGTTTTGGAACAGACTCCCAATGGTGGAAGTCCCATCACATGGTAAGTTTAAAACTAGACTAGACAAACCATTCAAAACCTACAGTACATATTGTTGAGCATACTGACCTAATTGCCATTTCAATTTAAGTTAGAGTTATAGATGCTCAGCACCAATCAGCATTTGACACAGGACAAGGGGGGGGGGGGGGGGACTTAATTTTTTTCTCATCTAAAAACAACGATAGCGCTCTTTTCTTGAAGTAGTAAGACAACATTGTGCAGGAATATCTGAATCTCTCATTCTCTTCATGGAGTAGCCCTGAGGAACTGTGTTTACTTTAGGTCCTTCTGTACTAAGTATTTTACTTCTATTGTGCACAAAAGGTCAAAACTATCCTCTAATGGAATATTCAGATAATTATTCTACAATCTTTTGGGGTTTTTTGAATACCTAATTTTTATTCATCTATTTTGAGCAATCCAATACAAAGGAGAGAGAGATCTCTACAGGATTTTTTTTCCTTGTTTTTTGAGCTCTGAGAATGTATTTTTCAGGAAACACTAAGGAAAAGGGAAGGATAAAGGTAAGCACTAGGTAAAAAATGATCAGTGTAGGATGGATGTTTGGATCTAACTCCACTACCTCTTAGGCAATTTTGATTTGATGATCTGGCTAGATTACACCTGGACTCTTGATACGTTTCTTCTCTTCTGATGTATCTGGACCAGGAGTTTTAAAATGTTTATTTGTTAGAGAGCATTTATTTGGTGGAGCTTCTCCCACTAATGATTTAAATAGAGAGATCTCAAAAAGATTAATTATTTTATCTATTGCCTAAGTTTACAAAAAACTGTGCAGTGTGACCAGTTTGAAGGTGTCCAAAATGTCTAGCTATGGATGTTTCTAGCTATGTAACATCTACTTTTCCGATGTTACAAACACTCCCAAGTTCAGTAGGTATAAAAATAAAACTAGACTAACTGTGGTTCAGCATAGACAGAAGGAAGTTAAGGAACAACACTCTTCTGCAAATAAAGGATAACATTTCACAAAATTTGGCAGCCCACAGCTCTCCCGATCTCAGCCTGTCAAAATAATTAACGTGCACATGACAAATAGAGTAAGTCTTCCAGATCTCTCCCTCCTGGTAGCTTGTGGTGCCTATGTAGAATTAAAAGGCTCACACCTTGTCTGCATTGTTTTCCACTAACAACACACAGTTTCTGATTCTATCACACTGTCAATAGAGGGAGGAAATCAGAATCACTGCTAGTTGATATCGATAATGCACAGCTCTCAATAATGTCAGACTACTGACACACAACCCAAGGAGTTTCCTGAAAATTTTGGTCGCTCAGTTTTTATTAAGCGTTGACATAATACAAAATAAATAGTAAAGCTTGTATTCTTGAGCTAGCTAGCTGCCTGGAAATGTTAACGGGCCTTGATCTCTGATGCATAATCCCTAGTTTATGCCAACCCCTAGAATTCTGTAGCTCTTTCATTGCCTTTTACTGACACCCCACATATCCCTAATATTCTCATCTTTGTGTCGTGGAATGATTCTGTCCAAATCTATCAGTATTCCTGGACTGTGCTGCTGAAAAAAGTTCAAAGCTCTACTCCCCAAAGGAAGGCAAGAGAAGTAGTTCACTATGGCCTGGTCTACACTAACCCCCCAAGTCGAACTAAGGTACGCAACTTCAGCTACGTGAATAACGTAGCTGAAGTCGACATACCTTAGTTCGAACTTACCGCGGTTCAGACGCGATCCACACGCGGCAGGCAGGCTCCCCGTCGATTCCGCGGTACTCTTCTCGCCGAGCTGGAGTACCGCAGTCGACGGCGAGTACTTCCTGGTTCGACTTATCGCGTCCAGACCAGACGCGATAAGTCGAACCCAGAACTTCGATCCCCAGCCGCCAAACTAGCGGCTGGGTGTAGACCAGCCCTATATCTCTCAGTATATGGTATAGGCCCTTACATTCACATTTAAGTGTTTACGTATGTATCTCCTTACAACTAAAAGAGAGGGTAGTGAGAAAGATAGGAATGAAGAATACTATATTATTCTTATTTAAGGAAAAACTGTGATGTCAGGTGTCACTGATACCTAGACATCTGAACCATGTTAGACTATAAGCTTTTCAGGCAAGGGAGAGTCTTTTACTCTCTTTCCCAACCCATGCTCCTGCTCTGCACATTAGATTGACTAGCCAACCCAACTACAAGAGCTGTTCAAAGCAACAAGATGTCTCATTGTGGACAAAAACAAGTTTACCTTAACTTTACATTCTTGAACTTTGTGGTGGTTTCCATTATGAAGAGTTGCTGGAGTGGTGCTCATCTCTTTGTCAGGTCTATTAAGCTTGACTTCATTAAGGATTTCACCTCCATAATCACCCAAGTGGTACCTGAAAGTTATAAAAGGAGAACATTATACATTTTAATGGGAACACCATATTATCAAAAAAATAAGCTGTACAAACACACAATTTTCAGTTTTATGAAGTTTACAGTGAGATTTAAGCCTTCAACTAAGCAAAAAAGTTCAAAAGTCATGTATACATACAGAAGCAGTAGCTTAATTTGCAAAATATGTTACTATGCATCTGAGATAGAAGGAAACGCCTTTATTTAATGCAGTATTTTATACATATTTAAAGTGGGGCTCTCATAGTTAATGTTGGATGGCAACTTTACCTTTTTTCCACAACTTCTAATGTTAAATGCAACAACTCCCGTTTTGTTTTCTCTCTTCTCTTAATCATCTCCAAAATTGTTATGGCTCTGCTAAACTCTCTTCTTAATTTCAACATCTTCTCATAAGAGGCTTCATCATTCTTTCGATTCTATTGAAAATGGATGGAATATTAGTCAGAGCATAAATCAAAAGCAAAATCTGGAAGATTTAAATTGCATCAGTTTAGCAAAATATTATACATTGCAGGCTTGTGGTCAGAAAGCAGAATCTGACCATGTGAATCGTAGCATAAACCTTTCACAAGAATAAACTATTCAATGCACCAAACCGTAAGTATGATTACAAGAAAGGAAGAGCAATATCTCTGTAAAGTCAAATCCTAAGCTAATTTTTTTCTTCAAAAAAGCTCCAATCAAGTCAATGGAAGTTTGTATAAATAAAGAGCTGAGGATTTGGCCCAAAAATATTTTGCTTACCTAGATTCTGCAAGTGATGAGTTTTGCTATACTAAAGCTTTAAGGATGATATCAAATTATGGAAAATTTAAGACTTTACAGTTCCAGCTATAACCAACTTAAGCTAGTGATTAGCAACTCAAACAGCTGATCTGTAATGTGTCGTTCCTCTGTCTCCCACAAACAGGTTCAAGTAAATTGTGGTACAAATCAGATATAAAGTCATTACTAGGTTGGTTTGACACAATTTGGTCTTGACAAAACCATGCTGACAGCTACTTATCACCTTATTATCTGCTAGGTGTTTGCAAATTGATTGCTTAATTATTTGCTCCATTTTGTTTCCAGGTACTGAAGTTAAGCTGACTGGTCTGTAATTCCCTGGGTTGTTCTTATTTCCCTTTCAGTACTATATTTGCCTTGTCCAGTCCTCTGGAATCTCTCATGTCTTCCATGACTTTTCAAATATAATCGCTAATGCCTCAAATATTTCCTCAAACAACTCCTTGAGTATTCTAGGATGTATTTCAACAGACATTTAACTTTTCCAAGGGTATGTCTACACAGACGACTTTAAAGCACTGCTGCAGCAGTGCTTTAACATGGCTGTGTAGTCGCGGCTCCAGCGCTGGGAGAGAGCTCTCCCAGCACTGTAATAAAACCACCTCTATGAGGAGAATAGATACCAGCGCTATATCTACACTGCCACTTTACAGCGCTGAAATCTGCATCGCTCAGGGGTGTGTTTTTCCCCCTATTTTAGCCTCTGATCCTGCCTCATTTTCATTGGCATTCACTGGCATGTTAGATGTCCAATCACTACCAATGTAAAAACCGAAATAAAATCATCCTGCTTTCTGAGACATTTTAAGGTATAATTCTGTGGCAGCTTTGAGTAATTTTTTTTTTTTTTTTAATTGAGGTGTTGTTTTTTTTAGTTAAATAGGAAAATAAATACTACAATCTGTGCAGTATTCTACTCTAATATTAAATATAATTTATTTTACACTGCCCCTTAAATTTTCAATGCATTATACATTTTTGTACTGAAAATGCTTAGCTACATTGCTGAAGTTGTCTGGAGGAAGATGGATGTTAGTGGAAGATGGATGTTTAGGAACAGTTGGAGCCTTCGGCATCCAAGAATGAATAGGATATTGTTTGGGCTGTTTGGCACCCTGTGATGGGGCAGCTGCCCCTCACTGGCAGATAAGGGGTTAAAAGCAGGCCTAGGGAGGCTGCGCTGGAGGCAGCCAGTTAGAGAGGGGCTGCAAGGAGCAGCCAATCATGGCCCAGCAAGCCCATATAAGAAGGGCTGCAGGGCAGAGCAGAGTTGATTAGTTGACTGGAACTAGAGGAGAGAAGAGCAGGCTCCTAGCAGGGGGAAAAAGCCCCAGCACCTGGGACAATTGAGTGCTGCAAGCAGAGACTGGGGAGCTAGAGAGAGCTCCTGGCTGGCTGCTAGGGCCTGCAGACTGAGGCCCTGAGGTAAGAGCAGAAGAGGGTGCTGGAGCTGCATGGGAAGCAGCCCTGGAACAATGGACTGCAGTTGCCATTGAGGGAAGTGGCTGGGCGGAGATTGCAGGTCCCCCAGAAGGGGAGAACACAGAGTATGACACAGCTGGAGGGCAGTGTCATGAAGAGGATGCCGCAGTCCTGGGAGTGACGGGTCCAGAAGCAGAGGTGACGTTGGGCGAGATGCCACCAGAAGAGGGTGCAGCGCTAAATTCCCAAGATAGCCAGTAGGAAGCGCCGCAGTGGTGAGTCGCACCCCATCACACACCCAAGAAGCAGTTGAGAGGATGCATCGCCCCTTTCCCTCCCACTTGTGGCCAGGACAAGGAAGAGACTTAATACTCTTTTCTTCAGCTCAATTACCAGTTCCATCATAACCCTCTACCGCTGCATCCAACAACAATGGATAAGCATGCTAAATACATTTCTACTAAAATGATCAGGTACTGCACAGGAAACTGATTGTAAAACCACAGTAGCAGGAGTATGACCTTTAGCTACTTTTATTATTAGAAAACAGGCTAGATTACAAGTTGTGTCAGTTTAACAAGGTTTAAATTTACTCAGGACATTAGACAGACACTATGAATGTAATACAAAAAGACTAGTTGACAGATAACAAATTTAGGCATATTATGGAGTTATCCTACAAAGTGCTGAGCACTCTGGTCTTTGCTGGATTGGGACAACAGTGCTTAGCATGCTGCAGGATCCAGTCCTATATTCACAAATTACCTTTCGAGTCTGCATTTTCTCAGTTCTCCTCCGAAAGGCAACGTAAGGGTCATTGTTGGTAGAGCCGTCCCTTTTTTCTTGTTTGATTTGAGGAATAAGGGATGGCCCCCTGCAGTTCTTACGTTTTCTCACCCAGTAGTCATAGACAGCTTTAATAAGGTAATCATCCTCATTTAGCAGCAATTTAGCTTCCTGAAGTGTTACAAGCTGAAAGAAAACACAAAGATGTAGTTCAGTAAGAATAGCAATGAGAAAGTCATTTACAATCTTCATTCATCCTTCTTGCTAAAGCTTCTAGATAAACCTAATAATTCTCTTGCATTGAAAGGCTTGATTTGCACTGTAACATGAAGGTCATGTACCTAGCCTCAAAAGGAGTTCTGTGGCAGTGGCATATGAGGTAGTATTAAGCCTACCATCCACACTAAAGTAAAAGAACATGATAAAAAAAATTCCACTGCTGATGTTTAAGTTATAAAATAAGTGATATCTCCACAGTAACCACTGCCACTTAGCACTAACACAGTAATTTTGTCTATTCTGACTGGAATGAGTACTAGCTATGTAATCTATAGTAGTGCAAGGAGAGCAATGGCAAAAAAAGGGAAGTCAGCAATTCTGTCCTTACACTACTATTATTCCCACAACACCAATATAGTAGTTTTGTGTCCATTCTGCCTGGAATGAATACTAGCCTTAGTGGCCACATGCACCTGCTCACATGCCCATACAGTATCTACAGAGAAAAGTATATGTACTTCATTTATATACAAATATATATACTACACTTTCAAAAAAAAAAAAAAAAAGCCACTCTGTCCATTACTATGAATAACATTTTAGAAATTCTAAAATATTCAGTTTTTCTTCCTTTGATTTTCTTTATGAATGAATATTTTTAAAATATCAATTCTGCACTGGGAACAGGATTCATTATTTAATTTTGTTCTCTCTGTAAAGGAAAGTGGACTTTTGGCCAACCCTACCTGCTAATTATATTCCCACAAGGGGCTCCATTAATATGGACACCGAGGGGCGAGAGGGGTTGTCCTTTTGCTTACTTAGGTAGCTCCTCAAATTGACTGACAGGGTCATTTGGCATCTTTCTTCTCTTCAGCTAGCAACTGACCCTCACTGAACAGCTTTTAACTTCATCAGCAGAACCCACATTCCAAATAAAACTAAAATACAAACTATGTACAAAGTAAGATTCTTAGGTGGATTCCAGAGTTTTGGAAGCCCTTACAGAAAAGCAATTTACAGGTGGGATCAAACTTGATTCTGCTTGTGGGGATCCAACAATCTAGAAATTGTTTTTTGCCCAGTGGTTCCTAACACTCAGATTCAGTACTCTGAATCCTATACCCCAAAGTATCAGCAGAAGCTCCAGCATCCACAAAATGGTCCATGAAGTTATGTAGAGAGCACCAAAAAGCTGCCTGACACATTTTCTCTACGCAGACACTCCCCACGAAGCAGACACATTATAATCAGCAATTCCTAATGCCTCCATAGGACACACAAAACCCTCTGATATATATGCTTCCTTAACACGTACTCAAATCCATTTAGCAAGGACCAACAGAAAATGAATTGTTCTTTCTTGGCAAGAACACAAGAAAAACGAGGAGTCTGAAGCACTGACTTCTTTGAATTTGTGTAGGTAAGATTTCAGGACCTCAGTGGCATCTAGGAAATGCCAAGCTCTTTCATTATCAGAAGACAGCAGGGGCCTAAAGGGAAGGAGAGTAATCTCTATATTCCTGTGCAACTCAGCATTCATCTTCAACGTAAAGCTGAGAACCAAGAGATGTGTTACTTTAACGCTGTGAAAAACTGGAAAGAGGAATCACCACAAGAGGACTGCAAGTTCATCCTAATTACGGTCACCAGAAAGGTCATTTTAATTGAGAGCCAAAATAAGAGTAACCAATGCCAGTGTTTTACAAGAGATAAATACTCAATGTTTGAACCACTACAGTGGCCAAGGAGAAACAATTATTTGTTTAGCCAAAACCTGTTCCAACTGCTCTGAAAAAATCTGGCTACTAAGGGATGCAAACCTACCCAGTGTCTCTCCACAGCTCTCTCACTACTGAACCCACATAGGGAACAGTGCACCACTTTGATCTTTTACCTCCTAGCACTGGTGCAAACCAAAAGAGTATTCCAAGTGAAGATGTGGACCATGGAGGTAGACAACTTTCTTAACCTCAGCTAAGTGTCTGCCTCACTTTCAGAGACAGCCCCAGATGTTTCAAGGTTTGCTTCTCACACACCAATCCTTTCAATGTAGTTTTCCTTTGGCAGTAAAATGAAATGGCCCTGGAGACATCAAATCCAAAAAGAGAGGACCCTTGTTGATTAGATCATCAGTTAACTAGCTTGAATGGTAAGGCCAGGCAAGAGACACTAGAATCAATATTCCTTCATCTCCCTTTACTTTTTAACACAATCCTTGGGGGATCCACTTCATTTCCCTCCAAATCAAACTCATCAAGACTGATAGCTTTACAACTCAGTTAATCGTTTGCAAATTGAGGGCTCCTACCAGGACAGTTATTCTTAAGGCTCTGAGATTTTTCCCCACTTATTCTAAGAGAACATTCTTCTCTGACTCAGGTTCTATTCCTGGTGAGCATCTGGCACATAATAAACAAGACCATCATAGTTTTGTTAAATGAAGGACTGACTAGCTTGGAGACTGTGTCTCCTAGAACAACATTAATGCTAGTCTCACTGCTCTGAGCTCAAGGACTGACATATGCATCCCTTTCTTGCCTGGGCCATGTCTCCTGGGCTTTTCCCCCAATTTCAAAAATTGGTGTTGCTGGTAATGACTGCCCTGTGAGGGGCTTTCAGTAAAATTCTCTGGGAATTCCCACAGGCAGAGATTTGTCTGATCATGTTGCCAAGAACAGAGGCATGCAGCTCTCCTAACTGAGCCCCCTGAGAGTCAGGAAAGCACTTAGGAGATGACAAGAGTGCTTCCAGGCCCATCGCACCAGTTCTATGAACAAAATCATAACTTAATACTTGTTCAACTTATGGAAACTTTCTCCCTGGACTTCCTTACTTTTTCACTCTCCTGCAAAGAGTACTAATGGCAATACTAAAGAGAGCCCCCAGATGTATAATTTACTGAGGTGGCATGAACTGTATTCAGATCCAGCTGTGAAAGGTACAGGGGATCCTCCTTTCCCTACCATGTTTCTCACTGTGGTTGGCGTCAGCTTCCCAACAAGATCCAGCACCAGCTGGAGATCCTATCCACTGTCTACCCAAGGGTGGAAAAGGGTGATGTGATCACTGTAGGCCATTCTGCTCCCTGGAAAGGGTACACACAGTCGATTCCACACAAGGAGCACCTCTTGAGTGTCCTCTTCTGAGGCTCCATCTTTAACCAGCTAAGAGATTCATTGAAGCATCTTATCCATGGCAAACGTAGAAAAGACACTGGTTAATGAAGATGTTGCTAACTGAAGAGAAAAAGGAGCCAAAATCTTCCTTCGGTCCTTTGGTGGAGCTACCCAACTAAGCAAAAAAGGAAGAGCAACCCAACTTCCCATTTGCTGGAACCCCCTGTGACAAGGTGTAAAAGCACTCTGGCATGAAAGAGGTGATGATCTAGCCAGAGTTATAAAAGAAAAGCAGAAGCTGGTGCAAAAGAGGGAATTATAGAGGAAGTGCATGTTCTTTCTCCAACCAACTGGCTGAAGTGGAAAAGGTCACATGTGTTTATTACCAAGTAGTTTAAGTTGATTTGTTCTTGTTTTGAGTTTTATTTTTTTAAATGAAGCATGCCTGAAAAATGGCATGTGAAGTGACCAGTCACTGGGATTTTTATTTTTCCTTTCCTGATTTGTAAGTCTTCACATCGTCTTACACTCCCTACAAACAGAAAAGTAATCTGTGTCTACAACCTGCAAGATGTGAGGGTTTAAAAAAAAAATTTAAAAAGAGAAATATGTATCTCAGTAACAGATTAGTTTATTCACCTGACACTCCATCAGATTATATAAAGTTTATTATTGTTAAGGTTAACTATGTCAGCAGAATTACCTTTCATAATTATAGTGTAATACAGAGAAACTATTTAAGAAATTTCTAATACACGTTTTGCATATTTAGGGTAAAACATTAAAATAGTAAATCATTAAGGAATTTTTATAAAAGAGACAGCTCAAATTAGAATCCAAACTCAGAGCTGGAGGGCTGTGCACCACCAAGTACTGAGCACTCAACTCCAATTGAAGTTCTATGATTTCCACTGAAGTCAACAGAAAGAGTGCTCCCCAATTCGCAGGATCAGGAACTAAGTTTGGAAAGTAAACTAAAGGGACTAAAGATCAGCCTGTAACAACAACAGAAAAATCCTGGGTTTAGCTTGTTTTGGGCTTTTTGGTTTTCTTTTTAAATTACAATACAAATTTAAAATGTCAGATTTTTTCCCCAAAGTAATAGAATTTAAGGCCAAAAGGGACCACTAGAGGATCTAGTCTGACCTCCTGGATATCACTGGCCACCACCACCACCCGCACACTAAACCCAAAATTAGACCAAAGAAAAGGAACGCTAAGGAAAATCAGGATGTGCAAGCAAAAAACTGTCAGCCTACTAAAGTTGATATCTCTTTAACACTGATATCGACAAAATAGGATGATAGCGGTCGTCTTCTATTGCACTAAATTTTGGAGTTCAATGAGGACATTAATAAAAAACAAAAACACTATTTCACTTACCATTCTAGGTAATTAAACATTTAGTGACTCTACCTGCCTAATAAGATAAAGAGGAGTACTGTGGTTTTATGAACACACACTATGCATCTGGGGTTGTGTTTTTCAAACAACTAGTGGGATGCAAAGTAATGATACTCAAAGGTTAAGAAAAATATTAAAAGATTAAATAGAAGTGAAACAAAATCAAAACATTAATGAGAATGATTATCAGTAAAAGAAGAGGATTATTTCTTAAAAGAGTGCAATACCTGATTCGAACTGGCTTTTTCAAGCCTGTCAATCATAATTTCAAACTGTAGCGGCTTGATTTCCATCTTCCGATTGAGTCTGTTTAATAACGTCTCATCTTCAGAGTCCATATCGTAATCTGGTTGTTCATTGTCCAGATTAAAGGCTGAAACAGAAACATGTATAAAAGCTGCTTTTAGTTACAGAAGTCACTTATTTATGTTAAGGATTCCAAATTAAGATATTACAGTAACGTATCAGAAAACAAACAAATCACCATTTTTAGCTGCAAATTAACACCCTTCAAACTAGCTGACCTCTGTTATGTCTTTTAAGTGTGTAAGTTTCTCATTATCTGTTAATTTTAATGTTTTCCAATATTCTTATATATTTAATTTAAATTAAAACCTACTTTTCTTTAGTATGTATTCAGCAAAGGAGAAAAGGTCAGAGCCAAGTTATATTAATATCAGATGCTGAATTATTAAGCGATTGAGTCACTTTATACATCAGTCACCATAAGATTTACTAAAAAAAAATCTAATTTAAAATTTGCATTAAAAATCAGGGTTATTTAACATTTTACCCAGGCCAAATTAACTAGTCTCCCTCCAACCCACAAAAGCAAAAAAATTTCAAGTGGCAGCTAAAATTCTGTCGATAAACTCGTGCAAATTTTTCTGAAAGATTAAATTATTATAATTTTCAGATGCAACCCTTACTCAGACACAAGGCACATGAAAAATAGAGCTCCAATGTAATTTTTAATTTACTATTTTTCCTATTTGAGATGACTTAGATAATTAGCATATGTAATATATTGTGGGTTTTTTTGTTTTTTGTTTAATTTTTGTATTGTGTTTCTAAAAGTGCTCGATCAATACCAATGGAAATTAAGGCACTATTAATGCCAAAAACAGGTACAGCATAGGAAGAATGAAAAAGCAGCCAAGTCTCTTTTCCCCTTCCCTCCCCAACGATACTGCCCTGATGACATGCCCAAGCCTTGACCTGGAAACACTGTTTCTCTAGAACTTAGAGCATAACTTCAGCTTCCACGCATATTAAATCTTTGTCTCTGTCAGTTAAGATGTAATCCAGCCTGGACAAGTATCAGGTAGATAATGCAGCAATGCCAATTCATTTCAGATAGATTATTAAAGTCCTAACAACTGCAAGAACTTTCAATTAATGCTAACATTCAATTAGTGAATGTTTCAAGCTAGGAACCTAAAAGGTTGAAAATAGGATAAGGAGTCTTTCAGTTCCCCAAATCATTTAATTTTCATGATTACTGCAGTAGAACCATTGAAGGCGTATGTTAAAAGAAATTTATTTACCTTAGGGTAACAAATCCATTCAAAAAAAACTTTAGTATTTAATTCAGAACTGAATATAGGCGCTGTGCTATAAATACATAGATGATAATGAATAATATTGTTTATTAAGTACTGAATCACTGAAATTGTATTAAAAAATAGCTCCATGATGTGTCAAAAGTTTACGCAAGATTTTATTTAGATGGAAATCTGATAATCAATAGAATGTATTACTTAGAAAAAGACTTGAGCATGTTACAGCTCACAACACTAGGTCCTAGTTTCTCAATGAAAGTCTATAAGACTCCATCAAAGTCCATAGATTGAAAAGATGAAAACAGACCATGAATCTGTAAAATATTATGGAAAATGGTACATATAAAAACTTGCAAACCTGCACCTTCGTTCATCCACACTAAAATAAAAACAGTTTAAATAACAAGCCAGCAGTCTTTCCCGTTTAGAGTTTTAGAATTGCAGTGGTGATACTTCATGTTACCAAGATTTCATTATTTTAAATGTGTATTACAGTTTTTGAAGAAATCGTAAAAGATATGCAGGAAATTTCTATTGCGAATTAGCTGGGTCTAGAGTTGTTGGAGGGAAAAAAAGCCATGTTTTCAGTGTTGCCAACTCCAGAAATTTTATCATGAGTGCTGTGGTATTTTATGTTTTCCCTTAAATACCTAGCCCCTGGAGATGTATGTTTACATGAGACTCTCAACTCTCATGAAAGAAGTGTGTAGCCCTCATGGATGCAGAAAAAACCTGAAAACACAAACCCTAATGGTTCAGACATCAGAAGGCAAACAAAAAGAATAAAAAATTTATAATCTTATGATTTTTAAGATGCAATTTCTTAGTGGGGGGGCTGATGTATTCATTTTGAACTGTTGGGGCTGATAATGCTCGGGTCTAAATTAGGGCCGTCGATTAATCGCAGTCAACTCACGCAATTAAAAAAAATTAATAGAGATTTAAAAAATTAATCGTGATTAATCGCATTGTTAAACAATAGAATATCAACTGAAATTTATTAAATATGTTTGGACGTTTTTCTAAGTTTTCAAATATATTGATTTCTATTACAACACAGAATATAAAGTGTACAGTGCTCACTTTATATTATTATTATTACTACAAATATTTGCACTGTAAAAATGATAAAGACAGAATTTTTCAATTCACCTCATACAAGTACTGAAGTGCAATCTCTTTATCATGAAAGTGCAACTTATAAATGTAGATTTATTTTGTTACATAACTACACAAAAAAATAATGTAAAACTTTAGAGAGTCTACAAGTCCATTCAGTCCTACTTCTTGTGCAGCCAATCGCTAAGACAAACAAGTTTGTTTACATTTACGGGACATAATGCTGCCCGGTTCTTATTTACGTCACCTGAAAGTGAGAACAGGCATTTGCATGGCACTTTTGTAGCCGGCATTAAAAGGTATAAACATTCGTATGCCTATTCATGCTTCCGCCACCGTTCCAGAGGACATGCTTCCATGCTGATGATGCTTGTTTAAAAAAAAAAAAAAAAAAATGCGTTCATTACATTTGTGACTGAACTCCTTGGGGGAGAATTGCATGTCTCCTGCTCTGTTTTACCCACTTTCTGCCATAAATTTCATGTTATAGCAATCTTGGATGATGACACAGCACGTTGTTCATTTTAAGAACACTTTCACTTCAGATTTGACAAAACGCAAAGAAGATATCAATGTGAGATTTCTAAAGATAGCTACAGCACTCAACCCAATGTTTAAGATTCTGAAGTACCTTCCAAAATCTGAGTGGGGTGAGGTGTGGAGCACGCTTTCAGAAGTCTTAAAAGAGCAACACTCCGATGCAGAAACTAGAGAACTGAACCACTAAAAAAGAAAATCAACCTTCTGCTGGTGGCATCTGACTCAGATGATGAAAATGAATTTGCATCGGTCTGCACTGCTTTGGATCATTATTGAGGAGAACCCGTCATCGGCATGGACGCATGTCCTCTGGAAGGGTGGTTGAAGCATGAAGGGACATACGAATCTTTAGCGCATCTGGCACGTAAATATCTTGCGACGAGGACTACAACAGTGCCATTCAAACACCTGTTATCACTTTCAGGTGACATTGTAAACAAGAAGCAGGTAGCATTATCTCCTGCAAATGTAAACAAACTTGTTTGTCTTAGCGATTGGCTGCACAAGAAGTAGGACTGAATGGACTTGTAGGCTCTAAAGATTTACATTGTTTTATTTTTGAGTACAGTTATGTTTTTGTACATAATTCTACATTTGTAAGTTCAACTTTCATGATAAAAAGATTGTTCTACAGTACTAGTATTAGATTAATTGAAAAATACGATTTCTTTTGTTTTTTACTGTGCAAATATTTGTAATAAAAATAATTATATAAAGTGAGCACTGTACACTTTGTATTCTGTGTGGTAATTGAAATCAATATATTTTAAAATGTAGAAAACATCCAAAAATATTTAAATAAATGCTATTCTATTATTCTTTAACATTGCAATTAATTTTTTTAATCGCTTGACAGCCCTAGTCTAAATGTTTCATTTATTTTTAATTTGGGGAAGGAGTACTGTACTTGCAAGAAAAAAAGAAAATACTGATTTATTCACTACACTTAATGAGGGGCGTCTAAAAATATGCCTTAACATGGTCTTAATCAGATTAATAGGTTTTTTTTGTAATAGATTAATTGCAATGGATTTAAAATTTTGTGGGTTTAGTTAGAATCTAATTTTGAAATGCCTTTATTTTATTTTAAAAATAAACTGGGGTTGCTGGGAAAGAAATGCTATTGTACCAGGATACCTTTTCTCACACCAACGAATCAGAAATTAACAAAAGGGACCTTACTTCTATTGTGCTAAAAGTAATGAATTATACTTAACACAGTGAGCCTCGGGGCTGAAATTTAGTAAAAACCCCTTGCCTTTTAATTTTAACAGATTAATGTTTTTCACAATGTACAATTTAGATTATCCACTTTTTTTAGAAGACTGATTCCAGACCAAAGAATTCTATTAAGATTATGTTCCTTTCTTCATCTTTACTGTTCAAAACATTAATATCTAAACAAAGACATAATAGTGGTGTAAGAGTGCCACTACAGGTACGATTACATCATAGTATCTTTCTAAATCATCGAACATCAACATGCTTAGTCAGATTTCTTTGAAATCTGGTATGCCTCAGAAGGGTGCAGGGTAGGCTTAGTGAAACAATCATTGGTGCTAGGGGTTCCGGAGAGATGAACGCCACCATCACCTGCCATTTTAAAAAAAACTTTCTAGATGCCACCTCCCTCCCTCCCTCCCCAAGGAGAGATCAATCTATATGATGTGATGTGGGTCAAAATGGTGTCAATCTGTTGAGTTTTATTCAAGGTTGTTCATAGAAGCAGAGAAATATAGGACTGGAAGGAAACTCAATTAGTCATCTAGTCCAGTCTCCAGCACCAAGGCTGAGATAAGTATTATCTAGACCTTCACTGACAGGTGTTTGTCTAAACTGTTCTTAAAAACCTCCAATGACAAAGATTCCATAACCTCCCTAGGTAATTAATTTGTTCCAGTGCTTAACTACCCTTACAGTTAGGAAGTCTTTCCTAATATCTAACCTAACTCTCCCTTGGTGCAACTTAAGCCCATTACTTTTTGTCCTGACCTCAGTGGTTAAGGAGAACAATTTATCACCCTCCTCTTTATAACAACCTTTTATGAATTTGAAGACTGTTAGGCACCCTCAGTCTTCTCTTCTCCAGACTAAACAAACCCAGTTTTTTCAGTCTTTCCTTGCAGGTCACGTTTTCTAGACCTTTAATCATTTTTGTTGCTCTTCTCTAGACTTTCTCCAATTTGTCCACATCTTTCCCACAGTGTGGTGCCCAGAATTGGGCACAATACTCCAGTTGAGGCCTTATCAGTGCGAAGTAGAGTGGAAAAATTACTTCTTGTGCATTGTTCACAATACTCTTGCTAATACATGCAGGATGATGTTCACCTTTTTTGCAACAGTATTACACTGTTGATTCATTTAGTTTGTGATCCACTATAACCCCCAGATCCTTTTCTGCAGTTTTCCTTCCTAGGCAGTCATTTCCCAGCATGTATTTGTTGTACTTTGCCTTTGTCCTTATTGAACTTCATCCTATTTTATCAGACCTTTTCTCCAGTTTGTCAAGATCATTTTGAATTCTAATCCTATCCTTCAACATGCCTGCAACCCCTCCCAGATTGGATTTGTCCACAAACTTTATAAGTGTACTCTCTATGCCATTGTCCAAGTCATTTACGAAGATATGGACCCAGGACAGATCCACGCATGACCCCAACTTGATATGCTTTTCCTGCTCAACTGTGAACTATTGATAGCTACTCTGACTACTCTTTTCCAGCCAGTTGTGCACCTACCTTACAGTAGGTTCATCTAGAGTATATTTCTCTAGGTTTTTGTTTTGTTTGTTTTTGTTTTTTAAAACAGAAGGTCAGGTGAGACAGTGTCAAAAGCCTCACTAAAGTCATCCACTGCTTCCCCCCATCCATAATGCTCGTTACCCTGTCAAAGAATGATATTAGCTTGGTTTGACGTGATTTGTTCTTGACAAATCCATGTTGACTGTTAATTACCTTATTTTCTTGTAAATGCTTACAAATTACCGTATATACTCGATCAAGCCAGTTCATTTATAAGCCATTCCCCCCAGGATGGATAAGTAAAAATGGAAAATTTTTATAACCCGTTCATAAGACGACCCTATAATTCAGAGGTCAGCAAACTTTGGTTCCCGGGCCATCAGGATAAGCCGCTGGTGGGCTGAGATGGTTTGTTTACCTCGAGCGTCCGCAGGCACGGAGGTAAACCTAAGTAACAAAGTGTCCTTGCGGACCGGGACAGCAACTGGTGGGGACACTTTTTTGGGGAGGGAGAAGCTGAGAGTCAGGGGAGTAACTCCTGTGACCACCCCCCACATGACCCCACCCCTAACCTGGGACCCCCACACTCTCCCCATCCCATCCCTTCCCACCTTATCTGGGGAGGATGTCTCTGGCCTGGCTGGAGCTGCTCCGGCAGGCTGGGCAACGCAGCCGCAGTCTACTCCAGCGGGCCATACTGAGCGGCGCGGCTGCAGCATGTTCCAGCGGGCTGGGCCGGGTGGCATGGCCACAGCGTGCTCCAGTGGGCCAGGCGGCGCGGCCACATCCTGCTCTGAGGGGCAGGGCCGAGCGGCACGGCTGCAGCCTGCCAGCCCCAGAGCTGCAGCTGCTTCGGAGGCTGGGGGAAGAGCAGCATGGCAAGAAGCGGAGAGATTCAGGCCCCGCCTCTTCCCTTCTGGCTCTGCTGCCTCTTCTTGCTTACCCTGTTGGGGGGAGGGGCTGTGTCCCACCTCTCCCTCTCTATACCCATTCATAAGCCGACCCCCTTCTCTGGTGCATCCCTTTTTTACTTAAAAAAAAATCGGCTCATGAGCGAGTATATATGGTAATTGTTTGATTCATTATCTTTCCAGGTACCAAAGTTAAGCTGACTGGTCTATAATTACCTAGGTTGTCCTTATTCCCCTTTTTATAGATAAGTACTATAGTTGCCTTTTTCCAATCCTTTGGGATCTCTCTCCTTCTCAAATTCTCAAAATAATTTCTAATGGTTCGAAGATCTCTTAAGCCAGTTCCTTAAGTAATCTAAGATGTATTTCATCATGGTCTGCTGACTTGAAGGCATCTAATTCTTTCCCTATTTCAGCCTCAGATCCTATCCTATTAACAATGATGTTCCCTATGTAGTCATAAAAATCACTGCTACCTTTTTTGGTGACACTTTAGCCATTATGGTGTTTTCTGTTACTGTCCTTCCCTCCTCATCGAGTAAAGGGCCTAACCTCAACTTGGTCTTCCTCTTGCTTCTCACGTATTTGTAAAATATTTTCTTGTTACCTTTTACATTCTTAGCTAGTTTAATCTCGTTTTGTGCCTTGGCCTTTTTAATTTTGACCCTACATGCTAGTGTTGGTTTTTTATATTCATCCTTCATAATTTGACCTAGTTTCTACTTTTTGTATGACTCTTCTTCAATGACCTGAAACTCAAAGATTTCCTGATTGAGCCAGGGTGGTCTCTTATCATTTTTCCTATCTTTCCTATGCACTGGGATAGTTTGCTCTTGTGCCCCTAATAATGTATCTTTAAAAAACTACCAACTCTCCTGAACTCTTTTTTCGCTTAAACTTACTTCCCACGGGATCTTACCTACCAGTTCTCCGAGTTTGGTCAAGTCTGCCTTCTTGAAGTCCATTTTCTTTATTCTGCTATCATTCCTTAGAGTCATGAACGCTATCATTGCATGATCACTTTCATCCAAGCGCCTTCTACCTCCAGATTCTCAACTAGTTCCTCCCTGTTTGTCAGAATCAAATCCAGAATAGCCTCTCCCCTAGTCACCTTCTGTAATAAAAAGATGTCTCCAATATGTTCCAAGAACTTCTTGGATAATCTGTGCCCTGCTGTATTATTTTCCCAATAGATGTCAGGGTAGTTGAAGTCCCCCATCACCAACAAGTACGTAATCCACCTCCTAGAGAGAAACAGTAGCTAGGTTGATGGAATAATTCTTTTATCAACCTAGCACTGTCTACACTGGGGGTTAGGTCAACTTAACTATGTCACTCAGGGATGTGGATTTTTCAAACCCCTGAGCAACATAATTAAGCAGGCTTAATTTTCTAGTATAGTCCAGGCCTAAGTGAGAGTCTGGGGTGGCAATTTTATTTTGGAAGGAAAATAATCAAAAGTATTTGTGGGGAAAATATTCTTGGGAAGGGAGAGGTATTAGGGGATGGGGGAACTAGAGGAAGGGAGTTTGGGGCTGCAGCAAAAAGAGGGTGGTTAATGGAGATGGAGGATAGGGGAGGAAAGAGGTTGGGGCTCAGGTGAGGGAGGCATGGCACCCTCAGCCTTGCCTATGCACTGAACCCCCCTGCACCCCACAGCTCTGCCAGTGCACCCCAACACTGCATAAAAGCTAATAGTAAGTATTGGAAGAACATTAATTGGGAAATTGGAGGGTTCGTGGCTGACTGGAAACGATGTACTGTATGGCACTGAAACATTATAAGCTCTGAAACCTCAGTGTTTCTCGGAGATGGGATACATCTATTGGACAGGGGTCTAACTGCCAGTCCTTTGGAACGGAAACCCACGCCAATCCTGCCGCAAACGGCACCCTCCAACCATTGTGAAACAAAACTAGGACACTATTTCTCTGTAATACAGTTGTCTTTCACTCCAGGTACTACATGCAAGTCGGTTATAGGAGGGGAGGTATAAGAGAATAATGGCAACAGAAACATTTGTATACCAGGGAGTGAAGATTTCAAAGAGATTTGTCACCTGCTTGGTGGGGGGAGGTGTGAGTACAATAGTGGGGATGAGGCCAGCTTGGAGGAAGGACAAGGTGAATGGGTCAGTGGGATGTCTGGGGAGGTCTGAAAGCAAAGCAAGTGGGGTGCTTGTGCACAAGGGGAGAGAGGAGCGGCACTGGCTGAGTTTGCTAATTGCAAGACATTATATGTACACCTGCCTAAATGATTACTAACTCCGAACAACGACATATCTATTCCTGTTCAAAAAACTAATAAATTCAATGGCAAAAAAGTATGTTAACGCACAGTTAAGATTGCTCGGTGGTACATCTTCCCACTGCAGAACACTGAGTTGCACAGAGCTCAAACTTCTGAAAAATCAGGAAATGCAGAGTTACGGTTGCCTTAACTCTGTCCTCTTTCAGGAATGTCCCAATATGTCTCATTAACACATACCCTTTACTCTGCCAACCCCCAAGCTGCTGAAATGTACCATCTCTTCACCTTCTACAACCTATTTACTCTCACCCACAAGATTCCATTTAACACTATTAAAGGACAAAAAGGAAAAAGATTTTCCAGCCACCTTCTTTTTATCCTCTTTGAGCAATGCTTCAATATGCACATACTCACACTAGCCCTTCTCACTACAAGATTCGGATCCTGGCATACACTCACATACTTAGCCAAATACACAGAAAAATTTTATACATATGGTATTCTAAGAGTCACTTTGCAACCTTTTACAACTCCTTTACCCTGAGGATACATCTACATTTGAGCTGGGAGGTGTGACTCCCAGCTAACATAGATGTACCCATGCTAGCTCTACTCGAGCTAGCATGCTAAAAAAGCAGCAGTGTACCAGGGCAGCACAGGCAGTGATTTGAGCTATCCTCCCGAGTATCTGACAACTAGCACAAGCCACCACTCGTGCTACTCCAGTGCTATACTGATATCTTTAGCATACTAGCTCAAGCAAAGCGTGTGTGTGTGTGCGCGCGCATCTGGGAATAACGCCTCTTAGCTCAAAGGTAGATGTCTCAACCTATGTGTTCACTTAACCATCATTAAAGCATTAGAATTATTTCATATTTCACCTCACTACTGACAATATCCTTTGTAATAAAAGCCCCACCACTGGCAATCTCCACAATGCAGTATAGAAATTATGAATACTGCATCCTGAAATACACCTATTTCCTTTCCTCATACATGAGAGGGTGCAAAACATAGAACTCCTCATATCACAACCACAGCTCTGTCACACATCTCAAAGTAATCCACAGATCTCGCACACACACCTCTACCAAGCAGAGCTAACTACTGTCGGCACCATTCAGTTCAGCAACACCTGATACTGACCACACTCGTTTTACCTGGAGCGCATGCAGATAATAAATGCTCAGGCTGCTCTCATACCCCAGCTCACTATGGACAAAACCCTTTGTAATAAAAACCCCTGTGCCCTACTAGTTATATAAATGTGTATAACTCTGCACTGAAATGATGCATGCTGGATCCCAAAGGTACACATGCAGCTGTTCCTTTTGCTCACATACAAAAGGAAACCTAGAGCCACACATGTCCTCAAAGTAATCCACACATGTCCTCATCTCACAAACACACCTTTAGCAAGCAGGCCCAATTACTACCTCTCCCATTTAGTGCTGGTAACCCTAACACACTGACTGCACCTGTAGTGTATGCACATAATTCCCACTGGCTATTGAAAGCTGCAAAGGAACAAAGGAAAAGTGGCATGAGCAATCTTCTTCCCCCCCTCCTCCTTCTCCTGTTTGTTCTTTAATAGTGTTATGTGAAATCCTGCAGGTGACAGAGAATACTTTGTAAAAGGAGGTGGCACATTGGCAGAATAAAATTATGTGTATTAACAGGGCATGTTGGTGCACTGCCTAGCTTTCAAAAGTTTGAGTTTTGCTCAACTCAGCATTCTGCAAGGAGACATCATACACCTCTACCCAGATATAACGCTGTCCTCGGGAGCCAAAAAATCTTATCATGTTATAGGTGAAACCGCGTTATATCGAACTTGCTTTGATCCGCCGGAGTGCTGCTTTACTGCCTTATATCCGAATTCGTGTTATATCGGGTCACGTTATATCGGGGTAGAGGTGTACCACCAAACAACCTTAACTCTGCATTAACGTAGTTTTTTTTTACCACTGATTCTCTTTTACATTTAGGCCTGGTATACACTTAAAACTTGAATCAACAGACATAACTACAGCGCTCAGGGGTGTGAAAAATCCACACCGCTGAACCACATAGCTATGTCGACCTAACCTCCAGTATAGATGCAGCTAGGTCAACAGAAGAATGCTTCTGTCAATAAGCTGCTGTTGCTCAGGGAGGTAGAGTTCCCACAGCAACAAAAAAAAAACCCTTTCATGCTGTATTCAGCATCTACACTACAGGATTACAGAGATGTAGCTACAGTGCCCATAGCATAAACATGACCTTAGTCTGTTCACCCTATCCAAACTAAGTCACAGCTCAAGATTTATTAAACCATAATTCACTATCATAAGAGCAATTGTAATATGAATGGATTTCTACTTAAAATAAAAATATTAATTGGTTAATGTTGATACATTTAACAAATCACAAAAGAGAATCAAAGTTCATTTTTCTATGAACTGCTTGCTGACAGTATAAACCATATGGATCTGAGTAGCCGCCCCTTGCAATAAGGATGGACTATGAACAGTTTTTGTACCAATATAACTATTTTGGTTAGGCATGTGATTTTTTAATTTAATTTTATTTAAACCAAAAGGATTTTATTGATACTATTTCCTTTGGCTGCTTCCTCAGACTACTAGCATCATCTCGGTCTTATCCAAAAGGGAGCTTCAGCCAACTCACCTTCATACAACTCCCAATTTTGGAAAAATACTATGAAAGACAAGAAAATACACCACCCAGGTGCAATGAAACAGAAACAGAGGACCGCATCAGCAGCATGCAGATGACACAATTCAAAAACTATTTAACAGTACTCTTTGGGTTCTCCCCATGAGAAAAAAAAAGACACATTCAAATTAAGTCTATCTCCACCTATATCCATAGACAGCTCAATGACACCTTGTAAACAACAGATTCATGGAGGCTGAAACATCTTCAAAGAATAAACACAAAGAATCAATAGAGGATCTATATCTGGCACAGGATGCAGATCAACAAAATCAACAAGGTATGTATCATAAACAAGCCTAACAAATGGAGTCAAGGAGATCAGAGGACTCCTGTATTATCCAAGACACTTCAACGTAACTTTGCCAATAATCCTTCCAAAATTTTTTTTTTTTTTTTTTTTTTAAATAAAAAGAGGGTCAGGGTGATAACCAGCAAGGTCAGTGGCAAGAAAGGATTTCTTGAGTATTGGCTTAACAATCAACCATTTGAAAAGTGCTTAGTTTCTTGCCTTCCCAAAAAGGCATTGATAAATTCCACCAATAAGTAGACCCAGTGTCTTACCACAAAATTTTATTATTATTTTGATTTATTTGTAGTGTGGTAGTGACAAGGAGCCCCAGTCACAGACTAGCACGCCACTGTACTAAGTATTATACAAACACAGAACCTAAAGATGGTCTATGCCCAAAGAGTTTACAATAATACAACAAGTGGGATGAGTCCAGTTTACAAGCTGCCAACCTAAATACCTCAGAGAACATGACTAATCAAAAACAAAGCAAACAGTGACCTTACGTTTGTTTCCCCCTAAAATGCATCTATTACCACACAGGCAGTCAATCCCATCCAAATCAGGGCAGTCTCAGGTATGACAAATTGAAAATTCTTTGCAGTAATAAATACGCAATTCTACATTTTCGCAAAACCTACACATATTGACCAAAATTACCTGTAGCCCAGAATATTTCTGCAAGTTGGAACGTCACATACACTACAGTGAAGAGCCCATTCTTTACCTCCAACACAATCTCGGCATAAAGTTTCAAACTCTTTCCATGCTACAATCAGGTGACCAGATACAGTGATTTCCACTACAGATTCCACTACAGATATTCTCCTATTTAATCTATCTTCTTGCTAAGGTGATCTGCGAGTAGAGATAAGGGGCACTCAGGAACCACAGCATCAAAAACTGATGACAAAAACAAAATCATCACAGACAACTTTTAGTATGGCTCCTTCAGTTATTCCATCTCAGAGTTAGGAAATCAAATGGATTCTATGATGGTGTGCTCAACACAACAGATAACTAGTAGGATTTGTCCTCTGGTTACTGTCTATCTTAAGCACATACAAAACATCAATATGGGAATCCACAAGCCATCCATACAAATAATACCTTCCTCTCTCCCTCAATCCCCAAATCCTCCTGGCTACTTCAAAGGAGAAACAAGGACTTAGGTACTTTAACTATTACACCTCTACCTCGATATAACACCAAAAAAAATCTTACCACGTTATAGGTGAAACCGTGTTTTATCGAACTTGCTTTGATCCACCGGAGTGCGCAGCCCCACCCCCCCCCGGAGCGCTGCTTTACCGCGTTATATCCGAATTCGTGTTATATCGGGTCACGTTATCGGGATAGAGATGTACCAGGTTTTTTGCAGGTCCTTCCACCTACCCTATGAATATTTTTATAATTTTGCCTCTGCAAGCATTAAGAACTTTCCCAAGTTAACTTAAAAGAAGACAGACCAACATATCCATGAACTTACGTTGAATGTGAATGAACTGCTTTGGTTGTTTAAACTCTCCTTTGTACAGGCGATTGTAATAGTTGACATTGCTCTCTGCCTCAGGAACTGGGATAACCATGCTCTCTTTCTTTTCTCTAAAAACTTGCTGTGCCGAAATAGCTCGTTGTAAATGGTGTTCCTGAAAGAGGAAAAGTTTAGAATTTATTTAGATGACAGTATTTATTTTTTTAAAGATAAAAAATGGATAAAGTTAGTCTATTTTCCTAGCAATAGTGTTCTAAAGTGTCATGGAGAATATCCTAGTGTTTTTTTTTTTTTTTTTTTTTTTTTTATAATAGTGTTTTTTTGTGTTTTTGGTAGTATTTTTGTTTTTTTTTTTTTTTTTTTGCTTCCAGGCCAGCAGGGTACAGTAATGGGAGAGAAAGAGTCCTCTGCATTTAACACCAAGTCCTAGGCAAATTCAGCTGTTGACAGGTTCCAAATAAGGAAAAAAATCTCAAGCCTCCATTAATGATATGGGGGACTCTAGATGGACGAAAAAAATCTTCTAAGCATACCCACAAACCTTTTTTTAAAATCAGAAAAACAGACAGTAGGTGATCCAAGTTAAACAAAATAATCTAAAAGTGGGTATAGAAAGTGTCATGGCTCAAAACCAGCAATATATGCACATTAATTCCTTATAGTATGGGAAGCCCATGGTTCAAATCAAGATCATGAACAAACTTAATCCACTGCCAAATGCAAAATAATATCATGTTTTTATTTAAGATTTATGCACCGGCCAGTTTTCAGAATGGAGAGGGGGCAACAAAAAATGATTAAGGGTATGGAACAGCTTCCATGTAAGGAAAGATTAAAAAGACTGGGACCATTAAGCTTGGAAAAGAGACAGCTAAGGGGGATATGATAGAGGTCTATAAAATCATGAATGGTGTGGAGAAAGTGAATAAGGAAGTGTTATTTATCCTTTCACATAACACAAGAACCAGGGGTCACCTAATGAAATTAATAGGCAGCAGGTTTAAAACAAACAAAAGGAAGTACTTCTTCACACAACACAGTTAACCTGTGGAATTGTTGCCAGTGAAATTTGTGAAGGCCAAAACTATAAGTGAGTTCTAAAAAGAATTAGATAAGTTCATGGAGTAAAGGTCCATCAATGGCTATTAGCCAAGATGGTCAGGGATGCAATCCCATGCTCTGGCTGTCCCTAAGACTCTGACTGCTAGATGTTGGGACTAGACGACAGGGGCTGAATCAGTTGATAATTGCCCTGCTCTGTTCATCCCCTCTGGGGCACCTGGCATTGGCCACTGTTGGAAGACAGGTTACTGGGCTAGATGGACCATTGGTCTGACCCAGTATGGCCGTTATGTTAATTTGTTACCTGCTTCTGTTTTTACGTTTTTTTAGAATACTATAACAGGCAAAAGTAATAGGCACATATTTCCCCACACAAGAACACACAGAATATTTGTGGAACTCCAGTTCCTCAAATATGCAACAGTGTTCATTATACTTTGTATTCTTACCCTACTGGAGACAGAATAACCACACCCAAGTCACAGGAAGTATGAATTACACTATGCCTTCATTAGGTTATAAGAATTCTTTAGCATCCATATATCTTACTAGTTATTTTGGTGCAAATCCAACCACACATGTGGATTAGCATAGGATAATTGTGATTTTTCTCCTTCAATGGATTTTGTAAAACGTTCACACTATAATCCATGAGACAAAGAAAGAAAGCTGCTAGAAAACATAATATACAATTATATTTGCAGTGTAACTTTGCTTCAACAATTGTTTATGCAACAAAGGCTGGAAAAATGTATGAAACCTACTAATCAGAGATGAAACCTCCTAGCAATAAAAGGTAAGTGGTGAACCCCACTAGCAAGACCCAGAGAAAATGCCAGATGAACAGTCCCCACACACCAGATTTGCAGCTGCTGGAAATGGAGAGGATGACATACTACGGTCCTGCCATGGAACCTTCTTGGGGACTTCATCTTTCATATCAGGCTAACAGGATTATGATAAATTTGAAGCCAAATTCTCTCTTGCTGCCCTAAGGGAATTTTTCATCTCTCTGCCTCCACCACTGCTTTGCTGTAAGGGGTTCAGATTCTCTGTTCTACCTATTCCCTCACACTCCTAGCTATTGGAAGAAGGGGTGAATGGAAAAAATCTCTCATTACTCTCTTCCTCTCCCAGCATCTGGGGTTTGGGTGGTCTTCCCTCCCACGAATAACTCCAATGTCTGTCTCTTGTGCTCATAATTTCACCAAGCAGCGACACTGTGAAAATGACAATTACACATCTATGAAGAAGCGTTTTATTCTTTTAAATTTCATTTGATGCAGGTTGGCAGATGCAAGAAAAGTACTCCGCATTGGTTTATATTTGGTAAACTCTCTAAACAACCAAAAGGAATAAAGGTTTCTCTCTTTTTAATTCTGCAAAAATCAGTTTTCATTCATCTGCCTTTACTTGTTGAAACAATGGATATTTCAAAACATGCATATTTATTTAATAAATATTTTATTTTTAATTCAAGTTATTTCAGCAATGGGAAGGAAGTATCCACTACTAAAACAAACTGCAATGGCAAACTACAGACTTCACAAACTCTAGAAGAGGAGGACTAGGCATCTCCAACAGAAATAAAGTCAAAATTAATCGATTAATCAGGCTCCCAAGACTTAAGGGCAATGCTGTAGCTCAGACCAGAGAGTGTACATTCAAATATAATAATTTCAGAAAAACACACCAGATATCTTGTGCACATCTAATACTTCATCGTGTAAGTCTCTTTTAAAAAATAAAGACGAAGAATGCTATTTTGAGCAATTTAACTAAGAAAATTACAGTTACTCAGTTCGTTTCTAGATTTCTTACTAGCTGTCAAACGGCCCCATAGTAGTCCCTAATTGATATCAATACAACACATCAAGTAGACCAGAAGACTGATCTACAACTGAGGTGGGAAAATACCAAGTTTTTTTCTGCCATTCCTTGTCCTCAGATAGGCCACTGAAACTATGATTCCTGCATTTTATTCTAAAAACATAAATTTCTAGTATCCTTGCTCTTTCCCGAGTCTGTAGGACATGACCTTATTTTACTTCTTCAAAATCTTCTTCGTCCAGACCACTATTTTCATTGTCAGCACACCTTGAAAAATGTATCTCTCTCCTTACCTGGCTGTTATAACTCCTGTTTCCCTAAACATACTTAGAGAGGACTTTTTGTTTTAATTTATATGGATTGCAACATGCATCAATATCAAATCTGGCCCAAATGAGAAGATCAATACAGGAGACCATCAAACTACATTAAAAATTTCACTGAAGTTTGGGAAGTAGAAGTAGAAGTAGAAGATTGGATAGTAAAGATAAACTGTCTAGTTCTCCTCCCAGATGAACACCCTATGTAACCTGGTGCCTAATCCCAAATGCTTGATGAAGTGGCAAGGGTATTAAATTGCTCTTTATGGAGAATCCGTGACCTTGGGAGTTTCTTATTGCAGACACAGCTTTGAAGTAGGCGTGGGATGATAGGATGACCACACACAGTCAGATTCTGGGTTTAAATTATAGTAACAGGCACCTTGAGAAACCCTAGTTTTCAAGGATTCCATGCACTGATCTTATTCCGATTGACACCACTTCATCTGTATCCAAGATTACAACTTTCTTGATGTACTTACTACCAATGCAGCCATTACTATCTCTCCTGTACTGCGAAGTAACAAGGATCTTATTGCATTTTATGGCCTAGCACAGCTTCCAGAAACCACTTGTTTGACTGACATGTAAATTTCTCCTGTTCAGACCTTAATTTGATTTCTAGTCATTCCCAAGGCACTTGCTTTTCCCTCCTACACTTAACTTCCTGTGCTAACATTTCATACTTTCAGAAGCCATATAATTAATTAGATTTAGCAAGTTTTCCTCTGAGATTTTGTTCTAATACATTTAGTTAAATTCTCTTGCACCTTTTTTCAGTAAACATACTCCACAGTGTCAAAGATTTGCTCAATCTGTGCAATACGAATGTGCAAGGGCATCCGCAGTCAAACTTTGTCATGCAAAGGAATTTCTGTTCCTTTTTCAATTTGACATTTTATCCAAAGTAACTATAAATTTCTATTAAAAGGACTATAAAATAGATGCTGAATAAAGTGCTCTGAAATCCTTATAGGCAACATGCCTCAAGCTATTTTAGAAGTGCCATACCACAGATTAAATCACTTACATTTTAAAAACAAACTTTTTGAAAATAAGATAAAGTAACCCAATTTGTATAGAATCATAGAATATCAGGGTTGGAAGGGACCTCAGGAGGTCATCTAGTCCAACCCCCTGCTCAAAGCAGGACCAATCCCCAGGCAGATTTTTGCCCCAGATCCCTAAATGGCCCCCTCAAGGATTGAACTCACAACCCTGGGTTTAGCAGGCCAATAAAGTAAGAAATAAAAATGTACTGATTGATGAAGGCATAGAGAAATTTGATCTGTTTGAAAGGGAAGGCATAACAATTGAGATTCAGGAAACCTTCTTTTGCTCTAGAAATATTTCTATATTTTATTTAATAATGGAAATAAATTCACATTTTCTTAACAATCTTAAGAAATACTACAAATAAGAAATAAAGTATACAAAGCGAGTTTATAAAAACTGAGAGGTAATTAAGGATTTCAGGCATTACTCTAGTCTTAATGAAAATAAACAAACGAATTCTCAACTATAACCAAAAAAAAAAAAAAAACACACTATGATTTTCTGAAACAATTGTTCTTTATTTCAAGGGTCACAGACTAAGCAACAGGCTATCAAAAGCTTCTAAAAATTCAAAACTTCATGAAAAAAAAAATCTATACAAGCTAAATGTTAATTCCTACAACTGAAATTCTGTTTGCTATATTAAAGACTTTCATATTAGACTCGATCTACTAAAAGGGATACAGCAAACTTGAAATATGATCAGTTTTCAAAAGGAGTTAAAAGTAGTCTTGGACATACTAAGACTAAGTAGTCTTGAGTATATTGCCTAAGATTTCTGCCATTTTTTGTGGTTTTACAAATCAGAATATCATATTTTTACAAGTATTTATCTCCCCTGTTGGTGTATGAAAGGCCCATACAAACAACTAACTGAAAGACAAAACAGTGAAACTGAAAATGCAAGTGCTGCCAAATGAACAAAGAAAGAAACTAAAAGGTAGAGAGACATTTTTCCCATTTCTAATGTCTCAAAAAAATCAGACAAATGTGATTTATACTGATATATCACCTTAATGCTAAAAACAAAAACTGAACGTTCAATCAAAAATAGCTGAGTTTAATACAAATTATTCTTGCAGTTTAAGCATATTTTGTAATATCCAAATGAACCACAATTTTCCTAAGTGAGAGTTAAATATATATGTAAACATTCAATTAAGCAATTAGTGTAGATTTAATTCATAGCATTAAAATACAGTCACAACACTGATGAAAGATTACATATAATATAGCTCAGGGTCATTCACTTTAGTTACTAAAATAGACATATCAATGGTACACACGCAGAGCAGACTCTTCTACAAAATAAATTGGAATGGAAGAGTAATAGATCTAATTTGATATAATGTTCACATTGAGAGGAAAGGTAGGTAAGAACAACTATTACAACAATCAATATCAAAAAGTGAAAACGGGTTAAATAAGGATATTCTGTTATCTATTCATCCTATAAATAATTAATTCGCACATAAAAACTGTTGCACAGGAGTTAACTACATATAAGTAATTTAAAGGTAAAAAATATTATAGAAATGTTGAAATTATCCCAAAAGGATATTTTACAGACCCAAGAAATTTTAGCAGGTAAGAAATTAGCTTTTCTGTGGTATGTCTTCACTAGCAAAGTGAAAGTGCTACCGCAGCAGCGTTTTAATGTGGCTGTGTAATTGTGGCACTAGTGCTGGGAAAGAGCTCTCCCAGCGCTGTAAAAAAAACCACCCCCATGAGGGGAGTAGCTACCAGCGCTGAAAGGCCTTGTCTACACTGCCACTTTGCAGTGCTGAAACTTGCAGCGCTCGGGGGGTGTTTTTTCACATCCCTGAGCGAGAAAGTTGCAGCGCTGTAAAGTGGCAGTGTAGACAAGGCCTCACAGGTCACCATAGTACTTCCCCAAAACTCTACAGAGAATTCCTAGACAGATTTATCTAATCAGATGAAATCTCTTCCAGGCCCACCCAGAGGTAAGCAGTAGTCTGCTCTATTTCCAAACCAAAACAAAATTAAGGGAAGGAGAAAGAGGGAATCCATAAAAAAGGTTACTACACTAAAGCCTGGATGCCCTACTGAGTGAACACTACATCTACTGAATTTAGGATATTAAAGTTATAGGTTGAGATTTTCAAACCTGATTTGGGGACTTAGATTCACAACTCCAATTCAATTTTAATGGGAGTTGTGTCAAATTCCCTCGTCAACTCTGAAAATCTCAACCACAGATTTTAAAGAAAGTGTGTAGAACACTGCAGTAACACCTCTGCACAACACTAACAAGATCCCTAATAGTTATGGAATCCAATGACAACCCTGGTCAAGTGGTCTTTAATCTTTTCAGGGCTAGGCCAATTTGCTTTCTTACAGATTTCCAAGATGCAAACACGAATCTATTTGACAATTGTAGAAAAGTCAATTTTAGTAAATCGCATTTCTGGTCTTCGAAAAAAAACAGAAAAGGAACACCTTTTGTTTTCTCCTGTGGTTAGTCCATACATTCTGTAATTACACTGAATAGTGCAATCCATCTGCTCAGCCAGTCTGCTATTTGGTTGATCTTTTTTTACAATATGGAAGGCTACAATGGAGACTGGATTCCTCTCTGTCCAACAGGATATGACAGTTTCTCTTAGGAAGGCCTTGTTTTGTGCTCCCCTGATTTACGCAGATGCATTCTCTCTTTTGGAAATAACATACTTCCCGTGCCTGCATTATTTTCCCACCCTAAAAGTATCTATCACTTCATGTTTTATAGAAGACCTGTCAGAATTCTCTTTGTGGAAAGAGCATAACTATAGTATTTCCATCAGCACCATACAGAGCCTCTGCACTGGTCCAAGTGAACTAGTAGCTAGGATTCTCCACCCCAAGAGATTTGGCCTCCCTTAGAATTCCAACAGAGGGAACTGACTGAAATAAGGAAGTCAGATATAGGACAGGAAGCATGCTTGAAGGCTGTCTCTTAATAGCTGAATACCTTGGAGGGGGGCGGGGGAGGATCATCTTAAAGTTTAATGGCTTGGTTTGTTTTTTGAAAGGCAAGTGTTTTCGTACATTAAAGTATCATAAATATAACTGTTTTTCAAGGGACCTAGGAAAAAATTTTCCCCTAGGATTTTAAGGGATTGAGGTCCCTTCTTGATATTTGGTCTTTTAAAAGGTAATATTAGATATGCAGTTACATGGAGGATAGTCCAAACAACAAGAAATGCATTTAAAAGATTTCAACTCAATTTGGATAGAGAGTTGCCAACATCCAAGATCCTCCTTCATGAAGGGATTAGACTGGATTCAAAACTCTGATCTAGATGTCTCTGATTCCTACTGGTAGAAGCCAGAGAAAGACTGGTGGTAATGGCCATGGCTCCTGCCTCTAGGGTGAGAAAGGATTGGTGGAAATAGTCCTTAGTTTCACTTCTAGACTCACCATATTGTTCAAGTGTAATTAGCCCATTTCAGAAGGCCTTAGGAGGGAAAACTCAAACCATTTCTACTGCTACTGACTGTTCATGTGGACCATGACTATCTAGAGCAGTGGTTCTCAAAGCCAGTCCGCCGCTTGTCCAGGGAAAGCCCCTGGCAGGCCAGACCAGTTTGTTTACCTGCTGTGTCCACAGGTTTGGCCAATCGTGGCTCCCACTGGCCGTGGTTCACTGCTTCAGGCCAATGGGGGATCCGGGAAGGGCGGCCAGCACATCCCTCGGTCCGCACCGCTTCCCGCAGTCCCCATTGGCCTGGAGCGGCGAACCACGGCCAGTGGGAGCCACGATCGGCCGAACCTGCGGACGCGGCCGATAAACAAACCGGCCCACCAGGGGCTTTCACTGAACAAGCAGCAGACCAGCTTTGAGATCCACTGATCTAGAGGGCACCAGAAAGAGTGGTCTTGGCTATACAGAAGAACTACCACCTCAGGAGAATCAAAAGAGCTAGGCATTTGGGGCAACCTTTTTTTCCCTTCAGTCCTATTTTTACTACTAGAGAACAGCTAAAGGGAAGAAATATTTTGTCAATGGCAGCATGAGCTACGCCATTCTGTTGCATAACTCAGCAGAACATCAACAGTAAGGTGGCAAAGGAGTGTTAGAATAAGCTATGCCACTCCAATCCACTCACTGTGTATGTAACAAAGCTAGTGGCTGTACAGCCATTTACTGCAGGAGCAGGCAAGGAGTTGAATGCTACTAATAGAGGGTAAAGATTTAGAAAAACCTTGGGCGCTAAGGGTATATGTCCAATGTATTATACTTCATTTAAAATTGCAAGATTCCTTGGGGAAAATGTATCAGCCAACCACAATAATCTATTCTCCCGTGTCTGCTTTTGGGGGCGGGGGGGAGGCGAGGGGGGAGAGAGAGAGAGACGAGATGGGGATAGAAGAGAAGAAACAGTCTGCCAATAGGAGAGTTCTCTCCCATTGCCATAATTAAACCACAAGTGGCGGTAGCTATATTGGTGGAATAGCACTCCCGCCGATAAGGCTGTCCACACCGGTGTTTCTGTCAGTATAATTTTTGTCGCTCAGAGAGATGTTTTTTCCCACGCCCCTGAGCAGCATAAGTTATACCGACAAAAGTGCTAGTGTAAACATGCCGTTAGGGCCATTAGCTTCAACATAGCTGTGACTATTTACACCAGCTGACGATCTGCCACTAGGGAATAACCATTCAAAACACGGAAATCCAGCAGAATGAAGAAAAATCTGTATTTTCAGTAGTAAATGTGAAGAAGCCATAAGAGCGATAATTAGGGCCCTTCTAAAGTCATGGTCCATTTTGGACAATTTCACGGTCATAGGATTTTAAAATTGTAAATTTCATGATTTCAGCTATTTAAATCTGAAATTTCACAGTGTTGTAATTGAAGGGGTCCTGATCCAAAAAGGAGTTGTGAGGGGGTTGCAAGGTTATTGTAGGGGGGGGTTGCGGTACTGCTACCCTTACTTCTGCGCTACTGCTGGCGGCAGTGCTGCTTTCAGAGACGGGTGCCCAGCCAACAGCCACCTCTCTCCAGCCACCCACCTCTGAAGGCAGCACAGAAGTAAGGATAGCAATACTGCAACCCCCTAAAATAACCTTGCGACCCCCCTACAACTGCCTTTTGGATCAGGACCCCCAATTTGAGAAATGCTGGTCTCTCTCATGAAATCTATATAGTATAGAGTAAAAGCAAACAAAAGTCCAGATTTCACCAGGAGGCGAGGAGGGGCACCAGATTTCATGGTCCATGACGTGTTTTTCGTGGCCATGAATTTGGTAGAGCCCTAGCGATAATGGACACCAAATTAAAAACATGAGTCTGCAAAACAATGTGACAGCAAATTCATCATACAGAGGCATTTACAAAGCGGAGAGACAGTAGTCCCTCTCTTTGTGGCTTTGGTACAACCACATCTGGAGTAGTGTGCTGAATTTCAGGAATCAAATAGCCAGAAAGATAAATTGGAGGGACTTCAAAGAGAAGTAGTAAAACTGATCAGAAGCTGAAGGAACTGAATTATAAGAAAAATGAAGGGAGTAGGCCATATATGCTCACGGCATGACTGGAGCAGGAGGGAGCAAGAGAATATAATTAATATTTGACCAACATAAATATGAACATTTAGATGGGCATAATGAGATAAAGTTAAGAGAGGAAAAAATTGCTCTTCATCATGAAAAACTTTCAAGAACTATATTTAGCAAACTGGAAAATAGCCTCTCAAGGTAGAAATCCTAATGATTGTCAACAGTGATAAAACACTAGAAAACACACTGCTGGGGAAAATTCTATAGTAGTAGAAAGATGGCCTGGACGTTGTATAAAGTATGCCAAAGTTGAGCCAAAAGAACAGTTAGTTCCTTTATCACAAGCAGCACAATTCTGCCCTCACAGAGATGCAACTTGTGTTAACTGGGGGAAGATAGTCCTCTTTCCTCTTCAATTTTTGGATTTCTTTAAGAGCAGATGACTCTATCAGATGACCTATTATATCCACCTTTATTATATTTTAGACAGGCAGTTTTAAACAGAGAGCCATTTATGCTCCAGAAGCCTAAAGCTCTTTCACTCTCTGCCAGCTCTCTTGTCAGCTTACTTCTGGCAAAAGCAGATATAGGAAAAGGGCAGATATAATGAAGTTGTCTCTCTTTTTATTTTACATGGTTAGGCATCCTGTCAGTGTATATGCATTCATTACAAATTCCCACAGATTTCAATGGGACTTGCACCTGTGTAAGTAAGGGAAGAATTTAACTCAAGATTTTTACCCTGGAATTGCTGACTTTGTACTCAACTTTATACCAATGCTGCTGAATATGAGTACCGTATTTTTGGTTACAGCCTCAGTAACAATATAATATGGTTTTTACAAATTAAATAATTAAAATGTGCACTGAATACCATTTTAAATTTTGTGAAGCACCAGGAGCATGAGATTTGGCACTATACAATCCCCCGTCTCCCCCTTAAAAGTCAACTTGTCTGAGGAATCTCTTTCCATGGTTTCATTAAGATTAAAGACAAGGAAGCTTTAGTACATATGTTTGGGACGCTCCAGTGTATTGAGGTAAGGATTTAAACTGGGCACAGAGAATCAGATTTTCAAACAGTTGCTTAAACTTTCACCATAGAATTAACCCTCAGCTTGAGTTCAGCCTGTGTTCTCGCTCAACAGCACTTTCCTGACAATACCAGCAGTTAGGTTTGTGTGATTCTATCTATTCAGTTTTAAGCCTACAATGCCAGCACCAACAGGAAATCATAATGCACAAGTGAACTGAATGGTCATTTCTTCTGCTGTGAAGATGCTCTGCAGGTGGAAGACTGAAACCACTGGAAGACAAGAGAATGGTTGTTGATAACAGGACTGAAGTCTGGGAAAAGGGGATAAATGCTATGTGCTTGGGAGGAGAACAAGATGCAATGAAATAAAACCTCCCTCCTTATGAGAGCATGGACGGGGGGGGGGGGGGGGGAGAAGGATGGGAGAAAGCTCTTACAAATAGACAAAACTGGAATTAAAAATCCTGTGAAGGATTGTCATTAACAAATAAATTTTAAAAGTCAATGTACAAAGCAGTGTTACGCTGTCTAGTGTTTGCCAAGCTTCAGTAACACAAGCAATTTCAGAACACTATATATACACAAACTAAATGACAAAAAAAAATTTGTTAATACAAAGTTAAGGTTGCCCAGTGAGATCTCATGCCCTTCCAGAACAGAGAGTTCTGCAAAACTCAAAACTTCTGAAAACCAGAAAATACAGTGTTAAGATAAATGCCCACACATTTTCTGCCCCTCTGCAGCTGGGAATAGCCAGTGGGAATTATCTGCATGCACTCCAGCTGCATTCACTGTGTTAGGTGTAGTTGTACTGAATGGTGGAGGAATAAGTAAGAGCAGCTTAGAAGAGCTGTGATTATGATACAGGTGCTCCCTGACTTATGCAAGCGTTCCGTTCCAGAACACCTTGCGTAAGTCGGGGACGTATACCCAACAATTACGCACAAAAAACAACAAACAACAACAAAACCAGCTTATGAAACTTTTTCCGGGTTTGCGTAACCCGGGGAATGTCTGTATGAGGTGATCTGGGTCTGAGTCTCCCCCCATGCCTGTTACCAAAGGAAGATAATCCAGCAGAAGATATTACCTCACTTGCCTTGTCTCATAAAGGAAAGAGGTGCAGCAGTACCTGGAGGTTCCTGTCTGCATCATTTCAATACAAAATTGTGTAAATCGTGTTAGTAGGAGGGCACTGGGGTCCTTTTGCCATAGGTATTGTCAGTAGTGTGGAGGGATATGAGAACAATCTGTGAATTTAATAATGGGTCTAGTATAGACTAAGGCCTGGTGCACACTATCCCCCCACTTCGGACTAAGGTACGCAAATTCAGTTACGTTAATAACGTAGCTGAATTCGAAGTACCTTAGTCCGAACTTACCACGGGTCCAGACGCGGCAGGAAGGCTCCCCCGTCGATGCCGCGTACTCCTCTCGCCGAGCTGGAGTACCGGCGTCGACGGCGAGCACTTCCGGGATCGATCCCAGAACATCGATTGCCTGCCGTCGGACCCTCCGGTAAGTGTAGACGTACCCTTAGATAGTATTCTGTGTGCCAGTGTGAAGGGGTTCTACAAGGGTATGAAGTGGTTGTTAAATTTTACAACTCTGGTATTCTGTTGGGGGAGCAGCTTCAGTGTTAGAGTAGGACAAGTGCAGGTAGCACCTGTCCATTACAGTGAAAAGGGAGAGTGCGAGTATGTGTGTGATGGGCACTGTGGACCATCGCTCAAAGAGGGTAGAATTAAGACTTCATGGATGTTTATCTTAACTCTGTATTTCCTGGTTTTCAGAAGTCTGAGTCTTGCTGAACTGGATGTTGTGGATGGGTACAAACTATCACAGTGCAATCTTAACTCTGCTTTAACTAATTTTTTGGGCATTTTTTAAACAGAAATGTTTGTGGGTAGGAGTTAATGGTCATTCAGGCAGTTGTAATTCCCACCTAGCAATAATCAAGAGTTCTAGCTTTTTTTTTTTTTTTTTTTTAAGATCAGTAGATCTCAAATGAAGTTTACATCACTGTCCCCATTTTAGAGATGGGAAACTGAGGCACTGCGAAGTGAAATGACTTGCCTAGGGTCAACCAGCAGGCCATGGCAGAGCTAAGAACAGTCCCAGACCAGTGGCTCCTACCCCTCCAATACATTTTGTTATAGCAATACACGGATAATAGTCATGCTTTGAAATGGGTAGCTGCTAACATTGCCAGTGAGAGAAATCTCACCCATGGTCTATGTCCCAAAACCATGATAGTTTTATTAGATGGATGTTACAGTAACTTTAATCGTATGAGGGAAGACTGCTGTGTCACTTTCCTTCTTACCCCCTACAACATAAAGCCCCTCCTGACAACATTTCCAGCTCTCCCTTCCCTTTCCATTAATTGGCACCATAGAGAAGCACTAAATATAAGAAGTTAGTCCTTGCTGTCTCCTACCCTATGCTGCTGTGTTCACATATCACGGGCAGCAGCTTACTAGGTTGCACGATATCTTGGGTATGTAGCCCTAGCCGTTCACTGAGTTAGCCCCTCACTCCCACCTCCAGCTGGGAATGCTGCTGCTGCTTCAGTCAGGTTTACCCAGTCTATCCACTCCCCTAACCACTCTGGCCCACTCCCCTACACACTCTGGCCCACTCCCACATACCACACAGTGGGTAATGTGTATCTTAATCATTTATTTTCTGGATTTCAGATGTTTAAATTTGCATTGCCTTCAGTCCACCCAACCGAGATCCAAGTTCACTTGGAGGGGCAAAAAGAGGGGCTCAGACACCCCAACAACAGGGGCCCCCAGATTCCAGAAAATATAGCAAGCAGGAAAAGGGGCTCAGACCCCTGCAGAGGAATAGGGCTCCCAACACACACAGAGAAGATTTCAGGGCTGACTGACCCCCCACACCCTTAAACCCCCAACTTCCTCTGCTACCCCCATATCCCCTACCACTCCCCCCTTACCTGAGCCCCTCCAAACCCTATTCTCTCCCCTACCAAACATTCCCATTTATCCCCGCCTCAAATATCCCCTTCACTCACTGCAGACCCAAACCCCTCTTCCAATATTACCACCTACTCTTGCACCCCTAATCATCTCTCCTCTCTTCTAGTTAATATTTGCATGTATAATTTATTTTCTTTTCAAAAACTGTTTCAGCACCGTCCAAATATTCTCTCTCTCTCTCTCTCTCACACACACACACACACACACACACACACACACACACACACACACACACACACAAACACTTCATTCTCAGATTTCAGCCAGGCTGAGTTTCAAACTTTAAAGTTGCTAGAATCTGTGAACAATGAAATGTTTTTTTTTCCCCACTTAGGGGCTGTTTCTTAAGAACTGCTTGCTCAAAAGGCCCACTAATTTGGATCACTGACTATATTCTGTGTCCCCAAGATGGGCACCAAATTTCAAGGCAATTAGGTTAACAGTACGGATTTTGGAGCACTTAGAACTGAGCTTTAAACAGAAAGCTGGTCTTGACCTTAACTACGGCAAAGCTATGCTCTATGCTCAACTATGGCAGTGTTGAACTGCTATAGTACTGTTTGAAATTAGAGGAAGAATTAGAATTAGAGGGGCTCTACATATCCATCAGCAGGATAACAGGCTCAGAGGGGTGTGAAGTGGCCCATGTGTCTCAATGGAAATGCTCTTAGATGAAAGAATACCCAATAGAGATAAATACAGTCTGAACCAATAGCTCTGAAACGTATTAATTGTTCCATTTATGTCAGTGGGTGTTCTCTTCTGCCCTCCCCAGCGCTGGAGAGTTTCTGGTATGTGTCAAGCAAACCCATTCTCAGCTTTTCAACCAGTCTCACAAGTGCTTTCTTGGTGCATGCTCTGAGCATGCCTGTTGTAAGTTTCCCACCCAGAGGGGCAGCGCTTCCCCAGATCCTGGGGCAAACACAGGTGCAGGAAGCAGGCCTCAGGTCTGGTCTACACTACAAAGTTAGGTCAACGTAAGCCACTTTATGTCATCTTAATTGTGCATATATCTACACTTAAATTTGTCTCTCACCAATGTAAGCTCTCCATTGCACCACCTCACTGCGTGGCACTAAACCACTGTTGATGTATTGAGGTCAACAAAGCACAAATGTAGACACTGCATTACCTATGTCAACCCTAACAGTGCTCCAGCAGCTGTTCCACAACACCGATGCCGACCACTCTGGTCACAATTGTGAACTCCACTGCCCAGGAGTCAGAGAATGGAAAGTGCACCAGGCCCTTTAAAACCCCATGAATTTTTGAAATGCCTTTTCCTCATTGTCCAGCTTGGCGAGCACACCTAGCAGCTCTTCGGTGTTGACTGCAAGTGCCCAGATGACCATGCTGGCTATACCAGATACACTCTAGCTTAGAGTACATAAGAGATGTTGGATCTGCTGGGCTTGTGGGGAGAATAGACTGTGCAAGTATAGGAATGGACCAGTTGTAGAAACATGGAAAACTCCAAGCAGATAGCAGGGGGAAGCAGGAGAAGCAGTACAACAAGGATCACCAGCAGAGCCACGTAAAGCCAAAGGAACAGTGGCAAGCACACCAGAAGGCCAAGGAAGCTAACAGTTGATCCGATGCTGAACTGCAGACCTACTGCTTTTAAAAAGACCTGCATGCCATACTTGCACTCCCCTGCACACCACTGTGGATACCTCCAAGGAGCAAGAGGTCCCAAGCCTGAACAACAAGGAGGTGGTGAAGGAGGAAGAGGAGGGCCATGTGACTCGGGGGCGAGGGATGGGGAGAGAAGAGTTCCAGCTCTGCCATGAACCAGGACCTGTTTGAGACTCCATTCCAATCCAGTCAGTCTCAGCAGTCTAGCATGACAGGGGAAGGAACTTCAAGTAAGTTTGCACATTTATTTCCCATTACAGTGATGGCACTCCCAACTTCGCAGGTCACAGATATTGATTTTGCATTCATTTACTTGTACCAGAAGAGGAATCATTACAACATTACCTCTCTTTGTTATCTGCTTTTCATTCCCCTGTAGAGTTGGGCGGAGGGCAGGGATGCAGAGCAGTTTGTCCCTTGAATTCTCCTGAGAGATCTTGATGAAATTTTCATGGAAGTACCCTGCAATCCTCTCCTGAAAGTTTCTAGGGATGACTTCCTTATTTCTTTCTCCATGGTAAGGCGCTTTCCCATGCCAGTTGTTGATAACTTCGGCAAGCACCATTGCAGTAGACAAGCTAGCAAACATACAGGCCCGGACAGCTTTGGGACGCCAGCAGCTGCTGTGTTCTCTATGCCTTTGTTAGCTTCAGAAATAAGATGTCACCACTGCCTGTGGAAAATTGTGCCTGTATTCAGTGCCACTGCCCTGTACTTATGGCTTCTAAGGCCGTGGCTACACTCAAAACTTCAAAGTGCTGCTGCGGGAGCTCTCCCAGCGCTGCAGGTACTCCACCTCCACGAGGGGATTAGCTCACAGCGCTGGGAGCACGGCTCCCAAAGCTGAAGCACTGTTTACACTGGCGCTTTACAGCGCTGTAACTTGCTGCTCTCAGGGGGGTGTTTTTTCACACCCTTGAGAAAGTTACAGCGCTGTAAAGCATCAGTGTAGCCATAGCCTAAGCAATTCCCTCCTCACTTCCCTCACCCCTGGTGGGCCATACTCACCTGGCTGGAGCTATGAATGGCACCGTGCCTCCAAAGCAGGAGAGTCAATAAACCTGTCTTGTTTAAAACTTTAGGGGATAGCTCAGTGGCTTGAGCATTGGCCTGCTAAACCCAGGGTTGCAAGTTCAATCCTTGAGGGGGCCATTTAGGGATCTGGGGCAAAAATCTATCTGGGGATTGGGTCCTGCTTTGAGCAGGGGGTTGGACTAGATGACCTCCTGAGGTCCCTTCCAACCCTGATATTCTATGAACTTCTAAGGAAAGGGAGTTCTGAATCTTTATTTTTGCTTTCCATTGTGACTATACTGACATTGTAACCTCTGTGTTTTATCTGTAGCTACTGCCATTGCTGCTTTGAGGGGTTCCCCTCCACACTCACAGAACACCTGAGCCAGATGAGGAGGTGGAAGAAAAGAACTCCGGATGATATATTCAGCGAGGTCCTGCAAGACAGTGCTGAATCAGAGGGCTTGGAGGATGAATACTGCAGATTGTATGGAGAAGGAAAAAGCAGACGAAGAGGAGATGCACCAGGATATAATGGGGCTTCTCCAGCAGCAAACACATATGCTGCAGACTCTTGTGGACCTACAAGTTCAACAATCCTCAGCTCGCCTATCTTGCAGTTCATGGAGAACTCCAGTATAGCACCTCCCTACACGAGCCCCTCAACATTCCACATGGTATCAGGGGCCACTTCCCTACCGCTACCACTCCATTTCAGGGAACATTAAGGAAAACCACAGCTTCACATACATCAACAATGGCTCTCATAGGTCACTGTATGTGCCGCTAAAATGGGCATGAATGCTCTTTAAGCTCCATTCCATAAATATGTTAAGGTTTTCATGTATTTGCTTTTAAATTTGCACAGAATTTTTTGAAGTGTTTTTGTTACTCAATCAAACTCTATTGTTTGGAAAATAATTAATCTTTATTAGTTCCCAACATATACTGCAGAATGCCTGCCGATACTGAAAGCACCCACTTGTTAGTGTACACTTTGACAACTCTTAGGATCAGTGTAATAATCGAAGATTTACAGCAAGGACTATAAAATTAATAGATGCATTGTCAGTGTTCTATTCATAGATGTGCACACAATTCCTAACAGCACCCAAACTGTAGGGCCAGGGTGCAGTACGCCACAACGCATTACTCTGGCTCGCTGTTAAAGTGCTCTTTCAAAGCCTCCCTGAACCATATATGGTAGCATCGCACTGAGTTCCTCTGATAGCCCTTATATCTGGCTGTTCAAACTGAAAAGAGAATTGCTACACCTCCGCCCTCAATCATGGCAGCAATTTCCCCCTCTTTGCTTCACAGATCTTATGCAGGACACAGCAAGCACTAAAACCATTTGGGATATTTTTCTCACTGAGATCCAGACTGGTGAGTAAACAAGGCCAGTGCCCCTCCAATCTACCAAAAGCACATTCCACTGTCATTCTGCACCTGCTGAGCCGGTAGCTGAATCTTTCCTTGGTGCTGCCAAGGTAACCAGTGTTCAGCTTCACGAGCCAGGGAAATAAGGGGCAGACTGGGTCCCCCACAATAACTATTGGCATTTCAACATTACCAACGGTAATCTGCCCGTCGGGAAAGAAAGTCCCTATTTGTATCTTTCTGAATAGTCCTGTGCTCTTAAAGATGCAAGCGTCATGCATCTTCCCTGACCAGCCCACACTGACGATGGTGAAATGTCCCCAGTAATCCACTAGTGCCTGCATAACCATAGAAAAATAGCCCCTTCTGTTGATGTACTCTGTGGCAAAGTGGTTTAGTGTTAAAACACGTATATGCTTGCCATCTCTTGCTCCATCGCAGTTCAGGAACTCCACTGATGCAAATACATCCATTATGTCCTGAACATTGCCAAGAGTCACAGTCCTGAATAAGAGGAGACGATTAATGGTCCTACATGCTTGCATGACAACTCCAAAATGATTTCCCACTGACCAGCAGCAATCTGGTATTAGAAGTTTCTGTAGTGCGATCACCACTCGCTTCTCCACTACAAGCGCGACTCTCAGTTTGGTGTCCCTGTGCTGGAAGGCTGAGGCAAGCATGGAACACAGATATAGGAATGAGGCCCTGAACATCTGAAAGTTCTACAGACACTGCTCATCTTCCCATGCCTGCATTAAAATGCGATCCAACCAGTCAGTGCTTGTTTCTCAGGCCCAGAAGTGGTGCTCCACATCTGCATCTGCTTCATGAATGCCAACAACAACCTTGAATTGGTTCTCACTCGGACTCACAGCAATTTGACCTCCAAGAAATAGTGTCACAATCATAGAATCGTAGGACTGGACGTCAAGAGATCATCTAATCCAGTCTCCTGTACTCATGGCAGCACTAAATATGATCTAGACCACCCCTGACAGGTGTTTGTCTAACATGCTCTTAAAAATCGCCAATGACGGAGATTCCACAATGTCCCTAGGCAATTTTATTCCAGTGCTTAATCACCCTGACAGTTAGGAAGTTTTTCCTAATTTACCTAACTGCTCTTAGTTCAATTTAAGCTCATTGCTTCTTGTCCTATCCTCAGAGGTGAAGAACAGCATCTTTTCTCCCTTCTCCTTGTAACAACCTTTCATATACTTGAAAACTGTTATGATGTCCCCTCTCAGTCTTCTCCAGGCTAAAGAAACCCAATTTTTTCAATCTTCCCTCATAGGTCATACGTTCTAGACCTTTAATCCTTTTGTTGCTCTTCTCTGGACTTTCTCCAATTTGTCCACATCTTTCCTGAAATATGGCACCCAGAACTGGACACAATACTCCAGTTGAGGCTTAATCAGCACGGAATAGAGCGGAAGAATTATTTCTCATGTCTTGCTTACAACACTCCTGCTAATACATCCCAGAATGATTTGGGTTTATTTTATTTTTTTTTGCAACAGTGTTACACCATTGACTCATATTTAGTTTGTGATCCACTATGACCCCCAGATCCCTTTCTGCAGTACTCTTTCCTAGGCAGTCATTTCAGTATGTAACTGACTGTTCCTTCCTAAGTGGAGTACTTTGCATTTGTCCTTATTGAATTTCATCCTATTTACTTCAGACCATTTCTCCAGTTTGTTCAGATCATTTTGAATTTTAATCCTATCCTCCAAAGCACTTGCAATCCCTCCCAGCTTGGTATCGTTCACAAACTTTGTAAGTGTTCTCTCTATGCCATTATCTAAATCACTGATGAAGATATTGAACAGAACTGAACCCAGAACTGATCCCTGTGAGACCCCACAAGATATGCCCTTCCAGCATGACTATGAACCACGGATAACTACTCTCTGTGAATGATTTTCCAACCAGTTATGCACCCATCTCATAATAGCTGTATCTAGGTTGTATTTTCCTAGTTTGTTTAAGAGACGGTCATGTAAGACAGTATCAAAAGCCTTACTAAAATCAAGCTATACCACAGCTAACGCTTCCCCCCTATCCACCAGGCTTGTTACCATATCAAAGAAAGCTATTATGTTCCCTGAGGTTCTGTAAATACCAGTGAATTGTGCATCCCGTGCAATGCTCATGACAATAGTGCAGAGCTGTGCAGGCGCCATGCTTCTGCCAGAGATGGCAAACAGCGACAAGTTCCACGCAGGTTTGTGGGATTTTCAAAATAGGTGCAAAAATTTTGGGATAGAGGTAGCATTATGTGATGCAGAAACCTGCACAATGGGAACTTGACCCCCCAGTCCCAGTCACCCCTGCATGACTTGTTTCTGCCTCACCACACATTGCCAAAACTTACCAAATGACAGTGCACTGGACGAAGAGTTGCATGCTGGGATACCTACCCATAGCACACAGCACTGTGCATCGCAACCAGTGCTCCTAGTAAGTACACACAGCACTGAAGTAAGGAGTCAAGTATGCATACACACAAGAAATATTCTATCTGTGACAGCTTTATGCTGATAACATTTGTAGGATAAACATGCCCCCAGACAACCCCAGGGGTTAAGATCCCATGAAGGGGTTAAGGAGTGGGACTCACATAGCCCCAGATAGGAAAACTGCCTCCAGGATCACATAAGGCTCTCCTGAGGGGGGCAAGGAAGGGGGTCCATACCCTTGTAGATTGGCTGTGGCTCCCCAGATCATTGCACACATATGGGATGGGAATGTGAGGCTGACAAGCATCCCTGCAGCATTCTTCCACAACCCCCCGCCACTAACCCTCATGTCTTCCTTCCCAGTGTCCCTCCCCTCCCACTCCCCTAGTCTCCCATCACCTGATCCTCCAACTACACTTCCTCTACTCCCACGGTTCCAACTAGTCTTCTACCCCAATACCCTCCACTCCCTGTGAGTATTTGTTTGTGTAACTTATTTTCTTCTCAAAAATTAGTTTCAGCAGCATCCGAATATTCTAGTATATTCAGACTACATATTCCCCAAAATAAAAACAGATAGAGGCAGATTAGAGCAATACGCCTGCTTTTTTTTACCTCAGATTTCTGCCCTACATTGAATTTGAATTCACAGTGCCTGGGCTAGTGCTCAGATTCTCAGACCGTTACATGCCCTCAGAGCCACACCAGTCCTGTGATGCAGGAGTAGTTCTCCAGAGAGTTAGCCTCTCTCACTGCATATACTCAGAATAATCCATTAGGCACGCAAATAGGCATATGAGCTTAGCTCATCTCACTGAAGCAGATTTTTTTTTAAAAAATGTTTTAATTTGATTTCCCCCCAAGGACTTGAGGGTACTGTGCACTCTGTTGGGGTAACGCTCGAGCATTTGAGACCCTGGTGCAATGATATGAGCCTTGGTTTGCTCTCCAGCTCTGAGCAGGTGCCCTATCTTGGGAACCACTTGGTCAAATGATCCAAAATTTGGATCACTAACAGAACTCTGCACCCTCATCTGGAACACCACATTCCAAGTCAATCCAAGCAACCATACAGATTTTTAGAGCTTTAAACAGAAAGCTGGTCTTATCCCTAACTATAACAGAGCTGTTGCTCTGCTATAATACATATATAAATAATAAACATCTAGAAAACAGACTGCCAAAAGTAAACTTCTATGTAGAGACGCTTTCTTCGGCTTCTACCACATTTCTCCCCTAAGGAAAGAAATCCTGTCTTGACTGTACCTATGCTTAGAAGGATTAGGTTTTACTGGTAAAAGTTGGTAAACCATATACACAAAAGACAAAAAAAAAAAAAAGATTTCCATCAATAATAATCAAAATGTACAGATAGGCAACATAAAAAAAAAAAAAATGTTGCTTTAGATGGTTCTCAAACTTTTGTACTGGTGACCCCTTTCACATAGCAATCCTCTGAGTGAGAGACCCCCCCTTATAAATTACAAACATTTTTTTATACATTTAACACCATTATAAATGCTGGCGCCAAAGCAGGGTTTGGGGTTGAGGCTGACCGTTCGTGACCCCCCATGTAATAACCTCACGACCCCCTCAGGGGTCCCGACCCCCCCAGTTTGAAAACCCCTGAACTTAGTAGAGTTTGTTTTAAGGATATTTATGTTGAATATTTTGACATGTGATGTTTACAACTTGAGTTTTAAAGGTTATAAAAGCTTTAACTTTTTGAATCTCAATGCTTACTGGTCCACTGTCATTAAAGAATTATTGTCTGACCATGCCCATATATTTCTTGCAACTATGAAAATTTAAATAAAAAAATAAATGCTTAAAAATCAATACTACACCTCTACCCCGATACAACACTGTCCTCGGGAGCCAAAAAACTTACTGCGTTATAGCTAAAAACCACGTTATATCGAACTTGCTTTGATCCGCGGGAGCGCGCAGCCCTGTCCCCCCGGAGCGCTGCTTTACCGCGTTATATCCGAATTCGTGTTATATCAGGTCGTGTTAAATCGGGGTAGAGGTGTATCCATCAAAATAAAAAATAAAAATAGAATTCTCCCAAGCCTATCTATACCTCTGCACAAACTCCACTCTCTTGAGATACCAGACCTAGAATCACTCGTTCCCAAGTTCTGACCTACAGAATTTTGCATTGAACATTTGTATTCTTGCTTCTTTTGGGTCTACTCTTCTTAAGTCCCTCCCATGGAAATGACTTTGGTGGATTCAGCTGCATTTCATCAGTGCATTCCCAACACATGAAACTTTCAACTTAAAACAATCTCTCTGGAACAGTAGGCCCTTACAGGGGGAAAAAATTCTTTTATTTATACAAGCCTAAAGCTATAAGGGCACTGGCTGATTTGATTACGCTCTGCCCCCAATATTTCCAAACTGCACCACATAACACTTACCAAAAAAAAAAAAAAAAAAATTACCATGCCAATCTCTTTGCATATATATTTTCAACAAATCCTCATCTTACACGGAGCAGTAGACTAAAACTGGCTCACAGTAATTACACTTTTTATATTAATTAGTATCCAATACTATGAAGAATAGGAGTTAGATTTGTAGAGTATCTCATCTAACACTTAATTCCAATATACTGTAAAATAAAAATTAATAAAAAGTCGAGGCAGTTTATTTTTCACATAATTCAAGCTCTGCAGAAACAACACAATTAGATAGGAGATATCAATATCTACATTAAGCCAATAATGTATACTTTTTTAAAGAAATTTTGTTTTACTTATTCCTGATATTACATGCACTTGGTAAAACTACTCTCTCTCTCTCTCTCTCTCTCTCACACACACACACACTTTACTGAGGGAGAGGCATATTTATAGAAAGGACAACAGGCACTTAAATATAAAAAGCATCAATGGTGTGCAGCACCTGGTATATATCCTAGTTAGCTGAAGAATGACTAGAAGAAGCTGCTTATCACCTTACTTATTGAAAAAAGTTTATCAAGTTGTAAAAGTAATATTAAGCATTCCTTATTAAAATCCAGAAGACTGAACACTACATACGATATAAGCCAAATACCTATGAAATGTTTCCTTCAGTTGAGTATTGAAAGGGCAAGGGGAGGAAGAGATCCTATATATGGTTAGGAAATCAATTTCATATAGACAAAAAAGTACATACACATTATGTTCAAGTATGAGTACCAACTTTTGTATACAAGAAGCAACTCTTGGTAAGATATAGTTTTGTTGTTATAAAGACATTAAATAATTTACACTTATATAGCAACTTTCATACAAAAATATCAAAGTGTTTTCCAAACATTAATTTAGCCTCACAACACAGCTGTTAAGTATCAGCATCCCCATTTTACGAATGCAGAAATGGAGGAAGAGAGGCATTAAGTGACTTGCCCCAAATCATACAAGGCAACACAGTTCCAAACAAATATGGAACTTGGTGTCATAAACAAAGAGACGACTAAGGGGGGATATGATAGAGGTCTATAAAATCATGACTGGTGTGGAGAAAGTAAATAAGGAAATGTTATTTACTCCTAATAACACAAAAACTAGAGGTCATCAAATGAAATTAATAGGCAGCAGGTTTAAAACAAACAACTAAAGGAAGTATTTTTTCACACAACGCACAGTCAACCTGTGGAACTCCTTGCCAAAGGATGTTGTGAAGGCCAAGACTATAACAAGGTTCAAAAAAGAACTAGATAAGTTCATGGAGGATAGATCCATCAATAGCTATTAGCCAGGATGGGCAGGGATGGTGTCCCTAGCCTCTGTTTGCCAGAAACTGGGAATGGGCAACAGGGGATGGATCACTGGATGATTACTTGTTTTTCCACAGTGTAAAGATGGAATCTCAGCCTTGAAGGCCTCGTGTCGTGGTCATTACCCTTGCATCCCATAAAGCAGTGTTTCCCTACATGTGGAACATGCACTCCTGGAAATGCACAAAAGGATACCTGGGGGAGCTGTACCTCCAAAGTCTCAGCTTTATTGTAAAAAGGAAAAAAAAGGCCCTATACCTGTTATGGGTACAAAAAACCTAAACAAACTTCAAAATGAGAAGTGAGCATACTAGATGCAGAAATATTTGCTTGAATTTGCAGAGAGCCTGAAAATTAGCTCTGAGCTGCCAGTGAGGATACTTTAAGTATCAGTATTGTTGACTATTTCACTGATCAAAGCACATAAGAAAATAATCTCCATAATATGATACTACTTTAACACTACTATTTCCCAAAGTGGGGTGAAGGGTTGTGAAGAACAAGCAGGTATCATGTATTAATTAACCTGACGACAAGGACTTTAACAACATATGCAGGCATTAAAGGGAGAGAGGCATGACTGTTTTCATTTTCCTGAGGAGGGACTCAGTTTTCAAAAGTTTGGGAAACATTCCCAAAAGGAACAGGTACAACTATCTTTAGAACCCATCAATGCCATTCATTAAAGCACTGCTGTCAAATGGAAATCTGGTCAATTTCAAAACATGAGTTAAAAAGTAGTTTAATGCTGCCTTTGACCCTACCACCAATGCTGGTGGTTATATGCTTTCACCACCACCGTATGAAAAACCCACACAAACAAAAGAGGAAAAATTACTATTGGCTCTGATCCTGCAACTGAATCTACAGAGAACTACACTCACTTCAGTGGAACTCTACCTCAGGTGGACCCTTATGCCTGAGCAATATATGTCTAGGATTGGGACCTAACTATATAAATAAATAAAAAGATGAAGAGACAAGTGGAAATGTCTATACAGGGAGTACTGTCAAATACCAAAGACAAACAAGAGGAAAAATATTTTTCTACATCTTTTTTGGTTATAGTAGTCTTCACTGTTGCTTGTAATAACAAAAATGTTCAGAATTAAGAAAGAAGTGTAATTTGTGCAAAATGAAAGCACTCTAGACCAGCGTTTTTCAAAGTTCGGGTCATGACCCAGTACTGGGTCATGGCATGTAAGGCACTGGGTCACTCTGATCAGCATCGCCGACCGGGACATTAGTGCCTACTTGTTCCGACACCGTGCTGCGCCCCGGAAGCAGCCAACAGCGGGTCCAGCTTCTAGGCAGAGGGCCACAGGGCACCATGGAGCACCACACACTGCCCCCGCCCTGAGCACCAGCTCCACACTCCCATTGGCCAGGAATTGGGAGGGGGCGGTGCTTGCGGGCGAGAGCTGTGCAGAGCTGTTTGTGTACCTCCACCTAGGAGCCGGGCCTGCTGCTGGCCGCTTCAGGCGCAGCATGGTCTGCAGTGCCAGGACAGGTGGGAAGCCCACCTCTGCACCCCAGCTGCATCGCTGACCAGGAGCCGCTGGAGGTAAGTCCACACCCCAAACCTCTGTCCCAGCCCTGAGCCCCCCCCCCAAAACCCAGAGCCCTTCCTGCACCCCAAGCCCCTCATCCCCAGCCCCACCCCAGAGACTGCACCCCCATCCCTGACCCCCTCCGACACTCCAATCACCTCCCCCCCAAACCCAGAGCCCCTCATTCCCAGCTCCACCCTGCAGTCCTCACCCCCACACCTCAACCCTCTGCCCCAGCTCTGAGCCCCTCCCACACCCCAAACCCATCATCCCCAGCTCCGTTGGGTCACGGGCATCAACCATTTTCTTCAACTCGGTCCCCAGAAAAAAAGTTTGAAAACCACTGCTCTAGACCAATTGCCTCAGCAGGGGAACACGTGTGCTGCTTTGGAAGTACGACCAGTTCCAGGCAGCTAGGAAGTAAGATGATGAACTGAAATCAGGTTTCCAACATTGCAATGGAAGTAGAGAATGGAGAAAGACAAAAAAAAGACATAATACAGAGACCAAGGGAATTCAATTTACTCTGCCAACACTCAAAATTACATGATGGTTTAAATGAATACTGAAAGGAGTATCCTCAAATGACTGAATCAAAGACTTAAAAATGAAATGTACACATTTCAATTTTAAGATTTTCCCCCCATGCGTACACTAAAAATATTGTGCATTTTAGCACCGTCTGACAATAGCCTTACCTTGCTACTCTTGGGTTTCTACTCTGTATAACCTTTGACTTTAAATATGAAGTCATGCCTAGTTATAAATGAACGAATGCTCAAATCTAAATTTCTGAGTTAAATCTCTAATAGCACTTCAACTGCCCAGTCAGATCTATCAATTACTGTGATGTATTTGTGTCTGTAACTACACAAAGGAAGTCAAATCCACCTCTTAAAACCTTTAATTACTCTTGATTTTGGCTCATCTTGTTATTAAAAATTAATTTTTACCTAAAAGGTGTAACACAATAGCCTCCGATAATATGTATTTTAATTCAGATTTGGTAGTTAAGTGCTAGGAAATACATCAAGTACTAGTGTACTGTACTATTTTCTGAATTAAGATTATTAAGTAGATTTTCAATATAGCATCTGAGGAATTTGACAATGCTCCCCTTCTCCGTACCTTCTAATACTAAACACACACAAAAAAGAGAGAAGTTCTGTTGTCACTTATGACATCATAAATCCATATTTATGTAATTTTAACTGAGAGCAGGATGTGGCCCAATAGCTCAATTCAGGATTAAAATTGTGAACATCAGTAGATTCAGATCTTGAAGTACAATCCTACACTCCCTGCACACACAGAACTCCCATGAAAATTACAGATACATGTAAATACAACACTGGGCCCCCAGTTTGTATAATGTCGTATCAGCAAGGGTACAAGCCTATTAGTAAAATACTGAAAATGGCAAGATATTTCTAGAATTTATTTGAAGATTCACTGGTAAAATGGTAATATTAAGGGTCAGATTGTGATACCCTTACTCACACCGAACAGTACCTTACTACACAAATTTTTCCCACTGAATTCAGTGGGATTGCTTTTTGTGTTAAGTATTTTTCAACGTAAACGGCATAACAATCTGGACTAAGTGTAGTAGTAAGACATAATATAATGTAGGAGTAGTAGAAATGAACGGTAAAATTTTAATAAAAAATTTAAACCTCCCATTCTAATCACAATATAGTATTTATTATGTGAGAAGAATCTAATACTTCAAAATTATCAGAATAAAACACACACAGAGAATTTATGTAGAAAAATACCCACAAACCTTTCTTCATTACGGGTTAACAGTTTAATTTGAATCTCAGTTTTTGTTATGATGATAATAGTATAAAAAAATTGAGATGCTATGAAACATGTTATTTTTGGTGCAAATTAAGGTTCGGAGAAGTTCAGTGGCTTCTTATGAGCCAAAACCACACAACTTATTGCACACAAGAGGACCTCTGCACGCACATGGGTCCCACTAACTTCACTGAGGCTTCATACAAGGGAAGGGGTTCACATGCAAGAATGAGGCCAGAGAAACATCTCCGTTTGCTTGCTTGTACAGTGAATTTAACTATCAAGCTGTCCTACTCCAGCTCTTTTCAATGTATTTCTTTGTAGGGGTAGTTTAGTACCTTTCCCAAACCCGAAGAACTCTGTGTAGCTTGAAAACTTGTCTCTCTCACCAACAAAAATTGGTCCAATAAAAGATACTGGATATCACCCACCCGGTCTCTCTATAATTTCTAAGTAATTAAACACAGAGTGACTAACACGCTTAACTGTCAAGTCAAAAAAAAAAAAAAAAAAAAAAAAGCTGCAAAGCTGCATAAAGTAGCTCTCTCTCTCTCACACACACACACTTGTAAAAACTGTTGCAAATGTAGTGACAATAATCTTAATTTAACATTAGACCTTGGAATTCAACCAGAAATGATGTTTGAAGTGGCTAGCATTTATGCTTATACATTAAGCCATAACAATCTCAGTATGGAATGACCTTAGAATTGAAAAGTATACCAAATCCAGTCACAACATTTTTAGTGCAGTGGGGACACAAATTTTGTTCATAAAATAGAGATTGTATTATTTTAGTAGAACATTATTTAGTAGATCATTTACATATAAAAAGGGATTTTACAATGCATAAATTAGCTCAATACTTTCCCCCCCCCGCCCCCCGCCCCCTGATTTAACTGGAACACAGGCAATTTATTTCTTTCCCCCTCAATCACAGACTATAGAATTCAGAAAATGTATATCTGACTTTTACTTACTTAAAGTGTAATTTAACAAGTCACACTCTGAAAGTTAGAATATTTTAAGAGACATATTTAAAAAAAAAAAAAAAAAAAAAAAAAAAAAAAAAGACTGCCACATATTTTTTTTAAATATAAATCAGGAGTCATGTTTGCCATTTTAAGAATTCCCATACTCCACAAACAATCAATATGTCACACGGTCTACTAATGGGTCTTTTAAATTACATTTTACTGCAAGGAAAAGAAAGCTGTATCACCTCCAAGTTTGCTTTGTTAACATTAATGTTATATTGCTGTCTGTTTAAAATTACACACACACACATTCCAGGGCTCTAAGATCAAAATATAGTAGAGCATTGTAAGTGCTGAGCACCATACATTATAATTTGTAATACAAGAGAAATACAATGAGGTCAGAACTATGAGTAACCAATGGAAGACAAAAAAGATTTCTTTCAATATTAATAGTTAAATGAGAAAGCCAATCAGAGAGAGTTGGAGCCTTCTTTTGACAGCCAGAACCTCTGAAAAGCCAATCCACAAACATAGTGGGCTGGCTACAAGGCGGAGACAGAGATTCATTGAAGAAATTCTTATGGGTGCATTTACTCTCAACTCTGCATACAAGTACAGCCACACGAGGGGACATCCTGTGTGCCTGCAGTGAGCCGGATGCAAATCTAACAGTGCAAGTGTCAGTCTTTAAGAAGGACAGTGACAAGTTCAGACAAGCAGCACTGCAATCATGGACAGCAAGTATTCACAGTGCTGTCCGAATGCTCACAAGACTCATTTTAAAATTACCTTCTAGTAAAGATACAGACAATAATGTATCCTACCTACAGCACTGCAGAAATGGACAGCAAGCATTCTACAGGCAATACGTTTCCTAATACTGACTAGCTTGCTTAAAATCATCTTAACACTAAACAGCATGGTGTACACTGTATAATCTAGGTCTAGTTATAGATCCAGCTACAGCTATGCTGTAACAGCAGGTATTTTACATGCACAACTGAACACCACTAACTCCTAGTTACTGTGTTTCTTAAACATTCAAATACAAAGCATTCTTATAGCAGTTATATTTCCAACTATACGATCTGCAACAGCAGACAGCTGGTATTCTATTTGCAACATTTACAAAGCCCTTCCTCAAGAGTGCAGTAATGCAGGCTGCACCAGAGTGTGTATATGTTTTGCAGGCTGCAATATCACTCCAGTTTCAGCAATGAACAGATAACACAGCTCCCAGCAGGTTATTTAAAAATCTTGAACTACGAAGCACAAAAGCTTTCCAGTATGATGCACACAGCAGTGTATCTTCAGTTACAGCACCGCAGCAATGGACAGCTGAGCTACTACATGGCATGCATGCTCCCTACATCGGATGCAACAGTTAACAACCAAACTCAGAACATAAAAGCAGTCTGTCTTTATATTTCCAGCTGTCAATGTGGGAATGGGGGTCCTCCCCCCCCGATCCTATTTCACTCTCGTTTAGTGTCAGTCCCATTACCCCCCATGGTAGGACAGTATAAAAGCAGGACGTTCCTATTTTACAATGCAAAGCCTTCCTGGTTGCACGGAAAAAGCACCGCGCACACAGCCCCCTCCACTCCCCTGCTGCCTTGGAGTCCCACATACACAACAGTGAAGAGTGCAGCAGCACAGGCACGCTACGCCAAGAGCGGCTGGCGCGCACACTCCCCCATTCAAGAATGCCTCTTGCGCCTACTTCTCTCTTACGCTAGCGTAAGAGCCTCCCCCGGCTAATCAAAACACTCGCGAGTCGGGACGCAAAGAAGATGGCGGAGCAGGGCCCGCTTACGGCGTCGGAGGGAAGTTTACGCTGCGCTACTTGCGCAGGACCCATAAGGAACATGCAAGGCTGCGGCGTAGAGCGTGCGTAGCGCGCTTGGTGAATACCAATGGCCTATTTCCCGGGAGGGGAGGGGGTGTCTGATAAACAATGGTGCCCCCCCTGCACGGCTTCCTTACCGATTCCTCCTCCTTCTCCATGCCCGTGGGCATCTGCGGCACGGCCCGGTTGATGGAGACGCAGTCGTTGAGATCGGGCATGTCCTTGCCGCGGTAGATGGGCAGCGGTTTGGCGGCGTCTAGCGCCCGGGCTCGGAAGGAGAGTTTGCTCATTGTCTCCCCCTCACAATAACACCCCGGGGCCGGGCGGGCGGGGGGCCCCTCACTGCGGCCGCGCCGCCGCCTCCCAGCCGCTCCCGCACCCGGCCCGCAACACCATGGAGGGCCCCGCCGCCCCGGCACAGCTCCCCGCAGAGCCGCCCGCAGCTCGCAGCGCACGCCCCGCAGCCCTAGTTCCGCGCCGGGCTCGCTCGATCCGCTTCCTGCGCCATGGCAAACATGGCGGACATTAACCAAAGCGGCCAGCGATCCCGGCAGCCAACGCGAGAGCTGGCGGGGTGGGGGGGGAGAATGGAGAGGGAGTGAGAGGGGGCGCCGCGCTGCGCGCGCAACCAGCCCGTGGGGACAGAGAGCGAGCGCGGCGCAGGCAGCGCGACCCGGGCTGTGGGATGTGAGGGCCGGGCAGGCGGCCGGGGACTCCGGCCCGCGGCGCAGCAGCTCGGCCATATCGACCCTGGCGGCGGGACTTCGTAGCCAGATCCAAACAGATGCGTTCACCCGAACCCTAAGCACCTAAGCTTGTGTGTGTACACACGCCTGCGCCCACGTGCGCAAATACACCTTCGCACATGTACAACTGCACTACTGCACCCACCCCCCAGCGCACCCACCCATGTAAACACCTGCAGTTTGCAGCAGTTAATGTAGAGGAGTTGGGGATGTGTACAGTCAGATGCACAAATACATTTTCCCCCTGTACACACTACAAAACAACACCCACAACAGACAAGGAACTAGCTATGCACCCGCATGAAATATATTTTATATATGTAGAGCTGCACAGTTCCCAGCACCACATACAGCTCTAGATCTACATCCATTCAGGTGCAGATAATACACAAATGAAATACACAGATCTACATACACAAAATATATAAGATGGCATTTTATAGCAATGTAGCTCGCATGTCATTTAATGCATTATTAACATATTGAAAATGAAGGAACACTTTCCAAAGTAGAGGTTGATGTAATTGAAGCAAATGGGAGTTTTGGCTGTCAGCTTCAAAGAGACAAGGATTTCAAACATGGTTCCCAAAACTCACAGCGTTTGTCTGTAGTTCAGAGTTAGTTAGAGTTACCTACATGTGAGGTAACACCTCATTGTAGCCTACCTCCAGTGAGATTCTCAACTGAGATCTGGCCACATTTTGACTCATCCAACGCCCATTAAAATCAAGTGAGCTTTGGATTAGGTTCATCATAGCCTCTAATGATGTAGCACTTAGGCAAAACTCTCATCGACTTCAGTAGGTTCTATACATGTATCTGTCAAATATCTGAGTTCAGGATTCCATGTTTCTCCTACAGTAGTTGATAATATGACTCAGGGGACTAGCTAGCCATCTGAAATTTGGATACAAATTAACTAATGTGATGCACACTGTCACCCTACCCACCGATGGGAGAACATCTAAACTCCCAAAACAGAATATAACAGGAGTACTTGTGGCACCTTAGAGACTAACAAATTTATTAGAGCATAAGCTTTCGTGGGCTACAACCCACTTCTTCGGATGCATATAG